>NC_054412.1:15057832-15759832 GCF_017976425.1 Toxotes jaculatrix
ATCCCAGATGTTCTACACATAAAATTCAAAGCAAAGGTGGAAGTAAAATGAAGACTATACATCAGGTTGGCATCAAGCTTCCTTTCAGCTGATCTCAGTTTATCTCCAGTATTAACTTAGCACCCGCCATTTGCATTTATCTTGGGCTGTGGCTAATGATTATTTTCATTATCAAGCTTGATTACTTGTTTGGTCTAAAACGCATCACAAAACAGTGTAAATGTCCATCACAATTTCCTAAAACCCCCAAATAATCAAATCACTGTAACAAAGAAAAGCAGTTGAGAAAAAAGTCTCACACTTGAACCCCTGTGACATTTTTACTTTAACCATGACTAAACCATTAATCAATAATGAAAACAGCTGCGAATTAAATTTCTGTCAATGTACTAATTAATTTATTAACTGCTGCACTTCTTATACTATATACATAGATATATATAGATATATATAGATATAGATTTAAAGATCTGTCTGTTTGCTTAATTTGTATTTCTTCTTCTTCACTTCAGCAATGAAAGATACACCCAAGGAACAACTGTTCCACATTTGCTTTAGGAGTTTAAATTATGGACTATGAGAGTATGGAAAGGAAAGGGACAAAAAAGCAAAACTAGAGACAACATGGGAAACACTGTAGGAGACAAAGAGAGCCAGAAAGGCTGTAATGGTGACACAGGGCCTCAGGGTCTCTGGGTCATGAAAGGAAGACAGCTGTTTGTCACCTGATGTGGCACTTTGTGCTGACACTTAATGAAATGTCCAGATCAATAAATGATCCCATCCTTGCCGCCTGAAATGAAGGAGATCAGTCACTTCCCTCAATTGCTGTGTTGCCCCCCTATTTCCATCTTTCACTCCCTTTCTCTCACATAAAGGTCCACACAGCCGTATCGCCCTGCTTGCTTTTACACCCACCAAGTGCTTTATTGGGAACACCATACTACTAGTGGGTTAGTTCCTCCCTTTGCTCTCAAAACAGCCTCAGTTCTTTGAGGCATGGATTCCGCAAGATGTTGGAAACTTTCCTTTGAGATTCTGCCCCATGTTGACATGACTGCATCACATAATTTCTCCAGATTTGTAAGTTTCATATTCATGCTGCGAATCTTCTGTTCTACCACATCCCAAAGGTGTTCAACTAGATTCAGGTCTGTTGACTGGGGAGGCCAATGAAATACACTAAACTCACTGTCACATTCATGAAACCAGTGTGAGACGACTTTTTCTTTGTGGCATGGGTCATTATCAGGCTGGAAGTAGCTGTTAGAGGATGGTGAACTGTGGCCATAAAGGGATGAACTTGGTCAGCAACGATACTCAGATAGGCTGTGGCATTCAAACCATGACTGATTGGTACTGAGGGGCCCAAAGTGAGCCAAGAAAACGTTCCCCACACCATCACACCACCACAACCAGCTTGGACTGTTGACACAAGGCAGACTGGGTCCATGGATTCATGCTGCTGAACGCCAAATTCTGACCCTACCATCTGCACCCTCAGCAGAAATCCATATTCCAGGCCAGGCTACGTTTTTCCAGTCTTCAACTGTCCAATGTTGGTGAGTCTGTGCCCATTGCAGCTTCAGACTTCTGTTGTTGGCTGACAGGAGTGGAACCCCGACATGTTCTTCTGCTGTAGTAGGCCATCCGCCTCAAGCTTGGACGTGTTGTGCATCCTGACATGCTTTTCTTCTTACCACAGTTGTAAAGAGTGGTTATCTGAGATATTGTAGCCTTTCTGTCAGCTCCAACCAGTAAGACCATTCTCCTCTGACCTCTCTCTTCAGCAAGGCGTTTCCATCAACAGAAATGCTGCTCGTTGGATGTCTTTGTGTTTTTGTTTTTTTTCCGCACCATTCTGAGTTAAACTCAAGAAACGGTTGTGTGTGAAAATCCCAGGAGATCAGCAGTGTGAGAAATACTCAAACCAGCTTGTCTGCCACCAACAATCATGCTACGGTCAGAGTCACTGATTTTTTCCCCATTCTGATGTTTGATGTGAACATTAACTGCAGCTCCTGGCCTGTATCTATATTATTTTATGCACTGCACAGCTGCCACATGATTGGGTGATTGGAATATTGTGTAAATAAGCAGGTGTAAAGGTGTTCCTAATAATGTGGTTGGTGAGTGTATGTTGTGAAACCATGCTCAAGTATGAATACATAATATTTAAATTCACACATCCTTAATTTCACATAATTTGGTATATGCTTCTACAGCCATTTCAATAAGCTGTCAGACTAATGTGAGTTGGCATTCAATGCCAACGGCTTAGAAGAATCACAAAAGAATGGACAGCAGGCCACTGGGCAATCTGTATTGTAAAATCTTGTTACACATGTTGAAAGGTTGACTATGTGCTGACTGCATATTAAGACTACTACAAAGAGGAAATAGTCACAAGGTGAAGGAACTGAATACATAATTCAGTCAGTCAGTTTAAATATGGGGATGAAGGCATCTGTCTCTTTCTGTCCTTTTCCTCTCCCTCTCTCTCTCTCTGCTGCTCAGTAAATGGCCAATGGGATGATGTGCCCTCTTCTCAGAAGACAGATATGCCCTAATGCACCAGCACCTCCAAGTACTACTGAAGATGTCAGCCTACATGCACACGTACATACAAAACAGGGCATGAACGCCTTTTGGGGGAAAAGTCTGTCGCCTCAAGCAAAAACATGCATACAGACAAGTTGCAAGGCAGGAGTGAAGGGGTAGAGAGTTGTGCACTGTTTGACTCATTTTGACTGATATGCAAGTTATCACACTGCTTGTGGAAGAGAAAGAGATATGGGTATTCACCTAGCAAGAGCCTCCTGAGGAGAATGACAATGTCCAACAGCTAGGTACTGCGTACTGTACAATCAAACACCACAGATAAATCTTTGTGAACAAATGGCGATTTCACTATAGCATCTTGAGATCAGTGTTAAGCGCAAAAGGTGGATACACAGATCTTCACCAAAACCATATTGTATCCTCTATCCTACCTCCTTTTGGGTAGTTCTAGTTCTAGTTATGATGCATGTATTGTGTGCTGCAATGAGCAACCATGATTAGAACCTGTACTGCAGCTCCAGTTTTGTTCCATATGATAAGAATGATATAGTAAAAGGTGCTACTTTGATCACATGTTGGAATTTAGAGGTTTATTCTCAGCTGCAGAAAGTGCAGGAAAAAGAAGAAGCCCCATATGGGATCTTATTAGTTAGATTACTCCAGTATATAATGTTACTGCTATGCCTGCTTACACTCTGCTGACCGTCTGACAAAAGCCATGATCTGGAGGCGTATCACATTCACTGTGAAGGATAGCCATTGTGCTTTGTCGGAAGTCGTACACTTGCTAAATTGATTAGATTAGATACCAATTAGATACCCTGTGAGTCTGTTAAGGGATTCAGGTCGTCACAGCTGTATAATAATAGGACTCGGCAGAAAGGGATATTAAATTAAACTCTGTTTACACAGGGATTCTTCTCTCTACACAGACACCTTTCTGAATCAGTTTTTCCTTTTAAGATGCATTGACTTTTTATATTGTGGCAAATGAAATTAAAATCAGGTCTCTTTCAGTCAAATGCATGATGTCACAATATCAAAATACTAACAGGAACAGTGAGTAATTACTGATGATCGTCTGCTCCTCAGTGGTAATGCTGAAACAAAGTCTGCTTCCTAACATGATTAAGCTGTGCTCTTTCCACTGGAAAGTCTCCTAATCACTGATCTAAACCTTGTCAGGTGCTACCGCATTTGTTAACCAAGGTTCCGAAAGTCATATTCGAGAGTTGAGACAATGGTCTCCTGCTGTTATGAACGGCATCAAGGGATAATGCTGTGTTATGATTGCTGATCACTACGGCATATGAGAAGGCCTGCTGTGCTCACAAATAAGAACTGAAAAGCAGAGCCCATCTTGAATCCTGAAGGAGTCTCAAAATGAGCTGCTGCATCGTTGAGTATAGAGGGTGGGTTATGCTAAAAAAAAAAAAAAAAAAAAAAGGACTAGTTTGTACAACATGTTGTCTGTCCATGTCAGAATTCAAACGCACTTATTGCTAGTCCCGACAGCCACACCCAGAGGTAGTGTGATAGAGAAGGGGCAGATGTGATGTAGTTTAAATATGGGGATAACGTCACACATTTCCAGACAGTCTCTCCTGGAAGGAATTTGATGGTGTTGCATTCTTTCGTGCACAGAAAATGCCACAAATAGCTGTGTAACACGTTCAGATCCAGCTTACTCTCTCACCTCTGCACAGCCGACTAATCATCGACACGGCCCCCTCAAACATGACGTCAGAGAGGCGCAGGGGGAACAATGTTTCCAAAGCTATTTGACCTTCCGACAAGCGGTTCTGACCGAGTATATTGCTGCTTTAACGGTGCTGAGTTTCTGCAGAAATAAAGTCTCCCTCCAACAGTTTTGCTTCAGTACATCACATATCCCTTGTTATCCGGTGAAAATGAAAAATGCAACAGTTCACATTCTTTTGCATCTCCTTGAGAGAAAAATGGGACATGTGTTTGGTTGTATGGTTGTATGGTAGAGTGTCCACTAACTAATGGCAGTTTTCCCAGACAGTGTCTAGACTAAAGCCAATCTGAACTCAGACTGCCCCGTGCTGCAGCTGGCGTTGGAGGGTTAGTATTGATTGCTCCCAGCTCTTCCTTTGGCTGATTCAACAATTCTACCTGTGAACAGAGCCTGAGACCAAAAATTAAAAAAAAAAAAACCTGTATTAAGATTTATTCTCAGTAAAAATGTTCTTATTGAGCATGTGAGTTGTCTAGCTGAAATGAAGCGAGTCTGTTAGTTCAGGCAGACAATTCGAGAGGTACTGAGGCTCTACATCTGCTAATCTGTCAGCTCAGTTCTTACGACTGCCATTACCAACTGAATGGTCTATTTAAGGTGTCAAACTGAGTTGCTCATTCATAAGTGCCATTTGTGCTGCTGGTGCTTCCTATGCATTCATACCCACTGTTACCCCGGTAATGTTTTTTGTTTTCCTTGCTCCTGCTTTGGCGTGGTTCTACAATAAAAACTACCCTAGTGAAGGTAATGATGTGTAACTACAGCTACATTAAATCTTTACATTCACACCATTTACATTTATTCTCAATTTAAATAAATAAAACATTCTACTTCAAATAAATTGGGTTGGTCTGACAAGCGGGCTTACACTGTGCAACAACCATATGAAATGTCACTGATAAAACTTGTAATATAAAGAATATAGTATTTACGTATTTTATTCGGATTTATTATTACTAGTTATATCAGCAGAATGGACAGATAAGTGACAGTGTAGGCTGCATCAACATTTCTATGTATGAGCACATTCTTCCCTTTCAGGTTAGTGCCTTCAGAAATTTCTACCATGCATAAATTGATAAGCACCTCCATAAACAGCAAATCAGCTACACTTTCAGGAAAGTGTGAGTGCGGTACAATCAAATACAAAAGCTTTGCAATAAATACTTTTATTGTCAAGCTAAAAATTTTGATTTTATTGAGACCACCAGAGCGATGCCAGTCCAGCTCTATGTTAATTTTTTGATGATGTAGTTCGTGGTGGCACTGCACTGGATTGTATTTGGGAGGTGCTCCCATATGGATGGATATACAAATGTAAGGCCATTAACAACTCCCTACATGGAGAGCTAATTAGCAACGCAACCTTCAGAGAACAAAGCTTTACTAAAAGTCATTGAAAAACACAATCATGCTAAACAAGATGCCTACATCAGAAAACTATGTCCTTCATCCAAACAGAAAGAGAACCGAAGGACTGTGAAGGAGAGAGCACTTTACAGCCACTTGTTCCTGAAACAGACCCCAGAGAGGCGTGATGGTGCCACAGCAACAAAGGGGAGACCTGGTTTATAAAACAATTATAAGGTCTTAAATTTGTCATGTTAACGCTGCATGAACATGGGACCATTAGTCGCTGACATGTCACAGATAAGATGGCTTGATAAACAACAATGAACTATTCATAGGTCTGACTTGGGCACAAGGGAGTTGATGAGTTACCTAACTGTCCCTGACTGTTATGACATGTCTTAATGAATGGTTACCTGGAAAGGGGCAGCTCTGTTGAGAGAAAATGCTTTTCATCTCTAGGTTTAATGGAGATGTGGTGATTAGCCTGGATAAGTGCAAACATACATGTAATCTGGTGTAATTAAAAACGCATTCCTGTTCTTATGGTGGAGTGTCACTTAAATGTGGCCACTTCTTAGTCCCCAGAGATGTAAGAATGGATGGCTGAGTTTGTGTTTAGGAAAGTTTATCTCCACCACAGAACATGCAGGCATTAGTTTATCTATTACTCTGGGAGAGAGTCTCAGAGTAGTGGTTAGTGTGAGGGCTCCGGTGGTGTTCTCAGAGTTTGGTGAGTGAAACATCTTTAACTGAACAACCAGTTAATGAATTCCATTAAGCAGGGCTTGAGTACTGCATAAGGGCCAAAACATAATTTAGACCTCACCAACAAATCCATAAGTCATTCCAACTAAACAAGCACTAATTCCTCATGTTTGTGAGATTGTTCCAGGCAACTGCAAGTTATCAGAACCAGGCAGAGAGAGGGAATACACCCATTAGGCTACCTGGCATTTACTAGCTGCTGATGTTTACGTAAATTGACTAATCGACGGCACTATGGTAAAAACAATGAGAGTAAAAGCCCAGGATGCCTTGTATACTTTTCTGTCTGTAGTACAGCCTAAATGCTGAGATGCTGGGCTGCCCTGTAGTGTTGGAGACAGACAGAGGGAAAAAAAGGTGAGACCCTTCATTATGGAAAGCACAGCACCAGACCCACTCTAACAGGAATGGCAGGCCAGCCAATACTTTGTGAAAATACAAACCTATCTACCACCCACGGCAGCCTCTGAATGTGATTTGTGATGGACAGATAATTCAAGAATGATAACATGAACTCCAAATGATGAATATGTCATTCGTGGTCCAGTTATCTGACTAGCCAGTCAATTAGCAGTAGTCTCAGCATTTAGACACTGTATGAAAACTGTTAAGCTTTGCAAAGCTTTTACATGAGGTGAAGAAAAACAGCATTAAAATGATAAATTACCAAAGGAACGCTGTTCAATATGGACACTTCTGCATCAGCAGTATTTTCTATGCTCACTCTTGCCCTAATCCTGGCATCGTCTGTACAACACTAAGCCCCGCTTTTGAAAAGGCACTAACAATATATCATAAGTGGGCATTGTCAGCATTAAAATGTCTAGCATTCAAAATCCACATTCTCTTACTCATTCACACTCTCTTTTCCCTTCCTATCACCTTTCTAATATCCTAGGGCAGCACAGCTTGTAGTCGTTGGGCATGCACAGAAGCTATGAGCAGCAACGCTCAATCATTCCAGTGCAACTCTCTGGGCTCATTTCTCTCAGGCAGAAATGTAAGCTGTTTACAATAATATGGTTATCTGCATTGCTAAGTAATAAAACAAGGCATTAAAATCCTGCAAAGAGGATCACCACCCAACCTTGTCAACTGTGTACACTTAGCACGTGGCATCAACTATGCATGGTGATATGCTGGGAGTGAAAAGACCCACAGACACAGAATGAATCTTCAGAAACTATAACACTGATGTCAGCTCGTCAGCACCCTAAAACAATAAATGGAAGCAAGAAGCATCATGGATGATTTTACATTCATTTCACGCTTGGTGCCACAATCCATGAGGCATCTGTGCCCACAAAATGGCAGCTTACGCTCAGTGCTTATTCGCTCAGGGCTTTGTATGCTTTGCATGGATTTTTATTAGCGTGCGCCACAGGGTGTTAGGGTGTAGAGTGTGCATCTCAAGATTGTTTTCGCCTGGTAGCCAAGAAGAAGCTTGGGGAAATTCAGTGTCCAGTTCTAATAACTAATAATAACATCGCCATCTCAGTTTCAGGCAAGATGTTTTGTTTTCTCCTGCTGCCCACTACCACGTTCTAATTTTAGCCCTTAGGAAGCTGAAGAAATATTACAGCCATAGAACAGAGCAGCATTTATCACCTGTAATCTGTACCAAATGGAATCCAGACAGGTTTGTGGTAGCTGCAATGTAATTAATGATTCATGATGTTTGATATAAAATAAATATTGAAAGGAAATGATCTTATCTAAATAACGGAATGTATTAGTGCAAGCTCTGTGCTGGTCTTTTAAATTTTAGTTTCATTGAAAACCTTGTTTTTCTTTGTCTAAATTAATCTGTCAAACAAATCAGGATCAACTGAAAGACAGAATTTGATTATCACCTCAAATTCTTGACCTCTTTTCCTCTCCGATTTTCAAATTTGGAAGAAAACACGTGAGATGACTGAGCAAAACAAGGGACAAAGTTTCTGTCCGCCTGAAAGGGTGAAATGGAAAAGAAAATGTGACAGAACTACTGGCAAAGGCAAGAAAAGGAAACGTCTTTGTTTAGCTTTGTCTGGACTTTGAGGGGTTTTTCAGGTCACCTGGATTGAAAGGGAAACTTGTACAGTCATGTAAAACTGGCAGTGTGTCCACGTGCCATTCAAGTCTCAGTTCACTGAAATGTTGAGTCAAATTCAACACTCACTGAGCAGGACTTCACAAAAGCAACAATGGCAACAACTGGTTGGAGTTGCTCTGGATAAAACAAATACTTGGGAGTGATATTAAGGACATCAGCTAGCATGCAAAACACACTGGCTTCAAGGTTAAACGTATCCCTTCAGTAAGTGTAGTAGTTCCTCTGTCCTTGTAAACAGAAGAAGCATAGATGAGAAAATGAGGTAAACAAATTTGCCTTCAACAGCACTTAGTGCCTTCTTATTAACCCATTTCTGTGTGCACTGTGACCATCTCAGCATGTTACAGGCTGTGTGCCTGTCGTCCTTTTGCCCTGAGAGAAAATCCAGGCCATCCTTTTATTCAGTAACTACTTCAGCCTGAGGTAAAAGGAAGTGGGAGTGTTTATTATGACTTTAAATATCCCATCAAGGCCTCGTGATGGATTGACATTGGCAATGGGGAGAGGTGCTGTCTGTTTGCTGTGATGTGAGATACAAGCCAGGGGAGAGGCAAGACGCAGCAGAGTTCCATCTACATGAATGCAGCCTGGTGGCTGTTGCCTTGGGCATGCTATTGAGTGACGTGGAGGACACATTATGCAGCGCCTGCATTGTTATTCTTTTTTTCTGCAAACAGTTCAACAGTTGAATAAGGACAATCTTGTCAACTGGAAGATGAAAAAAAAAAAGAAAACAGACTCAGAAAGGTTTTTACCATGCGGGAAAAGCAGCATATAACTTAACCTGAGTATGGCATTTAAAGAGAGAGAACAAGAAGAGAATGATCAGACATAGATTTTTTTTTTTTTTTTTTTTAGGTAAGTAATCAATTGCATATGCCTTTTAACTGTTAAAGAAAAACCCAGCTGATTTAGCTTGCGAAAAAAAAGTCATGAGTGAATGAGAAAAACCGAAAGGACTTAATTATGAATGAAAGGAAAGCACTCCATCTGAACCAGATCCTTGCGGTGATGCACTATGAATGAACCCAGGGCTATGGCCCAGGTAATGGGCCTTGGGTTGTCTGCTCCTCCTGGGAGGGAGTGACAAGAAGAGAGAGATAGAGGGGGGTGGAGAGAAGGGCTGAGAGAAAGAGGGAGCAGAGAAATGACAGCTAACCAAGCCGGCTAATGGAAACCACATCCTTCTTCCTGTTTTCTTGTGCATTAACAGCAGCAAGGTCTCCTGTTTTCCTGATTGACCTGACAGCGGCGGGAGATGCACCAGCTATCTACATCTAAACAACTGGGCCCATCCATGGCCAGTGCTTTTAACACCTGATTCATAAATATCCTTAGCCTTCAAAAAGCCTTTCTTACTTTTTCAACTTCCTCCACGGTTCCAATAGTACATTTTATCCCTGCCACCACTGTCCGTTATATCTGAATGTCACAGGCAGTTCTCAGCTCTAGGCAAACGGAAAAGATGGAAGGAAGGAAGCAGAGAGAAGGAGAGGTGGCCCAGATAAAGGCCCTATAGAACTGCAGATACCAAAACGGTTCCAGATAGGCTTCACACCCTGCAGGTAATGATCTCGGATAACTTGAACCTTCAAGTGTTCTGACCTTCCACAGGAGAGGAAGAGAAAGCCAGTAACCCCGGAATGACCTTAGCTGCAGTGGGTGCAGTTTCATGAACTGTTTACCTCTTTTTTAATATCGGCACAGAAATTGGCATTTCCTCCAGCAGATCCACTGCGTGTTCATTATGGGGTTGTGTCATATCGAGGCATAACTGACTCTGTGATCAATTAGCCTAATTGCTGCCTTGCTGAGGTGCTCCAGGTGAGAACTGGCTGCCAATGTCACAAATTAATCACCTGAGTTAGCCTAATTAATTAAGCCTCTGGTGGAGGCTGATAACGACACTCCCAAGAGCTTCTAAATTGGTGGTCCGCATCTGTGACATTTAGCTTTGTAGATAAAGACTGCAGCTAAAAGTCGCATACATGGGCCTTCTGTTTGCCATCACCCTTAAAAATGGAAGACAACAGGTCTGTCCAGATTACGAAGTCAGAAGTCAAACAACACCCTTGTTCTACTTGGCTTTAATTGGTTTCACATTTCTACAAATATTTTAATTAATAATTTGTTTCTTTAGCCATTATATGGGTTTGATGAGCAATAAATTAGCTTTTAATAACTTAGTTGTAGCCCTAATTCATATGCACTGATAACAGTATACACCATTATGTACCTCTATTAGGTACTCCTGCATATCATCATGTAATACAATTAAATAAAAAGGCAGTAAATCAGAAATAGCATCAAGATTGAGACTTAAACATGCCCAGGGTCTTACAGTATTTATGGTAGTCAACACAGGTCCTCATCTCTCAAGAGGGGACCATCTCCCAGGAAGAAGTAATGGTTTACCCACACAGCAGGGGTTCTATTAGCAACACTCTCATGAGAGACAAGCACCACCTTGTGTTGGACAGCTGAACTACAAGGACACAATAATCAACCATAGTGTTCTCCTTCAGAGCTTATGTCACTATCCTTCCTCCACACTCTTGAATGTCTCAGGTAGACTCTGCACATCTCATTCTGACCTGCTTCTTTCAGCCCAACTCTCCATATTTCGTCCAGGTGGGAGCTGGAGGGCATTTTTTCGGATTACATCTAAAACCTGCTTACCTCTGATTTGTTCAGGTAACAGCCTCATTAGTCTGCCCCCCTGCTCATGCCAGGCCTTCCCTTCACCCTTAGGCACCTGCCATTTGCCACAGGTGGGCATGTAATTGCTCTGTGGCGTGGTCATGTTCTGAGTGGTTAGGAGAGAGCAGTCTTGCTAATGAGGCTGCTCACTGCGTTGCTTCTCCACTGCTGAGAAATATATGTGTGTGTGTGTCTGTGTGTGAGTGCAGGCAGGTGTATGGTATCACATACATCTGGCATACTGGTGTAATACAACACAGCTGCGTGCTGCGGCATCAGACAGAAAAAACAACAAGGTGAGGAAGAGAGAGTTGAAGTTTGAGCGTGTTCAAAACAAAGGGGTAATAGTATACATCGAGAGACTATGATTGATTTATGTACGCGCTATGTATTGCTTCCTCAAAACTATGCAGAAACATTTAGTATGTGCATGTGCACAAAAACTACTATACAAGTATTTTATAAATGAGGTCAACAAAACAGAAAAATATTATTAGCTATTCAGGTAAACATGAGAATTTGCTAGTCATTTTTCACCATTTCATACTCAACTTGGTTAGATAATTTATCTACCAAAACACTTATTTGGGACATGGTGACTGTGCATTTTCTGCCTGGGCACTAGACTCAGCACTGGTTGGATACATGGGGTATAGAGGACACAGATCTGCATGATCACTCTGTAGTTCTCATCAGCAACCCTGTTCAGCTTGTGTATCAATTATAAACGTGTGTGGTGTGAACGGCTGAATACTCACTAGTGGTGCACTGTTTTTCAGTGGCCTCGCCCTGAGTGCTGCTCCTGCTCTGCTCCTCTCCTGCAGTGTGGTGCTTTCTGGTTGCCACAGCGCCTGGAGCTGCAGTCAGCTGAGCTGGCGTCTGGAGGTCTGCAGTGCCCACAGAGGATCAGTTACCGACAACAGACAAAACTCTTTGTGTGAGCGTGTGCAAGTGCATGTGTTTGTGCAAATGGGAAAACATTTCTGAAAACACCAGCCAATGATAAAAATTTGATCTGACAGAGAAACATGACCAGAGGGTTGATATGGTACAACCATCTGTCAATCAGCACAACTATTAATACAAATATCATTTGCAATGGCTGTATGTTTGACTCTGAGAATGAAAAACAGGAGTGGAGCGTATGGGCATACAAGCCCCTGAAAATGGAGACATTTCAACTTTTCAGTTTCTTGGCCAAAATTCACACACAGCTCCTTTCATCTTGTCACACGGGAGAAAATCCCCCCAGATGCACTATGACGTTTGAACACTGCTGCAAGTGGACATCATGCAGTGCTGGGCTAATTGATAGCTTTATAGCAGGACCTTGACTGCAAGATGAAATATTTACACCCCTGTATTCCTCCTCTCAGGCAGCTGACTTCTGCTCCTGCAATATTCATTTAGCATCTTGTGCTTTTAGCTGCTAAAAGAGGAAATCAAAAGCAACACAGCGACTTCTGAAAATTGCTTCCTCTTTGATAAGTTTCCCGCTTGACATGGAAGAGTCAGGCCTCTGTGGCTTAAGTCAGAAGTCAATAGGCCCTCAGGGGGGTAGTGCTGTGTGTACTGTAGATAATATTTTGAAAGAGAAATCGGGTCTTTGTGTGAAGTTCCCTCAGTACACTTCTGAAATTTGAAATTTTTATAAAATGTAACCAAAAAAAACCCAATCAAAAAAAACAAATCAGGATAGAGCTGAACAAAAACGTGAGTGAGACTGGTTCATCTCTCTGAAAGGTAAAGATAGAGCATATTTCATGGGGAAAGAACTAAAACGTGTCTCTGAAGTAACAAAATGGTTCTATTTTCTCATCAAAATAAATTCAAAAACCATGAAGTCCAGGGAGGGACATGAGTTCACAGTCATTCAATAAATAAAAAAAATATACCTATTGAATATATGTTTGTGAATTTGTGATTGTAATGTGGTTTCAGGGACCAACGGTGACATTGTGCAGTCTTGTCTTCCTTCTAGATGCATTTGCGAGTGAGTGTAAGATTGTGCATAATATGTGAAGGTGTGCTTAAACATATGCACACAGACATGTTTGGTCTTGAAAAATGCACAGCTGGACTTAGCTCAGTCACGATAAGACATATAAATTACACATTTTCATTGAGTGACTAGTATATTATTATATTATAAAACACTGTTTTACATAGGAAAGTGAGAGTACTGTTACATGGGTGCAGTGTTCAATATACAGAAGTGTTAATTAGCCTATTCCCATGTTGGCAAGTCTAGGAAGAGGAATATTTGCATATGATTACATGTCTCTGTGCTCCAATATTTGACAACTTACATAAAACCCAACATTTAAAAGCTCAAGCATATTATTTAACGACATCATATATGTGTGTTTCTATGTGCATAAGCCTAATTCAGATTTACCCTCAGTCCACTTAACACTGCTTGGGGCTGTTTGGTTAGTGTGCAGATGCAGAGCGCCAAGCAGACAGCTAGCACAGAAGGTACTGTCTGGAACACTGGAGCCTCGGGCATCACTCCTTTCTGCGCCACATACTCTGCACTAAAAATTGACTGCTCCATCAAGTACTACTGGGCTACCATACAGATTTTTTTTTCTCCTAAAAGCAGGTTTCTATTCTCCAAAATAATATATCAAAGGTTTTCTACAAAAAAAAAAAGAGAGAGAGGGGAAGAGGGCAGGCAAAGAACTGCACAACTAACATGGACTGGCTAGGGCTCATTATTCAAGTGAATGAGTATTCTTCCACAGTGTTTATTTATTTAGATAAACAAATGATGCTTTTAAGTTCAGTGTTATTAGTGTGCTACATTAGCCTGCTCCACACGTAACATAATGAACACAACTACCCCTGGATAAAGAGGGCAGTGAAGACAAAATAATGGATATTTATCAAGTAACTGGAGTTATTAGATAGAAATTAGTTAGTAGCTAAATCTGGTACAATACATCTTTTCTCTCTGTATGAGATATATGTGTTTTTGCACATGGTCCCTGACAAATGAATGTAATAAACTAAAAAAAAAAAAATTTTTTTGTTTATTAAAGTTGCAAAACCATATTTTTCATAAGTAGCTAAGAGGTAGATAAAAATATGTTAACAGACATCTGTTCAAATTGTATGGTGTGTGTTCTCCATTCTGCTTCATTGAAATGATTTTCTTACTTCTCTTCCGGCGCGCCTCCTTGATCTCTTCACACATGCGGTCGAACTCGGGATCCAGCTCAGCAGCAAACATAGCATGGGCTGTGTCCTTTAAACTGCATGCTCGGTGCCTGATTACCTTGTCTGAGAAAGGGAGAGACAGTGAAACTTAACACTAGTGCCACAAGACACAAAACCCTGCTTTTCTGTGTGGATATGTGTGTGTATGTATGTTCAAGAGCAGTTTTCTTTTTCAGTTTTTCCCCCGCTTAGATATCAGTTTCTTTTTTTTTCCTAGCATCAAAGCCTGTTTGTGCAGGACTGTAGTCTGCAGTTTGATGTTGCGTGTTCTCCACACCCTATCATGTATTTAAGGCAAAGAGTCGATAGCAAGCCCACCCCATTCAACTGTATCTGTGAGAGAGGGGATTGTAGCATTTTCTCACAGTGTGAATAAAAAGGACTGAGTCGGCTTTGGTGAGAAATGTTAAAAGGCAGAACTCAGACATGCAGGAAAGTCTTGATATCTTCCATTTAAGACAAAGGCGGGTACACACACACACACACACACACACACGTAGGCACATACAGTTCATACAATCGGAAATATTTTTCAAATGAAAACTCATTCTCTCTCGCGTGCACCTACGCTCCTTACACCTTCATAACTCTTATTCTCCTTTACCCTTAGATGCATGAGAGCATCATTAAATCCTCCTTCTTCCCTGCTCCCGCATCCATGGAGGGAAAATAAAGACTGAGCTGAAGACACAGGCCAAAAGCATAGCCACTGTAAACAGGCCGTCTCTCATTACGGCAGGCTGAGGGAGAACAGTTCAGGCAGAGAGTGGCAGAGGGGTCACAATATGCCAGCTTCCTTTATCTAATTGGAGGATGGCTACCTAATTGCGATGGAGGCAATTTCTGTGTGTGTGTGTGTGCATGTCTGTGTGTACCTGCAAATCTATCTCTGTGAGAACCAAACAAGCACAGACCTTATGGAGGGAAGACATTGTGGGAAAGTGAGGACATTTTGGTCAGTCCTCACAACTTTAAAGGGGTGTTTGAGGGTCAAGATCTGGTTTAGGGTTCAGGTTAGAATTGGATTTTGGTTAGGGTTAGACATTCAGTTAAGATGGTTACCATTAACGTAAGGGACTAGGGAATGCATTGTGTCAACGAGTGTTCTCACAAAGATACAAGTACAAGTATGTGTGTGTGTGTGTGTGTTGGTGTGTGTGTGCGCTTTTCTACTGACAGAGTATTTCTGAGTGTGCGTACATGCAAGTGCATTTTAAGGGCAAAAATGCCCGTCAGTGGAAGAGGTGTCAAAGGCCAGGTGGAAAGCCGAGAGCTCATCAGCATCCTTATGGGCTCTGCCTAACCTCCGCATCTAGAACAGAAAAGACCGCACCGATATACAACGCTGCTGCTTATGTGTTCCTTTATAGGGGGTTGTTAACACCATTTCCCTCGAGCAACAAAGAAGTATTTGTGACACTGAGTCACACTGTGGAGCACAGAGATATTGTCCTTTTTAACATAAAGTAATTATTTAGCAAGGTGGGGAGGTACAAGACACGGAAGCCAACATGATTGTACGTGGAGGATGGTATGATAAAGACAGCGTGAAGGACAAGGAGAACCAGACCACAGAGGGATAATGAGTTTTTTTCCCAGCACTTTGTGAGCTGGTGTAGAACTACCCCTGCAGCATAATTGTGCAGCGCCTGGGCCATATTCCCTGGGCCAAGCGCTGGGTTAGCAGGCAAGAGGCTTCGTTAGTCTTCTTTATTAAACTGCCTAATTGCATTTTTCCCCTTTAGTGTATCGTTTGTAGACCCTGCATCCCAACAAATGACCCAGGCCCTTGCCTGCAAAGACAGAGATATGATTTATTCATTTGGGCTGGCAGAGAATTGCTTCCCATTAGTATCAGGCTGCTATATCCTTGTGAGGGAACCCAAGCAGCTAAATACACAAGGCGAGAATTAAAATGGTCACATCAATTGAATGGTCTGAAGCAGGCCTACAGCATGCAGCTTTCAATTAACATTATTGGTATTGCTACTGAGGATTTGATTCTAGTAGAAAGTACTTTTTTTTTTCTTTTGCGCAACAAGCTGTTCTTAACTTTCTCTCATTTTTCCAAGTTACCTTCTGCGTATACACAAATAAAAAAAACATGTATCTCTCTTCGCACAGGCTTTTCCCTGTCGCAAAAGCAAGCAACCCATTTAAAAAATAAATATAAATCCAATTTATTTGTAAGCTATTGCAAATAACAGGCTTCTTTGTTTGTTTGCTTGTGTGTACATGAGTTTTCCAACGCTCATTATGAAGCCCATGTTCGGCTTAGAAAAAGGTGCTGAGAAGGGAAGAAGGATGAGGTAAAAGTTGGTTCAAATTGCAAGAAAAGAGACACAATTAAATTTTCATGCATATGCAGCCTTCCTCAGCTACAGAGCACGAATCACACTGTGGAAATGCTATTTTCAGTGGGGGCTGGATGCATTTTACTTCATTTGAATTTCCAAGTTGAAGAAAACTATCTTGAGGTTCTGCAATTTTACTGCCTGGAAGCCCTCTTCATAAGTCATTAAGTGTTAAATCTAATTACTTTTTACTCACACAATCACAGCCTAATGGAACACAACAATAACTACAGAAACACATGGCCATACTTATTTGAGTAGTCTAATGATGACTTATTACCAAGGGACTGAAAGTTTCATGAGTAAAGATAGATCTATATGTCTAAAGATAGATGTAGATATTGGTGAGTTTGGGATTAAAACTTTTGGGAAAATTTAATAATTTGCTTTCCTACAAAGGGCTGTATGAGAAGATCGATCAATATATGGTCTGTGGCCTAAAGAGGTAGCACTGTGATGTACTTAGCTTTGTATAAAAAGGCTAGATATTTAAACAGTTTTAGCTGTGGCCGATTTGTGGTATGATTGCGTTTATGTACACAGAGGCACTCTCTGTTGGACAGCAAGCATTTGAATTGCATACACACGCAGTTTTATGCATGTCTTATCTATACTGCATGCACATATAGGTAAAATATCTTACATGTATGTCCATGTGTGTGTGTGCATGAGTATGTCCATGTAATTTTCCTCCTCACCTCCAGGGTCCTTGTCAGGATTGTATTCTAATGCATTGCTGCAGATGAGGTCAATATCCACCAGGAAGTCTTTCGCTGTCAGGTATTTGTGGGTGTCAATCTTGGTCATGACAGTGGACAGGTCCATAGGCTGCCGAATCACTTCAAGGTAGTCTGACACCTGACACAGAAACACACCAGTCATTTTAGTAAAAGGCCTAAAACTTTGTCAGATTAAGGCTTTGTCAAACGATGAGATACCAAAGTGCCTCTCCCTCCGTGAGGCCATTCCTCCTTACCTCCTCAATGTCAACTGGCTTGCTGAAGATGTTAAAACGTTTGTCAGTGGCCAGGCGCTTGGTCACGTCCCTGAGAAAGAGCCTGAGCTCCCGTAATGTGTTCTCCTCCTGTTCAACCTGGCGGCGCTGTTCCTCTGCTGACAAGGCTCTGGGGCCTGGAGCCTCTGCCACTGGCAGTACCTCGTCACACCTTTCTGCTGGAAGAGAAACAAAAAAAAATTTTTTTTTAAAAAGTGAGTAGCAAAAATAAGACGAAAACCCAAAATAAACCCAGCTTCCATCTATAGGTAAGACATAAAAATCTAACGCCAAGAAAGTTTCACAGAAAAAGTTAGGAATCTTTGTGAATCATAGTTGAACAACAATACAAAGGCCTCAGCTACAGGCTAAATCACTACAGCGAGGCAAAAAAATACAAACTTAAAGCTAGCACATTGGTGTGAAGTGAACAAACAGTCCCATCTCAGACTTGATCCTTGACCATTTCCTTTTAACACAATTGAAGACACACAACAAAAAGTACTTACCCCAGGAAAAAAAAAAACGGTTTTAAGATTCTTGCAGCTGAAGATAATAATACAGCTACGTTCCTTCCCAAACAGATTTTGAAATACACTAAGGAATAGCCTCTGGCCAATGACAGTGTGATGAAGCAAGGCAAGCAGATATCCTCTCCTCCTCTCCCAAGGCACCAGTCTTAGCCCAAGGCATCTGCAGACATAGTTAGGAAGGCTCCACAGCACCTAAGGCCGATTCACTCACTAGCAGCAATCCGAACCCTGATTCTAATTATGGCTAATAGCGGCCGGGCCCTCTCATAGCAATTCCTTTCCCTGCTTCTTTGCCGGCCTCTCTGCTGGAGGCCAGACTGCTGTCTTAGTCAGGCAGGAACCCCTGAAGAGCACCGTGCGAGTAAAGCGGAGGACCCCCGCCTTGCATCAATGAGGAAGAAAGCTAGGCACCATTTCCATTTGAAAGCCCAGGTGGACACCTCTCTCATATTGAACTGGAACGGACGGTTGGAGAACACAGAGGACTGAGGCAGTGACATGAGGCAGTTGGAAGGGTGGATGGGGATGTGATTGTGGAGTGGCCTAATTTTGATGTGAGTGAGGGATAGGGAAGTCCGGGCTAATCTTACACTTGTGTGTGCACCACCCTAAATATCTTACATCCGTATGTCTCTATTCTCAATCTGAAGCGGCATTAAACCGATTCGAACATGGCAAACATTTAACTCCAGTGTGCAGATGTGAAATATGTACACAAACAGGATTTGGCAAGCATGTCCAACAAATAACAACAAGGATCTAAAAAAGACTGTGGGAAAGAATGAAAACAGAGCTAGGAAGGTAAAAAAGGTACATGCAGACAACACTGCCATCTAGGACTGACAGTGGAGATGCATAAGTGAACAAAGCAAGTACCTGCATTCCTGAGGCGTGGTGGAGCCCTGGCTGCTTGGACCAGCAGCAGGTCAGAGAAGAAGTTTCTCCTGTCCTCGTCTCCTGGAGGGCACAGGGTTACTACCTCCCCATAGGTCTTCTGGAATATACTTCTCACCTGCATTAAAAACAATTAGGGAGTTAGTAGGGAGTAAAATAACCATAACCATATATTGTTTGCCCTTCCAATTTAAACCCCTTTTGTAATCCAAAGATGCAGAACAGCAAGTGCAAAGTCCATGATGGCACCTTTTACGGTTTATGTCTCACATTCTCTTCTCATTCTTAGGTTTTATGCACTAAATCTACTTCTTTTTTAGAGGATACTCATTTTAATCCAGCTTCATTTTGTACACTCACTGCACTGAACAGATAAGTCCAGTTTATGTTTGTCACATACTGAAAATGAGCTCCATTATAAATACTGAACTGTTGAGTACACAGTGTCGCCAGTGTGCCCCTTCTCTTCAGCCACTACGTGAGGCAAAAGCACAACTGAGAGCAGCAGGAACTAAGCATGCAGCTTGGATGTTACAGACTTAGTGAATATATCAAGTTTATTAGTTCCAAATTACTTGCAACAGTAGTTTAAAAAAAACAAAAAACATGAGTCCTCTGTTATTTTTATTAAAGTCCAGATCAGGCCTGGAACTGGTGATTACTTTCATTATTCATTATTAATTCATTTCAATGAATAAATTGATTGCTTTGTTTATATAAATGTTGAAAAAAAAAAATATTAAAAAATGTCCAAGTCTAAGGCAACGTCTTCAAATTGGCCATTTTGTCAGACCAACAGTGCAAAACACAAAAATAGTCAGTTTATTATAATATAAAATCAGAGAATAGCAGCAAATCTGCAAATTAGAAACACAAGACTGTAAACAGACCTACTTTCCTCACTTAGAAGAAATTGTGGATTGACAGTTATTACACTTATGTGAATTTGCCATTAATTTTTAAGGTATCTGGGAGAATGAGTCTACAACTAGATGAGAGAGCAAGGGATTCATCCTGCAACTATATCATTCTGCTAGGACTGCAAACATATAGCTACCCAAAACCATCCATGATCCAGCTTACATTCATTCACAAACTCACTTTGCACCTTGCTGGGAGGGAGTAGTCTGTTCAATTTTTTTTTCCAAAACCATTTCTGTTAATTCATTTAATCTTTATAATTATCTGATTAATGAAAAAACAGTATTGGCATAAATATACATAAGCCGTATCCCAGCTACCTTAATTACTGGTATGCTTCTATACTGGGGGCTACAGGGGGCTTCAAAGATCCCAGTTCAGTTCTGTGATGGAGCTCAAGGCCATTCCCGATGGGAAGCCCTGCTGCTGACTAAGCACCTACTTTCTACTTTATATCTCCCCCCCATCTGTCTTTCACATCGATCCTCTCCCTTACCCATGGCATGTTTGTTCTCCCTTTCTCTCTGCATCTCCTCCTGTTCTCCCTCTTAACCCCTCTCTCTGGATTTTGCATTCCCTCTTCACAAGAGGGGGGAAAAAGGGAGGAATGAAATAAGAAAGAGGAAGACAGCAGGGGAGCCAGAGACAGTCAAAGTAGGAGGCAGGTAATGATTCTCAGTGCTTTTCATCATGATAAAAGCAGTTGACACAGGGAGGGAGAGCAGATATAGATGAATGGTTTAAAAGAGGAATGGGGTATGGGTGAGGTACAAAGAAAATTTTGGATGTCTGGCTGACTAAAGAAACTCTAAAACAAAACTGGACACCTGTTTTCCTAGCGTGATCAATTCTGAACTGTTGAAATCGACTTAAAAGCAAAGTAAAAACATCTCTGTCAGATTGCTTGACTCTGCTCAGTTACGACATCTCAATTTTCTGAAGGAAAAAAATTCCTAATGCAAGCAGAAAATGAGTTGGCAGTAAAACACAGCTTGAGAAAATTGCTCCTCATGTAATCCACATAAAAACAGCTACAGCTGAGACACCTTCGTGAATCACAGTAGTTTAAAGATGATTAGAATTAGAAGGGATCGCACAAAAAAGTGCTGCAAGCACCCTGAAATAAACAAAGCACAAGAAAAATGACATGATAACGACATCTGGACAATAACGTTCGCACTAAAGTGCAAATGGTGACAACTGAATGAGGGTAAGATGGGCCGCGTGATCGACAGGCACCCTGGTGCAGCGTCAGCAGTAATGCAGATGCTGCACTGGACTGAAGAGGGAGCTGACCCTGAAGGTGAAACTGCCACTTTATCCAGTGCTCTATGCACCAACCCTCAGCTGTGGTCATGAGCTTTGGATAGTGACCGAAAAACTGAGACTGCAAATATAAGAGGCCAAAAGGAGAACAGGGTAAAACCTCCACATCTTCACACTGTAAGGAGTGAGCTGAGGTGGTACCAGCTTCTTCTGATGCCTCCATGTTGCATCCCATCCCTGTGGACACGGTCCAGGCATGTCCAGTTGAGAGGAGAGGACAGGGCGTGTAACACATGGCGGGAGGATGTGGTAGGGGAAATGGACCTATGGACTTCCATGTCTAGCCTGTAATCACTGCAACTTGTAATTCAGAACCCATAATACAGATCAAAATCTTGTTGTGCATAATAAATAGGGTATGTCTCTAAGCTGTTAAACTATGGACGTTAATTCCGGCACAGAATTGCAGTGGTATATTTGAAACCTCAGAAACATGATCTGCAGCATGCTCAAAGACTTCACTTTAAAAATGAACTGCATCAGTGAAATCCCACTCACCTATAATAAAGTGAGGTGGTCATTTTTCAAAATCACAAGTCAGCTTAAAAAACAGAAACAGAAAAATCCAAGTAAAAATCCAAAAGTAAAAAGGTCCAGATACTTGGTGAAGATACTAATGAAGACGTAGCTGTTGTTTACTACATTACATCTGCTGTGCCTTAGAGACCAGATTCCTGATGCATCAATAATCATGTCCTATGGTAGAATGTGGAGAAAACATTCAAATTCAACATGCGGTTCATGCATTACAGTGCACTCGTGATGCCTCAAAACACACATCCCAAAAAGTGTTACAGCGCTCAGCATAAAGACTAATGGAACGCTATCTCCCTCTAACTGCTGTTACTGCACCCTTACAGTCACATGTTCTAGCAATTTCCATCGGTCCTCCACCGAAGGGGAAGTCAATCTATGCATAGTGAACGGCTGTTAAGGGAGGGAGGAAGGCTATGTAGTTGGACCCAAGCCTGTAGTGTCAGTTTTGGCTGGGGAGGGATGCTGCCTGTTCCCTGCTGAGGATTGGAGCTGAGACAGCAGCTGTCACTATGTTCTCAGAGCCAGAGAGTGAAACAACACCCTCAAAGATAGCCAAATCACTTAAAGCACCAAAGACTGCAGCATTTCCGAGCCCAAAAATTAAAACCAAAACTCCTCAAACCTTGCCTGGATGAGGCTTTTGAGACAAAGAATAAACACTTTCACTTGACAAAACAAACTATTTCTTGTAGAAATAAATCCAATTATTAGACAAAACAAAACTGCTAGAAAACACACGGCTTAAACAAAACCAACTCTTCCAGCGAATAGTCTGCAAATAATCGTATTCTCTCTGGAAGACCTGGGGCAATGTTTCAGTGGGACCAACTTCATGATATGTGCCGCTTACCGACTTCAACACAGAGCTTGTGGTTACACCTGCATCACACTGAAAATCACTAACAGTGGTAGCTGTCTATAGTCTGTATGGCTGTCCTCCTCATAGCTTCTCTGTGTCGGCCTGATTTTAATTGCATTGAATTAATTTGAACACATTTTTGAACATTTCAAGTCTTTAGGGTTGATGTATTCATCTGGTCACATAAGTTGAGAGCTCGCTCCCAAATAACCAGAATCATTATTACTGTAAATAATTCAATAATTCACTGAGCAGCTGAAATTACCAAAAATACTAACCTTTAAACTAAAGCTTGTTTGAAGCACACACTGGAGCCAAATGATGCATATTTTAAAGAAATCAATCTTCTGTTCATTTATAGAGAAACCAAAATGTCAGTGGTGGAAACAGTCAAGGTGTGAAACATTTTCTCAGAGTAAATAAAGCACTATCTGGGCAGAAGTCCAGCACAAGGGTAATGCAATGTGTTCATCTTTGTGTCAACCATTCATCATCTCCAATGTGTTTATCATTGCCTGTGTGGGAAGAGGACAGACAGAGGCACCTTGTGTTGTACGGGCACACTGATAAGTTTTTAAATATAATTTTTCAAAAAATAATAAAGAGTAGGTATTTTACAATATAACTGTACACAAGTTAAGAAAAAACTGATTAACCAGTGCAATGATGAAGTCCCTACTACAAACTAGCAGCACAAGACACTCAAACAGAGAAAACACTGGAGAAAGCCAGCTCAGCCTGAGGACAGTCTCGATGCCCTCATGCTGGCTCCATGTTGACTTGAGCACACCACTGGTCCCATTAAGTGCTTCCCAATTTGCCATGCTACATGACCATGTGTTCAATGACCAAAGAAAAGGTAAATTGAAGAAAGCAGTAATTGCCAATCCTACACAGTTTCTGCCAGTCACCTAGTATGTAATGAATAGCAATCTATCCTGTGACACTGTGGCTGAACAATCTGCGGGGTGTGATTACTTCCATTTTCATACTTAATCTCTTAACACAGCATGTGACTCAACCAAAAAAAAAAAAAAGTGGCGCTCAGTGAAGTAAAAAGCCTAAAAACAATACAGAGAATTGCAGGGAACTATCAGCAACACAATATAAAGAAAACAAAGAATAAATTAAGATAGAAAGAATTGTAAAAACGACCAAAAGAGAATAAAAAACATTAAGGATAAAAGTGGCAACTAGAACTACAGAGGTTAAAAAAGCCCAGGTGTCTCAGTCCTAATGAGTCAGCTACAGAGAGGGCATCATCCCAAGAGCCTCTACCGCCTTGGAGTATGGCCAGGGTTGAGGCCTTGCCAAAACAGCAGCCACACACATACACAAATACAGAAACAGGAGGAGAAAAAAAACCTGCACAGTCTGCACAGACATACTGATATGCTGTGTGTGTGTCCTGGGGTGAAGACATGGGGCTGCCAACCCTCTGACCTAATTAAAGCCCTTCTGTTGCTTGACAAGAGAGGACCCTCCTCCTTATTTTTCTCTGTCTCTTTTCCCCCTCCAATTGTCTCCATTTCCCCTAACTCTATCTCAGTCCGTCCCAAACAGCCTAACCCACTGCGGGTGGTCTGATTCTGCTTTGGCTTTCAGAAAGAGAATAATAAATCCAAGAGGAAGGATGAATGAGTAGGGGTTGGGATACCCAGGGAGAAAAGTGGGCAGTGGGATAAATGACAAGTAAAGAGAGATGAAGCCAAAGTAGATAAAAACTCTGTTGGAGAAGATGACCTTGACTGTGATGCCCTGCGTGTGTCTGCACTAGTGCCCCTGACTATGAGGAGAAAAAAAAACCACAAACCTTTGAATCATGCTTTAGCTTCCACTGCCACATTAAAAGACATCAGGTTAACTCTCTCCCCTCTCACACAATGACAGCCATTTCATCAACAGCAATGTGCAATCACAAAAAAAATAAATAAAACATAAGGCAGGCCTCAAAGTAAATCTGAAAATGTCAGCTCAGGTGTGTGTCTGTGTGTGTGTGTGTGTGTGTGTGTGTGTTTTTATACCTCTTCTGACAGCTGCAAGTAGTGAGTCTCAGCAGTGGCAAGGATAAGCACAGGGCTGAAAGAGGGCACATCCTGCAGCAGGGTGAGGAAGGTGCTCTTCACAGTGTCACCCACCGTCTCCCACCACTCTGAGATATGTGGCATGAATACCACGCTGGGCATGCTCCGGCAGGCCTCACGGAAAACCTGCAACCACACAGATTGGTCAAGCACATATTGTTTGCTTTAATCTGAATGAATAGAAAAAAAATCAGTGTGCAATTCACTATAAAACCTAAAAGCAGGTAAGCTGCTTATTTTCTCAAAATTTCAACCACCAGTGCGACAAATGACTTTGTATGGAAATGTCTGAACACAAATCAGTGCGTGTGTGTTACCTGAGCACAGGACTCCTCTGGCGTCTTAGCGCTGACGGAGTAGAGAGTGGGCAAGTCCAGGCGGTGCACTGGCAACTTGTCCAGGTGGTGCAGCAAGGCAGGGGCCAAGTGGGAGCTCTGTCCTGAGCCCGGGGCCCCAGCCAACAGCAGTCGAGGCCGGTATGCTGTGGGCTGTTTGAGGGCAGAGCTAGAAGCAGATGGAAGTTCATAGTTAGCATTTTATCTCTCACCTTACGATCAATGACAGGCAGTCATACCATCATCCAAACAAGCAACGTCACGGTAGAAGTTTTCTTTTCACGTCTGATCATCTGTTGCACTAAGCTAATGTTGATACACAAAGGTACAGGTCTCACTAACACGGCCATCTGAAAAGTGCTTCATTATAAAATCTTCTTATGTAATTGCAGGGATGGGCCTTTACTGAGCTGAGTATATTACACCTGTGATCAAGCGATAAACAAAAGCAATCAAAACACAATAAAGGCTGGCTTAACCTCTCTTGAAAAACAATGGACTCCCTTTGAAAGAAAGAAAAAAACTCTGTGCTCAAGTGATGCACTTTGACAGGGAAAAAAAAAAAGAAAGAAGGAGCCACACACCAAGTTAAGTGCTTAGAGGAAGAGCAGTAGAAGCTTGTTAGAGCCTGGGCTAACCTCTAACTTCCACCATGTTACGTAAAAGAGTTAAGGCCCCTCCTGTGTTCCTGTCATATGGACATACAGAGGGCAACATGTCTACAGCACAGGTTCTGCTTACATCAGCTTATGAAGGTGTGCATCTGTACACAATCCCACTAATCCTACTGCGCGTTCTGCAAGTAGACAAGCCAGAAGTGATTGGGTCTCTGCCCTCATCTGCCTCTTGCATGATTTCTCCTTTGTGTTATCTGTAACTCCACCTACAGGACACATATTGGAACTCCTAAAGCTTTCAGTGAGCTTCTACTGTGGCACAGGTGTGTGATAACAAGATCTGACAAAGATGCCAGTTAACCCTGGCGCTGATGAAGACAGAGAGCCGACGGGCATTAAAGTGGCAATCTCGAAGATATCAGTCATGGTTGATTTGGTGACACCTGTAGTTATTGGTGGTAACAGAAAATGAGGTGTAATACTACAGGTCACAGCATTCTGCAGGCAGCAAAAAAAAAAAAAGAAAAATTTACGTATTAAATAACAAAGTCAGGCAATAATTCGTTTTTCCATCTTTCTGTGACCAGCCGTGATCTGATTTTATGCTGCGCACGGCACGAGTCTGTGAGCAGCAGGGTGCAGTGAAAGGAGTTTGTTACCTCGCTGAGAAGTTGGAGGTGTGCAGCTTGTCGCCTGCAGCTCTTCATCTAACAGCTCACTGTGGCTGCTCCTTCTTGTTCCATTACTCCCTGCAATATTTCAAACTTATCCGCTGTCTAGAAATACTGAAAATGGCTCCTGTCTTGTTCTTTTAGACACATTTTTGATGAACGACAGCAGTAAGCGCTAAGCTTGCTGACAAACACACTGGATTTAGTGTGACTGCTTCATAATAAAAGTCAGCTTGTGTTTTGCCCATTAAATACTTTTAATGTGAAGCTGCTGCAGTAGGAAATGATTAGTTTGCATTAGCAGTAACTGAATACAGTGTTTTTCTGGGAATGTTGCCACGGACACCCAGTTTGTAATACTGCAAATATATAAATATTGCAGTACTTACATCAGTGAGCCATAGGCTCAATCACTGTTGTGTTACCTCAGTCACCAATAGATAGTGGCTTAA
This sequence comes from Toxotes jaculatrix, assembly GCF_017976425.1. NCBI lineage: Eukaryota > Metazoa > Chordata > Actinopteri > Toxotidae > Toxotes > Toxotes jaculatrix. The sequence goes on from NC_054412.1 coordinate 15,084,869, forward strand.
CAGACATCTACTTAAATAAAAATCTTTGAGATTGCCAGCCAATAAAGCCTTTTTTACATCTATAAATATAAACCTGCCTTGAGAGGCTTTTCTTTCATACAATTGCACGTAGCGTTATCATAGAAAAAAAAAATCCCATTTCAGTCTTCCAAACATACTGTGTAAGATTTGAAGACTTGTAGCTTAATAGGTTCATCAATAAACAGTTCCAGAAATTGAAAAGCCACAAGTGAGTCCTTGAGTAATCTAGTTCCTTTACCTCTCTCCATTTTTGAATGGAAGCAAAGATTTCAACTCTGATTTCAGAACTGTCTTATCACCTTGTCTTTTCACTTTTATCCTCTCCTCTGATCTAGCCCTGTGGTCTCCATAGCTGAGAAATCTCTACAAGTGCTGCCTGTGAAGCCACTGAACTCCGTCTGTTCCTCATTCAGTCTTATTATACGGTTTGACTTCTTCATCACTTTTGTGGGAAATAACGTGTTATGTTTGAATTAAGAGGTGTCCCTCTACTAGGAGGATAACAATTTATTTACAAAGAAAAGTGGATCTATATTACTCCCTAATTAGATGACTATAGTGAAAACCAGTAACACAATAGCTTATACACTGAAACAGTCATTCTGTATCACCATCAGCTCATGTTTTAAAATGCAAATATATGTTTTAGGTTTATTTGGCATGTTGTCTTTAAAATCTCTCTGTCTATACCTCACAGAAAACCTAATTTATCTGTTAATTTACTTTCTTAAACACAACACTTTTACCAGTTGCCCATGAAAACTGTCTTTTTTTTTCTGTTTCCTGTGGACTCACGAGGAGAAATGAAGGAAGGGTCTGTGCATTGCAGAAGAAGAGAGCTGACTCTTTGGGGATACAGCAGGCTCGACTTCATAGATGGAAGCAGAGCCTTCCTCATTGTCATCGTCGCTGTACAAGTCCTCTTCAAGCAGTTGATTGTCACCGCCTAGCACAGAGAGGAACACTGCTTTTACAGTCATGCATATGCAGAAACTCACTTTTCCAAGAATTTCTGAGCAACAATGGTGATAAATGCACTTAAAAGTTTGTTTCTCCAGAGTTTAATCCCCAAAGCAACCCTATCACTTGACATTAACACATTAACAACTTCACCAAAAAAAAGGGGAGAGTAAAAACAGAGAGCTGGCGTATTAGGTGAGATGTAATGGGAATTTTAAATGACACAGCACCCTGGGAAATTCATGTTATTATTGGGTGCAAGAAGTACAACCCTGGGATTGTGCTGCATTGTGGCTAATCTGCTGTAAAACTCTTTTGTTGACTGGAGTAGGAGATGGGTTATTGAAGTGCTCACAGGATGACTGGTTATCCAATCTCTGCACATTCACCTCTGCGTACTCAGGGGGGATGTTTCACCACATATTCTTTGTTCAGTGTGTGAGGCTGATACAAAGCACTTTTTAGTATTTGATTATCTCTTTCTCTCCACCTTATTACAAACGTGCCAAGAGGGAAAGCACACAAAGACAGGTGGCACGGTGGAAGAGAGCAAGAGTCAAGGTAGAAGAAGTAACAGCCTGCAGCAGGAAACTGAAAACAAAAGATACAGCAGAAACCATGGGCCCCAGGGTGCCAGATCCCTACCGTGAGCGTTGTCCCTGTCAGTACACTGAGCATGGGGGAAGACTCGGAGCAGAGCTTTCAGCACCAAGGAGAAAGAGCTAGCCAGCAGGGGCCTGAGGGTGGGGGACAGGGCTCGGCCTGGGGGAGCCAGGGCCCTCTGGGAGGCTGGGACGATTGTCCTCATGGCCTTGCTGAAGTCGCCAGGCCCCAGGACGATGGAGGTGACATCCAGCTTCAGTTTAACACTGCTGCTGTAGATCTGAGGGTAGCGGCGACGCAGCGCCACCAAGGCTGCCTCTGTGCAAAGTGATTTGATGTCAGCACCGCAGTAGCCTGTGTGCAAGCCAGATACACAAAAAGGTTAATAAATCATTTCCTTAAATTCTGACTTTATAAAAGGCTGTCTTCAAATGGCATTTAGAACATGAATGTCAACCAGCTAAATCAGTGGTCATTTGACATTTGATCATTTGACATTTATTTGACATTGACACTTGCACAGATGTCAATCTTACCGACACATTTTTCTGCAAGCTCATCTACAAATGGCTCAGCCAATTTGGGATTCCAGTCCCGTGTGTGAATCTCCAAGATGTGCTTTCTGGCCTGGAAAGAGGATTTGGGGTGGACATGGATAAGGAGATAAAAAGAAAAACAGAAAGAGCAAAGTCATTACGTGAAGGAGCACAAGTCCTGTGCAGCCTTATGGCAACAACACATCAAAAATAACTGACAAGGTAACAGGTTTAAGTGGCACAGCAGATGTCACTGCTGACAAAAACTGTACAAGACTTTCGAATAAATATGTAATTTCAACACGATGTTGCATTAGATGAGATAAAAGAAACAAAACATGACATTGATACCTGAGGAAATCACATCTTAAATATCATAATTAAAAAGCATGTCTCGCTGGGTGTAGCCTTTATTCTATCTAGAACTGATAACACCAAGAGAAAGATCAAAACTGGCTCAAGTGCACGAGCAAGCTCAACTAAAGGGCTTGCTAACACTTCTGCACAATGCGCCCTTCAATTCAATGCAACGTCTCCACAGGACTTGTGCTTTGATGAGCAGGCATTAAGAACAAAGTGGTCTTTGTTGTGAATCAAGGGCAACAGTTTTCATCATCTTTCATCGCATCTCCATTTCTATTCAAACGACACAACTGGCCCAGATTGCATATGTCAGGCTTCTAGCTTGGGCAATAACAGGAGAGAGAGCTGAACTTGAATGTGTGGAGAGGCTCGCGATATGCCAAAGACCAAGGTTTTCAATCAGTCAGAGCTCACTACTGGAGGGTTTATCCGGCAATGGCCTGCAGATTAGGCTTTGATTAGCAATCATCCTACTGTGTGGACAAACGATGCTAGGAGGCCATTAGAAAGGCTCGATGGGGAGGAGCCAGCTACACTCAGCTGTTTATCTCACTCACTGTCACATTGACACACATGTAACACTGCTTTGAGAGTAGCAGCAGCAGCAAAAAAAAAAACAAGTCTCCCCAAGTGCAAGATTAAAGCAATCAGATCTGCATAATAATAAATCTGCTAAAATTGATTTTTAATTTTCCAGAGACTTAATGAGCATCTGCTTTGCCACTTGCCTGCTGGATCAAAACATCCAACAGTGAGTAAAAAGCAGTAGAGAAGACTCTTAATAGCCAGAGGACTGCATGTACTAATTTTGTCACAGGTCTCATATGAGTAAAACACTAATTACTTCAGTATTATACTGTGTCTCCACCTGGGTGTGCACATACATAGGTACAGCACTGTACATAGAACTAATGATCCTTACACAGAATATCACAGGATGTTACCTAGTGGTTGCACTGATAGATACAGATGGTTGGATACACTGATGGGCAACAACATTTAAGGTAAAAATACCATTATAGTGTCTGTTGGACTATGTCGTAATGTCCAACCTTTTAGGTGCACAAATCAAACGTTAATGTTCCTACAATGAAAAACACATTTTTTTTTTTTTAAATGCCAAGTGCAGAGAAATGCCAACAAGAGCTGATGTCATGACAACGATTGTGTCCACCGTACACAATATTCGTGTTCCACTCCACCTCACCTTCTTGTCGGGCAGGTTGAACAGAAACTCCCGGTCAAAGCGTCCAGGCCTCCTGAGTGCCGGGTCGATAGAGTCAAGTCTGTTTGTAGCACCAATGACAACTATCTCCCCACGACTGTCCAAGCCGTCCATCAAGGCCAGCAGAGTGGACACAATAGAACTGGACAGAGGAAAGAAGGTGATGGAACAGATTGTAAAACATTTAGCAACACATTAAAGATTCAGCTGTATTTAGGCTTACACTTAAACATTCAGTGTTGCCAAGATATACTATAGGCCTATTACAGTTTAAACATGCATACACACACACACATATAAGTATACATGCAGACATTCAGAGTCCTATTACTTTTTGAGATTGAAACAATATTGACAAGGCTTGTGAATCAGTACTGACCAAATAAACAAGGTTTTATTTCTGCAAATACCTGGTCCATCAAACAGGCATAATGAACAAAACAGTTTGAGTCACAAATATCAGCGCTTCTGTTTCCCTGTTGGCTACAGCTCCAGTCATGTATTTACTCAGCATGTAGAAAGAGGAGAGCATCTACAAACTCAGGCGTAAACACGTTTCATGATTTGAATAAACCGCAGTCCAGAACTGTAATGTTACTTTTCACAAATATTTCATTATTTTAGATGGCAACTATTTTCTCAAGGATCAACTGCAAGCTGTGTTTGTATAATAGGTAGCTTCCTCGCATACAGCTCATGCTGAAATGGTCTAAATCAGAAGTGAATATTGTTCACTGATTTCTGCTCCTATGGTTGCTCAATGCTAATCAGACAAACAAATATGGACTCAAGTTGCACTGATGTGGACCACTCAGATCCAGATCCAGCCAACTTCTTCCAAAAACAAATCAAAGCTGCAGTGCCAGCAGGTTTGGACCTGCAGATCTAGCAAACCTGTGCCACCTTTTGGCAAGGAAAGTAACAGCAGCAGCAGTTTAAACCTGCAGACAGGCTGGCATGCAAATGTGCACAAAAGTGAAAACAGCCACAATTTTGACGCTTTCACTACTGCATGTTGACAAGTGTGTGTGGTACAGCTAAGATTTTTTTATAGCTTTTTTTGTGTGTGTTTAAAAGATAAAATCAAAAGGACAAATGTGTGGGTTAGAAGAGTTTCTCAGTGACTTTCAAGACAATTCTACACGGTGCTTTACAGTTCTATCATTTCCACTTTGATGATTATGGACATATGACAAAGAACAGCTGCCACTGAGGTTTTTCACTGCAAGACTGATTAGTAAATGTAATTGATAAGTGTAATATGACACTGGGCAATGTTGGAGGTACTGGTATGTTTCAAGCATAAACAAGTGTACACAACAGTTGTACATTCTTGTATAATATGAGGGTTAAAGCACATTAGTCTCACCTGTGTATCTGGTCCTGCCTGCTGGAGCGAACAGGAGCCAAACCATCAATTTCATCAAAGAAAATAATGGATGGCCTCATTAGGTACGCCTGATCAAAAGCATATGCAATACCAAGGTCAAACCAAAGAAAAAAAAAACATTATGCTCACTGAAAGAAATACATTAAAATCTGGCTGGGTTCAGTTTGCTTACATTAAAAAAGTCAGTTCTCAAAAAAGTGAAAAACAATTTGTCAAAAATTAAGTTACAACAGGAGGCACACAAGAAATATACAATGTTGAAATACTCTACCAGCAGCAAATTAACAGTTTTCTATTTACACTGTGAAGTCAATCCAGGTCAAGGGACTAGAGCTATGGTTGCAAGGATGTAAATATTGCCTCTGACAGGAGCGCTGGTGGAAGTGACTCACCTGGTCGAAGAGCAGGCGTAGCTGGCGTTCGGATTCGCCGACCCATTTGCTGAGGCAGTCGGCTCCTTTCCTCATGAAGAAGGAAACCTTCCTGTCTTCCTGGCTACACTCGTTGGCAAGTGCCCGTGCAACCAGGGTCTTTCCCGTCCCTGGTGGGCCATAAAACAAACACCCTCTGAAAGGGAAGGGAGAGGAAATGGAAACTGTGTTTACTACCAAACTTGTCAGAAAATAAAATAAAACAAAATAAAATAAAATAAAATAAAATACTAAACCACACTGAGTAACAATTGAAATAAAAAGCCACATATTAGCTCTTCTCACCTGGGAGGTTGAATCCTGAATTTCTCAAAGATCTCTGGGTAAAGCAGGGGGAACACTACCATCTCCTTTAATGACTGAATGTGATTACTGAGGCCACCTACACTGTCAAACTTCACCTGAGGAGAAATCACATGTTTACCACACTGTTTATGAAAATTCAAGCTCTCGGAAAAATCTTAAGAAGGTCGATAGGTCTCTCTGTTTGGCTACAACATGTATTCCAACTTGCAAGTTGGAGTGTAAAGCTGCACTGCTCCACAGTTTTTTAGGCATTTATAAGCATTCCCACTCACAGTGTTATCAAGGTTCATGGGATCCACGTCAGCCAAGCTGGCACCCACTTTGACCCGATCACGCAGCACTCCACTAGCCAGGTCTTCTGCAGTCAAGTTCATGGGCAAACATCTGTGAAACAAAAAAGAATGATATAAATGATTAAAACTGAAGAGTGCAGATACATAACCACTGTTACAGTCCTGGTATCAACGTTAACAGTCCTAGATCTCCATTGTTTTTTAGCTCTTTTTTTAAAACACTACAATAGAAAAGTGATTCAATCAAAGCAAAACAGGGGAAGATGAAAGGAAGATTAAAAAAGAGCAAACAAAGAAAGCAGAAGCCGTCACCTGTTTCTTGCCCGGGTCATGCTCTTGCTTTTTCTCCGCTCGAAACGCTCTTCATCAGAAGACGAGGTGGTGTCACTGCTGTGAATGGCATGTTTCTTCACTCTGGAGAAGAGAGACAGTCTAGATTTAGTATCACACCACTACATTGTCACAGTCCTTAGCAATATGATGGTAGTGAAAAGGGGGATTTAAACTCCCACAGTTATACATTCAGCTTCAGCTTTTACTGGGATCTTTCCACCAACCTTATATGGCTTCTTCTAGCTGGGGATCTGTGGGTGTCAAAAAGTGAGGGGTTGCTCTGTTTTCTGTTCACAGGCTCTGAAAAAGCAAACACAAAGCAACTGGTTGTCACAGATCAAGCCTAAAGCATTATTAAAAAAACAAGTGGGCATAATGACATAAATGGACAGTATACCTATTACAACTGAACAAAATTTATATAAAAAGGTTTAAGGGACAAAAATAGTAATTACCAATAGGTGGTGCCTCATATCTCTGCACCGTTTTACGCTGCCTCAGGTTGTAGGGCCTGTCATTTTCCTCCCCTGCCTCTTCCGCTTCATCCCCTTCGTCGTCTTCATCATCATCTTCTGCATCCTCCTCTTCCTCACCGTGAGATTCTGAGACTCACAAATATGGCTTTCAAACTTCAGCTGAAAATACTACCAAGAGTAACCTTGTAAAAGATTCAACCGAACTACGCTAAGCCATCGACTCTTTGGTTTTGAGAAAGAGGTACTTCATAAAGTTTTCATGATCTCTTTAGTAAGAAACTGACCTTCAGTCCCTTCCTCCTCTTCCTCCTCCTGCTCCGTTTTGCTTATGACTTTGTGGTGTGTGGGCATGCTGAAAGTGCTCCTGCGCATGGATTTCCTGCGTTTCACCCGGGAATACATGTCCATGTTTTCCTGAAAGAACAGAGCCTTAACTCTATCACTTATGTTCACAATTAGATCATCACGTAGCAGTACGGTACTTCTCTAGCTCTGCTCTGTGTGGTAGAACATGGCCACACTCACCTCCTCAGTGTCTCCAGTCCACATGCGAAGTCGCTCAACCTCACGGTTCTGTCTGATGCTGCTGATGTTGTCCATCTCCTGAAGGACAGCCTCAGCAGTGCTGCATACACACACAGACATGCAGAATATGACAAACTGAACGCACCTTTACAGAAGCACAACATGGGTAAACATTTCTGTCTGGGAGAGGTGTGGTTTTGCCTCTTTACTCCAGCACATGGAACATGAAAAGAACGATTATGAAGGTGAAGCACTGACTTTATTGTGTAGTATGAGGGTGTTCACACCCATATTTTGTGAACGGGGGCAAGATTTGCAACATCATCTTTTCACTGTTCATAAACTGTGTGACAACACCTTAAAGCTGAAAGTCAACTTTATAAATTCAGTTATGTTTCATTTCAAATCCAGTGCATCTGAACACGCTACCATAACAAGAGAGAGTCCTAATACCAACTGTATATGTTTTTATACATATTCAAGCTCTCTGAAGGAAGTAGACCTGGGCACCTTAGCAACCAAATCATGCTAATGAACAAGTTACTTTTCTCGTGTATAATGAGCCCACCCCCATATGCTCTGAGATTAATTAAGTACACTCTAAACAATGCACTTTCTTCTCCTATGTTCAAAGCGGTACTGCAAAGAAAGGTGTCAGTGGCGTGAGTGCTAGCTACCTGTTGACCAGCTGGTCGAACAGCAGGCTCTGATTGAGGTGTTCAAATTGGCTCTTCCTCACCCGGCAGCTCCTCTTCAGCTCCACATGGCCATTCATGTGAGAGTGATCTCCACCTCCACTCTCCTCATTCCGGTGATTCATATGGGCTGTAGCATTAACAAAAATTAAGTTAAATATTTCAATTGTTTGCCTTCCAATGTATGGCCTCAAAAAAGGAACAAAGTGAAAAGAACTGCATTACCGTGCCCATTTTGCATTATGCGAGACGACAGCCTAGAAACAAAACAACAAAGTGAAAATGTGTATGGACATCTGGACGGAAGACTACAGTTTATCACACATAATACTGTTTGAGAACTCAGGTTAAAGTTTTGTCTGCTCCATTGATTATAATACATGACATGAGGAGAACCAAATCTGACTCAACAGCCAGTGAAAACAAATAGCTGGCTAACTTTGGGCTCACTCAAAAATACTTATGATGAGTGACACAAAAGTCAGCAGCTCACCTGGTGCGGTAAGTGGGAATGTCCCAGCTGACCCTCTGGCTCTTAGTTTGAGGGGATGGGGAGGTGTCGCTGGAGCTGGGCTCAGATGCAGTCTGCCGCCGTGTCCGCTTGGAAGGGGGGGCCAACCAGGGACTGCTGGGACTGCTCACATCACTACTGGGCTCCTTCTGCTAAACAAACACCGCACCAACATTCAAGAGGGGAAGAAAGCAAGAATGACAAACAATCAGAACAAGCAAGCAATGGAAAAAGAGGATGTCAAATTCCATGACAGCCTTTTTACAAATATTTGCATAAAAAAATTCACCCTGTCAATCATTGTATAAAACAAGAATATTAAGCAAATAACACGCGAGCATGACCAAACTGCTCAAGCAAAAATCAAATCCGTAACAACACGAAAGACTTCAAAGACAAAACTCGAAATGGCAAAACCAGAATAGAGTCTTATGATGAGACAAGACACCTTGTACCTAACTCCTCAATGTATTCTCTGAATCACAACACAGAACCAACCAGACATATGCCCTTGATGCTCACGCCCTTCACAGCTTAACTTCCCTGCTGATATGAGAGCATATCTCACTGTTGTCATAGGCAACTGTCTGCAATGCCTGCAGAGGGGTTTGTCTGACTGGCTGGATGGATGCAGACAGACTAAAAAAGTGCAAGATGTACTAACAGGAAATGAAGGAACAGAGGTGGCCTGGCAGTTGCACCATGAAATCAGTCTTCATTTAGATCATTTTTGAAAAAATGTCACACAACAATGATCAGCTTTATCAACAAGTTTTTGACAACAAGGTCTTCCCACAAAGAAATGGTTGAGAGCACAGCCTACAAAAACAATCTGAATTCTTGGACACAACTTGTTAAAGTGTATGTTTTATCACTCTAAACCCTTTTAATCATAGCTCCCATTTTCATGTGTCATCAGTTAGCCTGGCTTGCAATCCACAAGACTGGACATAAGCCAGGAATGACTCGATTTTCCTCAACCACAATTTAACAAAGTATAAACTCTCGCCAAATAGCCTATTAAAAAAACCAAGAATGTGCTAATGACTCAATAAATTATCAGAATGGTGAATTATGTTGTTCGTCCGTGCTAAGTGCTGTAATAATCGTAAATAATGCGGAAACACAGAGCCCATTGCCTTGCATAATCTCAGTGTTTACATTCTGAGACAAAGACTGTCAGGCAGCTTGTAGGTCAGGCGATCAGAGTAAAAACTAAAGCTATTAATTGAGTGCACATTTGCAGAAAGTAGTAAAATATCGGTCAGTTTAACGTTATATCAGTGCTTTTAAAACATTTTGTGTAAAAACAGACTGTGGGGGTCTTTGGGGCATTTACAACACAAAGTTCACCAAGTTCAGACTTGCTAAATACGGGACTTAAACCAGCCAACTGTTGTGAACCTGGGACTCCCTTCCCCCACTGTAAGCTAGCTGTCGGGCTAGCTACAACCTACAAACGCTAGCTCAACTATCGCTATATCTCTTCACATTTGCAAAAATATCCGCGCCGATGCTCCCAGGATGATGACATGACATGCTGCTAATAGCCTCATGTCAAATTCCCAGTTGTCTTTATTTACAAGGCTAATTCGTGGAGACAATGGTGAAACAAGTCAGCCGGTTAAAATTGCCAAACACAAAGGGAACTCAACTTGGGGCTAGCCAGGAGTTAACATCGCTAGCTTGTAATTGGACAGCTGTACAATGCGTTCAGTGCGAGTGACACGCGTATGAATCGCGGCACTCACTTATTTTATTGTGTATCTGCGTGACTGGACGGGTGTCAAGTTCAATACTACTCGTATTTGGCTGTGAATAATGCATTAAGTGGAGCACCTTGAGGCCACGGCTACAGCTACCTAGCCAACTAGCAGAGCCAGCTAGCTCGCCGGCAAAGAAAAGAAACCGGCTTACATGTTCCTCAGAGTTTCGCTCGTTTCTCGACGACGACCTAGTCCTCGAGGAGATGAAGGGGCCGCTCCCTGGCCGTGAGCTTTTCCTTGTGTTCACCATGTTTTTTCCTTTTGTCTGCCCTTACTGAATCTCCCTAACCGGCTCCAAACACTGCCTCAGTGAGCGCAGCATCGAGGCGCCATTTCTCTCTCTCTCTCTCTCTCTCTCTCTCCCTGACACAACACTCACTCTCTCTCTCTCTCTCTCTCTCTCTCTCTCTCTCTCTCTCTCTCTCTCTCTCTCTCTCTCTCTCTCTCAAGTGGATGTGGGTCTGTTTGGCAGGTGCATTAATTTTTGCTGACTGGACTACTACCACAAAGAACTACAAGCCCAGTAACCATATGGATACTATACAAATTTCACAAAGATCCTAATAGTCAATACAAATAATCATATTATGTTATTATGGGTTTTAACTTGCATTTTGCAGTTGGAATATTTACAGTGGACATGGGGACACAGAAGGGTACTGCTGAAGCACATGTAAGTCTCAGTATCAAAAGAGAAAAAAATAAGAGAAACTGCAGTTTTCATAAACTGCAAAGTGTAGTACAAAGTGCACCTTTCAGAGGTATGCTGTGTTGTGTATGTCACTTTTAAGGTTTTATTTTGTTTTTAGAGTGGAGAGGAATAGAAAAGATAAGTGGGGTGGGACCTTGTTCTGAAGCTGGCAGAAACACATGGGAATGGACAGCCTTTAATTTATTGGAAAAAGTCCTCTTCTTCACAAAGTTTTCCGAACTTTCCATTACATCTAGTTTAATTCATTCTCATAAAGCAGACACAGATTGAATATTGATTACTATCAAACTTTGTAATTCTTTACTGTAACTTTAATGCATGTAGTCTAAGTTATTGAATAAAGATAATCAAATCAGTCTCCACCCATGCTGTTGTCAGTAACGCTCCTCACTCTGTACACTGTCCCATTTGGTTCCCATATCTGAGATAATAAATGCATGAAATATCAGGCAGAATTCACAGTCATGTTAAACCTACAGAGGCCCAAACTGTTTTTGTTATTCTGTCCCTGTTGCAGGTTAGGCACTAACAGAGGAAAGTGTGAATCCTTTTTTATCATACTAAGTTTTCTATGAAGTAAAAGTTGCATTAAACAAACCATTTAATGCAACTGTCTTCTGCAACTCATTTAGCTCTGTTTTATATTTTCTGTTTAAGTTACGGTTTGTTTGGAAGAAAAAAAAAGTTCAAAACTATTTTTTTCTCAGAAACCTTACAGCATTATGTTCACATACATGGAGGTGTTAAAGGCATAAACTGTGATCGAAGTGTAAGAAAAAATGGGCATTCACACAACAGAAAAGCTAAACAGGTTTTATTCTATTACACTGAAATGTAGTGGTTTAAAACAAGAACAAGCTAGATAACAACTAAATTTAATGTTCTTTGTTGCTGTTTATCAATTCTAATCCACTGAGAAACACAAAATTATTATGTACAACTCAAATTTAACTATTATTAAATTCTGTCCACATGTATAGTACACTGACATGAGTGAATAAAGAATTAATCCCTTGTGAGTAAAGAAGGTGTGTCTTTAACCTGGCTCTATTGGTTTGCAGTGCAACTTACAGGTCAGTCACACATTAATTTTTTGTGAACCTGACCGAGTTGAACCACCTGCAGCTCAGCACCAGCAGAACAGAGGAGATGGTGGTGGACTTCAGGAGATCCAGGACTCATGCTACTCTTCTTTCCATTGGGGGAGAGATGGTGGAGATTGGTCCTGTCATATTACATGATGAATATACGTGAATGCAGTGGTTGTGTCAACCAGGACATCACAGATGATCTTAACCTACTTGATTCAGAGAGAATCAAATAGGATAAGATCATTTTATGAAAGTTACACAGACAGACAGACAGATACATTTCGTAGTATTTTCCCTGTGTGTATCAGGTGTGTTTCCCATGCCATTTAATACTGTATCATCAGTTTCAGCTGACACAAGATGTGCTGAGCTCAGCAGTGTAGTATTGTTACGACAAGAGGAGTCGACTTACGGCACTGTTGCGTCAAATGTATTGCTCAGCAGAAGAGCCGCTACCAGAAACTTAGGGCTGCAGATGTGTAGCCCGGGATTAACCGACAAAACGCGGACTGGTAAATCAGTATTTGACCTTAACCTTAATACGCGCATGCTAATGAGCATCTACTGTGTGTCTATGTCTATATAATCCATGTTATATTACACCGATATTACACCGATCCTGTGGCGTAGACTCTGTGCGCGGCCGTGGCTTTCTGACGCCCACTTACATAATTAACAATAACGCTACAGGCTGCTTGGTTTTGTTTATCGATAGAGCTTTTACAAAAAAACAAAAAAAAAACAATCCGTTTTAACACACTGACAATGTTACAAACTGCTGAGCTAATAAAGATTTCCTGAAAATACAGCGACGCATTTAAAGCTCAAGCCCCATCATGACATGTGTTTTGCCCACTGTACGTTTGTTATGTGTTTTTATTTTCCTCAGATGGAAAACACGGGACATCATGAAAGAGATTGACTCTGTGGGGGGTGAGAAAGATGAAAATTCGTAAGTCATAACAGCCCCCCCTTTATTTAGACGTTTAAAAAATCAGTTTCATTTAAAAGAACCCATAACATATTAATCAACATTTCTTCTGACAAAATCAATAGCTCTGCAAATCAGACAGTAAACAAAATGAACTTTGTGTCTACTGGCTAAATTCAATGACTTAATTACACACTAGTCTATTTCTTAAAGGGTTGCAGGCGAGGAAAATGAAGAGGGGGCTCCAATGAGGCGTAGTTTCTCGGTAGAGGATCTCCTCGATGAGGTGGAGAAGATCTGTTACAATGCCTCAGGGACATCAAAGGTCAGACACAAATTCACCCCACTAAATCCTCAGGGCCATATGTGCATTATGCAGCTGTCAGAGGAAAACTTCATGTTGTCCACAGACTATATTTTGAAATTGTTGGCAGTTTGATGTGTTTTGTGTGATTAACTTTGCAGAAATACGATGATGACCTCACGGTCTAAGAATAAATAAATAATTAAGTAAAATATTCTGTAAATGTTGAATATGTAATACATCAAGCATACATGTATACCGTATGCAAATAAAAAAGGATTAGAATGAGGTTTTCACATGGCAGCAGCAAAATACATGTAGGCTCACATGAGAGCCTTTAGCTGTCTTTGGAGCTGAGTACACATAGCGGTCATTGTGTCTCAGGCTGATCAGAGTTCATTTTTGTGGCCTTCATTCCAGGTGGAGATGGTGGTGAGGCTGTGGAAGGACGGCTTCACCGTGAACGATGAGGAGTTTCGCAGCTACTCCGTACCAGAGAATCAAGACTTCCTGGATGCAATCAAGAGGGGGTGGGTTAAATTTGTAGTATATTAAAAATCATTTTAAGTAGAATTTTGCCACTGTAAGGCACAAACTGACAGTAATACCTTGAGGTCTGATGGAGTTGTTGGTTATTACCACTGACACAAAGATTACCTCACAAGTGCTGAGATTTTTGGCTTTTAATAACTCATCTTCTGGTGTGAAATTGAACACAACATTGTACAACTAATTCCATATTACTTAATCATTAGATATTTATGTTGGCTTTGTGGTATTTCCTTGTTTGTGTTGAGAAAATGTGGTTTAATGAATGTGTGTTGAAAACTTGTGTGACTCATATGAGACGGCTGTCACAGGGTAATAGAGACTGCATTTTAGTTCCTTGAATGTCACTGTAAAGCCACAGAATAACAGAGAAGTACATTGCAGAAATACCAAATGAATCTGAGTTTCAGTTCTTGCTGCTTGATCACTCCCTACTGAAGTGCCTTCTCTGTCTTTTTTTTCTCTTTTTCTATCTAGTCTTTGCTAGTTGCTTGAACATTAGTAACGTAGGATTAAATCCCTGTTCACACCTGCCAAGAACAGCTTCAAACCTCTGTTCGTAAATATTGGTCACCGTGTTTGAAAATAGCATCTTTGATGAAATAAAGATTACTTTAGGTTAAGTTTTGCTGGTAGATGACCAAGTTTTAGTTTTCACTCAAGCTAAAAATGGCAGTTCACTTTTTCTTTTCAGAAATACAAATGTAAACAAACTCCTGTGTTTACTTAGTGCATAGATAGGTAGTCGAACTGTATGTAACTCATATGTAGCATAACGCCTGTCCTCGTTTTGATCAATTGGTTCGACCTTGCAGTCAAACTCCATCAGTCCCCGAAGGGAAATTAGCACCACAACCAGGCGACATAACATAGATAAAGTATAATGGTCATTAGAGCTCATTTGTCATATTGATTGATCTGACTAGACTCCAAGCCTGATCTTTAATCTATCCCAGGGAGCTTCCGGCAGAGTGGGAGAGCAGGGCAGAAGAGGAGGAGCTGGAGATCAGTGTGGAGGATCTGACGGAAGAAAATTATGTTCCCAAGAAAAAGACCTTTCACCCTTTCAGCGGCAGAGGATACCGACTTGGCAGGTTAGAGGTTGTTGTTGTGATAATATTAGAGATATTTCAAAATATTGTTGTTTGATAAATACATGTATTTTTCAAAAATAATTATTTTGCATATAAACATGTGATTATTGTCTTAAGAAACCATAAGTAACCAGTAACTTGCGATTATTATTGTTCCAAGATACTATACTCCCTTGTACCACTAGGTGTCCCTCTAAATCCAGGTATCAAAAAGCATAAGCAAATCTGACCAAGCAGACAGTCACACTGATGAACTGAGAGCATCAGCATTTTCAAAGCATCACTGTGTGAATACCAAATTGTGCAGGGAGTCCAAAAAATATTTTGTGTGAGTTTTCTCTGTCCACACAAAGCTGTAAATCAAAATGAGAAATATGCACAATGCACATGCTGTATGTGCTGCACGCCTGACTGGTTCTTAATCTGTTATTTATCCCTGTCCATTTCCAGTGTTGCACCCAGGGTAGTGGCCAGGTCACCGTCTGTGCATGAGGATGGAGAATCTCCTCCTATTCCCATGGTAACACTAGACCACGCCCTTCCTGTTACCTCCCTGCAGATCTGGTTGGCCGATGGCAGGAGATTGGTACAGAGGTTTAACCTATCGCATCGGTGAGTATCACGGTGTCAAGGCCAAAACACATCTCTCCGCATCTCAATCTGTCAGCATGACAGCATCAAATAATGTCTACATATTTAGGACACTTAAGATTCTGTGTAAAGAATATCTCAACACTCCGTACTCCTGCTGTGCTGCCTGCAAATCCCATAATCTCAAGCGTCACAGGATAGAAGTAGTTTTAAGGAATGACAAGAGATTTTTATTTGTTCGAGCTCGGGAGGTGGTGAGGGGGTTTGTTTGAGGATTACGTAATGCTTTGTTCTAGCCTGCTGGAGTTTGAAGACATGGTGCATGCTATATCCCCTGCCACAGTGCATGGGGCTGCAGAAAACATAATCTGAGATGTAGAAACGAAGTGGATCTATAAAATCCCCAGAGAGAGATTGCGTAACTCTGATGCAGCATTTATATAACAGGGTTAGTAGCTAAAGGATAGAGAGGGCTGAACCCCTCCAACCTTCAGCTAGCCTCAGTGTGTGTGAAGAGAAGGGCCGCCATAGGATCGCTTGTGTATGCAGGGGTGTGATTAATAATAGATGATGATACTAGTTTAGTGCTTCAGAGAGATTAGAGTATTTGACCAGGAATGCTTTGCCACTGCAAAGGAACAGACATGTTCAGTAGGGAATATTTCTGTATGTCTGTCTGTCTCTTTTTTATATGATTCTCCTTCTTTTCTAGGATCACGGATGTTCAAGATTTCGTGGCCCGCTGCCAGAGGAGCTGCCCACCCTTCGTCCTGACAACATCACTTCCTTTTCGAGAGCTCAGCAACAAAGAATTAAGTCTGGAAGAAGCGGACTTGGCCAATGCTGTCATTGTCCAGAGACCCCTGAACACACAGGCTCCGTTTGGACACTCCTGACCAATAGGGCCCCTTAACTTACACAACACACTACTATTCCCCTCACTAATATATCATATCTATAACCCTGATAGCAATCTCAACTCCCTTTATAACTTATAATCTTTATTTATTCAGCAGTTTGTGCTGCATTTGATGATTGTTATTTCCCTCTACAGTCTCTGTGTGGGATTATCTAATGGAGACATTGTCTGTTAGTTACAAAGGTGCTGCTGTCGTCAGTGCTTACTTTGTCTTCTTCCCCTGGAGGACAGTGTTTACCTGCCAGCAGATCTCCCCAAACCCCCGAACTGTAGCGAAACTGTCAAGGCAAAACCAGTTTTGTCGCCCGTGCAGATGGTCAACCATGTGTGTCCATCTGTTGGTCTCCCACATGTAAGCCTCCCTGCTTCCCTCACAATCGCACACAGTACCACCACCAGCACCACCAACCTACTCTCTAAAGTCTTCCCAAACTGTTATCACCGTTTTCTGCACTATTTACAGTAAAAACAACAAGCTGATAATTCAGTTTTTATCTCTTAAGTTTAAAATTATATTTATTCAACGTGATTTTTTGTGTTTGCACATTATTATGATAAAAAGAAAAAAAGGATGACAGCTTGTTATTTATGTTGGCCTGACTGTTTAGGGCATTCAGATGTCGTGTCATGTTTTTTGTGAACATTTGCCTTTGTTTTTGTGGGGAGATTTATTTCAAAATGTACAATGTCTTGTTTCATTTGACTGCATCATGTAAAGAAACATCACGTATCAAGGTAAAATAAAACTTCCTCAAACGAATGTGTATTTTTATGATTTCTTTTTTGATGTAAACCCATCACTTGAAGTGTTTGGGGTTTTTTTTGAGCAAATCACTTTGAGAATTTAAATCCATATTAATACTGCCCATGTGTTGTGTGAGGACTGCTGCTATAGTGATTGTGGCATTGCACCAAGCAGCACCTTATTTCATGTTGTAATGCAACATCTGTGCTGTCATAACAGATTTAATGGAGACTTAGATTAAGGAGGCAGGGGAGGGGCTGCTAATGTCAAAGAAGTCAGAATTGGAGGAACGATGTGTTCACAGTGGTGTTTCCTAACCCACTGAATATGAAAAGCATGGATGTGATGGTGTGAAGTGGAACCACGCTGGTCACTGTGTGTAATAGGGGCCAATTAGTTGTCAAAATCTGTGGCTTCACAACAAAACTATTCAGGAAGGTGAAAAAGGGGTAAAACCAGGGGTGAAATAAAGTTGAATGTGTTGTTTTTTTGTGTATGTGTGTTTAATGGAATGTGTAAGCACATGCATGTGCTTTTTCATGAGTGTGTGCTGGCTCTGTCTCCAAGCTTTCTGCCTGGTCTCAGGAAGAAGGCGAACACCATTATCCATCTTCAATATTTAAAGCACTGGGAGGGAGGGAGTGTGTGTGTGTGTGTGTGTGTGTGTGTGTGTGTGTGTGTGTGGAAGTGGAGAGGGTATGTGTTTGAGATGGCAGCCTCAGGATGGTCAAGGTCAGGGAAAGCAGCAGAAATGTCTTGAATATCCTAATCCCCTCTGAAGAATTACCTTTCTATGAGGCCATGCTGCACATTTTAGGATTTTTACCTGAACGTGCAGGCTGTGGACGTCGCTTGGTTGACAGCCAGAGGGGGTCTGGCTAAAGAGTAAAAGAGAGCACATTTCCTTTGTGCTACATATTTAATAAGGCTAAGCATGCAGGGAATTACTTTCCCTTTAACTCCCACATTTCCTTTCAGAATTACCCTTTTACTCGTGCAGCAGCCAACCTTTCATTTTGCACATTCCTCTTCACGCATTATCGGAAACATACCCATTCTAATGCAGGTCATATGCCTGACTTTTCTGCCATGGTGCCTTTTTCATTGTCAATAATGTGGTTTTGGTAGAGGGGTTTTCATGCTTGGAATTTATGGACAGGTCTGGATTCAGCAGCCAAGGTCTACATGACATGTTTGTTGTCATGCTCCGAGGAGAGGCTTACTGTGGAGAGTAAGCATCGTGCATTAAAAGAGCTGCTTATGAAAGTGCTTTGTGGGAAAAGGCACGCAATATATCCTAAGTCACAGACTCTAAAAAGGGTCCATACAAATGTCAGAACGAGTGTGTGTAGAACTGTATCATCGCCTGTATCATTCCCAAACCTGACAAAAATAGAAAAGGCATACTTCATTTTTTTCCTCCCTCAGAAAAATTTATTATAAAGAAAGTTTTATGTTAAATCAGACTAACATCTTAATCTTACAAAACATCATTAACATTTAGGAAACACAGTATAAACCTACAGTTGAAGGGGCGCTCCTCTGAGTTAATCATCATGAGGACTACCTTACAGCCTGGGAATCAGATGTGTAACATCTATAAAGTTCTCTATTGGGCCTACTTTTTTTTTTAACTGAAAATTGTTTTAAACAGAAAGTCTGCATTACAAACTGGAGTTATATTGTTATATTTAAAAAAAAAGTGGACTTTTCAAGGCAGGGGCCGTCTAAAGGCCTGTTCAGACACGCGGCGAAATTAACCTGCACCTATTCGCAGAATATTTAGTTATACCGGTTTGGTTACAGTAGTTGGTGACCTACTGCAGCTGGTGAGGTAACCTCTGATATACTACATAGCTGGGCCATGCTAATGATAAGCAGTCACAACAGCTCCCTGTACTTCTTTCTCCTTCCCCTGTACTGTACTGTTTACTCCCCTGAGAATTTTACTCTCAGGATTTTACATAATTTCACCCAATATTTGTTTTACTGACAAGCTTGCTAACTGCCTGCTGGGTTTGCTAAAGGATGAATAAGTTCAAACAGGTTACTTGAAAGACATATTTCTACACCATATCAAATGTTGGTGTGACCAGAGTTGCATTATGGGAAATGCAGGATCCAGTGTGTTTCTGGGGACTTAAAGCCGGGATATCTCAGCCTCTGCTGCTTTGACTTTGACCGTTCTGTTTTTAATCTGTCACCTGTGAGTCCTTCAGCATTATAACAGTAAGGTGCTGAATCACTGGAGTGGCTCTTTAAGCACTGGCCCTTCCACACTCTCACACACAAACACACACACAGGCCATACCTTGTTAGTGGACTGTACCATTTTAAATGTCAGGCCATGAAGTGCACAGTAGTCTGTCACTACAAAACAATTACACTGTCTGATGATGATGGTTACCGTGGGATCTAGGTGTACACCATAATTATGATGATGATTAAATGAAGAGGATGATGATGATGATGCCCTGTGACAAATATGACTGAAATATGTCACACACCCACACACCTTTCCGATTTCCCTGTTCCACAGAAACGCACAGGTATTTGAGATGAAACCGAACTGGATTTCAGACATTCCACTCCTGCCTCAGCGCTGCCATCGTGAGAACGGCATCCAGCGGAATGTTGACCGTGTGAGGATAACAAACTAATGACACATTCATAAGAGATTATAAACAAGTTTGTCGCAATGCCCTCAGCGCTTTCTTACTTAATGTGATCAAAACAATGAGAATAAAATATCAATTTAAAACAAATCTTATCTTATGTAACAGGCAGAATAATACAAGATGATCACATAAGATTAAAAACAGCGCTGCTGTGTCACTGTCTCACTCAAACACTATGGAAGCCTCGGGGAAATATGTGATGGCACACAAAACTGTGTTATTGTTGCATAGCCTCACTGCAGTGGGTTTCCATCCAAACAAACGAACACACACACACACAAGCGGCTGGTGTCAAGCCATCGCCTGCCATAACCTCCTCAGAGACGCACGCGTTCACGCACGCATGCAATCCGCGCGTGTCGTATACAGTCACGGCCGCTGCAGGGCGCAGCTCCGTCGCCGCAGACTGAAAACAACTCAGTGGAGTGGAGACCATCTCCATCGTCCGCAGTCTCCTTCTCATCCTGTCCGTCTGACCGTGCTGCAGATCAGCCCGCTGGTCAAATTAACAAACTAACAAACTGACTGACTGCGCCGCTGACAGCGCCGGCAGCTTTTCCACATCCACGGGGTAAGGTGATATTTGTGTTTTCTTCTAGTTCTT
This sequence comes from Toxotes jaculatrix, assembly GCF_017976425.1. NCBI lineage: Eukaryota > Metazoa > Chordata > Actinopteri > Toxotidae > Toxotes > Toxotes jaculatrix. Next base: position 15,105,521 of record NC_054412.1, read on the forward strand.
GCATTCTTTTATACAAGCTCCAGCTTTCTTATCAGGTGTGCAGAGTGGTTGTTGATGGATGCACTTACTGTAATAGTAAGATGAGGGGAGATAACACACTCCTGCGCGGGACAACATCGCATTTGCCTCTTTCACAGTCATAACCAGCTGTGCAAGCATGAAAGACATTTACTAGGCTATAAATTTGAAAAGGTCGCTTAAGGTACAGTGTGTGCCTGTGTGCCTGTGTGTGTGTGTGTGTGATTGTGTGTGACAGACTTCTTGTTGCACTCTCCTGCATCTGTATTCATCTGTGCTCCTGTGCATTGTCCCATTTATGTGTGTTTTCCAAAGAGCAAGTCTTTGTCTGTGCTCATACATGTGTGTGTTTGAGTGTGCCTGCATTCTTGTCCTTGTATGTTGGAGTACATGCTTGTTATTGAGTGCATGTGTGTGCAGCCTGTGTGTGTGTGTGTGTGTGTGTGTGTGTGTGTGTGTGGTGGTGGATGGGGCACTGCCTGTCTGACTTTGCTCTTCCCTTCTGGACTCATTCCAGAGCATAACAGCATGTGAATGGCGGCAGAAAGCGGCAGAGTTGTCACAGAGGAACAGGAGGAGCTCTCAGCCTCTGGAGCTGCCACTCACACGCAACACGCACACACCCGGAGTCAGAGCCACATCCAGTTTCAGCCTCTGACCTACACCAATCAGTGGCAGGCTCCTCGTGGTGTTGCTCACACAAGGAGTCACAGCCACACTCACTTCAACACTCCCTCACTCACACAGTCTCAGAAATACGGCTGTCGCCTCACACACAGTCTCTCAGCCATGACCAAGGGAGAGAAGGGAGTGCAGAGCTCTGTCGGGAAGCTCATCAAACCCACTGAACCGCTGTTCCCCAAAACTCCTCAGCAGGTAAGATCACCACCTTCTTTTGTCCTCTTCTACAGGTTGTCATCATATGTAATGGCACTGTTTTTCCTCACATGGCTGTAACCCTTGTTTGGACACCAGCTGTATAAGAAGACACTTAACTGAGCTGAAATTTTCAATCTCATCTGCTGTGTTTTTGCAGCTTAGTTTGGCTGTGAGTGACTTCACATGATTGAAAGAAATGGAAAGTGTGAGCTCTTTAGAACTCTTATCTGTTTGTGATTAATCAGCTACATTGTTTTCCTGTGAACTATAATCCCCCCAGACTGTAGATTCAATGCCTGGAAGTTGAGAAAGGTTGTTCCCATTGATGGGATGACCTGCCTGATGATTGCTTTCTTTTGTCTGATCCTGGCGATATCAGTGGATGATGGCGATGGAAACATTTGTAATCACAGCCATAACAGGAAGCAAGACAGTGAATAAACAGTAGAAAGGGTTGGCTTCTCAGGTAGACACTGGTAGACTGACTCTCTTTTCTTTTGTTGTGTCTGTATGAAATCTAAATGGATAATGCCATTGGTGTGTGATAAGTTTGTAAAGTAGTCAAGCCTCTTGTGTGTGATAATGTGTTTGTGTCTGTGTACCCGCTGTGGTACGAAGAAGAAACCATGTCCTCAAACTGATGCTGCTCATATGCACATATCCCACAAGCTGATAAATCAAGGCAAACAAGCGAAATTGCCATGCAAATAAGCATTTGCATGGCGTATTGTCCCTTTAACACGGTAGATACCACATTATACTCCCAGTGTTTCAAATACTTTTGTAATACAATACCATTGCGGTTAGTCACTCATTTTCTGTTGTGCTATAAAGACTCACAGTGCCAACGAAACAGGATTCATTCGCATAATCTAACCAGTTCTGCAACTGTCTCATCTCTGCCAAACCTCCATCTAACATGCAGTGTTTTTCATTTTGTGAATTTGTATTTTTATTGTGAGGTTCGTTTTCCTGAAGAAGGCAAAACTTGACTGATGTGAAGACTGTAAAACATAAATTCATCTGCCGCCATCGAGAATTTGAGTTAAATGAGCTAAACTTGAACAATTTGTTTGGCTCATGAGCTATTTTGATGTATAATTAACAAAGTTAAGTGAAGCTAAGATATTAAATTCAGCCTTGCGGTTCTATTAAATATTAAGAAATAAAAAGCTGAAATGTTGTAAATAAGTGTTTAAATTGAGGCGCAAAAGTTGGTTTATAGAACTGTGTTTAACTGTAACCTTCCTCAGAATAATACATGAAGTCAACATACATGCCACATTTCCATCATGTTTTTCCACGTTTTCATTTGTTTGAGATCTGATCAGTGTTCTTTTAACTACATCACCTCTTTACAGCATTGTTTTTATTCATATCACAGGAAATAATGATAACATGTATGAAAAAGAAGCAACAGGTTTCTGTCATTAAACGAGGGACCCTAAAGAGATTTAACCCCAAACAATGCACGCTGAGAAGTCTTCTAATATGCTAACCATGTTTCTTTAGAATTTTAAGACTGTATGAAAACAAAAAGCTACAAGTTTTAAGTTGACTGAGCCTGAAATTAATAAAACTTATGCGGTATATTTACATTTAATTCTAAAAGGTCAGTTGATTCTGCTGAATTCCCTTTGGATGTTTGAATGGCACTGCATTTTTCTCAGAAAAAAATAATAAAATCAGAGTTTTTTTGTATGATACATGTCCAGTAAGGATACCTGAGTGGGACATAATAGATGAAAAACCTTTCTGTCTTTGTGAATGAGACAAAATGACAGGTCCATAGACAGTAATGGGTAAACTGTCACAGCTAATTCCACACAAAGAGGATCCCAATCCATCACAGCAGTACTTCTAACAGAGCTTTGTCACTCTGATCATATCGATGCTTGTAGTGTCTTTTCAGGAGAATGAATGAACGACTGGCTATAAATTCTGTGCAAGTCCATCTGAGGTTTTTAGACAGATTCCCTGGGAGTGGAGCCAGTGTCACCAGACTACTGTTGACATTTCAATGGCTTTCTGCCATCAGTGACATCATTTCATACTCATTAATCCATAATCTGAACTGAAGGGACAAAGCTACTGGTGTCGACTTCTGTGACCCGAGTCTGCGTTGTGACCTTGATAAACAGAACGGTCAGAAAATCTGAATCGACATTTAAACTGCTTTATGGATCCATTTTACCAGCTTAACTTTAGCATGCAAACACTGAGCGTTTATTTTTATTTGGAGAATATAGCTTAGCTGGCCTGGGAGCCCCCCCCCCCCCGCCCCCCTTCTTTCTTTGCAGTAGAATTGTCCTCAATCCTGATTTAAATTACTTGCGGTGCAGTTCTGGCATTTTAAATTGTTTTCCCCTCAACAGTTAAGGATTCATTAACTTTAGAGATTAGTCTTATCTGTCCTTGTCCCTTGCTTGGGACAAGGACAGTCTGAACTTTGCAGATGCTCCCTTTACTTTGAGCCACTGTTCCTATATAAGTTTGTGTGTGTGTGTGTGTGTCGAGATGTGTGTATGAGGTTTTGTTTGGGCATCCAGACAACAGTAGACGGGATATCCTGTTTATCCTCTTTGATGATAAAAACTCAGTAATGAAAGATTGAGAGTAAGAGTTTGGAGGGAAAGAATAAGTGTTTAGAGTGACAGACAGAAAGAGAGAGAGAGAGAGAGAGAGAGAGGGAGCAGTGCTGGGTGCATGGAGTATTTTTGCACATCATCAGTTAAGCTGCATTCTCCAGACACCAAAGACTTTGATTTTTCTCTCCAATTAGGGGTAATTGCAGTGAGAGTGGAAGAAGAGAGAGTTTTGAAGTCGGAACCGCCGCGCAGCCTTTACTTACCTCTGACCCGCTTGTCTTGCGATTGAATAATTACACACCTCCCTCCTGGTAATTGTCGTTCTCGAACCCCTCCATGTTTTGATGGGGTGAAAAAAGGAGGAAGAGAAAACGTGAGCCGGATAATAACAGTGTGTCGGTCGAGGCTGTGGTTACTTTGGTGATTTCCTTCTTTCATAAAACTCTGAGGGGAGTAGCTGTAGGCCAAGCCTGGGCCGCTGGATGTGGAGTGACACTGTTTTCTGTGTGTGTGTGTGTCTGACACCAAAGGTTGTACAGAGGGGGAGACAGGCAAAGGTTGATATGTGTGCACAGCCTTGGAGACAGTCGTAAATATTGGGCTCCCTAGACTGTGGTGTCTTGTCTTATTCATGTGTGAAGATGAAAGCTTGCCCTTCTTGCTACACACACACACATGCACATACACAAAAGTGCACACACAAAGTCACGTGCCTGATGGTTTTAGCAGAGCACGGTGAGGGGAAACGGAGCCGTGGATGTCTCAGTGGGTTTCTCAGGCTCCTCTGTGTGCCTCAGTGTCTGCACAGATAAACCACAATGCAAACAGCTGGCAGGGGGTCTCCTTCTGATCCGCTGTTTCACACACACACACACACACTTACTTGTAGTTGGGAGTTTTTTTTTAGGGAGTGGAAGTCATGAGATAACAGATGTATCATCATGTACACATCTTCCGCTTAAATCATAGCAAATACAGTGTGACTTGGTAACATTTAAGCAGCTACTGTACTTTTCTTTACATTCCACTGAATCACTGGACCGTTTTGACATGAAGATGAAGAAAGAGGGTTATTTTTGGAGCACCTGAAATAGAATTCGAAAGGATTCAGAATGTGAATGACACCAGGATTTGTGAGTCACAAGTGCTTTATTTTGAGGTGACACACCTAATTTCACGGTGATAGTGAAAGTGTTAAACATTTTCATCGAGAGGAAATTAAATAATAAAGTTAGTTTAGTTTGATCAATGTGGCATGTTTCTAGTTTTCCATTGTCTATTATGTTACTTAACAGTTATCATAAACGGACTTAATCATCCATGCTTACTGGCTAACAAAATGACAAGTTCTTTGTTAATACCACTGACTTCATTTTCCAGGAATGTGTTGGATGAAAGGTGGTGATAAATGTGTAATGACTATCATCTAAATATAGTCTTTTACATTACGTCTGCTGGCCTTAGCCTGGTTAATCCATGGATATGTGTCCATAAATGCATAACAAAGCTGGAAGTGGTAACCTTATATTTAGTTTATACTCCAACAGTAAGCAGCTATGGTGTGTGATTCGTGTTAGCAATCGTTTTTCACTGGTTGGCATCCTTTATTTGCCACATTTCCCCATTCCCACCTGGAATGAGAGTCTTCACAAGAGTGCTTGCAGTGCAGAAACGTTAATTTGCTCATTAGCAGCCTAACCTACTAGGAAGCCATTATCTAATTCCCCCCTCCTTCGTCACCTCTCTTTTCACAGACCGACTTGAGCCAGAAGTTGTCGTTATGCAGCAAGTTGTGTTTCGCCATCGGAGGCGCACCCAAGGAGGTGGCTGCCAGCGCCACAGCCTTCTTCCTGCAAATCTACCTGCTTGACGTCGCTCAGGTAATGTGTTTCAAAGAGAACAAGAGGGTATAAGACAGAGTGTGTGGCTCTCATATATGAATAAATTGGTATTGTAGTTTTGTACCTGCAAGTGTTTTTTAGCTCCAATCTGTCACTGTTCTGCTCTGCAGATCACCGCCTTCCAGGCCTCCATGGTGCTGTTCATCGGTAAAGCCTGGGGTGCAGTGACCGACCCCATTGTTGGTTTCTTCATTACAAAGAGCAGATGGACCAAGATTGGCAGACTCATGCCTTGGTGAGCTCACTGCTCATACTATCTCTCATGCTCTAGTCCTGTATTTCAGTAACTTTCTTTTTTTTTCTACTTCCTGTACTTGTTGTTCCTGTTTTTCTCCATTTAGATTTTTTTTGACTCAAAAGTAGGGCTAAGCAGTACTGACAAAATCAGATTCAAAACATCTGAGTGCTCATAAATATTGAAAGTAATACATCATTTTAGGAAAGGACTATTATTGCTTTCAGGTTATTGACAGGAAAGAAAACTGTGAAAACTGACAATTCAGCTAGAAACAGAAGTTATTTCCCCAAATTGTATTTAAGACCTGAAAAGAATGATATTTAAAGCAGTTAACATAATCAGGATACAGCTGGCATGTTCCTTAGTGACCCCATGGTGAAGTGCTGTTGCTGACATACAGCTACGCTTGCATAAAAGATTTTTTTGTGATTTGTCGACAGATTATGAAACATGTTTTGGTTTTCTCCCACTCACTCAGACATAATTATGGCTGCCTCATGATACAAATGTTTGCATGAAGTCTCAACAAAAACAATCCGTGTGCCCCAGTTTCAAATTGTTTTGAAATGATTCTCAGGCTCGTGCCTCTCACCTGAGGACTGAGCTGCATAAACAGCCACTGTGCTTTAATTACACCGTTCCCGACGCTCCCTGTGATGAGCTATACATGCTGTATGCTTTGAGGGCGTGGGTTGTTTTTTGGCTATTGATGCCAGACAACAATTCTGTAGCTAAGGAAGTTAATCTGCATTCTTTCATAAATCTTCTGCTACCTGTGCTGCTCGGTGACATTTTATTACAACACCTCATGTAACTTTTGGGAATCTAAGCTATCGAAGCTATTACCACCATTTGCATTAATCACCACTTTCAAAGATGATTTTATAATCGGCCCTGTGTGTGTGTGTGTGTGTGTAGTATATGTCTTTGAACACACACACATAGCGTGACTTTTACTGTAATTACACAGCCAGTATCTAATGTCTGCTGCATTATAAACCATAGATTACACACAAGCTGACAGTGTTGGAAGGGGACCAAGTCCACTGTGGCCAACCGGCCGCGCTCAGTAGCAGACAGATGCTGATGGCTGTTAAATCAGCTCTGATTACCCCCGGGAAGCTGTAGGTGTGTGCATGTGTGTGTGTTCTTGCTTGTGTTTGTGCATGTGAATACTTTGTGTGGTATACAGTATGTTAGTATTTTAAATGTGTGCTCATCAGTGTTTCTGATGAGCGTGCAAGCCACTCCCTTTTTTTACCCGTTTGGAAATTCCCCTCTGCCCATCTAGCAGGAAATGCTTTTCCCCTTCTGTCTGTCACATCCACAGCGTGACATAAAGTGATTTATATCTTTGCTCTGAGTTCTTGAGGATGGAGTCGTTTGGCCCAACATGTCCCCTTGGGTGTTTCAGTGTTTATTGTTTTGTGATTGTAGTGAAGCACCATCCCAGTGGAAGACCCTGGGAAAATTATTTGTAAGATTATGTGTAAGATTGTCACTTTTAACAAAGGAAAACCTGACAATGAGGATGTATCAGTGGTAGAAGTTATGTTTTACTTTTTACAGTAACTTTAATCCAGTGGTTCCCAACCTAGGGGTCAGGCCCTGTCCAAAGGGTCATAAAATAAATATGGTTGGTGGAGAGATGATTAATGACAAAGAAAGAAAGAAAAAAAAAAATCAAAGTTTTGCTCCTCGAATCTGTTCTCATTTTTTGGATTTCTCTTTAATATTCACTTTTTCTGAATGTTGGATAATTTTACTTCTTTTGGTGTCGAATCAGTAATATAAATGATAACCATGTGAGAGTTTTGGAGGGAAAATCACTCTTTGGTGGCCCTGCTAGCAGCTCGTAGACATCTGAAACCTATAAACAGAGGCCCAACTGAGACACTGCTCTTTTGTAAGGGGTCGGAAGCCAAAAAGGTTGTGAACTATTGGTTTCATCTTGAACGGTGTTAATAGATTTATTTTATGAGTTAATGCTATGTTTTTTAAATGTAAACTCTTAAAGGAGGGAGTGCACTGCTTTTACACATCAGAGTTTGTTTATAGGTCTTTGGGAGCACTAATGCATATGTGAAAAAAGAGTTCTAAAGTTGGCCTATCTCAATGAATTTCCTGTAAATACAGTACTACATGCACATGCAGTACATGTAGTTACTTTCCAACCATGGGGTACATGAACTCTTCTACACTCAGAATCAACCAAGAAAGCACACTCTCACCTACCACACCTCTTCTAAATCCCCTCTGTTCCACTGCACATCATCTAATTAACATGCTGTAAGAATCCCGAACAAGTCAGTGAGAAGAGAATTATAAGTGCCAGCCTCTTATCAATGCTCTGGCTTAATTAATACTGTGCAAATTACTGGGGACAGGTGTGAATGTGTATTCATGCATCCCTGATGTGTGAGAAAGTATGCGAGCGTGGGTTTTTTTTTTTTTTTGCGCATGTGCCTGTGTTGTCTCTCCCTGAACACAGTCATCTTGCAGGAACATTCTAACTGTCCCATTCACCCGGCCCTGGGGCCCTTTCATTGCTCCCATGACCACGCTGTCAATACTGCAGCACCAGCGTTGTCAGCCGCCTTTGTTTAAGCAAACAATCAGGAGGAGAGTGAGGTGGGCGGGCTGGACGATGCTAGAAATGACCGTAACTGGCCTCTCTCTACCTCTTTCTCCCACTTTCTCTCTTTATAATTCACAGCGTAGAGCAGGTCAGAGGTCAGGGCAACTGCGGGTTTTGGCACAGTCACCTAAATTCCATCAGTGCCTCTGTCCTACCTGTAGATGTGCTGGTATCGCAGCTGCTTCAGACTCCAGACCACACGACAAACAAACTGTCTGGTGTGTGCAGACATGCCACACTGTTGATCATCCATAATCTGCCCTTTTTTTTTTTCCTCTTCATTTTGAAACACACAGCTGTTCACTTTTACCATAATGACACATACGAGTTGTTTACTTATGAATTATACATGGCCCACATACTGTATCGCTCCAAGTTCTGAGAAAAACACGGCGCAGCAGAATTGCTTCATGCCCCGTTTGCTTGCGTGTGTATTGCATATTTATGTAAGTGTGCATGTGTGTGTTTTTCAATGATATGTGTGGGTTTGGAATATTGTGGTATTTCCCTGCTCGCCTGTCCCTCCCAGGACAGATTCTTATCATACTTACAGCAACATAATCATTGAGCAGTCAGCTTAGTCTCACTGTAATCTGCCAGGAATATGGCCTGATTTTAACACCGCTTTGAAAATTACATAACATGACCACTGTCATCCATATTCTGACAGCTTGAAGTGGTGATGGCGGCTACTTTTATATAGCTCATTCAGATAACTGTCATTTTTACATATGTTTTTCACGATGAGAAAAATGTTTGTTCCTTTGTCACAACTTGTGTTTATTCTCTGAGTCTCACCTCTGACACACCTTTATGTTCTGTAGGATGGTGGGTTGCACTCCGTTTCTGGTGGTCTCCTACTTCTACCTCTGGTTTGTTCCTCCTTTCATCAACGGCAGGTTCATCTGGTACCTAGGTTTCTACTGCCTCTACCAAACCCTCATCACCGTAAGTGTGTCTGCTCTGTCAGAATCCCTGTACATCTGATGTTAAAGAAACTGGGGTGTGATGTATCAGATAACTCAGCAGGACTTCACGTGAAGTACGAGAGAGGTGTCAAGGCGTACAGGAGATAAAAGCCCTGACTGAAGCAGCTCATTGTCTATAGATGACACATTACATAACATATAGACAGCATCCAGAAAACACTATGAAAAACAGAGTTTAAAGTGAAGTTGATTACAGTCATCTCATGCCAGCCTCTGACAGCTCTCCTGGTGGGATTTACACTTTGATTTGTGAGACGAGCAGCAGATTAGAGCTCAGAGCTCTTAGATACTTTACCTCAAAAGGGAAGTGTAGTTATTTAGGTTGCCTTTTGTTATTATGGTCCAGACCATTCATCTCTCTCCCTCTCCCTCTCTGCTCTGCTCTGGGGTAACCCATATAACATGTGCTACAGAGCGCGTAGACCGCTGCAGCCACACTGCGGCCAGCTGTAATGGCATGTCATTCTAACTACTTGATAAGTATATGGTCAGTCCTGCCAGGAACCTCTTGCTGGGTAAATGCTGGTTACCACTTTTAGCCTCCCTTCATTGTCTCTGGATACGTGTTTGTGTGAAGTTTGCTGGGAAAGGCCATCTGTTAGCATTCAGGGGGTCACAGTCTGTAAACAGAGGTTAGAGCGCAACATATCATCTGTTTGTGCAATCAACTAATACATGTCCATCAAATGAATCAGTTCTCACCTGCATCTGTATTGGACAGTTGTGCGTGCTTAATTCTATAAATGTTTGCATCCAGCGAAGGCCCCAGAAATGACATGCTGTATAGAGGCAGCGGCTGAAAAAAATCCCTTCACGGCCGCGTTTATTTTCGTCGTGGCTATGCATGCTCGTTTGGCCGCAGTGCTGACTGAGCCCTTGTGTAAATTACAAAGTGAAGCAGGACTCGGTTTGCTCGCCTATTCTCTGGGAGAGGTGGTGAGGAAGGAGAAAACAGATCTGAGGTTCGCCAACATGGAAAATGCAAAGATTGCTTTTGATATATATACGGTGCGCTGTATATTTTGCATCTGCTTTTTCACGGAAACATGTTGATAAAAGGCATCTAAAGATATCTGGGGTGTTCACTTCTGATTGTGAGTCAAATGTTAAATGCTAACGAGGCTGAGAGCGGTGCTATGGGCTAAATGCCCCTTGCGTGCCAACATGCTGACAGTTAAGTGTTTGCCTCCTGCTTTATCAAACTTGTGTTTATTTCTTTTACCTAAACTGTCATTGTGTCTCTCTGCTCCATTTTAGTGTTTCCACGTGCCTTATTCTGCTCTCACTATGTTCCTGAGTACAGACCAGAAGGAAAGAGACTCAGCCACTGCCTACCGTAAGGTCTTTTTATATGGAAAAAAACCCCCAGACCTAATACATTTAATATTGAATTAATCGTTGCCATTTAAAATTTTGCACCTGTTCAGTTTAAAATTGTGTCTCATTTTTACTTTGAGGCGTTGGAACTGATAACTGGATCTTTGATTATGTGATGACAGGGATGACACTGAAGGTTCTAGGGACCCTTGTGGGAGCTGCCATCCAGGGCCAGATTGTGGCCAGCGCTCACACTCTGAAGCACTGCCCAACTCACAACACGTCTGCCGGTTACCTTGGCAACAGCAGCGGGGCAGAGATCGTCAAGAGCCCGGTGCACTCCCAGGACTACCTGTCACACGCTGTAAGTGTCACTGTGCCAAGCCAGGAGCCCAGGTGTGCTCAAAGTAGGCCACAGTGTTGGTTTGAAAATAACTTGGACTGTCATCAGCGTTCTCGCTTAACTTAGATCTGCGGTGTGTGTGCTCAAGGTGGTTTACTTTTGCTAAATATCCGAATGAAAAGGAGGATTGTTCGAAATTGAGTCCATGTCACAGAATATCTACAGGTTCTGACATCCAAAATGGCTTCATGTTTTAACCCGTGTAACCCATGGGATTGAAAGGAGACGCCACTGTTTGATATCTGAACCTGACACCCTGAGCCAGCCCCCCTCTCATGACCACAAAGGGGGTTCCTCCCTCACATCAGTCTCCAAACTGCGGCCCCATTACATTGAGGGGTCTCCACAGTCTGTAAGTCATTAGACCTATTTATATCTCAGCGAGAACATTTGATGCACCCCAGATTCAGTATGTTTGAAATATTAGTCTTTTACTTCAAGGCGTCTGCAGCTTAACTTAAAGTCGGAGGGACAGGACCACGATAGGACCATTCATGTCCACATTTCAGTTTGCAGAGCTGTGAATAAACACGGCCACTACTGTGAATCTATCATGTGAAGATTTTTGCAAACATGAAACAAGCCAGAGTCCAAACTGTCCTACGTAGGATTTTGGTTTGCTCCGCAGCTATTTGGGCCTCACATGGGTTCTTCTCCAGTGGATTTTGGGTGAACCCTATCGGGGCAACCCACTCACCAGGCCAAACCCTCTGCAGCCACTCGCTAAATTCCTCCGCGGTCGCTGGTGAGGGTGGCACACCGTCTGAGTCTGCCCTCGGAAACAGGGAGTGTTTGATGTGCATAAATAATAATGAACCGCTGGGCTGAGCCACATGGAAAAAGAGCAAACAAACAGAGGTTGTTTAAGGCAGAGCAGTTCCTGTCAGGGTACGACATTAAACGGCTGAGGCTATATTTTGGGATACAGATCTACTTGAGGTTTCTTCCTGTTTATACTTGTATTTGTGGAGGGTATGTGATGTGCATGCGAGTTTGCACTTTAAACTGACGTGGAAAACTAACACAGAAAGTCACTGCCTATAAATCATACGCTGATGAGTGCTAAAATAGGGCAAAAAACGAAATTAATTAAGCCACCAGTTTCAATGAAAACTGACACCTACTGTGGCTATTTGTTTCCAGAATTAATGTATAGCAAGTTGAAATGAAGCCCTTAAATTTTTTAGGCATTTGAGAACATTATGAATTAAAGATTGAGGAAAGGCTCAGAATAGATTGTGCTGCCTCTGTAAGGAGAGATGGATTGATGTAGGCTACATGTTTGTTCTTTCTCTCCACAGAAGGGGGTGTACATGATCGCTGCTGGTGTTATTGGCGGAGTGTTTCTCATCTGCACGGTGGTGATGGTCCTGGGAGTCAAAGAGAGAGATGGTGAGACTTTCCGCACGTGTGAACAAAAGTGCTGACAGAAAATGAATCACCTACGACTCTGACAGTGAAGCAAAAATGCCAAACATCAACTGGTCCCAGCTTCACAGATGTTTTGATTTGCTGCTGTTTCCTTTAAAATAGCATTACATTAGACTCTGGGAACTTGTGGCTTACATTTTTTCTTCCATTTTAAAGATTCCCTTGAATGTTTTCGTACTTTTCTTACACATCGAGTGTCCCTTGCAATGCTTTTGGAAATCTGCCATTCTCTGATCTTTATTACGCTATAAATGACAGCTCTCAGTGGGACAAACAGCTTCCACTGCAATGCGGGGGCAGTTCCAGGATTGCCAGTGAGCAACTCCATCCTCTGTCTTTCTCTTGCTGCATGTTATTTGATCCGCTGCATTCTCATATTCTCGTTCTACATGTAACCATTTCAGATCCGTATGCCCCAAGGACAGAGAAGCAGATCCCGTTCTATAAGGGCTTCATCCTTGTGATGAGGCACGGGCCATACCTCACTCTAACCGCTGCATTCCTCTTCATCACTGTCGCCATTCAGGTAAATGCCAGTTTTATTTTGCCGGCGATTCTCAGACATGACACTCCACGTTACAGTAAATGGAGCCAGACCTGGATCCTGACAATGCGGGAGAGCTGCTGGCGCTCAATGTTGATTTGATCAGTGCAGAAGAGCACTTACTGAAAGCTCACGGTTTAAAGTGTGTTTTAAGACTTAGGACTCTTGAGAGTGAGTGGCGGCCCCCGCATTCTTTCTGTTTACCTGTCACATAGGCAGACGCTACACGTTTGACACTTCATGTTTAGACTGTTGAAATTATTTGCAGACTTTCCAGCTTTTGCGTCGGATCTATTTCTGTATGTATTTGCCCCTGTCATCTCAGAGGAGGTGTCAGTTGTCATCCATGTGAGCTCTGGAGTGGGAATAAATCACTGCAAAACACCGTCAGCAGCTTCTCCAGTCACTTCATTTGGCACTCGACACAGCAAGCTGAGTGCCCAGCAACTGTGCTGAGTAGACAAGACAAGACTGAATATTTGAATGTTTGATCTCTGATTTCTGCAGCTGGTACAGAGCAACTTTGTCCTCTTCTGCACTTATGCTGCCGACCTGAGGGATCACTTCCAGAATATTGTGCTGACCATCCTGGTGAGTGCAGCTTTTAGCAGCGATTCAGCTCACAAGCACCCAAGGATCTGTAACATGTCACTGATTAAATACTTAACTCATATTTTATGTTTGACCTGCATTTGAACTCTTTTTTTAATGCATGTTTCATCTCAGAAACAAAAACTTGCTCCTTACAATCACAGTGATCCTTGCTGTCATAGAAACTTTGAGTCATGATCCCCATTACTGGTCTTTTATTATTTCAGACTTTCTTACTAGACTGAATCATAGTCAAAACAATTCTTCTCATACACGTATCACACGCAATCTTCTTGCACATGTTTACTCAGGTTTCGGCAGTGATAAGCATCCCACTGTGGCAATGGTTTCTGCAGAGGTTTGGGAAAAAGACGGCAGCTTTTTGTGGCATCACAGTGAGTATGCTGCTTTTATTTTGGTTTTCCAGAGTAGCTTTTACAGCTATTAAACTTTGATGTTTGTGCCATCTTGTGGACAAACGTGGGAGTGTGGCATCCTTGTTTTAATCACACTTGAAAAAGGAAATGTCTCGTTATCTTGCTGGAGACATTGTTGCCACACTCATTATTACCAGTGTTTATTTTTGCATGAGACTGAATTAAAGAATAATTAGCAAATGATCCATTTCAACTTCTTAATTCTCTCTCTATCCAGTGGATCATGCCCTTCACCTTGATGCTGGTGTTCATCCCTAACGTGGTGGTGGCCTATGTTGTGGCCGTCTCCTCTGGACTCAGTGTGGCTGCCTCGCTCTTGCTGCCGTGGTAAGACTCAACGCTTCAGAGCATAGCACATCACACTGCACTCAAGTGGATCAACATTCAGTCAAATCACTTGGCATGCATATGGTTTAAATATTTGAACTAAGTTCTCGGCCACCGACAGGGCCTCCAATGTGGAAACATCTGACATGAGATCAGATGAATCAAGAGTTTCTTCTTTTTCCCTGGATGCTCCAGTTTTTTTCTATTGCAGTCCAAAAGGAAAAAAAAACTGGCAAACTAGGCAGGATTGAGACTCTATGTTGCCTCTGGTATTTACTTGTGCATTACAGTTACAGTATCTCTGTGTCAACCTTTTAATGTACATTTAGGGCGTCTCCCTGCCATCTGCCCAGTGTAAGTTCGGGGAACCCCCATCAGTGACTACAAAGGATTAAAAGAAATACAGCGTAACCATGAAATACATGTTCCAGTTCATGTAATATCCGTTTATATCCTTAAAATAGTTATCCAAATCCACTAAGCCTCTAACATTGTTTATGTTAATTCAATCCAGCTATATGTTTGTCTGTGCTGTGGCTCTGTTGCTCATGTTGGTCCCCCTTTGATACGATGCAAAATGACCTTTGTTCAAACCACAATAGCACACCAACATGCTGTTAGTGGTGACTTTGGGACCAGAGGGCCCCGCCGAAATCGCCCAGGTCATGTCACGGTCATGGAAGTGATGTCAGTTGTAAGAATTAGAGGCAGTGTATACTATAAATCTTCTATACCATCATAGAGCTAATACAATACCAAAGGTAAAACGGTCTTCTCCTCCACATCTGCTTTCTAATCATTTCTATAGCCGACTCTGCTCCTCACTCATCTCTTGCCCCCTCCCTAAAACCCCAAATTACAGGGGCCTCCCATAGGGACGTGTTTATTTTGGAAAGGGCCGATTGTTTATCCAGTCTGTGGGCCGAGACCTGTGGTATTGCCTGCTGCTCATCATCTAATCGTGTTATTAGCTCTGTAATTTTAGCCCACCAGTTTATCAGAGCGCTATAAGTAGGCCTCACATCATCAGCTGCTAGCATCTTGACTGGTTGTGTAAGATGATTAAAGTAAGAGTGTGAGGGAGGCCTGAGGCACACATCAGCTTAAACTTTTACCATGTCTTACAGTGATGTTGAGTATTCAAGACAACGGACACATGCTCACAAAATCCTGCAACAAACAAACAAATATCTCAGAGTCATTCAGTTCTGCATGTGGCGTGTGTGCAATCCAGGTCTATGCTGCCAGATGTGGTTGATGACTTCAGACTGGCCAACCCCTACTCTAAAGGCCACGAAGCCATCTTCTACTCATTCTACGTCTTCTTCACCAAGTTCGCTGCTGGCATCTCCCTGGGAGTGTCCACCCTCTGTCTGGAGTAAGTCTGCATTATTATCACACATGCACCATTAATGCACACACTGCATGATGTTCTGTATCTGCACTTAGTGTGTCGTGCAACCTTGTACAATTGCATTAAACCCAGACCTGATGCATAATTCATCATGTGAAGGGTGTCGAGTTTGCTCATTTGCAGCGTCAGGCTGGATGTCGATTTCCTGTAGCCTGCGTTTAAATGGGATCTCTGCACGTTTGTGTGTGTGCGTGTGTGTAGGTTTGCAGGATATGACACCGGCGCCTGCAAACAGCCTGCTCCTGTAGTGTACACCCTGAAGCTGCTGATTGGTGCTGCTCCAGTGGCCTTCATTGTTACAGGGTTAATGATCCTCCTCCTCTATCCCATCAGTGAAGACGTGCGGCTCAGGAATAAACTCTGCCTGGAGGAGCTACGGTGAGGAGAAATAATAGACTTACACCTGAGATGCAGGCAGCATAGATCTAAAGAAAGACACCTTTGAATTGCATCATGGGATACAGCATTTTCAAAGCTTGACCCATGACAGTGACTAAAAGTCAGGATATTTTGTCCTGTGCTGCTTTAATTCTGATGATTCATTTTTAATGCAACTCTAATGAGTCCTCTAATATTATGGAAGTGCAACATTAAAACATTAAATTGCTGGAGTGACCCTTTAATCCCTGATGTGTTTGTGTGTGGTTAGCTCCTCTCTGTGGCCAATTTATATTACAAAATAGAGATTACACTCAACCCTGCTGTGTGAAAGAGAATTAATCAAATAAAGATAAAAAAAAATGTTAATCAGGAGGATTTCCACTTAAAAACTAATGTCGTTATGAGAAATGTTGCCAGTACTGTGGAATCAGCTGTTCAACACCAACATAGTCAGCTGTGCAATTAGATAAATGAATCAGAGTATAAAGAGGAATGTTTCTCTGAAATGTTGAAATTATAATAATAAAGTTGGAGAAATTAGAAATAGTGTACTGTAAATGTAGTTAGGTACTTTAGACCTGTGCTATCAATGCAACATGTCACTAATATTCATGTCTCCCACAGGAAACAGAGCATCGGCTCCAGAAGTATGGAGGATTTGAATAACGTGTGACTTGGATCTCAAATGGAGTGAATTTCAAAAAGCCACGTATTCCAGTGACGCAGCTGGAAGTTTGTTCATTAGTGTATATTACACTGATAAATAGTTTAAATTGTTTTAATGTAAACATTCTTTGTTTCATTTTCACATGTACTGTATAGTCGTCTTGGACATATGAATATATAATAAGATTACCTAATTTATATAAATGAATGTATATTATTATTTGCTGTGTTTAGCTCTACAACACTGTTATTTATTTATGATACATTATTACAAAGGGTTGAAAATATGAAATGAATAAATGTTGTAGAGTTTGGTTGGTAGAGAATAAACGTGTGTGTGCGTGTTGTGTTTATTTGCTGAGGCAGCAAAATAAAATAAGTAAAAACCAAAAAATCGTACACTAGTTATACAAATTTAATATTCAAAAAGCTACCAAAAGATTATTTCGTCTTCCATGTCAACACTGCAGAGCCATGAAAGGGAGGTTTTTGTTGAGTATTGCCTCTAATGGTCATTTGAGTTATAACATTTGGGTGGAACTATTCAGCATATAAGTGCTAATCCAGATTTCTTTTACAAGTAAAGACAGAACTTCATACACCCTATTCTCATAAGTATAGAGTTTTCTGCAGTTCTCCAGTGACAGCAAGTACAAAACAAACATTTCCATCATACATTAGCCTATGCCGGAACCTTGTGTTAGGATATCTGGACAGTCAGATTAAAACAGAAAACATTTCATAAACATCTCTAAAACATATTCGAAGCCGTTACTGGAGTGCCATCGCAGCAGAGGAGGTGTCCTGCTTCAGTGAAGGATTAGACTTCAACAACTGAACTGAATTTTGTCAAAACAAACAAAAAAAAAAACAAGGAAAGAAGAACATGGCTCAGTGCTTAAACTTCTTTCAGGTAAGCTTTTGTTTCAAAGTAGCAACATGTAAACATCACATCTGAAAAGGCAGCCCTTTTCAAATGACTACAATTTTCAAATAGAAAAAATAAATTTGACATATAACTCTGGTTGTATGCTCTGTCTGCACTGTATACTTAGCAATATGACTGTATAAGTCCATAAACTGAGGTGTGTGTTAAGAGGCACTATATCGAGGCCTCTGTGGCTGTGCTGGGGTTTTGGCCAGGGGCTGGACTGGATGGGCAAGAGTTCTCTGGACTGCCAGGAGTCCGCAGGGTACTTTTCCGCTTCCCGTTCCGCACTGTGAGCTCCTCTTTGGGCTTGAAGGTCAGAGGTACGAAGCCGTCTGCATCCGCCACAAGTACAATCCACAATGGACCTGGAAAAAGAACAGAAGACTATTATCTCAGAGGGGTTTTTTCCATATATCTGAGTTGTGTTTCCTTATCCAAATAAATAAATAAATACTGACCAGCCACAGCAAAATGTGGTTTGGGATAACAGGCAGTCACGAGCTGCTGTGTCTCAGTTTGGGACAGTCAGTCATACAACAGCAACAAAACACTATGCACATTAAATGGTAGTAAGCTGCTTTTGTTTAAAACCTTGTAATCTCACCTAGGCTTTTAATCACTTCCAATTATAGCTTACGTGTGTTAACAGAAGAACAATGCTAGAACAAGTTGTCCAAGATTGTACAATTAAATTAGGTTATTTATCAGTTAGAATGCATTCTGAGTGGGTAACTTGAAGGTTTAAAAGAATCTTTTAAAAAATAACCTAAAAAGAGTAAGAGTAGAGAGTTTGATTTTTAGATAATCTATATGGTGACTTCCAGGTGACCTCAGCAGGGAAGCCCATGATCCAGGTATGCTGAAAATACTCATGGGGGGACACCTCCTACGAGACCTACAAGGAGTTTCCTAGAAGTGGTTTTAATTTATTAACCCGAACACTCTCTGTCACAACATGCTTAACCATACAGGCGATGCAACATGGAAGCTTTTAAGCAGGCAGCTTAGATAAGGCTTCATATTAAAGACAATTCCAGGGTTTAAACAGACTTATGGCATCAGGCTGACAGCAACGAAAGCTTGAATGGGATGTAGAGTCTGTCATTTTAAAACAGCGGAGGTGGAAAAGTATGTTCTTTTGTTAATAAACTCAACTGGCTGCACATACCATACATCATCTCTACTATAGTTAGGTTGAAGAGGTCTTGGAGGGCTCGCAGACAAAGCTTCCCGTCACACAGCAGCACTGGCCTCCGCTCGTCAATGAACACATTTTCTGACAACTGCTTCTGCATGTGCGCCGAGATGGAAAAGGTGAAGGAAAGAGAAACAGTCTTTGGTCAGACATAAATCAAACAGAGCAAGTTGGATGCTATGGTAGTCAATAAATCAATCCCTTTATCTGATGCCTGCTAATTAAACGCCACGCTCGGATTTGTGTGTTCACGCCGCATTAATTGCCTCCAGGCATTTCATCGGTCTTATCCTTAGAGTGAAAATTGCAGCTGATTAAGTTGTTTAAGCGCCTCATCCAAAAGCTGCTCATGGTAGATTGTGGCAAGAAAGGGAATCTCCTCCTCACTAGCTAAGGTAACACGCTGTGATACAAACTGTGTAGCAATGCTTAATCTACATTAGACTATAACACAAGGAAACTGTAGTGAGTGAAACAGTACCTGACATGTGACATTGACATAGGGGGGCTCGGAGGCATTGGGGTAGACACTCAGGGCCTTCTTGCCGTTCTGGGTATAATCTCTGATTTCTGTCAGGCACTGCTGCACATCTGCAAAGCGAGTAAAAAGCCTCTCCATGTTGTGGACGAGCTGCTCCAGCGCACGCTCCTTGCCAGGACCCGGTGTCTTTTCTGGCATGGGCAGTGTGGGCTCGCTGTGAAGCTTGTCCGACGGCTCGAAGCGAGGAGAACTGGCCCGGCTGGAGTCTCTGCTGGCCTGGCCGGCCACCGCCAGGCTGCTCATGCGGTTGACGTGGTCCATGTCGAAGTTCTCCACTGTGATGGAGGAGGCACTGGAGAGGGCTCTGTCTGATGCTCGGTCAGAGAAGTCCACGGAGCTGGTGACAGGGCTGGGCTCGCCGCTCCTCACCTCCTCCACCAGCCTCCGCCTGTTCCCTGGTGAACGAACTACTCCCCCTCCAGGCAACACCAAGTCCTTTATCCCTGGGCGCTCCCTGTCATCCTTAGATAGGTGCTCAGAATGCCTCCTAATCCCTGCGCAGAAGTTAGAAACGGACTCATGGCTGTGAACAGAGGGGGGTGGTGTGACAGGAGTCTCTCCATTGTATACCAACTCTTTGGCTAACAGACGGAGGATATATTTATCTGTGTTAGAGGATGGGAGGAAGGCAGGATCGTTGGACTTCTGCCTGCCCACCATCAACAGCAGCATCTTGTCACTGAGGAAGCAGACTCCTTTAGGCCTCTCGTTCGTCTGCAGAGATATCTGCTGAATGTTTGGCATTGCGGAGGCTGTGATGCAGTACACAAGCACCATGTTGCACGTGTTGGAAGCCACCGCAACCGTGGAACCACGGGGATCAAAAGCAACAATGTCTGGAACCAGAATCCCAGGGATGCTGACTTTGCGTGTGGTAGTGACTTTGCGCTCATATGTGACTAGGATGAGGTGAGAGGAGTCCTGTCCAGAACCTGTCAGAGTGTCTCTGCGTCGCAGGTGGATAAGGGGGCTGGGGTCAGAACGACGGTGTCTCGCCAGGAGGTGGGTGAGATCCAGGGGGCCTGAGCTGGGGATGTAGGATCTCTCTGATTCAAATGACCTCCTTCTCGAGTCCAGAAGGCTGTCGTCATCTGACATGACCACTTGCGAGCCTTGGCCCTGCAGGGACACTGCCTCTGACGTCATGTCAAAGGCTATGCCTGCATTTAACCCGCAGATCTTGTCTAGAGGTAGCTCCGTGGCCACGGCTACTTGCGCCTCCCCCGTGGCCTCGATGGCACAGATGTAGCCTCCCACATCAAAGATGGGGCAAAAGGAGCAGGCCACCAGACTCTTCTGGATGTCATTCCAGATATAAGAATGAAGAGCACTGCCTATAGCCACCACCAGGCGTGTACCATCCTTAGTCCAGCATGCACAGTGGATGAGTCCACTACCTTTGATATCTGCTTTGATTCTCCTGTTGTCCACCCTGACAGAAAACAGCACAGAAGTGTCCCTCTTGGTCAACACAGCTAGCACGTCCAGTTTAGGATGCCACACGCAGCCTTGGGAGAGCAAGGGGAAAGGCTCACTCATCTCGCAGGTCTGAGTGCACAGCAGCTTGTTCTGCTCCAGGGTGCTGAGCTGCAGTTGCCACACGGTAACGTGTTTCTTGTGCTGAACAGCCAGCAAGGCAGGGGAGTCAGAGCAGCACAGCGGGCCCCAGAAGAGCCCTAAGACATGCTCGAACTGCCCTATAACGTTGGTGTCCCCGAACTTCACCTCACCATTGATGAAGTAGAGAGCTGTCAAGCAGACCTGCTTGCCGTCTGTCCATGCTATCCCGTGCACAGGGTGAATGGCTTGGTGTAGAGTGTTGAGACCTGTCCGAAGCAGCTTTGCCTTACCAAGATCCATCCCGGCAGGTGTGAGGAGGCTTGTTCAAAGACAAAAAGAAAAAAAAAATATGACTCAGAAAGTTAACATTGATGACAGAGACCTGTGTCGGATCTGAATGGGTCCTGTGCAAGTGTAGCTATTGCTACCTATGCAGATTAAGAATAGCAAAAGCCTCTCTCGTGTCTCCTTCCAAGTACATGCCTTAATCCCCTCTGCCTGAGCTGAGGCAGTTGTGACGAACACTTATAGCTGCTTATGCCCGAATGACCTCAACAACACACAGGTCCTTTTAGGACCTCAGGGCATTATCAATACAAGGTGTTGAGTAGGAGTGTCTAATCACAGCTTTCACTCTTTTAGATATAATGACACTGGAGCACATTAAGTTGAATATGTAGTACTGTTAAAATAACTGTATATAACCTTACTGAGGCGAAGTTATGGTGCATGTGTGGTTAAACGTATGAACTTAGCCTTAAGAGACATTTTCCAATTCATACACACTGGATTTCATTGGTTTACATGAATTTACTTATCCTTCATATGAAGCGAGTTAGCTAATAAGTTAGCTAAGACGTAAAAATCCACACGAACAAGCATTTTTACACTTCGCGTACCTTAAAAAAACACAAGCATCTCATGTGGAACCCGTGAGAGACACTGAAAGTGTGTTTCCCGTCTATTAATTCACGTTTCGCCGGTAGAAATGTGTCTCCAACGTTCATTTCAATTGACTCGGAAGCAAAACTAACCGACAACTCAGGTGCATTGTGGGATACGTAGTTGAATCACGATTATAATTGTTTTTACCACTTTGTCCGCACGGGGTCACTGCGCATGTGTTATTGCCAAATACTGGTGAATTTGAGAGAACTAATATAAGATAAATATTTACTCTGAGAAAGATTATAGGTAACCAGGAAATATAACTTAAATTAAAATAAGACAACGGCTGATGTACTTCACTTGTACGTCCGCCGTGTGGCTCAGTAATTCTTCGGGGCTGAAGACGGCGTACGTGGGGTAGTTGTAGATCTCGACCCCGTCTCGCTCCAAACTAGAAAATATCTTGGCTGTCTCGGTGTTTGGCCGCAGCTACGGGTCGGTAGAGGTCGGTGGATGCATGGTTTTCACCGATAGAGATCGACTTGTGGCCGCGAAACGGGTAACGTTGGCTGTCGAAAGGGCTTTTTAGGCTGTATGTTTCAGAGCTAATCTCCGCGGCAGCACAACCATGGGCGTGGAAGTCGAGACAATATCTCCCGGTGATGGTAAGTTTTATCCGCTTGTTTGCTTGCGCCTTAATGCGGGCGAGGTGGCGGTGGGGCTCGGTGCTTCCCCGGAATGTCGTTCAAATCTTCTTAGATATCAAAATCATTTATAAATATTCCAGGTGCAGTTGTATAGGGGATACGGTAAAATACTAGTTAGAAAGATAGCAATTAATAGTAGTATTCGGGATATATACATAGGAGTGTTTGAAGTCAGAGTTTTTACTATGTTATTAAGCATCACTGACGCCTGCACGGCATCTTTCTAGAAAATACTTAGTGACTCTTAAATAGGTGAACTCCACCAAACCTGCAAGTCTCTTTAAACTGAGAGTTGGCTCAGAAAGTAACTGTTTGACAGGGAAAAGGAAAAGGTAAGATCAGATAGACCTTCGACTCCCCGAGGCTTATTTCTCTCTGTCAAACGCACTAATGACATTATTGAAGGCACTTGATAGCCCCGTACACTGGAAAAATAATCCCCCAGGCTAAAGCTTAAATATAAGAACGAGACAAACTGATGCATATCTGACTTCAGTATGCATGCAGGCATTAAGGAGTGCATAGCATTACTGCAAGGAACACCTCACCAGACTTTTAACCCCAGCCATTGTTAATGTTCAAAATTAGCCTGGCAGCCTACAAACAAACACGCAGTAACACTTGTTTTCTCTCTCAACAGGAAGAACATTTCCAAAGAAGGGCCAGACATGTGTTGTTCATTACATAGGTAACTGACTCATTCTTTGCTTTTGGCAACTATGGAACCAGACGTCTATCCTGTCTCTTTGTTGACAAAGGAAATGTCTTTTTTCTTTTGGTCAATATCTAGAGGACATCAGGGGTCTGTTTGTAGCTTTGCTCTCTTAGTGTACATTGTCAGACATGTATGCACCTGTGTGTCGCTTACGCTTTCAGTTTAGAGATAGGGTTACTGCCACCACATCCTCAAAACGTTAATATTCTTTTGGGCTTTTTTTGTTTTGGAGGCACATGTTGGCATCTCGTGGTATCAGTGTCATTTTAGAGACTGCTGCGACTTGCACAACCTGCTTATGTAAACACATGCATATACACACACGCATGCTTTCTTTTTCCTGTTTGTCTCTTGTCAGATTGCCCAATTCTGAGGCGTGGCAGCTAGACCCTGAGATGTTTGGGAAATAAATTTGGGTTATTCTATGCCCCAGGGTTGGCAGACCAGACAACTAGGTCAGACAGAAAGTAAACAAAGCCTAGTTCACATGTCATCAGTCTGTCTGTGTATCACAGGGTTATTACACGGTTGTAAAAGTTATTGCACACTCCTTGGCATTGTCTCTGTTGTTAACTGGTTTTATACAAGCACGTGAATATTGTCCTGTTGTGTGTGCATTTTTGTGCACGCATGGATTGTCAATTGCGCATTCTTGCTTGTCCCTGATGGTGGGGCTTTCCTCTCTATCACTCGAAGTGGGGCCACGTGAGTGTCTCAGTCTGTGAATATATTGATGTCTGGATGTCACTGACCTGCTTATAATACTTTGTTTCATTTAAGCTTTCATTTAAGTCTTCATTTAAGAATTTCAGCCCTGTTTGACAAGTGTGTATGTGATTTGCAGTCAGAGAGATACAGGCCAGCTCTGGATAACAAATGCTGTGTTGTTCAGCTTTTTTTGGGACAGCGGAAAAAGTAATCAGATTTCCCCTTCTGGCCTGATCCTTGCAGAGATCAGCCACTGCAGTAGCGAATTATGCTATAATTGGAAATGATACATCTCAGCATGAGATGTTGCTCTTTTGGGATCTTCACTGGAGTCATGTATAGTGAGTGTTTGGTAGTCACTTGCTCTTTGCCTAGCAGTTCTCTTTTCCTGGAGCTACCTCCTTAGTAAATTAGTAATTTACCCAGAACCATATCCCACTTTTGGATACTCTTCCTGTTGTTTTTCTGCCTTTTCTGTTCTGGTTTCCTGTTCTCTGTTGTCATGATCACATCATCAACTGCTGTTTTCTGTGCTTATCACATCCCTGAGTGGAGCAAAATTGGCTACAGTCTCCTGACTAAAAGATCTGTTAACACCAGGATGTGCTAGAGCCTGGGAATGACTTCTGTGATTATTTAAAGCAAAGCCTGTACTTTGAAAGCGGACAGGACAGTCTTCAGCTTGTGCCCTTTATTGTCCTTTTCATTCACATCCGCAACATCTCTTTGTCTTTCTCTATGTCTCTCACATGATTTCCCCATAAGCTCCTGGTATTTTGGCAGCGGTGGCACGCAAAATACAGTTAAGCCAAAGCAAGGACCTTGCCAGTGGAACACAAAAAGAGCTACAAATATGTTATTGTATCAGCAGGGAAATGCGTTTGCAGTGGGTGCACAGAAAAAAAAGCACTGGTATTTAAAGGTACAGCTGTACAGCGTGTGAAAATAAGACCTTAGTGTGGAGCACAAGCCAGGAGATTAGTGGAGGATTTGTTTTACAATAATTAATATACGTGCCTCAATATGTGACTCTCTGTTAAGCGAGTGTGTACGTGTAAACAAGTCCCACAGTCAGTTCATTCTTATTTCATTCACATTTTTATCATGCTAAGCCGGGGTAACTGAAGAAGACATTAAGCTCTTGCATTACTGGAAGTGGAGTGAGTGAGGAGGATGTGAACTTTTCCCCCCTCGAGGCTTTTCATGTCGATAATCTCCAAGGGGCAAAAGTAATCCCAGTACAGAGATGAAATAATTTTATATTTTGATTACTCTCCTTGAATTGGTATGAACAACTAGTGTGGATTAGTCACCCAGGAGTTTGTATGAAAGTCAAACTACTGAAGATTATCTACGTGTCAGGTCAGTAGACACAACTAGACAGACACTAACCCACATTTGTTTTATTTAAAAGTGGAAAGACAAGATTAGTTCAAGATCTGATAAAGGGATAGTACTGGTAATAGAGGTTAGCTGTAGATTTGGGATATAAGCCTGTCCCAAGTCATCCAGCTGGCTCCACAGACTGCACCCTCCACTGCACCCTGCATTGGTATTGGTTTTCCAGATAGCAAAGATAAACAGTAAAGGTAAGGAGAGAGTGACTTCCCAATACTAACTGGGATTCGAGACCACTCTGTGTGCAGCAATTAACAGTAGAGAGCCCCAGTGTCACAGAAACTCTCTCACACTCTCGCACTGCCATGCCTTTTTGATCCTCACTTTCACCTCTGGGATTTTAAACATGCAGACACACACATGCCAGAGCACACACAGACGCACAGATATGTGCGTGACCCTCCTCTGACTCCGATGAGAGTTGTGGATGCCCAAATTAGCAGAGTGGTCATTGCCACAAGGCAGGTAAGAGCTCTGGTGCCATGAGAGTGGCAGGATGGAGTCATTTGAAGTGCTGCTCGCTCTTTCACACATATTCTTGTTTCTTTCGTGCCTGACCGATGGGGAGGCTGTTCACAGAGCAGCAGCTCTATGAGCGGTGTATCTCAGAGCAGTGTTACACAGACAAGCCGGCTGGTGTGGTTCAAGTTGGCCTGAGATGTGTTACCTATTTTACTCCTGGATTATCTTTCACTGGCCTTGCTATTCTTTCAGTCATGCACACGTTAGCTGCCCAGTCCAGTCAGTTACAAATATATATGACAGTATATATATATATATATATATATATATATATATATATATATATATATATATATATATATATATATATGACTGGCCAAAAGCTTAAAAAGCTAATAGTAAATTGCCTAATTCAGGGGCCGATCACAGATTTGAAGAGCTGTTGGGGGTTGAGGGGCTTCCATGTCCCATGTTTGCTCATTTCTCTGTGTGTTTTCATTGAAGGAAAAGAAAAATGGAAGCAGACCTGACATGAGTCAATATGAAGTAAACTACAGCAGCCATCGATCAGGGTTTCCCAGACTGATGAAGTCTGGCACTAGTCTATGATGATAGATAGTCCAGTCCATGGACCATGTGGAGGAGCTTTATCAGCAACAGGCCTGCTGGATATGATGTCATACCTAAATGTGGACGTCATTCCTTACCATGTTTGAGCTCCGGACTTCATCGTGAAACGTGCTGAAGTGGACCCCTGATGACTCTTAGTGTGTGACACAGGAATATATAGACTGAAGCACCGGGTTGTATGTCAGGAGATGCCAAACTCAACCTCCAGGGGAGAATGTTGTGATTGAAAGCTGTGGGAAGCCTTCATTCCCAGGCCTGAGGAGTTAAAGAGAGCAAGAAAGGTGTTGACTTACAGTTTCTAAATTAGGACAAAAAAAAAAAAATCCTAAATCTGTCAGTTTGAGCTTTTGGTGAATTATGGAGTGTCGGTGTCCTGGTTTTTCTGAGTGCATAGCATCAGGAAAAGCAGATGCCCACGTTTTCACCAGCATAGGCACAGTTATGGATGAACGTCATTTCATTATGGGCATCTGAAGGGAGAAAAGGGTTCTCTGAGTATTAAGTTGCCCGTGTGTTTGACAGGTTTTTCAAAGACTGAATTCTGATAGAGAGCAGGCAGGATATCTTCATGCAGTGCCCAATGACCTTATAGCACATGAATAATTATCCACAGTAGAACCTGGACTCCCCATGTCTTGTTCAGAATTGACTTGTTTGGCACGTATAATGATATAACCTTTAAGCCACTTCTGGGGATCATTTTCGGATTCTCCATGCTTTGGCAACTGTTCATTGCTGAAAGTGCTCCTATCATTACACCGACTTCCAGTTTGATGTACTTGATATATTAATGAAGCACGAGCAAGACTTTATTTCTCTTCATTGAGACGTGCGTGCCTGCAGCTGCGAAACGCGGCAACACATATGTTTGTCGTAGACAGATAGCTTTACACGCGTCTCATTTCATCCACACTTAGGCCGAGGGGGTTGTTGTGCTGGCAGCCGTCCTAGACGGGGGTGAGAAAGGATACAGTAAGCTGAGTAAAAATAACCCCACCCCTGTGCGCCACAGCTTTTTTTTTTTTTCCAAATCCAGCCAGAGCACCACCAAGTGAAAACCTCTCGCGAGGAGGGAGAGTCTGGGAGCCAGTCTCAGGAAGAGACGGGTCCTGCTTTACTTTTGCGGAGACCCCACCCATGCTGTGCTGTCTGAAGAGTGATAACAGAGCAGTGACAGAGGTGGGGTTTAGGAGTAGTTTTGGATGTCTCTGCTTTCCTGTGACTATCAGCTATGAGTGAAATATTTAGCCTAGCTCTCTTTAAGCATGTGTAATAAAAACTCAGGGCAGTATAAAGAACATAGAACAGATGTACATGCATGTTACATGTACACTGAACACATCAGTTAACTATTGGAATCCATATTTCTCCTCAGGACACATACCGCTGTGTATTTTTTCCACTGGAAACAAAGAGCAGGTGGTGTTTTTTTCCCTATTGTTTGTGTGTGTGTGTGGTTTTTTTGCCTCACAAGCTGGTTATGGCCAGTTGCCAGCGTGTGCCACAGTGCCTATTGGTGTTAACCCTTCTGCTGGCCTATGCTGCCCCCTCTAAAACACTTGGAGTTGTTAGCTACTCCTTTTTACGTAACAGTAAGAAGTCTTTAAAGAGCCTTTAAAAGCATGTAAAGTGTGCTGGTGTACAATATCCCTCCTACGTCAGCAGCCTCTCAGCAGACACCCCAACCAGCCAGTAGAACTCTGTAGTGCAGTGTGTAGGATATGATCCCCCACTGGCTTCCCACTTGCGAACATTGCTTGTCAGTGTTTCCTTGCACCGCTGCCAGAAACTGAACCCACTTTTCTGCAGTTGATGCAAGAAGGTTTTGCCTCTCTGCTACTCGAATGCCCTGTGGCAGGTGGTATTCGCCTTGGTGTGTGTACTTGATGACTCCGCGGCTGGATCGGGCCCAGCCCACCGATATCTGGGCTACTGTGATTCTTGGAAATGATGGACCGACTAAGTTTAGGGGGAATGAAAGGGGAGAAGGAGTACAGTACCAACATTCATGTGACTAGATGAGCCAGACACCATTACTAAACTTCAGTTAACACACAACTTTAAATGCCAAGTATTCACACTTGTTAAATTACTACAGAGAACAATAAATCAAAGGACTCTCACAGGGCAACCTCCAAAATGAAAGTAGCTGTTGTGGAATATTCTTTTTGCTTGACACTGTTTTGGTGGAACTAGGGTCGAAAAAAATTGTTATTTATTGTGCGGGTGGGACATGTGCATCAAATCTTCAGTCCTGGTATATATAATTTTATATAACAATACTAAATTATGCCATGACATAATTATAAAACTGTTTCTGGAAACAAGAAGAAGGGCACATCTGTTTTTGGCTAATCTCGAGCATGCATATGTATTTTTCCCAGAAAGCTAGGTGTAATGTAGGATACTGACAAGGTAAAACTGTTATAAATTGATAAGCAGAAAGAAATCATGCTTTGTTTGTTAGTACCATGTGTATAACGTAAGTTGTAATGTAGAAATGTTTCTGCCCATGGCTGCAGTGGTGGTTTTTTGAGGCGGCAAGCCCCTGAACATGTACTGTATCTCACAGGAGCACCGCAGCTGAAATTCTCAGAATATTGTTCACTGCTGTGTCAGTGTATAGTTGTCCTCTTGGCTTTCAAAAGGGTCAAGAAAGTTCACACAAGTTATCAGAGTAACAGAGCATCGCTTCAGATGACAGTTTGGATTCCCTCAAGGCAAAGTGGCAAAAGGGGAAGTCAAAGAGGGCATGTTAAAAACACTAATGAAGTGGGCTCACTGTTTCCGTGCCTTTAGTAGTGTTTAATGGCCTCAAGGTTATTATCATGCCTGAACGGTCGGTCAGTGTTCTGAAGGAGCACAGTCCTGCGCTGCTCCGCCTTTGTTACCCTTTTCTCCCTGTGGTCTAGATACAGGCAAGCAATGGCCTAGTTAACTTTAAAAATAATCCACTAAACCAGGCCATTGCTTCCTGAATCACATTCCCTTTGTTCATTTAGGTAATTGAAACAGACCCAAGATCCTGATAAGAAACCCTGCCAGAATAATTCCTCAGTCTGGAGCCAGCACTGCTTTATTCCTTTAATCTTAAAATACGTCATTCCAAAACGTTAGGAACTGAAGGAAGGGTGTGCATTGATAATGTGTCACACTGTGATAAATGTCAACAATGAGTTCAGGCTAGATACCGTACTGCTAGTCATAAGTGTGCCTTTAATCTTTATTTTGTATCACATCACCAAAGCGGGTTGTTTATTTACCAAATGCTTCTCTGCTCTCTGAATTTTGTTAATGTGATCTCTCTCTGGCAGGTATGTTGCAGAATGGGAAAAAGTTTGACTCTTCTCGAGACAGGAACAAGCCCTTTAAGTTCAAGATTGGACGGATGGAGGTCATTAAGGGCTGGGAGGAAGGAGTAGCACAGGTAAGAGGGGGAAGTTAAGGCAGCGCTTCTTTGACACTTCGCCCTGTGGCATAACATGGCTCAGCATTTATTTCACCCCATGTGACCACAGCTGCGAGTTCATTCATTCATTTATGCCTGTGATGTTTAAAGAGCGTGCCAAACATAGTATCAACGCTCACTTGTTGTAAACTGTCTGAGTTTTCCGTGGGTCAGCGACCACACCAGAGTTGCTACTAAGAGAGGTCATTGCATAAAATTGCACTGCTGTGAAATATTACTATGATTTAGACAAAGCATCGAGTGTGATGTACCTTTTTTTCTCAAGCATTTCTCAAGTGTTTGCTGAAATTAAACTCTTTCCTCAAAAGTATGAAATTATGTATCTAAAATTCTATGCCATATTTTGCTTTAGTCAGCCCTCAAAAGTAAACAAAATCTGCTGTAATTGGTCTTAAACATGCAAAGTCACCAGTTTGGTTTTTCAAGGCCTGTCACGCTCACATAGGTGATTTCAGCTGTTCAGTTATTAATCAGGCTGATTAGACTGCTGCTCAGCTTGAAGTTGAATGGAGACATGCAGGGAATTAAGTGAAGTCCTTTTGGCTAAAAGGAGGATAATATGAATTTTTTTAAAATAAGAGTTTTTGTCAAAGTAGGAAAAAGCACAGGTGAAGATAAATGAATATAAATAATAGCTGAATTCCATCTATCTGCTTCAGTTTCAGGGTCCTGATATTGTTCGTGCTGGCTCACACGCTTACAGGGACACTTGGTTAAAACTGACTCATTGTTATTTGTAACACCTCTGCTTTTCCCACCATGACAAGCCAAAATGTCTGCTGTGACAAAGGTCTGTGTGCGTGTAGGGTCTTTAAAACAGCGTGAAAAAGTACATCAGCAGCATACTTAATTATGTTTTCATTTTCTCCTGTGCTTCAGATGAGCCTGGGCCAGAGGGCTAAAATCACCTGCACACCAGATATGGCTTATGGAGCGACAGGCCACCCCGGGGTCATCCCCCCAAACGCCACGCTTATATTCGATGTGGAACTGCTCAAGCTGGAGTGATGAAGACTGAAGGTTAATGAGGTTGCATTCGCCACAACCTGCTTCCACAGGGTGCTGCCTCCTACCATCCACCTGCTCTTCTTTGTTTCTACAGTCTCCTTCAGTTGAATATTTAAACGTATCTGCCGCAGCTTTGTTGCCATCATTTCTTAATAGATACTGCAAGAAAAATTTTCACACTGCTGTAAGACTTTTACACACACACCACGTCCTGGTTTGTTTGTTAGAGATGCTTTTTTTGTTTTTAATTTCATTTAAAGTTGTAAATTTTGTTGAACCAAGAGGAAATCGGTTATATGATGAAACGCCGTACTACATTGCAATCGAAAACATACTGCCTTACAGTTTCAACAGCAGAGGAAGGGTACACGTGTTGAAAGTACAATCTGCTCTGTATATTAACTGGGCATTATATACCACTGTCTGCATTGCCACTTTGATAAAAGTTCGTCCTGCTGAATGCTCTGAATGATGTTGCTATGTTTAGTATATTTTATACCCCTCATAAACATTTACTGCAAGTGTCCAGTCTATCCCAATCCAATACTGTACAGAACTCTACAAGAGCCATTGCTACTGCTATGACAGTTTATCGACCAACTCTTGAATAAAAATGGCATGTACTGTGTTGAGAAATCTGCGTCCTGTGTGTAATTTGTGACTGATTGACTGATAATAGAAGGAATGCTGAAGGGGAGGTACTGTATGTTTTGACAGGGGATTCTGCGGGAACATCGCCTCCTAGTGGCGAGTTTCGCATAAGTAAACATCAGCATGAATTCTTCATACTACCAGCTAATATTTGGAATTGCACTGTATGTACTGACCAATAATGCCTCTTTCCTGCAAGCTGAATGTTATGCATGAACGTCAATGCGTAATATTAAATATACTTTAAGTCCACACAGTCGTGGGTTGTTTAAACAACAGTTGACGTTGCTCATCTCTGCAAGATTCAACAATCTTGGCTTTCATATTTACTTCCCGTGTCGTAGGCCAAAGTTTATCCAGAGACTGTAGCACGCGATTGGCCTACTGTTAATGTTATGAAACGTCATTGGACAGACGGACACACGCCTTTTGTCAACCTGCAAGAGCACAACAGACGACAAGGTCAGAAAAAGTATGTTACAATATATATAAAGTGAGTGCTGGGAAACAGAAGCGGCTGCAGGGTGTCTCATGTGAGCAGGCACTGATGTGGTTCGTCCGATAATGCAAACACTCACATCTACGGTTAGCTAACGAGTGCCTAGCAGCGAGCCAACGACTGTAGCTTAGTTAACATTAAACATTAACATTTTGTCTTTTAACCATTAATTGGAAAAGTCAGTATGGTCGCCCATATGTATGATTAAATCACCCATTGCCTTTGTGACTAATAGGGAAGATGAGAAATGAGTCATGTTTATTGGTTTGGTTAGCTTGTTCGGTTACCACAGTGCTAAAAAGTAGCTAACATTTTCGCTGTTGAATTTCTAAAACGTCAGTCAAGCGAGGATATAACTTCATGTTTATGTAATGTTAAACATGCCCAAATTTGTACCTATGTTCACGGCGGATGATTAACTGAGCTGCATTTAACTGCAAACCAGACACTGCAGTAAAACACTATAACGTTAGCTGTTGTTGTTCCTGATGGTTTGTTCCAGTACTGTCAAAAGTTATCGCTCTTTTATCTGTTTTACTGGCGCTGACGGCTCACTCACGACTCTGTTATATGTCTGTATCAGGTCGTGGTGGGGTCGCATTACTATTTCCGTTTACTATTGCAAACGTGACGTTTTGCCTCATATCTGTTCCTCTGTGTTTGCCTCAGGTGATCCATGTGTGTCTGACTGAGCCAGCTTTAAGCATGCTGACTGCACAGAGAGCATGTGCAGCACTGGCTGCCCGGCGCCTGGTTAGAGCTTCCGTCTCTTCAGCACTCACACACCAATCTCTGATCCACACTTCCGTACCATGGCAGGACCAGGACCAGGACCAGGCCGAGCTGCATCCTGAATGGGCCAGTCTGGCGAAGAAACAGCTTAAAGGGAAGAACCCTGAAGATCTGATCTGGCGCACACCGGAAGGAATCAACATCAAGCCTGTGTACACCAAAGCAGACTCAGCCAGCGGTGCTGATGAACTGCCAGGAGTGTTTCCCTATACTAGAGGGCCCTATCCCACTATGTACACTTACAGACCATGGACTATCAGGCAGTATGCTGGCTTCAGCACTGTGGAGGAGAGCAACAAATTCTATAAAGATAACATTAAAGGTAGATTTTGTTGTTTTGTACAGTTCTATTTTTTAGATGAAATACTATCGATCCAAACCTATTGTTCATTAACTCCTTATCTTCTATGTGATGATTAATATACAATAGCTGACTCAGAGCTACTGCACATTTAAGGGACAGTATATCACACTCCATACTTAAGCCAAACTCCCACTGACATATTTTATTATACGAGAGGATATCTTTGAATTTCACAGAATAATTAGAAAATACTTAGATGGAAAGATTTAAACCACTGTGGCATTGTAGGGTCATACATATATATACATAAATATTTATACATAACAGAAATTGCATGAAGAGTCGAAACCTTTTAGGTTACCAAAGCTTGCAAGGGCTAACCACAAATACAGACTCAAATCTACAGTCACTTAATCTTTAATGAAAATGCCCTTTGTTTATTGCCTGTTAATCACAAATCAAAATGGGGCAGCAATTTCTTATGCCCTTATGAGTAATTATTGTATGTTGATCTCCTCTAATAATCAACACACTTAAATAACCAAAGGGAAAACAGAGATTGTCTTTTGCTGTGACAATTAACAGTGTAACAGTGTTGTTACAGCTGGGACTCACAAGAAGCCATTTCTTCAGTTTTAGAGGGAACAAGCCAGAATGACTGAGAATCTTATTAGCCAGACAAATTAATCGGCAGACAAATGACACAAATTGAAACCGCTCATTGTTCATGTCTCTTTCAGTAATGTTTTTCTTATGTTGTCTTTGAGATCAGGTTTATAACGCCTGTTCACCTCATCCACCTCCTCCATCTCTGATCCACTATCTTTCCCTCTATCACTTCAGCTGGACAGCAGGGACTTTCTGTGGCTTTTGACCTCCCGACGCACCGTGGTTATGACTCAGACAACCCCCGAGTCCACGGAGATGTTGGCATGGCCGGAGTCGCCATAGACACAGTTGAGGACATGAAAATGCTTTTTGATGGAATCCCACTGGAGAAGATGTCTGTTTCAATGACAATGAATGGAGCGGTTATCCCTGTACTGGCTATGTTTATTGTGACTGGAGAGGAGCAGGGCGTGTCCAAAGACAAACTAACAGGCACCATTCAGAATGACATTTTGAAGGAGTTTATGGTGCGTAACACCTATATTTTCCCCCCTGAGCCTTCCATGCATGCCATTGCAGACATCTTTGCTTACACCTCCAAGGTATGTACCTGCTAATATTTATGTGTTAATCTTCATTTATTAAACAGTATTTGAAATCTGAATATCAAGTTTTTAATTTTATATATAGTATTATATTTTTGCTGATTTACTGACTTGCCCGTGTCCACAGCACATGCCCAAGTTCAACTCGATATCCATCAGTGGCTACCATCTTCAGGAGGCTGGAGCTGACGCCATCCTGGAAGTGGCCTACACCATCGCTAACGGCCTCGAGTACTGCCGCACTGGTCTGAAGGCAGGCTTAACCATCGATGAGTTTGCCCCAAGGTACAAAATATTAAAAAAATCTCTGAGCGTCAGTGATTGTCATTTTAATTTACATAATCATTGCCTACTGCTATGGCTTGATATTGTAATTTAAAATATTATTTAATTATACATTTCCACAATATACACATCAAAAAGGCCTGTTATATTACTGCCAGTATCTATAAAGCGTCATACCTCTTATGCAATATTTCAAATGCTGTATTTATTTATTTTATATTGTGCAACAAATATATTTATAATAACCTTAGAAAGACCTTAGAAAGGAGAATTAGAGATTTAGTCTTTAGCACAGGAAATTGTTAAATATACCTTAAAGCAACGAGGCTGTATGAGAGAGATTCCTGAAAGTGAAAAATGTGGTGTAGGCGTATATCCAACCAGTAACATTATGAAATAAAACTAACTGTCTTGTCTGGCAAGTGTGTCCTAATTCCAAATATACTGATCTGCATATAAAAAGTAATATAATAATGATAAGTAATCAATGATTCCCACAGGGAAACAGATGTCAGCATTGTCTTAGCAGCAGTGAATACAGTCACTCCGAGCCTCAGGATTTCTCCCATGAAAACTCCCATGTACTTTACCGTAGCCACAGCTGTGCCATCCATGATGTTTTTTTTAATATTCCACTAATACTCTGCATGTTTGAGTAATGCACAGTAAATAAAGGTGACAGTCCCATTTACCTGGCAAACAAATACCTTCCCCTTTATTTGTTGACCCAGCAGATGGGACTGACAGCCTGAACCAGAGGCCAGATGGGAAGGCTGCTAGTCAAATCAAACAGTTCTTATACAAATTCATACAAATATTTATCACTGAGCGCAACTCAGTAGAGTGTCAGAAAGATTTAATACAACATGTAAAGGAAGAAATATAGGATTAAGCTGGGTAAAGGTGTTACATACTGGATATGTTAATTTGACTTGTCCAGTATCTTTGCTGTCATTTACTTCTCAGTTCTTTAGGGGATGAATGTTGTGAATTGAATCTTTGGCTACATTTTTCTGTAACGTGCACATGTGTTTTTTTTTGTTTGTTTTTTTAGTCAGTAACACAATTGCACTAGTTCAGCAACCCTGCCCTCGGTCCAGTTCCTGTCCGTTGCATTGTGCTACCTTTATCTCTTCTTCATGTGTCCTTCAGCTGCTTTTTTCACTGCCTTTCAATTGCTCAGATAATGGCAGAGTTAAATGGGCACAGAGTCATCAGGAACAACCTGAGGGCCCAGACCAGCCTTACCCTTGTTCACATAATGATTTCAGAGACAGGCCTCACCGACCGTCTGAATCAATATAGAGACATCACTCAACTGTGTGCAATGAAAGGTTTTCCACCCTAAACTATTATCTCCCTCTGTGCCACTGATTGTTCTGACTTTTCTTCGAATCACAACCAGTGCTTACCTTTGGGCTCACACAAATACTGGAGATGTGAGCGTGATTCTTTCTTTTGGATGTTTTCATTGCCATGTTGGTGGGCTTTCAGTGTATTGGCATAATGTATTTTTGGAGTTAAGGGAGGAGTTTATTCAATATGGTAAAAGGTTAGAAGTTTGTATGATTAAACATCAGTTGTCCTTCCTTATAAGCAATCATCTTCTCACCTTAGAGATTTTGCAGCTTTTTCTATAATTGAAAATTGAGTATCTTTTGGTGTGTCACTGTTTGTTGAACAAGCCTTTTGCCCTGGGCTCTGAGAAGTTGTGTTGGGCGTTTATATTCTCTATTTTTTAGCATCTCATAGACTAAACATTTAACTAAAAAAGCTATCGGTAGTCGATAATGAAAATAGATATTAGTTACAGCTCTAATTCATTGTTTTATTCAAAACATTGTGAAAACGTTTCTGTTGTGAACAAAAGGATCAAGAACAGGTGTGTAAATTTATCATGATTAGTTCAATCTTGACTGTGCAACAGTCTTCTTTACACAGCTGATTGATGATCCATTTTTTCATAAAGTGTAATAAATTCTTTTTAGATCTCTTTAAATCAGAAAACCCTGATTTCTGTTTTTGTGGATAATTGGTATCCACCCTTTTAATAACTGATTATATTTCTCTTTTTCGCCATATGTTGTGTGTGCTGTCAGGTTGTCATTCTTCTGGGGTATTGGGATGAATTTCTACATGGAAATTGCCAAGCTGAGGGCAGGCAGGAGGCTATGGGCCACGCTCATTAAAAAGAACTTCCAGCCCAAGAATGCAAAGTCTCTCCTCCTGCGCACACACTGCCAGACTTCAGGCTGGTCTCTCACTGAGCAGGTAAATATAAGTCATTATAAGAAAAATAAGAAAATGTTAAAACTCAGACTTGTAAAATGAAAGGACAATAGTTACAACTTTTCCACTATGGCTCCTCTCATAGGATCCATACAACAATGTGATCCGAACGGTGATCGAAGCCATGGCAGCTGTGTTCGGGGGGACCCAGTCACTCCACACCAACTCGTTCGATGAAGCTCTGGGCTTGCCCACAGTGAAGAGCGCTCGCATTGCCAGGAACACCCAGATCATCATCCAGGAGGAGTCGGGCATCCCCAAAGTCGCTGATCCCTGGGGGGGCTCGCACATGATGGAGTCTCTCACAGATGACGTCTACAACACAGCCCTAAAGGTTTGTCATGGGGACAAATGGGCACCTGCCCTGGCTCCCTCTGAAAGTAAAGA
The DNA here is from genome assembly GCF_017976425.1 of Toxotes jaculatrix. Lineage (NCBI taxonomy): Eukaryota > Metazoa > Chordata > Actinopteri > Toxotidae > Toxotes > Toxotes jaculatrix. Next base: position 15,142,916 of record NC_054412.1, read on the forward strand.
GAGGAGGGTTTTTAATTAATAGTTTACAGCTCTGCCAAAATCTTGACCCTAAAACTTTGAAATTCTTGTATATATTCTTGTACATATTATCTTGTGCCTGTCAGGTTTTAGTGAGGTAAATATAATACATGAAGTGAAATGACAGAGGTGATCCATCATCATAAACACCTGTGCTTTCCTTTGTATAGTTCATTAACGACATTGAGGAGATGGGAGGCATGGCCAGAGCTGTGGCAGAGGGCATTCCAAAACTTCGCATTGAGGAATGTGCAGCACGTAGACAGGCCCGCATTGACTCAGGTACTGTATAAATGTATTACATCCTTAAAGCCTCTTACTTTTTCATCTTTTCATCTTCTTTCTCTGCTTTATGTACTTAATAATCTCTACCTCTTAACTTATCATAGGACTGTATGGAACTGTGCTGCAGTGTATTTATAGAGGTTGCAGTTTTGACATTAAGTGGAGAGTACAGCTCCCGCGTTCTGTCGGACATGGTCACATTATTCATCAAATTTAACATGAAATGTTTAATTTAGTGTTTAAATCTCCCCACAATAGAGATTTTTTGTCATGCAGGTTTAACTTCATTAAATCACCTTTACATGGATTGGTTGTATTTTTAAGATACAAGAGTATTCCAGTATTCATTAGTAGTGCTCTGGTTTGAGCATGAATTGATCTGTTGTTTAGTTTGCAGCTCTTACTTCTAAAATAATGCTAAATTCATCTGCAAAGTATTTTTTTATTCAGTCTATTGTAAGCACACTTAACCTGAGCACATGCTTTGCTAGATACATAGGCTGTAGGCTGGCAGCGCTAAGCTACCACAAGTGGATAGGAAAGCAGTTAACACAAGGTCCTATCGCTTGAATCCAGCTGACCGTGTGTATTTTGTTGTGTTTTTTGTGTCAGGATGCTATCAGGGAGTTTAATTGAGGCTTCTTTGTGTGTCTTTGAAATGAACTTTTACTTCAGCCCTGTGATGCCCAAAATAAATGCAACGGGGGCAGAGCAGAACCTTCACAGACTGGGTAGCTTTTCACGATAATCCCCCTGATGCCTGCTCTCATTGATATTCATTGGGTTTCTGATTCACCCTGCCTGCTGACAGATTTTTCACCTCTGATGTGCCTCGAATTGTGATTGACCATGTTAGGCTCTCAGATACAGTGGGGTTGTCTGCGACCACTTTTGGATCCCACTGTAATTTTCAGCTGTGCTACATGAAGGTCATAGGGTTAAAGATAGTACAGCGCTCTTTCATGCTTTCTGCTGTCTTGTACTCCATGATGATATTGCAGATCCAAACAGGTTTAGTTACCTTTTATCGTTCTGAGTGGCTTTTCTTTTTATTTTCTTTGTGGTATGTGCTTCACCACCAGTTGCCTTTCTGAGGATGTTTGTTTTCTATATCTAAAGCAAGACATTTGTTTGTCTAAAAGCTCCTCTTTCTGCTCCCCAAATAACAACCTTATAAGATTGTTCAAAAATGTGTGCTTTCTGTCAAAACATTGACCCCTGGGTTGTATTTTCTTGTCTTTCTGATTTCATATACCTGTATACCTTTTGCCCTTTTCTTTTTAGGATCAGAAGTAATTGTTGGGGTGAACAAATACCGTCTGGAAAAAGAGGAGAGTGTGGAGGTGCTGGCCATAGATAACACTGTTGTACGTCAGAAACAGATTGAAAAACTGAAAAAGGTCAGTGCTCCTTTGAGAATCGACTTCTAGATAAATCAGTCGTACCTAAAAGATATGGGTTTTTTTCCCCTTCATTTTCTGTTCGAAGAATACCACAAATAGAACAAGAGGTAAAAGCATGAAAAGACAAACGCTGAGTTCAAACTTTGATAGTTACACAGTTTGTCCATACATTTTAGCCATATTTCCTGTCTCTGTTTGTGCACATGATTCCTTCTTGCCTCCATCTGATCTGCAGTGCTTTGCCGTATGATGTTATGTTGAGCTGCAGCATAAGTTGAATCAGGTTAAACTTAATTGCTGCATGATGCAGCGTCCTTATGGATGGCCCCCCCTTAATGCCCCCCCCGGCTGCACCAGCTTCTCCCATTGAAATGAATGATAATAGTTGCATTTTTACATTCAGAGCAAATGTCTGTGTGAACATGGCTTTATGTTGTTGAGCAGCTGATTTAACTAATTAACCCAAAGATTTGCCTTGTTAAACAATTTACGTTTAGTTTCCTTCTTAATGAAATACAAATATAAAAACAAAGTAAGGACATAAAAATAATAAGCATAGGACTCAACATATACATTTATCTCATTTAAGTTAGGAACCCTCTTGTAGTTGTGTGTTTGCCAAACAGCAGGTAACAGCACAACATATGCAAGCATGTGCAAGATCAGCATATGCAAGATATATGCATACAAAGATAATGTGAAGTGACCTTGCAGGCATCAAGCACACTGTGCAAACTAACAGGAGAGCGCTTCTGTTCCTGCTGTCATGGGACAGTTTAGTGTGTTGGTCTCACTGCCTCTGTTGGAAGGTCAGTGGGCATTTAAATGTCGTTACATTTGGAGAGTAACTGTCAGAACAGGTAGACGGAAATGCTGCACAGCTCAGCCAGAAGTGAACACTCTCTTTCATTAGGCGCACACTTGAAGCAAGGAGCGGAGCTTTGAACTTTTAACAAATGCAGATGACAAGCTGTTGTCGTTTCTGTGACAAGAAGAGGAGGAAGACAATGAAGAGTTTGTACTGTAGGACAGTACAGCTATATCCGTGGAGCAGAATTAAAAGAAGATGACAGTCAGGAGGATTGTCACAATATGCCAGTTCCGCATGATGAATGGCTTTTTGTCAAGCGTAGCATACATTTTCATGACTGTACGCAGAAGATATGCGTCACCAGAGCACAGACACACAGTGTTTGAGCTGTTTGTATGTGTGGTGCAGATACTGTAGCTCATCTCATCAAGGCCGAATCTTTGTCGCAGACATGCCGTGTTCGTGTAACGTCCAGGTGATTATGCATGAGATGTCAGTTAAAGTCTTTGTGGGTCCAGTACCCAGGGCTCACAACCCAGACACACAGTATGACTGCTGCAGGTACATTATTAAATATTAAATATATTTAATAATGTAATTGTATTTATGAAATGTAATTATATTTATGAAGGACTTAAAGCAATGAAGGGTTTGCATTAGGTCTATAAGCAGTTTGAGTGTTGTCATTCTCTATGTTAAATTCTCTACTATTAAAAAAAAAGATTTAATTTAATCAGCAGGGCAGATAAAAACTCCATGTTTATGCCTTGTTGCCTCCTTTGTTTTAGGTGAGAGAAAGTCGTGACCCTGAAGCAGCGAAGAAGTGCCTGGCAGCCATAGAGGAGTGTGCCCAGACCAGGGAGGGCAACCTTTTAGCCCTGGCTGTGGAAGCGGCTCGAGCCAGGTCAAACCTCCCACAGTCACTAAAATCTCTGATTGTAAAGATCACTCTTATGCCTGCATGAATTTAGCTTCAGACACCAAATGTCTCCTTGTATAAGATCATCTGTGATCTTGTTGTACACATGTATACCATACAGTACCATGATCACTGAGGTTTTTTTTTCTCGAAAGCTCTTTTGTTCATGCAGAACTTTCAGCGATATAATATGCTGTATACTTTCATACTACCACAAATGACAACTGAGTAATTTTGATATCAACTTTTGACTTAAAAACTACACTTAAGTTACCTGATTGTTGTTCTTATTACCCTCACAGCAACAGTGACATTGTGGGAGATGAGACTACAGTAAATCCTTCAGCCATGTGGCACAGATACAGATAAAGCACAGCAGTCAATCATACAGACAACCAAACACGCTGCAATAAACTGTGAAACTCTGCTAATGAAAAAGCAAGCAAATTAACATTTAGTGTATTGCATATGGATGTCTTCAAATGATTTGGAATAAAAAGATTGATTGTACTGCATTTTTGAATCATTGGAATATGAAAATATGTTGAAGAAGACGCTGTGGACTCCTTTCTACAGGTGCTCTGTGGGTGAAATCACAGATGCCATGAAGAAAGTGTTCGGTGAACACAAGGCCAGCACCAGGATGGTGAGCGGGGCTTACCGCAGTGAGTTTGGGGAGCATGAAGAGATTGCCCTGGCCCACAATAGGTAGGAAATAAAATTGATTGATAAGATTGATTGATTGTTTGTATTTCAGGTACTTAAAAAGTTTTTTTTTTCCCTCTCTCTTTCAAATCTCAAGAGTTGCCGATTTTAAGAAGCATGAAGGCAGGAATCCTCGACTGCTGGTGGCAAAGATGGGGCAGGATGGTCACGACAGAGGAGCCAAAGTCATTGCCACAGGGTTTGCAGACCTGGGCTTCGATGTGGACATCGGACCACTGTTTCAGGTCAGTGTCATACAGTAGAATGCAGCTAACCATCTTAACTGCCTACACCTACCACCTCAGCCAATGTAGGGATACTATTCAAGACGCAGAGTTAATGACAGAGGTAGCTACTGTACCTATAACCTACCTTTCAAGCAAAAGGTATTCACATAAACGTCCATCTTGTACATGTATTTAGACAGTTTGGGTCTATTCTTGAGTAATAATTGTAAACTCTCTAAAATTTAACAAAGTAGTTAAATTCAGTAGACTGACCAAGGGTAGATGTGAACTCATGATGGTGAAACCCACATGGTTTAAAGATATATAGGGATTCAGGGATGTTCTAGTCAAGTCAAGTTATGCACTAGAAAAAAAAGGTCTATAAACAGTTTGATTGCTTCCTTTCTCTGTGTTAAAGAATATTTAAACAGAAAAAAATTAACCTAATGTTTATTCTGAGACTGTTAGAATGCAAACTCAGCTCTCTGTGTAACACTTCAGAGTGCCATCCAGCCAAGTGGGGGTGCTGCTGAGCTAGCCTAGCACAGAGCCACTTGACCCTAAACCCCCTTGGGTGATTTTCAGATGTGTATAGGAGGTGAATACAAGCTGAAGGCCAGTGTTTCGTTACTCTTTAACTCTGCACACATAACAGACGTGCAGTCAGATATATGTTTTGTTGGTTGGTTGGAGAGTGAGCTGAAACCACCTCGACAGATTAAACTTAATCAGTATGAGTTTCAGATTCTGATGCTGCATATCACATCGGTGCATAAATATAATGTGTTAAATCCTGATAACTTAAAGTTTTTCAGAATGTATCTGTCTTTTCTGTGGTATGCAGTAAGTAGATAAGACTGTGATGATATACCTATTGAGGGCGTGCGCCCCACAGCACCAGATGTCACACTCTATTGGAATAATTTCTCAACCACTGATCACATTGCTCGGTGTTAAACGGAGCCTCTGGCAGTGAGTAAATAAATAATGAAATACATAATGAAAGGTGTTGTGCCTAACTGCTGTCATTTTCAACACTATGCTCACAAAACAAGGGCCTTGGGAACAGTGTTTTACATGATGAGTTATGTTTCTAGTTATAGAGGGGTAAGTGGGAAATACATGTAGCTTTTAAAAATGGACCCTGGAGGGCACGCAACTTTGGCAAATCTGTAAATGACAGATTTACAAATGAGTAGAATATTGTGTTAAAAAGCAGTTTTGCGAAATCTAAAATCTCAGATTCAGAGTTGGGGATACTCAAAGAACAAAGCGTTTTTACTTTTTGTGCAAGCGTCTTGTAAGTGACCAAGTTCACTGAAGCAGTAATTAATAATTAAGTATCTGGTTTGTTCTGAACCAGCTGCTTTCATAAGCCAAAGGTCTCCATGGATACATCATTAGTATCATATGCAGTTATACAGGGAATAGAATACAGTAGCTGACTAAGAATCAGTGATATATCAATACCTAGTCCTTCTCATTCTGAGATGTACTCCTCGGTTTTCCTTGTCTGGATTTTGGGTGAACAGACTCCCCTTGAGGTGGCCCAGCAGGCCGTCGATGCAGACGTTCACTGTGTTGGGGTCAGCACGCTTGCTGCAGGACACAAGACCCTGGTCCCGGAGCTCATCAAGGAACTACGGAAGCTCAACAGGCCAGATATCCTTGTCATCTGTGGAGGTGTCATCCCACCACAGGTAACCTCTTGACTTTCAGTATCATCATATCTTTAAAATTAAATTTCTGTTTTCACTCTTCCAAACAGCTAACTCCTTTATGTAACAGTCCTCAGCAATATCAGTTTTACTGAATTTAATTTGAGCATGCTTGACGTAGAAGTCCATGCATTAGAGACCCTGTGCACTCTGTCCATAGAGACTTGTCGTAATTCAGCCTGTAGATCCTATCTGACTTTCGCAGCCATACTCAAAGTATGTAAAACCATCAAATTTTCCCAGTATGTGTACAAAATTTTCTCTGTACATGAAGCATGGAAAGGCCGTGCGAGTTTTTGGTGTCAGTGTATCTGACCTTGATGTATGTGGACGGTGGTCCATTTTTAGGCATTGTCCCTGGGGAGGCAGCGGATACTGAAGCAGCGTAGTGTTGAATAATCTGCTGGTCTACAGAGACAGAAATCAATTCCCCTGCAGCTCTCCCAGCCAAGCTCTTTGTGCATAGCCTCCAGCATGACCATTGGCGTCCTTGGAGCCATGAAAATACATTATTTAGCATTACGTGATAAGCACGCAGATTAAAATATAAAATGTCATCTTGCTGTCATGTGGAGACAGAACCAATTTCTCATGATGAGGTCTGCTTTGATTCATATAATCATCATTACCACACTTAAGGATTGTGTTGATTTCATGCCGTGCAGTCTCATTTCTTATCATCCTGTTCCTTTCAATCTTAGTGTTTCTTTGCCAAACACATTTCATCCCTTTTCTTTTGGGGATAATTCCAGTTGAATTGTCTTAAGCGTAATTAAAAGCATAATCCCACAGGGACTGTGCACAACCTTCTTTCCCTATATAATGAAAGCTGAAGTCCTTCCTAGCTGCATTTACCTCAAACAGTGTTCCACCTCTGTGTTTATACAGGACTATGAGTTCTTGTACCAGAGCGGTGTGTGCGCCATATTCGGCCCCGGCACCAGGATCCCACAAGCTGCTGTGGAGGTCATTGATAATATTGAGAAGAGTCTGGAAAACATCCGGCAGACCATGTGAACACTTGGAGAAAAAAAAAGAAAAAGAAACTACAACAAGAGTTGTCTATTCATGCTGTCAAGAACAAAGTCACAAGTGAGAGAACCAACTGTTCTGTACAGAATCTATTTGACTGGTAGCATGAGGTTGTAAAGAAAAACAAAATGTCCTTCCACACTGTAAGTTCGCAGCAAGTACAGCAGTCGAAATCACTAATAACCTGTTGGGAGGTCATGATGAACATTGTGTTTTCTGAATATCAGAATAACATCTGAGTAACATAGTGTTGAGTGTTTTTCCATGTTGAGAGAACCACCCAAATCTAAAGGAATACTGTAACCCATAACCTCTTTAGTTGGCTAAATGGTGATTTAATTCATCATTTCTCCTTTGGATGCATGCTTGAATTGCATTGGTTGCAGGGTCTGATAATATCAATGTAAACATTCTTCAAATTCCAGAAAATAAGAGGGAGCCCCGACTCCTGGTTTAACACTATAGAGTTTAATGGGAAATACTTAAATATTTACGACTTAAACAATGGATCATACACTACATTTAATTAAATTAGGATTTTCTTTACAGACAGACAGTATAGTCTCATGTGACAGGAATTTGTCTTGAGATGCCTTTTTTTCCCATCCAGTGTAAAAGCATAGGACTCCACTCTACACCTTTGAATGTAATGCTTTTATTGTGAAATGTCAGTGTGTAATTTGCAGTTACCTAGCAGGGTGTGATTCGTGCCACTGTAGTGGAGATGGACAGACAGAAATTCACATCACAATAAACCTCTTTGGAACCATTACTCGTGTCTTTTACGTTCATGGACATTATCGTCTTGAAAGTGGCCTTCTGTTGTTTTGATCTCTTTCCTCCCTGCGTCATGTTTGATTTAACCAGCTACTGATCAAAGAGGAAACAGAACAGTGATCACAATTTATGAAGCAGTTGGAAATTGTATTTTTCTATGTGTGATTCTGAATCAGATTTAACGCTCTAAATAAAGTATGTGAACTTCGGAAATGTGACTCGCATCTGAAGATTGTATAACCCTTTTTCTGAGACGTTCAGTCAGTTTTCTAAAAAAAAGTGGATTAATTTGATCTTTCTTTAAAGTCCACTAAGGTAGAGGTCAACACTTCAGCTGAATGGTAATATCTCAAATCTAACTTGTGACAGTCTCTGAAAGCTGGGAGGATGATTTATTTTCACACGGATTTGACGTTGACAAATTGACTAATACTCTTTATGGAGGTGGAACATATGTGACTGCGACCCTTTCAGCTATTACTCTGTTGAGATGCCATTCGGGGACATTCATTTCCGTTTCCAGCTAGTAGTTTCTGGTGTCAGATCAAACACATTTGGGTGTAAACATCAGACTGATGTTTACATCAGTCTAGTATGTGGAATCTGTGAATGTAGGCACTGACATTTTCGATGGATTTATACGCAAGCTGACTGACATTGCCATCCTTTGCGCCCTGGGCTCTGGCTCTTGTGACACAGAGATTAAGAAAAAAAGAGACTTAAATGTCAGAACTGAAGACACTCCTTTACATGCTGTGAGGGATAGTGCATTCCCACGTGTCCCACAGTTGAAGCTATTCCTGACTGGAATTCATAATGAGTATCACCACGTCTTCATTAAACATAGCTGGGTTTTTTTTTTTCTCGTGAAGGAGGTTGGAAGTGCAATTTAGTGATACTACTTAATCATGATGTATTCATTGTCCACAACTTTATTCAGTCAGTGTTTATTCTCAAACATGACCAACAAAATGTGCACACAAACATGCTTGAGGTTCGTAGCTCTACATTCACAAATTTTCAAAATAATGAAACACTGCCCATATGGAATATCATATCATTCACAAAGGCGTACTTGAAACTGTAGCTTTGCAAACTTGTGCACTGTCGTTTGTGTCTGGCTTTGTGGAGGTTGATCTGTAAGCTTAGTTTTGTAGACTTGTACATTTTTTCTTTTTGTTTGCAAACACAGACTTGTAAGTTCACTTTGAAAAGCTGTGTGGCAAAAATACTTGAGGCAGAGTGCACTGGTAAGAGAGTGTGAGGAGGGACAGCTCTCCGGTATAATGCTTGGCGACCGTGGCTACTGTTTAAAGAAGTGGCTGATGACGCCTGTCATGGTACTCTCAACGGAGGAAGGAACGGAAGAGCAGGAAAAGCAATACATCTATGTGCACTCATAGGCAGTCATTGAGTGCTGTATAGGAGTGCTCAAGAGCGGGTGTGTGTTGTTTATATTAAGGTTGAATGTCCAATCATGCCCCCCCCCCCCCCTCCCTTGTTTATTTAAGCCTACACTTAAACTGGTATTGGTTGTTAGACAGTAATATTGTGGGATGATGCAAAGCTACTGCATATAGATATACTAATGAGAGCCAACTGCATCACAGTGAAATCAGTATGGAGCCAGGGTATACACCATCATGTGTGCAGAAGCTGTGCTGCACAACATTTGCATAGCCAAGAGAGAGCCTCTCCCAACGGAGGGTTTAGGCCCAGCGGGGGCAGAAGTGGAAGATATCAGAGAACAAGCTGCAGAGGAGGATGTGATGGCTCATCTCATCGGAATCAATAAAATTCAGCTTGATCAGCCTATAAAAGAATTTTGCTGTTTTAATCGAAGAGAAATTTCCTCTCCTTATTCCATCAACGTTTCATGTTTTTGTGATATCAGAGGAGTTGGATGTTTTGAGAATATGACATTTGATGTTTTTTGTTCAGATTTAAATAAGAATTGTAAACAATTTGTTCATAATCCTAAGTTTAGAAATAAATCATTCTTGATTGTCTATCTGGCTTGATGGTTTGATTTTTAGATTTTAGATTTCTGTTTCTTGAACTCAAGCTTCACCTTTTCCAGGCATAACTTTTTTGTCTCCATCTCAACTCTCACAATTCCTATCTCCAGTAACACAGACTGGTGATCTGGATCTCTTGTCGTCCAAGCAGGTACAGTTGACGTGGTTTTCAGAGCGATCCACGGTGCTGAAGGTTGGTTGATTTTTCTGCAGCAGACACAGCTTCATTAAAATAAAACTTGCTTTGTACAGTTATGCACTCTGTATGCCCAGAGGAATCTGGTTTATTACTAGCCCATTACTATTTATTAGCCAACTGTTCTTAAGAAGCCACATTACCTTTGTGACTGGTGTCTGATGAATTGTATATGATATGGAAGACAACTTGGGTCTTATTCAGCTTCAACATGCATTTCTTCCATTAGGCTTACATGCCACTAATGTCACAGCCTCTTAGCCCATTGAAAGCTGGCGAGTCGTCTCCAAACACATCCATGATGTTACGAGAGGGTCCCCCACCCTCTAGGGGGCTTTGAGCAGGCTAGAGTTTCTCCTGGCTGTCTGATCTTTCCAATTTTGCTTCACTTCATTAACTGACTCCACCCTCTGCTTCACTGACTGTTGCTATCTACCTGATGTGTGTTCTTATTAGTTATGACATTGTACTGTTGAGTAATTTAATTTTTTTTCTTTGGCTCAGTAGATTAAATGTTTGTAACCACAGCAATGTGAACATTGTGGCAACTATCAATGCGATAGAACGTGTTAGCGTGGGCGCGTAGGGTCTATGTAGCTACGCTTACATATTTTGGGTCATATTTCTATACGTTTTGTTTTTTAACTTTCCAAAAACAAAGTGAAAGTGAGCCCATGTCTGAATACACAGACAAAACGAAGATTGCAGGCAGAAAACAAAACATACAAATCTACAAAACTAAGCTTTCAGATACAAACTTCAATGCAAGTTTGCAAAAAGTAAATACAAATTGTAATAAAAAATAAACAAACTTCACAACACTGCAAAACGGAAAAACGTAACAGTATTTGCCTCAGTCATGCTCACTGAAAGGGAAATCTTCAGAAAGGAAGTACAGGTGACAAAATGTCAGGGAAAATAATCCCTGGGTAAAGCAGGACATGAACAAACAGATCTCTGTTAAGCAGAAACATGTGTAGCATGGACTGATAACAATCACAGAAATCACAGGATTTTTTTTCTGTTCAATTATATATTACATTGTATATATACAATAATATGCTGATGTACTGCAGCAGTGACTACAGGCAGCAGACAGTCATGAGGCATTTTCAGTGAAACAACACTTTAGCTAATATCCTGATGATATGAAAAACTGCTACACATTGATATCTACAAGAGCTTTAATTTTCAGATTTCTAAGTGTTCATAAAGCTGAAAAGGATAAAGCTTTATTTTATTTTTTATTAACAAATCCCATGAAAGTACTACATTTATTCTACTAACAAGTACTGAACGTGGTCAAAGCCTAAGCCTATTTCTTTGTGCCTTAGGACTCTGTTGTTGCTGACAAGACTATCCCTACTCAAGGTCCACTTTCTTGTTTGTTCTGGCGTTTTCGACCATATCGTATGGTCCTTATTATCAGACTAAGTTTGACCAGTCTCCGTGGAGATGAAGCTGTTCAAACCTTTTATGACTGTGAGCACCTATAGGACTTCTCATCCATGTTGACTTTAAAGTCTCGAGATCCACGGTAACTGAGCAGACTCAGTCTCCTAATGAGGACTGTGATACGGTCGAAAGCTTCAGAACAAGCAAGTCAGTTACCCTTGGGTTGAACCTGTTTTGTCAACTGGTGTTCCCCCGTGTCACAAATGAACAGTCAAGCTCAACTCTAATGATCTTTAAGAAGCTTTTACAGAAAAAGTTTGGGACATTTCAGGAAACGTTTTTTTTTGGGGGGGGCAAGAAATGGATATAAATATGAAGCCAGCTAACTAAATTCAACACAGAGACTAGAAACATGGGGAAACAGCTAGTCTGGCTCTTACTGAGATAACCTGGCTACCAACACCTCTAAAACTCATGATTTAATGTTACATCTTGTTTGTTGAATTTGTACAAGTGTAAAAACAACATGTGGTGGTGGATTTTGTTACGTTTGGACAGAGCCAGTCTAGCTGTCTCTGGACTGGCTGTAAAGAGAAAAAAATATATAAGTAGAGGACACATTTTATTACATTGAGCCCACAAAATGCTATTGCTTGTCATTTTTCTTGCTTTCCACAGACAAGTGTTGGAGTGTGGAAGCCTTTCCTGAAGAGAGGCTATAAAATCTTAATTGTATCTGAGCACAGCACATACAATACTGGGCAGTTAATCAAACTGCTTATTAGCTCTAGGATACATGTGACTACGTCCTGTTTTCAAAATAAGGTGTTAATACAAAATGTATACCAAATACATATATGGAAAGATTACAGGAAGTAAAAAGGAAGTATAAAACATGTTATCTCTGACCCTTATAAATTAAAAATAGATTAGAAGAATGATATCAGTCTTCAGTACTTATTAGAAGAATAAATTCTTGACTTTTCGGTTTTCGGTCCAAATCCTCTGGTAATAAAATCATAAAATAATAGCAGTCTTATCCTTTAAATATAACTGATGGTCATATTTCAGATGAAGCCAACATACAAAAACGTGCAAATAGTTCTCGTACTCTTATGATACAAGATTAGACTTATCTATGTGATAACGTCTTCTTAAGAGAACCCATTAGACAACATGGACATTATTTGTTATTTTTTGTAAACATTTTCAGAGGCATATTTGTGGAACACGATCTACTTTCAGCTGTCACTTCATGAAAACATGTAATTCATACAATAATTGGATATTTTGTTCCTGAACTGAAATTGTAAGTGTAAATATATATTTTTTCTGAAAAATACTTATTTTGTGTCACAAAATCACAAATCACAGAAAAAGAAAAAAAAATCAATCAAACAAACAAACAAACGTGTATCTATCACAGTTCAAACTTTAAGAATACCAAAATACAGCTTCTGGCACAATACATGTCCAGTTCCTCGGCCCGAGTCTTTCCCATATACTTCCACATCTGGGCTGATTCTGCCTGTGATCCCCTGATGGTCCAGATGTGGAAGTAGGATAGTAGGACAGTCGTGCTGTGTGTGTGGGCTGGATTTCGGCTGAGGAATCAGACATGTATTGAGCCAAAAGACACATAAATATGTGGCCCAAGTATTTACCAGAATCATTTTGCCACATCTCTTCTTTTTTTTTCTGTGCTACCAGCAGTTTTTTTTTTTTTGGCCTAATTCTGCTGTACAATGTTTGTTCTAATTTTTTCTAATGTGTTAAAATGCATGATTTTCTTGTAGGTCCCACTTCTCTGTTGCTTTCGTTTCACATCTTGCTCTGTAATTGCGTAAACATGTACAGTATGTGGTAATTGCCAAAACTAAAAGCTGTTTGCTGTAGTAAATTCTTCAGTAATATGGTTTACTCAACAGTGTGCAGGCCTGTCTTTGGGCTCCAGTGGTTTAGGGGGTTTCGCCACCTGAAAGCACAGATTTAGCTCTAATCTATAGCTTAGTTGGCTGAACTTTCACAGCATTAACATATTGTGCAAACTTGCCCTCTCATTCATCCTGGCCTCACACAAAAGAGACCAGAATTACCCTGCTTCTTATGTCAGGATAACACACACCAGTGTTACTGTGAAAAAAATAGATGGTGTTTGTCAGATAACACATTATGAGACTAATATTTCCACACTTTACAGCACAAAAATCTTTTTTAAGAGTATCATCTTTCCTTCTGAAGCATGTCCCAAAGTCTTTCAACTCAAAGTCACTATCTTTGACTCTGTGATATCCTGAAAAGTAGATCGTGCTGCTATTTTAGGCTTGATGTCAGTGCTAACCATGTAAATGCTGTTGTCATTGACGCTGCTGGAAACACGGCATGAATTAAACCCTAGGCACATCCCTCGCAGCTGCTTTACCTCCCTTTTGAAGCTCTGGCTGAAGACGTAGTATATCATGGGATTGTATACAGTGGAGCTCTTCGCAAACATGCACGGCAGGAGACTGACTTCAGGTGGGATGGTTTTACTGTCATGGAAAATGGACCACAGGCTTACCATGCCATACGGAGCCCAGCAGCCTAGGAAGCCTACACTGATCAGGACAGCGATCTGAAATAGAACAGGAGCGTAGCGTCAGTGTAGTTGAAAACTGCTGTGGAATACGCTGTAAACAATTACCTTCAATGGAAAGCAGCTAAAGCCTGCTGTATATGATGTAATACACTAATTAGCATATTCAGTACATCGTTGCAGTATATTTACATTCTGCATAGTGTCAGCTGGTTTCAGTCCTTTATCTGTTTGCCTCTCTGCTGCTCACTGCGCCCACACATACAGTAATTTAATACAGCTGAATTCCTACTCATGAATCCAACCTGTCTAAAGAACTCAAAGAAAACTCTTCTGTCCGACCCACTTGACAGGTTCATTAAAGATTAAATGCAGAGTTCCTGGACTCCAGTCTTCCTCAGTTCATATGTGGTCTTTCTTTATCATACTTAGTACAATCTATGATTGCATGAGTTACAATCTCTAAACCTGACAGTGCTCACATAATAGAAACTGTGAACAGCAGTTGCATTGATGTGGGCGAAGTGTCCAGTTTTTTTGCCCAAGTGGTAGACTGAATGTAAACTTAAGACCAAATAAACCATATAAAAACATAGCAGTCACTGGGTGCATTTTCATTATCTAATAAAATGCAGTTTCATAATGCTGATATAATCATCCTTAAATAACACTGTACCTATAGTTTACTGCTGAAATATCTTCAGAATCAGAAAGAATCACTTACTACTAACAGCCTCCGATGCAGCTTGACAATATGGGGGACTCGGTTGCTGTTGTTTATTGACTTTTTGTAGGTGAAATAGAGCTTGATGGCGATGCCAAAGTAGCAGAAGATGATGATAATAGAAGGCATGATGAGGTTGAAGGAGAACATGGAGATGACGAAAGAGAAACCCTCATGTTTCATCTCTCCCCAGGCCAGTGAGCAGGAGAGCCCAAAGGGCTCTGGGCCATACCGGCCCCAGCCCAGTATGGGGAACAGAGCCCAAATCAGAGCATACAGCCAGGTCCACATGCACAGCATCTTCACCTTTTTCCAGCTGATTTTCTCCTCTGCAGAGAGAAAATGAGAAACATTGGTTGGTTTCTTTTGCTGTTTCGGGGGTGGGGGGTGGGGGATCTTTATTAATGCACTTATGTGGAGCAGCTTATTTTTTATGCAAAACAGTGAAGCTGTTTTCCTCATTTTCCAAGTTCCCAAACAGTGGAGATGAAAACATATGGTACTTTGTACCAAAAATCCTGGGGAAGTCTGAGGAACTGCTCTGTGTTCTTCTATTGCACAGATTTTGTATGTATCACACACTATATCAATGACTGCTTGATGTATTGCCCAATAACATCAAGCAGGCCTTGGCAGGGTTTGTTATTGCACATTGACAGCATTTTAGTGTAATTACTGATTTTCCACAAATTATAGAAAAGAATTAACAGTTTGTACCATAAAATATGACTTGACTGTTCTGGAAAATGAATTGAGCTGTCCACCCCTATAGAAAGCTATGCACACAATTATAAGGGCTTATCAGAGGCACATGAGATCAAGAAAAAAGGTCAGTTAAATGTCATATCTATTAGACCATTGGCCGCAACTTGCAGGCCATGTGACTAAAATACATGTGACTAAAGTACAATATCAGTCAAACAGCAATGACTACACAGGGGGAAGGTAATAAGGTAATAGAGGATGTCATCCATGAACTTGTCAGCTACTTAAGCATGATCAAAAAGGCCTATGAGGGTGTTTGGATAAATATATAAACAGTGTGTACTGTATATGCACAAACATCCGCGAATACATATCCATATATACAGTACATACCTGTATATGCAAAAATAGACAAAAACTATCGCATGGGCTGAAAAACATAAATATCCAAAACGTGCCTCACGTAATGAGAGATAGCTTAAGTAGCCTGGGTATACACTATTTATCATACGGGAAAAATAACGGTAACACGTCCTGACACTTCTAGTTTCTAGTTGTCAGTCAGGAGCTGTCTCTCATTTTTCGTAATGTGTTGTTGTTGTCTCTCCCTAGAGCTCTATGTTGATGTGAGCCTCATCCTTGTGGACGCTGTCTTATGCTCGCTGTGTTACCATTTTAATTCTTGCATGCTAATTATACCTAGTATACATAGACTATTTGTTATTATGCGAGCCAAGTCTGGGATACTTATGTAAACCAGCCCATCTGTTTATGAATGTTTATACATGCACTTATAAGCAGATGAGAACGTATGCATGTTGATGCATATATGTGTATTCTGTATATTATTGCATATTCATTCAGACCCCCTTGTAGCCCATTTGACCACACACCACATTACTTTCTATCTGATTGGGCATTGCTGTGTGACAGGTTCTACAGCTGTGCTGATGATAGTT
Source organism: Toxotes jaculatrix (assembly GCF_017976425.1). Lineage (NCBI taxonomy): Eukaryota > Metazoa > Chordata > Actinopteri > Toxotidae > Toxotes > Toxotes jaculatrix. The sequence continues at coordinate 15,159,383 of NC_054412.1, forward strand.
TTATATCTGAAACATTTACTGTTTTCATACCTTTCGCATATGAACTTAAATTCCTTTTTTTTTCTTTATGATGGGATTGTTCAACTTGGCTACACCCACCTGATACCACTTCTTGGTAGGCCTATAGAGTCAAGAGCCTAAACCTTTCCATGCTTCCCATGCTGACAATTCCTATATCTCCTGCCTACACTGTTAATTGGGCACAGAGCTGCCATCCTTTTTTTCAGCTGGAAAAAAGATGTTTGAAGAAACCTTGTCAGTACAGCATATTCTTACATATTTTCAGAAGTGTCAGGACAAGAAGTTAATGAGCGCCTAGCTGGCAATTCAGCTGAGCTGTTAATCGAACAGGAATAATCCTTATAACAAGACAGCTTAGTCTGTCACTCGAAGTGATCTGCTCTACAAAAAGACAGAAAACTCTAATGTTGACATGTACTGCAGCCATTTAACTCAGCTAACCCAACTGGCTGCTATGCGATTAAGCTTATTTCCCAAATACCAAGCTGTTGCTTTAAAAACAAACTCATACAGAGACAGAAACATCTGATGACCAGGTAGAAAATAAATCATTCAGAGATGCAGCTGGCTGCCACGAGTCCCTGACAGGCTACACAAACAGTTTTCACAGAAAAAAAACCCAAAAACAACCTTTAATTATCTGACATAATGTTGACATTTCCTGCTGCTTCTGCTGAATGATGATTTAAGATGAATATTAATCTTGGAAATAGAAGCAATTACTAACTTGTATACAAAGTAGGTTTATTATTTTCCCCTTTTGAATGCATCTATTAACAATTTTCTGAACCGCTTGGACTTATATTTATAGATCTGTATTACCATGAGGCAGAATTAAGTTTTAAAGCTAAAGGGGTTCATCATTACTGCTAGAATTATCGTTCGCCACAGGAGTGACAGGAGACACTCTGTGAATAATGATGGTATTGTCTGTAGGAGCACAGTAAATGTAAAAATTAGGTTTCACAGGGGTTAGAATTTGCCACATAAAAATGGACAGTAATTATACCATCCATATGATGAATCTTAAAAACACCAGATAGCATTTTTATCTGTCGTTTGGAGCTCAGAGTCACTCACTGGGAGACTGCAGATTGATGGAAACAGTGAAGCGCACTATGGCCAAGATAGTCAGGTTCATAATGCTGGCGATGCCGAAGAAGAATCCTGCCAGGCCGTAAAGAATACAGGTAATATCTCCCCCGAGCCAGCGGTGGCTCCAGGCAGAGGCCACAGCCAGAGGGTACATGGTGACAGCTGCTCCCAGGTCTGTCACTGCCAGATTCACACTCAGCAGCTCCACTGGCTTCATCCTCGATGACCTTTTGAATGCGATGATGAGGACCAGGAGGTTTCCTATGATGGAGAGCACAGCTGACACATACAATGAGAAGCGAGAAAAGGGAGGAAGAGAAGGAAGAAAAGCAGTTTTAGCGAAAAGTGTGTGTGTGTGGGGGGGGGGGCCTCTCCTTACACATGTTCTTATCATTCCCATTAACAAACTGCCTTACTCAGGTATATTCCTGTTTTCTTTGTTGTTAGCATTAACAGATCCCTGTTGTTCTGTGTTGGGTAATGTTCCCTGCCCTAGGCAAACAAATTACCAAACACAAAATGATCCAGTTTAGACGTTTCTAAACCAGCCCAGTCTAGAAAATATCTGTTACTGATGTAGATTTAAACATACTGGTTTGAGGGGGTTTCTGTGTTTTACTCTGCGCAGTTATAACGTGCCTTATGGCACAAATTTCTGACATAGCAGGAGTGGGAGGGAGGAGGACACTGTAACTTGTTTAGGACATAAACAGAGGAGTGTCCCTCCAGCCTTCTGTTTGTTTTGGACAGTCCTTTACTTAATGCGTTCAAAATAAGACGGCATGTGCTCCGACAGACAGGCCAAACACAGAATGAATACACATTAACCAAACCCAGCGTAATCATGAGGTGCGTAAAGAGGGCACAGGTCAGTCATGTGTGTAATGTATGTAAGGATTACTGAGGGACGGTGTCAAACAAACACAGGATGGAAGCTGGGGAGGTTGCCTGGGAGCTAAGAGAAGGGGCAACTACCCAGTATCACAGTCATTTTGTAGTTTATAGAACAGATGTTACAGGTTACAGATAACTCCGCCTGCTAGCACCCTGCAAAAGTGAGGTGCTATACTAAACTCCCATAAGTAAATGACTAACCAACCAACCAACAACAAAATATCATTATATTTAAATTTTATCCATCAACTTAAATCACAGCAATAACGTGCTGGGCTTAGTTTTATTTTTCCATCCCCTCCAGCACAGGAACAACTTATCTGCGAACTGAAATGCAGCTACTCTAAAACAGTACACCTTTATTCACTTACATGAAACTTGACATGTGCATTCACACTAAATATGGAAATCTGCAAATTGCTAACATTCAAGTCATATCATAGACACCACGGTGGAGAACATTAAACAAGTGCTAAACCACTGACCTTTGGATAGTTTGAGCCTGAACTACACTGAAAAAAAAGTTTTGTTGAATTTACTCAATTTTAATGTTGAAAGTGGTTGCACGCAATACATTCATCTAAATCTAGACATATTTTTTTTAAGTTGGCTTTACTTAATATTTTTTAGTAATTTCAAATAATTTATGTAAGTAGTTTCAGCACAAAAATTCTGAGTATTTGTTACTCTGATTTCCTTAGTAATTCTAACTAAGCCCATGTTTAATTTACTTAAATTCATTATGTAATTCATATATTGTGGTTACATAATTTGTTATTGTGCTTTAAATTAAATTGTTTTATTCTACATATGTAAAATATTTTGATTCAATTCACAATTTTATTTCAAACAATCAAAATGCATATGTAGATGTGGGGGTGGCTGAGAAACCCTGTATACAACAGTGAGCTGTGGCAGTGTGGAGCAATTCCATATTCCATTTTATTTGAAAATAAAAAGGAGTCTTGTTCAAAAACTCCACAGTAAAAAATGCCCATTGGGCCAACCAGAAAGACAAAAGTAAGCAAAAAAAAGGGTGCTCTCAAGAGCACTTCTCAAGAAGAATCAAAATAATTCAGAACAAAAGAATTCGCTCTAAACTGCCTTTCTGGCTATGCCCTTAAAGTTTGGGCACATGGCAGGAGCTATAATCTGGAGCTGTGTTCAGAAGCTGTGCTTCTCTCCTTTAGGCTCCGGCCACCCCAGCCTCCTCACTTTTATACTGGTGGACTGCACCAAGAAATCAATATCAATTATCTCTTCCAACACACTTACAATAATCCCGATACAAAATAACATATTATCAAATAGAAGTTCAGTTAAACTTACTTTAAAAACACATATTTCTTTTTAAACAAGATACTTATACAGGTCATTTCACCACAAAAGACAAAACACCCCTCCCACTCTACCACACTTGGTTTCTTCCCCTGTGAACCCCCCTATTTAACCAAATGGACCACTCCAGCTCAGGTTTGGCTGTTCCTGGTCTGACAGAGGAAGAAGTGCAACAAAGGAGACAGGTCAACACAATTTAAATTCAATAAATCAAACACACGATCACAGTGTGACTTCTCTCCTTCACCCCCTCCTCCAAATGTTCATACCACACACACCACCACCAGCACTTCACACCAGGATCAACATTCTGATAAAATCTACCTGAGAAAGAGCACATGTAAGGCACATGTGGAGCACATGTGCCTTACTTTAGTGCACGGGGTCTCCCTGTGACAGTAGCATAAAACAATTTAATTACTTTGATTCTTCTTGAGAAGTGCTCTTGAGAATTTTTTTTCCTCTTTTTTGCTTACTTTTGTCTTTCTGGTTGGCCCAATGTGCATTTTTTACTGTGGAGTTTTTGAACAAGACTCTAATTTTGTCAAGTAAAGTGGATTTGGGAGTTGCTCCAGACTGCCACAACTCATTGTTGTATACCGGGTTTCTCGGCCACCCCCACATCTACATATGCATTTTGATTGTTTGAAATAAAATTGTGAATTGAATCAAAATATTTTACATAATGTAGAATAAAACAATTCAATTTAAAGCACAATAACAAATTATGTAACCACAATATATGAATTACATAATGAATTTAAGTAAATTAAACATGGGTTTAGTTAGAATTACTAAGGAAATACAAAAAAGTAACAAATCCTCAGAATTTTCATGCCAAAAGTGATCTTGTTAGCCTTTCCTGGTGAACTAGTACAAGGGGATCCTGCTTCAGCAAGGTAGAGATGAACTCAAAGAGCTCGTTGGGAAACTGACATATCAGTAGCACCACATTTGCGTCATGTATTTGGAAGGTTTATACTGTTCAGCAGCTTTCAACAGCTGCTCTTTTATGTAACAATTAACCAAATCTTTCCTCGGGGACGGAACAAAATCTTCAACTAACCATGAGACAAATTTCTATTTATGGCTAACCCAGCTTAGATGTGATTAAATCTAATTAGCAGATAAAGCTACATTTTAAGTGCACCTTTCTGTAACACTAACACTAAAACAGACTTTTTCAGTATATAACCTCCTCCATCCAAAACTAACTCTGAAGCATGGACTTCATGTAGGATCAGCTGTGTTTAAGCACACTGTCCTGATCAACTTCAAGCTCTCTGAAAATCACCGTAATGGAAGTACAACCCAACCAGTTAATCGAACACTTACTGCACATTAAAAAAAAAAAAAATCAATCAATGGACACACCTCAAGTGACCCTCAAGGCTTAGGAAACAATGGAAAGTGGATCTCATAACTTTCCATTTTAAAAATTATGTACTGCAATATTGTATACAAGGGTTATGAAATTCAAAATCTGTGACATCTGCCTCCTACCAGCTGCTGAAGCACCAACCATTAGTATGGGGAAATCTAATTTCTTACCACTTGGTTTATGGTTAGGAGCAAAAAATAGGACACCACACTCACAGTAATAATTTAACAAACATTAACCGTCCCTGACAGCCTGTGCTCCTCCTGCACAGGTAGGAAATGAGGTAGACCACACACAGAATCAGAGTACAACAGTAACTTTAAGAAAATGAAATACAATTGTGAGGTGTGTAAAGAGGGCACAGAGCAGTAGTGTGTGTGTGTAATGCGTGTATGGGTGAGTGGTGTGATGAGTTTTAAGACTGTCCTGTAAAACAGTCACTTTATTCTGTACAATAGACAGATAAAACACTTTCTTTATTCTAATCCTAACAGGGCTCAATAATGGCCTAATAGTATAATATTGACTGGGAAAGCTAGATATATGATATGTACATTGCCTACACTTGATGACCTCCTTTCACTGACCCTTCATCTAAAAGAAACCAACATGATTCTCTAAAATTAACATGAATCTATACAAATGCTAAACGATTTAACACAATAAATGTATAAATAAAAGGCAGAAATATTGTGATTTAATACCAGTTGGAGTCTTCAGAACATTTAATGTCCACAGTTTAACATAATGCGGCTTGTTTTGTTTTCTGTCAACCCATATATAATGACCACATGAGGAGGGCAGCGTGCACTCATGTGCAACAGCTCTAAATTTAGTCTTATTGTCTGTCCAAGATCCTTGTGTCTGTTTATGTAACTCATGTGATGCGTTATTTCCATGAATGGCCAAAACATCCCCATGTTACTTCAAACTCATTCAACATCTTTCAGCAACTGGGCTGATTTCCATTCAGATTTATGTATTTATCCACTTATTATTCATGTATTTACAGTAGCTGGCCACCTCGTTTAACCATGAATCCCATTGTTCAGCCTGACACAGGCAGAGACTTTTCATACTGGGCCCCATCATTTGCCTACACCAAGTCAAGGATGTGTATTATATTAGACCTAAGGGGCTGTATGAAAATCCTCAGAGAAAGTCCTTTGTTTGGCCCATTTTTCCACCATATCTAGTGAATTTCTGGTCAAAAGAAAGACATGGCAGTAGTGTTACGTATCTAGCTAACACACAATACATTATGTTTAGATTGCATGGAGAGATTAAAAATCATCTATAAGAAAACATGTATGCTTTTAGTAGGTTGTGGTTTATATTAACGTCAAAAATAAGGTTACATCCCCCCCTTCAGTTCCTATCTCTGTTAGCAACTGTTACGTATACAAGCAATTACTGACACTCAGCGTGCTGCTTTTTCTGCCTGTGATAGTTTCAGCATTGTGTGTGACGTCTGTGTAATTTGTACTAACAACGTGAGAAGAGGTTTTCCTCATCCTAATGACCTGAATAAGAGCAGTGCACTGTAGTGCTGACATCCCACTCTACTTCAGCACTAATGAGAGAGTAAGTATGATATGTTCATGCTGTGTGGGTAGCAGAGAATTGATAAGAGATGAGACGTGTAATGAATGTAACACCCCCCCCCTTTCCTTTCAATCCTTCTGGAGGGCTCATTACCAGAAACCAGTGAGGTTATTACAGCCTCATCTCCCACTATGACAATTGTGGATGTTTTTTTTTTTACATTCTCTAACATACCCCCCCCCCCCCCCATTTTCAATTTCCAGCAACCTCATGATACGCCAATAATCCTCAATACCAGTTTCCTTAAATAAAAATGTGGTAATAATAATCAGAAAGACACTCACTGGCCAAGCCCTAACAAGTAATGAAATAACTGTGAAATAAGTAATAGAATGTATATATGCCTCAATATCATCGTTGTCACTAATATAAAATACTGAAGCCATATTACACAGCAAGGTTTCTCTTCAGTAAGCAAAACACATTACACAAATAGAATCAGCCACATAGTCCTCCTGTTGGATGACAGATAAATGAGCAGGGATTAACTACAGATGTGAGGTGAATGTCAACACTCAACCAACTCCTTTTGTCCACTGGAAAGAAATGAATCACTTTCACAATGTGAAAATGTTCTAGCACAATGGAATTTGAACCCTTTGTGCTCAACCTATCATCCATCTTTCATTACATTCTGTAAATCCATCACTCAGCCTCCGGTTGTTCTGTTCATTTACTCTACATTACTCTGTGATAAAGCTCGTGAAATAGCTTGAGGATGGCTGCTGTGCCTATCATCTTGGCTGATTACTACTGCGACTCAGGTCTTAGTGACTGTCTCAGTGACTGAGAGCATTCCTGTGGAGAGAGGATGTGAGCACTTGCGAAGATGCAGAAATCGTACTGTACGCTATATGTAGCTGTGAATGCCACACAAAATCAAGCTTAGAAATGACTGATAGGTACATAATATTGTAATGCATGTGGCATACAAACATACAGTAAAGTACTCCAGTTAGAACATTTCACAGCATTTAAGGCTGAAACACCTTTCTGTAACTGTGCATTGAGACCATAACATCCACTAGTTGTCTTCATAGACCACATGAAGGGTTAATGTATTCTAATCCCTATTCCTATCCAATCAATCCAGACTAAGATCCAGATATCTGTCCCCACAACGTGGTAAATACAAAACAGACACACCACATCAACTTGCTCCCAGCTTCCCCTAAGAATGTGGTGCTCATGGTGCTGATTAATTTATGTCGATTCAAGCCAAACGAACCTTGAAAACACTTGACAAACAGTGTGTCGCCTGAAAGTTTTAGACACGAGAGAAAACACCTGCAAATTATTGTCAGCAGCGTCGAAACGCACTACAGAGAAGTTCACCCACCTCTTTGTCAGCATTATTATAGTTAATGAGTAAATTCTTACTCCAGTATACATTTGTATAGCGAGCGGGTGTGCGTAAAAATTGATTATGAAAAAGTCATTTGAATTTAGCTCTTTTTTCTATTCTGTTCTCAAGTCTCCAAATCTTAAAAAAGAAATGAATCACGCATAACTTTTTTTTCATTCACACATAAGCCAGCTGAGCAGTAATACAAAGCCCATCTAACAGCTAAAACAGTTGATCAGAATTCCCTTCAATTTTACGCGCTTCTTTCAATTTACCTACAACCAGCAGGTAACAACCTGCGCCGATGTCCAGCGCTGGTGACAAAGTGGAGTTGTAGATGTCCATTGCAACTGTGATCCCTAAGCGGAATTACAGAGAAGAAGTGGTCCGTCTTCATGGGATGGAGAAAAGTCAATGTGCGATGCGTTCTGATGTCAGATCCATCTGTCCTCGAGTAGGGACAAGACGCAAGCGGTCCTCAGGTCCTCAGCTGAAAGCCTGTGGCGTGTCTACGGTGAGTCGTCAGGGTGACCATGTATAAGGGCTGGGCTGCCATCCAGCGTGTGCACTGCTGCAGTGTGACTGCATGTTAAGACTTAAATAGAAATTAGCTCTGTCAAGTGAAACAGAAGAGAGAAAGCTCCTGAACATACTACAGTTTAAAAACGCCAGGCAGCGTAAAATCGCAATTGAATCACTGCATATATCATATGAAAAACTTTTTTTTTTTAATGCATCAAGAGTACATGAGAAGTATTAATTCATTAATACATTCATTATGAACAATATTTAAAGATTAATCTGCCGCCGTCTCATGGATTTTTGTGGCCACAGTGCTTTATAGATAATCGTGTTATATTTTTCATGCATGCTGTATGATCTACAGGACCAGAAGACGGCTGCTCCTTCACGATTATGTAAAGGCTGTGGTTAAGACAAGGGTATATAATCTTTAATGCCCTAGAGCTTATTTACAGACTTGATGTTTTCTGAGGGGGGGTGACTAATTCACCCACTCACATCTATCCTTCAGTTTGGGTTTATGTTTACTGTTCCTATTTTGGTTTTTATTTTCTTGAGCTATTCCCCTTTTAGTGTCATTTTAGTTTGTGGGCATGCAGATACTACAGCTACCACTGAGGTCACGTTCTCAGCATTGTTTCTAGAAACACATAGCCTTTGGACTGACACTTACAATCAGTCAAAGTGAAATAGAAACAAAGAAAGATTTTTTTTTTCTGTGCCAAATGTGCAAAAAAAACAACAACAACAAAACAAAACAAAAGGCTTTATCTCCGAGATTCAGAGACTGATTGAATTTTTCTCTTTGACCTGTTTTTTTTTTTTTCCTTTTGAGTCTCTGCATCATTGTTGGTACCTCCCCACAAATCCATTTCGGAGACTCAGTGACCCACACTGTCCAGACTGCCAGTCAGAAATGATGTCTGTGATTAACAGCCAGGTACAGGATGGAGCACAGACATAATATTTTACCTCTGTAAAGGAGTGGGTGTGCGTGGAAAGGGGAAGCCTGACCATAAGGGCTAGTGCCAGTTTAAAAGGTTTTTCTGTGGAGAGAGTATGAAGGAGTTTGCAAAGGGTTTGTAAATGTTGTTTCTGTCTGTGACAAGTATTTGGAGGTGACAAGTGTTGATTGGAGTGTTGTTTGTCAGGCACAAAGCTGATAAGGCCGGAGGGAAGGTGTTCAAAACTATGTTGAAGGTGTTGATTTAACTTTGATGGATGCTGACCAAACTGAATTGTGACAACACCGTGGCCTTCAGAGGTGTCATCTGAATGCATCAAAATGTGTGAATACCTACAGGACTGGTGCATATCAGGACCCTCAGGTCACACATATTTTCAAAACCCATTGCACAATACTGCATACGCAACTTTTATCTTATGTGTCCGAGAAGGTAAATCAACATCAACAGGATTGTCATCAGACTACTGTGGGGACCCGAACACGAGCCTGTGGCATTAAAGGAACCCTGTGGAGTTTTGAAAACAAATGCAGTGCTGTTTACATTCAGTGTTTCTCACAGAAAGCACATTGTGTGTATCCCGAAGGAATGTATTCCTTATCTCATTAAACATCTACAAACTACGCTGAAACATTGTTTACATGGCTGCAGTCCTCACATCTCCTTTCTTAACTGGTACATTGCAACCTTTTACAGGAACAAGTGTTAGTGCACGCTACAGTCGGGGTAAAGGGAAAAAAAAGCCTTTTTGAAAAACATAATAAATAAAGCTTTAATGGCACCAGGCACCCCACCTCCAGCTCCACCCTCCCAAATTAAAGCTGATAGCTAATATGTGAACTATTATCACTGAATGAAATTCCAAGGTATAAGGTGAAAGGTGTTGCTCCTATAGTGACAGACCCACAGAGAATAATTACATGAATCCCCTCAGCATCATAGAGCTTTACATTGTCATTCAGTGCATTGTTTTGCTTTTAGGGTGACAGACAGGTGACAAATTAAACAACCAACACAGAGTGTCTTAATGAGGTGTTGGGTCACCATGTGCCACCAGAACAGCTTCAGTGCACTATGGCATTGATTCTACGAGTCTCTGCACTGAAAAAAAAAAAGTTATTTGAATTTACTTGATTTTAATGTGTACATCGGTCCCACACTACCATAATAAGTAAGACCAATGTCTGTGCAAGTGACAATAAAGTTCCTAAAAGAATAATGTTGATTTAGAGAAGAGAATCTTCTCTAAATCAACATCTAAATCACGATAAGAAATCAACTTTTCCAAAAGTAGGGTTTTCCACAAATGAGCTTTGGAGTCCAGCTATCATTAAAGCAATCAAAACAGTCCATAGAAACATAGACTGTACAAATGTATCTTCAGAGTATATCAAGAACATAAAGATAAAGACATGTATATACCCTATATACATTCTTACAGTAGTTCTAAGAGTGCAAACAAAATATTTTGAACTACCATACCACCATATCCAAGTACCAGCAAACAATAACAAGAATAACACGGTCTGTTACTCAAGCAAACCAAATCAAACTGTTGCTTTCATTTACCCTGCATATACCACTTTATAGTGAACATTTTTCAAAAATTAAAACTGAGTAAAAATTCTTGTACCTGAGTACTTCCCTTAAACTTTTAAATATGAATTAAGGAGGTTACCCCCTTTTCCCATAAAATATCTCACATTATAGGGATTGACAGTTACGTTTCAGTGTGTACTGGAGGGACGAACACCATTCTTCCAGAGCATGTTCCCTCATTTGGGGTTTTGATGATGATGGTGGAGAGAGCTGTCTAACACATCAGTTCAAAATCTCCCATAGGTGTTCAGAGATACAGTGACTGTGAAGGCCACAGCATATGATTTACATCATTTTCATACCCATCAAATCTTTCAGTGACTCCTCGTGTCTTATGGATGGAGGCAGTGTCATCCTGGGAGAGCTTGCTCCCATCAGGATAGAGATATTTCATCATAGGGCAAAGATGATCACTCAGAACATCTTTGGAGTGATTTGCTGTGACCCTCCTCTTTTAGAGGACAAGTGGAGCCAAACCATGTCAACAAAATGACCCCCACAAGATAACAGAGCCATCAGTTCCCCTCACTGTAGGGGTCAAGCATGCGCACACGTATGAGAACATGGTGAAGGGTGACTCATCTGACACTTTCCTTCCACATCTCTGGTGACCAGTTTCTGTGGTTTTTGCAGCACTGAACTCTCAAATATGCTTTCAACTTTCTAATGAAGGGTTTATCCACTACCTCCCTGCTATAATGTCCCTCTCTCTGTAAATGTTGACAGACCGTTTTTGCTGATAGTCTGATCACGTCCTGCATTGACATTCTCAGTCACCTGAAGAAGAGTTGTTCTTCTGCGTTTTCTTACATGTCACACTAATACCCAAGCATCATGGTCATCAAATGTGAGCTGTCAAACACAGTTTCCGATCCTATTTACTGACGTCTTCCCCATAGAATTAAATGCAGGTGTCACTTTTGTTATTGAAACAGCAGCATGTTGAGCTGTCTGTGACTGAAGCTCCTGCCGTCCGTGGTCCAACAATGAACACTTAGATCTTTTCCTCTTTCATCTTGATACAAAATCATAAGAATCAACTATTCCTGCTCAGCATTTTTATACATGCCACAGAGCATGATTGGATGTCAGCTGCTTAGGTGTACTATGCAGTGCACCTGTGTGGAAGCATCTGCATTCATTATGCTTCTCCACTCATTTATTCAGGTTTTCCCTTTGCGGTGGGGCATGTTTCTACTTTTGTTTTGCTGATTTTTTGTGGCTACTGTACGTTGATGAGTACATCAGTTATATTTTATCACCAGAGTCATTTCATTTCCAAATGGTCAATAGAAACCTATATTTAAAAACACTCTAACAATAACATTGCTGGTGATCTGCGACACTAATGGGCTGGAAATATGGCTGATCTCAACCCAGACTCTGAAAAAATTAACAAAATCAAGAGGAAAGGTTAAAGATGGATTAGTTGATCTGTGCATTTTCATCAAGCAAAATGTTTATTTAACATCTCTACAGACAAATTCCATCTCATGGCAAGACACTTCTTGTTTTCCTTAATAATACACCTTTGAGAGCTTGTTTCTTCTCCTTCCTTGGTATCGGCACTTGAGAATTCAAGAGCCCTTTTCACCTCTAATACCCCAGCAACATGGAGATGATGAACACAGGAGCTTGATGCAGATGGTCATTGTGTTGTATTGAAAATGAAACATCCAAAGAAGCCCGGCATGTTTTCAGTACATTTTGTACATCACAGAAGACAGCAGAAGCAAAGGAACCAGACTTTAAAACTTTAGATAACGAACTCATCCACCAAAGAAGAAGACATATTCAAGCTGTGTGGGCTCTCTTTCTCAGCCTCAGCTGCAGCAAATCTCTGATTGATTTCTTAGAAATAAAACAACAGTGGCAGCCAAGGTTTTAAGGTGTTGAGTGTTCTAGTAGGACTAAAATGGCATGTGTAATTAGTCAATGTGTTGAAAACCTAACAGTGATGCTAATTTTCCCTTTGAAAAGAGCTGCTAATGATTGGCTTGTCAAGAAGCACCTTCTTCTTGTTGAAGACGGTTTCAAATAATTATCATACATTAAGTGAGAGTAAAGAAAGAGACTTCAAACAAAGAATTTAATGACGCAGATTTCAGGTCATTAAAAACGGCTTTTCAAATGTTTAATGGAGAAAAAAGTTAATTGTCATTGTACCTGAAGGACGTTGTGGTGAGAAACGTGGAAACAGTAAATGTAAACAAACCTGGGTGTTTACAATAAAAACTCCAGGGTACCTTTAATTACCCCAATTATCTCCACCCATCATTAGTGGGTAGGAGAGGGAGGGCAAAACACTTGTGATGTGACAACTTATAATTTTTTTTGTTTTTTGATGTTCTACAGGTGGAGTGAGATGAAGAGATCAATGCCACATCTCAGCCAAAATTCTCGGTCTGTCATGCCGTTTGCTTGGTTGGTTGAATGGGAAACTCACTTTTATTTGCTGCGTGTGCTCTCCCCAACAAAGGTGTGAAGTACAAAGGTGGGTAGTTGGGCTGCAGTGTTCGGGTGTTTTTTCAGCCGTCACTTTTTGTACACAGAAAAGCTTTCAAGGAAGACATGATGACGCAGCTTGGTAACACGTTGTCACCAGCTTTTTCATCTGTTAGAGGTGAGATATCTGTTTGTGCAGACTCACAGTGGAGGGTCACATGGCCAAAAAAGGGGAATAGTTTGTAGCTAAATCCATCAAAATACTTTATTTGTTTCAAAATATGGGTCATTACATAATGGAAATTGCCAAAAGAAACATTGATCTATAGCATCAGGTTTTGTTGTATTTTGTCAATATCTTCACTCATTGTCTCTCGTTATAGTTTCAAGCAGAACTGAAACCAGGGTTTTATTTAAATACTGAGGTGAAATGTGAACAGTGAAATGCAATTATTTAATATTATTTTTTACACTAGTGGTGCTACATAGTACTAACACAACCCTGTTTGCGTTGTAATGATTATACAATTTTTCCAGTAATAATTTGTGATAATGTTAAAGGTAACTCAGATATTTAAATCTCAAGTAATGACATTTTACCTGTCTTTTATGTATTTTATATAGAATCTAGACCTTTTACGTAACAGATTGAACCAGAGTGAACTTTATTTTTCTTATTTCAAAAGTTGCCCTTGCACTGTCATTATTTATTATTTCTTGTAAAACAATTACTGTGAAAAACTCCCAGTTCTCAGAAACAAAAATGTCTGTAATTAAAAAAAAAAACTGTCTGCAGGGATTTCACTAGAAAACACCTGATCTGAAGCTGATCTGTTGACATGTATGTTTCAGTAAAGAAGTTATAAGTTAAGAAACTTTATACCTCAAGTGAAGTTTAAAAAAAAAAATAGATGAATAAGAACACAGTGTTTCAATTTAATTTCACTTTATCGTTTGAAACACCCCCTGTTGACTTGCAGTGCACCTGTAAATGTAGCCTGGATTTATGGTGGTTACAGTGGATTTCAATACTGATGAGTTTTAATGGCAGAGTAAGGGAATTGGGCCACAATCCTCTTCTCTGATGTGCACCCGTACGCTTTGTATGTTTCAAATACAGAATGACCAAATAAATTAACACCAAGCCCTTCCCCCCACTTCTCAATGGAAAGTAAAACCTTTTGAAGCTGACCTTTTGGCCCCCAATTTCTGTTAGCTCTGATAATGGAACATAGTCTTATGTTCTGTGTGTCAGACCACTACCAGGTAACATGTGTTCCACATAGATTAGACCCTGGAGTTTTATTTTAAAGGTCTCTTAATCCACCCCATCGATGGCAATATTTCTGAGCTCACTCAATCGTATTGACAGAGCAATTCAGATTTTTCTAGGAAACAGAGTACTCAGAAGCACACATGCATATAGACACACACGAATGACTGAATTATGTGAAAGGGGCTGGGGAAACCTAGGGTGGTTGGGGATAAGGATGTGAGCTCATCAGTATTCAGTGAAATTTTATCCGATCGATATGAGGTGGGTGAAGATGGCGTCATAGCAACCCAACTGTAGCACTAAAGTTGAGGTAGAGGAAAGAAAGAGGCCCATTTGGGTATATATTAAAAAAAACAATGGGACAAGAACAAAAGTCATTCCTTGCCAATTTTAATCCAGACACACAAAGACAAATACTAACTGTGTCAAAATACAGTTATAAATTAGGATACACAGTCATTTTGAGGTATTTTTGTACAAAAACCTAATTACTCAGGTTTTACATCCAGAGTTTAATTGGTGGTTAATAGATCTTCCATTTCTGTCATTACTAAAAGAAGCTGCTCTTGCTGCAGTTTCACTTGACAAGATATGATAATGACTATTTATTCACAGGGCGACGAATATCAGTAATTATTAGGATTAAGAGGTAATTCAGTGCGTTCTTTGTATGCGCTTATTCCTGTCATTTTTGCACTTTTTAAAGAAAGAAGATATGACATGTTAATTAGTGAGCTTTAGAGGTGCTAGCAGGCAGACTTTGTTGCCTTTGGACAAAGCTGCTTCCCCATAATTCAGTGATTATGCTCAGCTAAACTAAGATAATCATCTGATATGCTGTAGCTTCATATTTAATAGACTGATATTGATCTTCTTATCTAATTCTCAGCAAGCAGTTGAATAAACGTATTTCCTAAAATGTCTAACTATTGTTGGACGAATCAAAGTTCAAGGCAAATTCAAACTAACATTTCAAATTAAAAGACATGGAAGACCAAGGGGAACAGAAACCTCAACATTAAAAGACATTTAGCTAAGGAACTGAAATCTTTTTTTAGAAACATATCTCTGTGCGGCTAAACATCCCTTGAGGTGACTCTGATAAAAGCATGGCGTGCAGTGTTTTGAAGCTGAGCTACAAACGCTGCTGCCTCACATCATCTCAAGCTTTATGTTGAGAGCTGCATTGAATACACACAAAGCGCACAGCCAAAGGTCAGCGTGCATGAGAGAAAATAATAGTAACAGTCTTTGTTTTTCAAAAGAACATTGCGGAAAGACACATACAACTAACTGAACAGTTTCACGCCACTGTGAATCTGATCATACTTAATAAGAAGAAATTGGACTTAAAGGGTGAAATCACTGCTCTGCCGGGTTGAACAGCTACTCAGAGTTTGTTTAAAATGGATGCACACTAAGGCTGCAAATAGTTTTCAACCCAATTATAGACCCAGATGAGTTTTTCAAATTTAATATATACTCCTCATTTGTGTGCAGATATTCACAAAGCTTGTTAATTCTGCCAATTCTGAAACTTAAAGCATTTAATTTCATGAATAAAAGATGATACGTTTTTGCTTTATAGGCAGAAGATAAAATAAGGGCTCATGGGAGAGTGAATGAATTTCCTTATTAGTCAGGAAGGAAATAAGGCAAGAACACTCTTATATTCACCTGGTGAGTGTTGACCTGTTTTAATGTAGTTCAGGTCGTCAGTGTACTGTCCTCCAGTGTTTTGTTTGCCGTGTTGACTTGACTCCTTGACTAGACTCCTTTATGGTGTGTGTTGCGTGTCTTAGTTTTGGATGAACAGCTATTCCAGTTTCAAACTGTTGAGTGCTGAACAAAAACACCACTCTGAATATAATGCCTTTTTTCGTTACTGCGATTTCTATGAACACACACACACACACACACACACATCAACCAAAATGCATTTTTATGATTAACAGATATGTGTCCATGCCATTACATCCATTCTTTAACAAAGCAATGTTAATTTTCTATTAAACCCTCAGTTGTGCAATGTATGAATTTGTTTGCACTCCACTCGGGTGAATGACACAAAGTACAGTAAATACCAGTCAGTCATCCTTTATCTGAGCTCAGTAAATCCCCTCTTATTCTTTGTGTTAAACAGACAACACATGCTTCCCACATTATCTGAGCCATTTTTCCCTCCAGTCTAGCCGTCTTCTTCTTTTTTTCATACCAACGCTGAAAGCTGTTTTTTTCTCAAGCTCCAATAAGCATAATCCAAAAAAAAAAAAAAAAAAAGCCCTCGCAGTCAAATTTATTTGGAGGAATCTTTTAGTGTGTGACCCACTGCATCTGTGCTGCATTGTTTATATGCACCATACTTTAGACAGATAATATAGGAAAACTGTATAATGTGAAGGCCACAGGAGTTCAGGTTTTTGACAGTTGTGTGGGTTTCACAAAGACAGCAGATGCACAAAAAAAGGAAAACCAATCTTCTAAGTTAATGAATAAGTGGCTGGAGTATTCTTCTACGAGTTTGGAAAAGTAGTTGCTCAAGTCGTCAACCCCAGTCGAGGTAATTTCTAATATATAGTGTTTGCGTCATAATTCAAAGCTGGCTTCTGTTTTCTGAGGCCAACAGTTGACCTTGAGCTCAGCGTGCAGGGGAGAAACAATGCTGCATGTAGACTCAGGATGCCGCAGGAATCGAGAAACCTTAGAGTTCACCGGAGACATAGAACACATAGTTGATGGGAGGCCAGGGGTAGGTCACGTGTCCCCCAACACACACACACACACAAACAGAAATGTATCAGTTTCTTGTTTTCTGTCTTGATCTGCTCTTTGGAAATGAAATCCACACCGCTAGAGAATGTGTTTTGTTTCAGTTTCATCCACTGCATTTGAAAGCTTTGACATTTGATAAAGTTCCCACGTCTGCATGTTAAAAATGCAGCAAGAGCAATCAGCAGGTTAGCTTAGCACCAAGGCTGACAACAGGGGGAAACAGGTAGCGTCACCAAGAAATAGCATAGCACACAACCACTCATAAAACCACATGTCATTAAGCATTGTTTTATTTGTACAGAATAAACAAATGCAATACAATGTTTTAATTAGTGTGTTTTAAAGGTGGTAGTATGCAGATTTTGTTATGTTCGGACAGAGCAAAGCATTTGTATCAAGTCTTTGTTCTAAACTAAACTAACCGGCTGCTTGCTCAAGCTACATATTTATTGTACAAATATGAGATTCCCAAAATACTGATTACTCTTTCAATGACAACTTAAAGGGGTGAAATAAGAATGTAGACTGAACACTAGCCCACAGTCATTATCTCACATCCAGGCTGTCTGCCAGGAGCTCCCATCAGACCCACACAGGTTGCATCCGTCCCATCTCCGAAAATGGTGCAGTCAGAGCCTTTAACCATTTTGCCTTCCATCTTCGCCCCTTCAGCAGATGAACTGACCTGATGAGAACAACAAAACACCAGTCTCTGGAGGCGCAGGAGCTCGTGCCACGAGGTACGCCGGAAGATGAAATATATAAAAGGGTTGTATACAGTGGAGCTCTTAGCAAAGAGGCAGGGTAACAGGGTGACGAAAGGAGTCATGTGGTCCTGCTCCTGGGAGTGAAACATGCTCCAGAAGCTGACAGTCACGTAGGGGGTCCAGGCAATAAGGAAACCTACGCTGATCATCACAGCCATCTGAAATAAGAAGAGCAGATGAAAAAAGAGGGGATGGCAGAAAATAAAGTAGGAAATGGTAAGCAGACGGATGTATGGAAGATGTGAGTCCAGTGGAGGAAAAAAGAGAAGAGGGGGAAAAATGATTAAAAAAAAACAAGCCATCTGTTGATTTGAGAAATCATTTGAATAGTTTTGGCTGATAGTTTTGGCCTTGTTTCCACAGACTGGAAACAAGGGAAAACATGTAGCCTGGCTCTGTGCAGTGAAAACAGGAAACACATTTAAAGCTCATCAATTATCACTCTATTTTGCTTTTGTTTAATCTGTACAAAAACTGTATGAAGTGTCAAAACTGTTAGACAGAGTCAGTCCAGCTCTTTCTCTGTTTCTAGTCTTTGCGTTCAGTTGATCTAACCAGCCGCTGGTTCCACCTCAATCTGCTCATCAAGCTCTTGACAAGAAAGCAAATAATCATTTTACCCCAAATATCAAAACAACTTCTTTAAACTATTTATTTCAAGCACCGATGAATATAAAGGTGTTTGAAGATACAAATGAAATGTTGTAGAGCTTGAAAGCAGCAACAAAGCAGCAGACGGAATTGGCAGTATGGAAAGCATTTACGGAGAATTTTTTAAAAAGTTTACACTGAAAAAAATGTTTTGTTGAATTTACTCAATTTTAATATTGAAAGTGGTTGCACGCAATACATTCATCTAAATCTAGACATATTTTTAAGTTGACTGTCTAGTAATATAAGCAGTTCAGCACAAAAATTCAGAGTATTTGTTACTTTTTTGTATTTCCTTAGTAATTCTAATAATTTGTTATTGTGCTTTAAATTAAATTAAATTGTTTTATTGTACTGTCATGGGGAGACCCCATGCACTGTGTAGCACATGTGCTACACACTCTTCCTCAGGTAGATTTTATCAGAATGTTGATCCTGGTGTGAAGTGCTGATGGTGGTGATGTGTGGTATGAACATTTGGAGGAGGGGGTGAAGGAGAGAAGTCACACTGTGATTGTGTGTTTGATTTATTGAATTTAAATTGTGTTCACCTGTCTCCTTTGTTACACTTCTTCCTCTGTGAGACCAGGAACAGCCAAACCTGGGCTGGAGCGGTCCATTTGGTTAAATAGGGGGGATTCACAGGGGAAGAAACCAAGTGTGGTAGAGTGGGAGGGGTGTTTTGTCTTTTGTGGTGAAATGACCTGTATATGTATCTTGTTTAAAAAGAAATATGTGTTTTTAAAGTAAGTTTAACTGAACTTCTATTTGATAATATGTTATTTAGTATTGGGATTATTGTAAGTGTGCTGGGAGAGATAATTGATATCGATTTCTTGATAAGGTGCAGTCCACCAGTATAAAAGTGAGGAGGCTGGGGTGGCTGGCGGCTAGAGGAGAGAAGCACAGCTCCAGATTGTTTTTTCCTCTTTTTTGCTTACTTTTGTCTTTCTGGTTGGCCCAATGTGCATTTTTTACTGTGAAGACTCTAATTTTGTCAAGTAAAATGGAATTGGGAATTGCTCCAGACTGCCACAACTCATTGTTGTATACCGGGTTTCTCGGCCACCCCTACATCTACATATGCATTTTGATTGTTTAAAATAAAATTGTGAATTGAATTAACATATTTTACATATGTAGAATAAAACAATTTAAAACACAATAACAAATTAGATAACCACAATATATACATACATACATAAAATACTGGAGTGATATAATACAAAGGGAACATTTTATCGTCATATTTCAGGACCTTTATGCTGATTTTCTTTGACAGTGTGTTAGTCTGTGACAACAATCCAACCTTTTAGCACAAACGATGGTCTCTTGAAATCATTGTGTTACCATGGCTACCTGGATTAGACAAAACAGCAGGCCATCATTCTGGCAGGTAATTTAAATCTAGATTATAGGTGAGGAGAAATGAGCTACAGTCCATCTCTTTGGACATGTGGGATTTGAGTGTCTGTCATATTATGTGGAGAGTAAAAGGGGAAATGATTCTCAATGAGCAGGAAAGGGACAGGTATATTAGCTTTGAAAATTTCCACTTCCCAATTCTTCATTGTACTTTACAAAGAATCATACATTCCTCATCATCAGCATTCTCATTTTCACATCAAGGAACATGAAGCGATAAAAATAGATTTTTTTTTTAAACAATTCCCATGTGAATATGAATTGCAAGCCAGTGTTAACGACGGAAAACCAAGGGCTTTATTCAACTCATCACATGTCACACACTTGACTAACCATCCAGACCACAAAACATAACTCACATGAAGAGATTTTTTTTTTTTTTTAAGATATTCAGTTTTTCCATATGATGAACAATGAGCAACTGGTCTGTATAAATGCTATAATAATTTCGCACAAGACTTTACTTTAACTGTCAGAAACTAAATTTCATTATAAATAAAAAGGACAGAGGCTTAACAAGAGCACTCTGCTAAATGATGCGCGGTACAGTACTTTCCAGGTGCTGTTACATAAATTTTAGGTGGTACAGGGAGCAGCAGGGTGGATGTAGAATAGTCCTGCTAAGATCAGAGCAAAACAGTAAATTCATTGAATAGAGTCCGACTACCTTGTGTGGTCTGGAGAAATATGCGGGAGCAATGAAGCATGGTATGCTTTTCTATACTTGCCAACCATACAGCTCTGATCTATGGAGCATGTTCAATTTATCTCTAGCTGACTGATCTGTAATTAATTGGAACCTATTTGTAAAAAAAAAAAGAAAGAGAAAGAAAGAAAGAAAGAAAGAAAGAAAGAAAGAAAAATGCAGTCATGTGGGAGAACAAAGTGAAAATTAATGTTACAGGTACAGACATGCTTCCTGCTACACAAACAAATCGGTTGTATTCACAGAAACGCAGATGTGTAAAACCCCAGAGTGGTGACCAGTCACTGACCTCGTGTGCTCTGTCAAGCACAACCAGCACATCAGTGAAACACTTTCCCTCCTGATCTTTATCAATCTCTCCTTAATTCCCTGCAGCCACATCAGAGTTTAATCATAGATTTTCAATCAAAATCAAAAGAACTTTTTTTTTTTTTTTTTTTTTTTTGTCAAAATCAATCTTAGGTTCATTGATTTTTCATCCGGTCAGCTTCAGTCCTTTATATCACATGTTGGCAGCTTAGGCCCTGCATTTAGGCAGCAACACCCTTCTAATTCAGTTTCAAGAATTAATGTGAAATTAGTAAAAGCTTCAGAGTGTCATAATCATGAATATGCACTAACATGTACACACAAACACACACATAAATAATTGTGGACATATAATGTGAGTGGTTCGATGAGGTGTACAACACGGGTTTACGGATCACATGAGGTGACAAACACTTCACACTGAAGTGGAGTGATAAGAGAAGGATCAATAATGGAGTTTTTACAGTAGCAGAGTGTTAGTGATTAACGTGTAGGTGGTGTGAGTGAATTCCTAAAACTACTTTCTACCACTCGACAAAGCTAGGGTTATTAGGGCTCGAAGTAAATCATTGATATGTCTGGTGATATTCTATATTTCTCTTATTATCAATAAATCCCATGAAGACCAAAACTAACAAGGACTTTATCCTGCTATCAAGTATTGAGTGTGTAACCAAAACCTCTAAAAACAATTAAAATATATAAATGAGCCAAATGGTTGCACCATTCTTCCTTCAACTAAACTAAACTAATCAGCTGTTGGCATAGTGACATGTGAGTGAGCTCAGTCTAAATCTCTGTGATCTAAATCTCAGCAAGACAGCAAATAACCAATAGTTTGACAGTTCTGTCCCAGGTTTACATCCTCAGTGGGAACCAGTGAGCTTGGGGCTGAGTGTCACAGAGACCAGAGATAAGTCAGAAAGTATTAAGAAACGGATTAAGGTATTGTTGGTATTGGTCTTTTCATGAGATTTGTGGGTGTAGCAAGGTGTGTAAAGTAGTAATGCCCTCTCTCAGTAGGTAAATACAGCTGGTAACTCTGAAACGTCCACTACTATTCACTTCATGAATAATACAAGGCAGAGTTCAACACTTGACATGATATATTGTCTGTTTGAATATGTCAGTGTTGTGACTTATTGAGATGCTACTACAAAGCATAATAAGTGGATTTTGTGTATTTTAAAGTGCTAAATTGGTCCTATAATGTAAAACAGTACACAGACAACGTGCAGTTGTGCTAAAATAACTTTCGATGTTTTAAAGAGTGCTTTGACTATGTGAAGCAATGACCAGTACATACATCCTGTTCACAACACAACACAGAGTCACAGGGTTGCTTAACTAGCTAGGCTTAAATGTGTCCTTCCAAGCTCATTTACACTAAAAAACATATAAAATAATGCCCTTATCCACTGAACAACTTTCCCATGGGCCCTCTCAAGCAAAGCTATGCTTTAATCTGTATTTTTCTCAGTTGTGCTTCAAAGCTGCTTCAAGTGTGAGGAGGACAGGGAATAGAAAAGTAAAATTATTACCTGCTGTGCATTCACTAGATTAAGCAATCAAATCATGTTTATGTCCATGTAAGCCAAATAAATAATGTGCTTTGCAGAGATATAGCCTGAATGTCACTACAGTTAATGGAAAATGATAGCCCTCTTTAGTCTGATGTGAGGTATAAAGGTTCAGCTTTGTGAAAGTCATGATATGAACATAAAACATTCTCTACTAATTTTCATTTGTTATGTTTAATTATTTAACTTTGCATTTAATTTTATTTCAGTTTTATGGGACTGTTTTGACATTTTTATTATTGTACAACACTTTTTTTTAAGTTCTTGTGCTGTTCATTTATCTGATTTAGTTACCTCTGTTTCCTTGCTTGCTTCTGTAAAGCATGTTGTACTGTTTTGATAGATGCTATATTATTTAGATGTATGGGTTTAAGAATTCTGAAAATTAACACGCCTATTTTCTTTACTTTTTTTATAATCTGTGAGTAGGAGCTTTCAACGGCTATTTGCATTTCACAGAAGAGGCTGTGGAAGATTTCTTGTCTCATGAGATTCTTTCAATCACTGAAAGGACAGAGTCAATAGAGGATCGATTGTGTTCTACTTACAAGAGTGATTTTCTTCTCAATGTTGCCATATTGAAAATCATTGCTCTGGATGGATTGGTAGGCCCTGTGCAGCTTCCAGGCAATACCAAAATAAGTGAAGACAATGATCAGACAGGGGAGGAATGTGCAGAGTACAGACAGAGTCATGATGAATGTGGCGTTGTTTAGCGACTCCCCGTAGCCAGTCCAGTCTATCGAGCAGGCAAGTCCAAATGGCTCCGGCCCGTAGCTGCCCCAGCCGAGCAGAGGAAGCAAGGCCCACAGACCAGCATACAGCCAGATCCCACTGATCACAATGCTGACAGTTCGCCTCTGGAACTTTATACCTGTGCAAAGACAGATTTAAAATTCTCTTCAGTGCATTAGCTACATGGCTTTCATGTGATTTATATGGATACTGTAGTAATTTGCACTTAAATGTATGCTCTATAACTCTAGTTATATGGCCCTCAGCATGTAACTGAGGAGTCTGCAAGTGATAGCAGAGGAGAACCATTATAGTTCAGTCAGAGAAATATCAAAGAATTGATTTGGAATCAAATAATCTGAGCAGCTATGATGATTCTGGGCAGCTAATCCTTACACAAACGTGTATTGGATCTTAAATCAACAAAAGCAAAGCTTAGCACACAAGGAAGAGATTGTTGGGATGGTGGAGGGAGCTGCCTTAGCAAAAGGCTTTGGCATGAGCATGTCAGCAGTGACAAGTGTCAAGTTGTACAACTGTACTGCCAAATAAGAATGTTGGACATTCGGAGTATGTTGTTACTCTGATTTCCTTAGTAATTCTAACTAAACCCATGTTTAATTTACTTAAATTCATTATGTAATTCATATATTGTGGTTACCTAATTTGTTATTGTGCTTTAAATTAAGTTAAATTGTTTTATTCTACTGTCATGGGGAGACCCCCGTGCACTGTGTAGCACATGTGCCTAACGCACATGTGCTACACACTCTTTCTCAGGTAGATTTTATCCGAATGTTGATCCTGGTGTGAAGTGCTGGTGGTGGTGATGTGTGTGGTATGAACATTTGGAGGAGGGGGTGAAGGAGAGAAGTCACACTGTGATTGTGTGTTTGATTTATTGAATTTAAATTGTGTTCACCTGTCTCCTTTGTTGCACTTCTTCCTCTGTGAGACCAGGAACAGCCAAACCTGGGCTGGAGCGGTCCATTTGGTTAAATAGGGGGGGTTCACAGGGGAAGAAACCAAGTGTGGTAGAGTGGGAGGGGTGTTTTGTCTTTTGTGGTGAAATGACCTGTATATGTATCTTGTTTAAAAAGAAATATGTGTTTTTAAAGTAAGTTTAACTGAACTTCTATTTGATAATATGTTATTTAATATTGGGATTATTGTAAGTGTGCTGGAAGAGATAATTGATGTTGATTTCTTGAGAAGGTGCAGTCCACCAGTATAAAAGTGAGGAGGCTGTGGTGGCTGGCGGCTAGAGGAGAGAAGCACAGCTCCAGAACACAGCTCCAGATTGTAGCTCCTGCCATGGGCTATATTATATATAATATATAATTATTTATTTATTTATTTATTTATTTATTTATTTATTTATTTATTTTAGAAGCACTTTGTTGAATTTTTTGCAAATATCAACAATTTAAACCATACATATTACATTATACATGTTATAGTACATGACCCCCCACCCAAAACAGCCAGACAGCACACCACACTTCATAATTATGCAAAATTTAATTTCCAGATTTATCTTCTTCAACTCGCATGTGGTCAGGCTCCATGGGGAATGAGGGTAACAGGCCCAAGAGTCAACACAGGTCTCTTTTTTAAGATATGTGTGTAGCCACAGCCATAGATTTTGACTGAAGTGAAAACTGTGGCAAAGTTTAGTTTCCACAATGCTCTCAGATCTGGGGCACCCTGATTCCCAGATAGGTGAAGCCTGTCTCCGACCATTTGAAAGGAAACTCTTCTGAGATGTCTGTGGGAGTTAGAACCCCCAGTGGCATTGCTTCAGATTTGTTATAATTAATCTTGTACCCAGAAATGTTACTGAATTTCTAAAAAATATCTAGGATTGTGGGAATTGAAAGTTGAGGGGAAGACAAGAATAGAAGTATATCATCCGCATATAAGGCAATCTTGTGCTCATCAACTCCCATTGTAATTCCCTTTACTCCATTATGCAGTCATATAGTTTCTGCAAATGGTTCCAAAGCTAAGGCAAAAAGGAGTGGGCTGAGGGGACAGCCCTGACGAACACCCCTGGCTAATAAGAATGGCTTGGAGCGTTGCCTGTTAGTTATAACAGAGGCTGTTCGTGAATTATATATGGTCTGAATCCATGTAAGGAAGTCGCCTCCTAAGCCAAATCTTTCTAGAATGTCAAATAAGTAGCCCCATTCTACTCTGTCGAAGCCTTTCTGCATCAAGTGAGACAGTCAACGCCTTTAGCTTGTTCTGTGAAGAAAACACAGATATTGAGAAGCCTTCTCACATTGCTAGTTGAATTATTCCCATTGACAAAGCCGGTTTGGTCTAGATTTATGAGTGCAGGGAGTAGCTTCTCCAGGCATTTGGCTAGGAGTTTTGACAATATTTTACTGTCCACAGGAATCAGACTCACAGGTCTATAGGAGCTGCAAATATCAGGGGGCTTATTTTTCTTTAAAATAACAGAGATGTTTGCTGTACACAGAGTTGGAGGAAGACAACCCTTAGTAAAGGAGTCTAGATACATATCTGTGAGGGTGTCCACCACCTCTTGGTTGAATGTCTTATAAAACTCGGCGACAAAACCATCTGGTCCTGGGGCTTTACCTCCCTTCAGAGTGCGTATAGCTTCTAATAATTCTTCTTTGCTGATTGGTTTGTATAAGCATGTCTTCATCTGAGAGTGACGGTAATTTTATTTTGTTGAGAAAATCAGTTCTATCTTTAAGGGAGGATGTACATTCAGATCTATAAAGATCTTTATAGAAACATTTAAATCTTGCTGCCTTGGTAGTTAAGCTCACCCTTCTCCCAGGCTGCTGCAAGAATCCGTTGTTTGTCACGGAAATTGTGTAGCTTAATGAAAATGGGCCGGTTGTAATTCTGCTTTGGTGGACCGAGAGCCCTGTGCGCCCGGTCAATCTTGATTAAGCCCCTTTTCGTCTCCAGCCCCAGCATTTCTGGAAGCCAGTTCTCAAAAAACCTGACAGCATGTTTACCTTCCGCCCCTTCATTGAGACAAATGATCTGTATGTTTTCTCTACGGCTCCTGTTCTCAATGTTGTTGGCTCGCTCTGTTAGCACCATGACTTTCTTTTCGAGTTTTGTGACTTTGTTTTCCAAAGAGCTGGTACGATCCTCACCGTCAGAAATATGGTTCTCAGTCTCCGTGATTCTCTTAGCGTTGTCCTCTACACGGCTGCTCAGCTTATCGAGGGTGCACCATAACTCAGCAAACTTGAGCTCCATGAGAGCACCAATCTTTTCAGTAACAGTGTCAGCCACAATGGTAGCCATGTCAAGTGGTACGCTGTCTGCCATGTTAGCTGCATGCGTCTTTTTCTTTTTCGGAGTGCGTTCTACGTTGAGGTTTTTGTGAGTTCGTGTCCTGTTCGGTTCCTAGCATATTTACTATCCGAACCTGCTCATATAATCAAACTTCAGCTATAAAAACAACAAATTAAAAGCTGGGAAGATGGGAGGTCGAGGAAAGCAATCCCCTCAGTTCAAGTGCATCACGTGACCCCTTTTGTATATTATTTTGATTCTTCTTGAGAAGTGCTCTTGAGAATTTTTTTTTCCCTCTTTTTTGCTTTTGTCAATGAAGGCTGCTGGAATCAAGATGGCTGCTGGTTAGACACATTGTGCTGGTCAGCTTGAACAATCCTTCAAATATCATGAAAAGAGTTTGACATCTAAGCTCTCTGTTAAGTTTTTTAACTTTACAAGAAAGTGAAGTTTAAACTTGAAGTAGCATTTTCGGCTATTTTTAAGTTTTGAGAACTTTTCATGACATGTGCTTGGCAACCAGCATTACTGGATTATCTGGAATCTCAGCAAGATCATTTTTTTCCCTTCTTCTTCTTTCCCTCATTTTTCTATAATTATTTAAAGAAATGGCAACTAAGAAACTGGCAGAAGATATGGAGGAAGTGAAAAAGTCTCTGAGCTTTATGTCAGAGGAACTAAGCAAGGTGGTGAAACAACAGATGGGCCTACTGGATTTAATTGAGGAAGTGCGACAACGGAACGCTGTGAAAAAGACAAGAAGATTGAAGAGCTGGAAAGAAGAGTGGAAGATTTGGAACAATACACAAGGATGGATGATTTGGTGATATCTGGCCTTGAGACGACCCATCGTACTTATGCACGGATCATAGCAGGTGACAAAGAGGGGGTGGATGCACCAAGAAGTGAACTGCACTTACTTGAACAGCAAGTTATCCAGTTTTTTAACAACAAAGACATCCCTTTAGAAAGTAAAAATATAGCTGGTTGTTACACCATATCAAAAAACCAAAGCAAAAGACCAAACATTGTCATTCGCTTTGTGAGTAGAAAACATAAATTTGAAGTGCTAAAGCTTGCAAAAAAACTGAAGGGTACAGGAGTATATGTAAATGAACATCTCACAAGGAGAAATGCTGAAATTGCACGACAAGCAAGAATTCTGAAGAAGGAGAGGCGAATTCAAGACACTTGGACAAGAAACTGTTAAGTAATGATAAGACTGAATGGTACACCAGAACAGGCCAAAGTTATAGTCATTAGAGACATGAGAGATCTTGATCAGTATAAATGAGATTATGGTGAAGAAGGGGAGTAGTGGGAAATGTCTTTTTTGTTGTTATTGTTGGGGTTTTTTTTGTTTTGTTTTTGTTGAGATAAATGAGAACAAATTTTCAGTAGGTGATAATTTTATTATAAGAGATTGTGTGGATATACAGAATTTTCTGCTTTTGATTTTCAAGAACATAAACCATATGAGCTAGAAAATGACATTGATCCAGAGACCCACTTCTACCAGAATATAAATATGAACTGTGAGTATTATTCCGAAGATAAGTTTAGTTTTGAATTTAAGGGTTTTTCACTGATGCACTTTAATAGTAGGAGCCTTTATAGTAACTTCTTCAAAATAAAAGATTATCTTCAGCAGCTTCAGCAAAAATTTAGTGTAGTAGCAGTTTCAGAGACTTGGCTGAGTGATGATAAAGAATTGCAGAATGGATTAGAGGGCTATGAAATGTTTGTACAAAACAGGACCAACAAAAGGGGAGGGGGTGTTGCCCTGTTTGTGATGTCTGATTTTAAATGTAAGGTTATTGGTAATATGACAGCTTGTTATTGACAATTTGATGGAATGTCTAACCATTGAAATTAAGGTGGAAAGATTTAAGAAAATATTAGTTGTATTTATAGATCTCCTGGATCCTGTATCGATCAGTTTAATAAGAAGATTTCTGAGTTATACGAAAAACATAATGACAAGGTGATTTTGGTTTGTGGTGACTTTAATATTGACTTGTTGAAATCAAGTGATCATATGAAAACTGCAGAATTTGTTAATACTATGTTCAGTTTGAGTTTCTATCCATTAATTTTAAAGCCTAGCAGAATAACCACGGACAGTGTAACATTAATTGATAATATTTTTGTAAATATAACTAATGGGAAGATAAAAAGTGGACTCTTTGTGACTGATGTAAGTGATCATTTACCGGTTTTTGCAGTATTAGAAATGAATAAGCTAAAGACAAGAACGAAAAGGCAGATTTGTAATTTAGTTAGATTAAAATCGCCAGAAGCAATTAAAGCTTTTAAAGAAGAACTTATAAATCATCATTGGCAGGAAGTTTATGTAGGGGACACCAGTGACTCATATAATGCATTTTTAGATACATTTTTGACATTCTATGATCGACACTGTCCCCTGAAAGAAATAGGACAAAATTCCATGAAAAAGGGGAGACCATGGCTAACAAAGAGTTTGGAAAAAGCTTTTAAAAAGAAAAATAGGCTATATAGGGAATTTATGAAATATCGAACAAGTTAAAAGGAGGACAAGTATAAGAAGTATAAAAATAGATTGACATCTATTATAAGATGCCAAAAAAAATGAATATTTTGGTCAGTTGCTGCAAAGACAAAAAAAACAAAGGCTACCTGGAGTGTTCTTAACGAGTTCATTAAAAATAGTTACAATAAAGATTTTCCAACGTACATTGTTAAAAATGACAATTTAGTTATTGAGAATAAAGAGGAGATTGTTGATGAGTTTAATGATTTTTTTGTTAATATAGGCCGGAATCTGGCAAAAGAAATTGACCCTCCAAGAGATGGAGATATTAAATTTGATAGTGACTTTAATAATTATAACTCTATGTTTCTTGGAGGGGTTTGTTCAAGTGACATGTTAGAAATTGTTCAAAAGTTTAAGAATAAAACATCTACCGATTGTAATACGATTGATATGTCACTCATAAAAGAAGAAATTGTGTCATTAAACCATTTACCTACATATGTAACAAATCCTTTTTAACAGGTACTTTTCCCGATAAAATGAAAATAGCTAAAAACACAATAACAAATTAGTTAACCACAATATATGAATTACATAATGAATTTAAGTAAATTAAACATGGGTTTAGTTAGAATTCCTAAGGGAATTAGAGTAACAACTACTCAGAATTTTTGTGCTGAAACTGCTTACATAATTTATTTAAAATTACTCAAAAATATTAAGTACAGTCAACTTAAAAAAATGTCTAGATATAGATGAGTGTATTGCGTGCAACCACTTCCAATATTAAAATTGAGTAAATTCAACAAAACATTTTTTTCAATGAACTCACAGGAAATTCCAGACTCTTATGTAGGCAAAAAAAAACCAAACACACACACAAAAAAACAAAAACAAAAAAAAAACAGCAAGGAAAGTAAATCCATTGGGAGACAAAGAACGAACACAAGGAAATACAGGAGCAGAGCAGGGAGCAACTTAGGGAACCAACATAAAAGCAAAGACGGAGACCAACACAGAGAAACTGACAAAGAGATGGGCAAAAAGATGGGGTAATTAGCACAGGTGACGCACATTAGGGTGGGTCAGACAGTCAACAAAGGATGGGAAAAAAAAAAGAGACAAAGACAAGAAGTAAATCAAGATGGATCCACAAGGAGCATGACTTATATGGGGGCAGCCGTGGCGCAGCACGTTAAGAGTGCGGCTCTGGACTTAGGACCGGCATAGTCGAAAATAAACATAAACATATCACATACAAGTATAAAAGAAAAGCCATATAAACGTGTCTGAACAACCTCAATGCACAGATACCTACGTGTAGCTCAGAGATGTATAATTAAGGCTTGAATTGTAAAACATGAATGAATGCTTTTGCAAACTAATGGAATCGGGACTTCGGTGCTCTGCCTGAACTCACCCAAAGCTCCACTGATACAAGAACTACCTCTCCAAAATTTTAAATATTAATTTAATTTGCTGCTCTGCTAACTGAGTTTACATGCTCACAGAGCAGACTTCTTACCCAGGACAGTCATTACATAATAAATCACTGTCCTAGATAAAGCTTGGTTTGCTCAGTCACCAGCAGATCAGGGTATCATTTGTGAGAAAAATTTATACTTCTTTACATTGCAGCCTGTGCATGTGACACTTACACTTGTTTGCTGGTGTGTGTGTGCATCATTACACCATCAAAATTGTAGTTGGTGGTGGGGTTTCAGTGTCACCGTGTGGAGTTTCTTTGCATACTTGAAACTGAGTGAATCACATTGGAGTTAGAGCTATTCATCATTAAAACACAGTTCCCTTAACTGAAAGAGAAAGAGAGAAGATATTGGAGATGGTGCTGTGTACAACCATAGGACTGACTGAGGCAGAAGGAGAGTGAATTTTCTGTGCTTGTCCAGTCACTGGGAGACAAGCCACAAAGTGGACCAAACGCGGTTTTTGCAGTCCACGTCTTCCCAAAGTGTACTTTATATATATTTATATTTATATATATATATTAGCTGTGTGGGTTTTTCAGAATTGGGAACTGAATACAGGATGCCTCCCACTATGTATACACAATAATCAATTATGCAAATAGAATTTGGTTCAAAGCTCCCTTGTGTGTTTACTGGCATTGGCATTTTACTTGCATATTAATAGTGTGCTCACCAGCCACATAAATTTACACTTACAATAGACTGGAACTGAATATTCTCCTACACTATTCCCTGTTGTCCAAATTATCATGACAGGCTTCAAATGTGATTTCGTGGTTCATTTTGTTGTTTTACTGTGGAACTGTATATGATAGACATCAATATATTGTAGTTAAAGGACAAAAATACACCAGCAAAGATTTTTAAAGAGAGGAATCCCTGTGACCTTTGACAAGATTGACTGCTTTCTTACAATATTGATTTCTTAATGCCAAATGGTAATCAATAAGAACTTAGGCTTAACTGCGCTGATCTCCCTGATATCCTATCTGTGATTACACTACCTGTCTTGGGTGGACTTCCTGTTACCAGGTACCTGACCATCCCCATCACAGCCAGAGTCATGATGCTGGTTATACTGAAGATCATGCCCATCAGGCCATAGTAGAGGCAAGAGGCGTCGCCTCCAATCCAGGCGTGGTTAAATGCTGAAGCAATGGACAGAGGATACATGCTGAGGGCCATCCCGATGTCTGTTATGGCTAAGTTCACTGTCAGCAGCTCGGGAGCTTTGAGCAGGGTGAGGCGACGGGCTGCGCTGACCAGGACTGCTGCATTCCCCAGGATAGAGAGGATAGCTGTAGGTAACAATGAGGCAAGAACGGAGATAAGATAAAAATCACACCATAAAAACAACACTATCTAATTATTAGCTTTTTTCTTGTAGAGAGATTTGTTTGCCCTCAGGCTTCGGTGAAGGCAGTGTCATCAACAGAACAGCCACCCTTGGTCAGGTTTGGACGGTTCAATCCAGATGGAGCTCAGATAAAAAAGGCATTTAAAAAAAGGCAGTAGTCACACAGATTCTAGAAAGGTAGAATCTGTGTGACTACTGTACAGCATTTATATCTGATCTGAATACCAACAGAAACGTGACTGCAATCATAATTGCATCACATCTCTTTCCTGTAATTATGCTCTCCCATTTCCCATTTTACCATCTGTTTCTAAGAGACGAAATTAGTTATCACACGAAACAAGAGATTAATTAATGTAATGTAATGATGTGAATGTGAACCAGTAATGTGATCTAACAAGACACCTTCAAAAGTGATTTGGTACATCCAGCAGCTGATAGAGTGGGTTTGCTGTCAATGATGGGGACAGATAGAAACAGCTAGCCTGGCTGTAAGGTTTCAAAATCTTCCTGAACTAGCTCATGTAAACTTCAGTAATCAATACCTCAAATCTCTCTTTGTTTAAGTGTAAGGACAATATATTGTGGTGAGTTCTGTGCTGGACTACAGTGCAGCACATATGTGAGCTGAAGTTCTTACTGTGAAACCCTGATGTTCAGCTCATTGGAAAATGTTCTAGCTTCATTAAATAGTATTTCTCTTGTAAATGTGCCAGAGGTGTTGAGGAGAGCATTTGATTCAGCCACGCTTTCCATAATGTAATAATGAAATATTATGTGGGATATATTATATGTATGGGAACATTGTGCAAACTGCC
Organism: Toxotes jaculatrix; assembly: GCF_017976425.1. Lineage (NCBI taxonomy): Eukaryota > Metazoa > Chordata > Actinopteri > Toxotidae > Toxotes > Toxotes jaculatrix. The sequence goes on from NC_054412.1 coordinate 15,192,282, forward strand.
CACAATGGACAAAAATCAAAATTATTTGGAAGCTACATATACAAACAGGTTGGCTGTTAATTTTTTAAATCAAGAGACTAAAAAAATTAAAGCTATGGGAAAATATCAGATTAGATCACTGGGTTCGACAAGTTTAGACTCAATCTTATCTACAACTGCAGGGAGGTAAGCTATAATATGTAACAGATTGCATGATTTTAAAATTTTGTCTTTCATTATTGTGCAGCAAATTGCTTACATGGGATTTTAAGAATAGAGAAATATTTGACCATTAATTACAAAATCACTGTTAATGTAACTGTATTCCATTAGAGAGATTGGTTGATGTGCTCTGGGTTCAACCTGGGTTCATACCGGTCTCTTACATAAGCTTATGGAAATTTGATTGCTATAACATGCAATAGTGTTCTGGCATGTGTTCATTTTTTAAATAGTCCTTTTAATCTGAGAGAAAGCATATGATATTTTTGTCCCCTCAGTAGTCCTAATGGAATTTTTGCTCTAAGGCAGCCTCAACATAAGTGATCTACATTCATACCTTATTCATGAACTTTGTGTCATCATCATAATACTAATAATACTACAAGCTATCAGTGCCCACACTTTGAGCCACAGACCTTGATGGTAATAGCTGAAAATGAAGAATCTTAATTGAAAATGTTTCTTGAGCATGTTGAATGTGATATCCTTGCAGTTTACTACAGATAAACTCAAAGCTCCTCAAAGGATCTTGTCTTCATAGCTAATCTGAAAGAAGCTCTCACAGAGACAGCTGTTGTACTGCAGGAAATAACGGCACATGCAGTACTGTGCATAGACCCTTATACATACAGAAATATAGTTACACCCTTCTACTACTGAAGCCCTTAAAGATCTGTTTACAGTGCAGTAGTACTTGAGGTATCCTACTTCATATCCTGAGCTGAGAGAGTGGTCTTATATCTGAAGATTTTTTCTGTTTGTACAGTACAGTACTGCTTGCTGTTACACATCAGTCACATTTCTCACGAAACCAAATGTTTCATATTTGAGGCCAAGGCCTTACCCTGGTATCCAAATCAGTTTCAAAAGCAGAAATGCTTAGATTTGATTGCTAAAGCACTTGTCTATGCAAGTGGACAGAAAGGATGAGATTTTCAATGAATTGAAAGTGTGAATGCTATTGATATAAATCCAGTCCACTGGACTGGAGACATTCCTGCTCTGTTCAGAAATTCATGAGTTACTCTCATGAGGTTTTGCAACATCATTGTTGCTCAACACCTGGATTCTTGGGCTTTATCATCTCTCCTCAAGGTATTTTTCCTTTCCTTTATTTAAGTGTCTGACATTTTGATTCAGTACATACTGAATGTTACTGAAATGTATTTACTAGATGTGCTGCTTTCAGCTAATGAAAGGAAAAACAACTTGTTCATCTACACATATTGGAAAGGTTCAGCAATGAAACTGAGTCAAGACTATTTGTCATTTCCAGTCTCTTCTCTCTCTTTCTGTTTGTTTTTCATTTTTTCACTTTGCAAGCAGCAGTCACCACCTGTGATTCAAGGCTGCCAACTGGGGCAGGCTCAGACGCTCTCCTGCAGCACACGCTGGTCCAAAGGATCTGTTCATAACAATTTCACCTTTCATTCACTGGCAGTGAAAGGTCTAAATGTCTAAAAGCAGTGGAAAAAAAATGCAACACAGACATCAACTGAGATATAATTAATGTAGGGCGTGTCTATTAATGATCACAATATACCACCTCATTTATTTTTCATTGTTGGGATCCTGTATTGCATTTTAATTCCACATCTCTTTACTTGAAGGCTTTTGACATAGGGCCTATTGATTTTCAATGGAGACTGAGGTTAATTCTCCAGTGTGTGGATGCTGTGTGTGTATGCGTTTGTCACACTAAGTAAATAGTCACCCTTTTATCAGGCTTCAACCATTATTTCAGGGTGATGTGACAAATCATGTGGTGAAGGATGTGTACAGAATCATCAGTGTGCGATGGCTTATTAGGGTCACTGTAGGTGGAAAAAAAAGATTACAGAGTGAGAGGAGGAGGGTGTAATTGTGTAAAAGTTGTAATTTTACAAGACATAAACTCAGATATTCTCTGAGGTGAAAATAAAGAACACACAAATGTATGAGGAAAAAAAAAATCAGACTCCAAGGTAGCACTACAAGGTATCACATCACTTTGCTTTGCAAAAGCATCCTTATCACAATGGCATCTGGGGTGTGAAGTAGATCCAATCTTGCCAAAAACACAGTTATTCAGAGTTTTTGCGCATACATTTGTGACTTTTTTTCTTGCAAATTTGTGACTTTACAGTATCAGAGTATATTACCCCAACCTCCAGCTCCATAATTATATTTAACTTATTTTTTACAACACACTACAATGGCCCTTATACACCACTGGAAAAATGACTTTCAGGAAGAGCAGGAAGCGACGACCTGAAATAATTTTCCAGTCACTAGGAGTGAACATCAATCATATAAAGCAGCTGCTGTCTCATGTGTCTTATGATTGGGATCAAGAGTAAAACTCATTTACTCTGGTGTAGTGGGGATGACGTAGTTGACATACTGTAGTGCACTTGAATCACACACACAAACACACACAGTCTTCAAGCAGATTTAAAAGCTTTACATTTAATTCACCCTTTCTGAAATGGTATTTCTCATTGGTGAGAACCCTCTGTGGTGAACACATGTAGAACATGACTGTAATTACATCATCTTCACTGCACTGGTGACAAAATGCCAAAATGCTCTACACTGGATATAATATCATCCAGTATCTGCCTGTCTTTATTCACAAGCAGTAAAATCTAATTTGAAGGATGAGACATGATTCTGCCCAGTTTACAGGCTCATCCGAAGAACAGTAATTAGATTAGATTAAACTAAAATTGCAGTGCACTTAGAACAAAACCTTCTTTTGTCAAGCCAAGGGGGAGTGTACAGCTTCTGAGCTGACTGGGAACCATCATAAGCTTCAGTTGCTACAAACATGGTCTTAAATAAGTCTGTGTTGTCCACTGTTTATTTTGTTCTTTCATCTCTGGTTGGAAGTGATCTCAAGATCACTCTCAAGATCTGTGAATGCATTTGGTAGCCACAAAAACACTGGCTTACCATTTCACAGGTCCATCATAGCATGAACATATGATGAAAAACAAACTAATAGGAAAGGTACGTTCTAGATTTATTTATCATTATTTATCATTATATAATACAAATGACAGTGTTTACTACACAAGAGACAAAATTGTAACATGTAAGATATGGCTGTCAGTAGTTTTCATGTGTCCAAAAGAAAAATGATGCTGGACCTGAAAGTGCTGAAAAGACCTGAAAGAACATGCTCTCAGTTTCTCTCAGGGAATACAACCTAACTCCATTTAAAGTGACATGAATTGCACAGCTATTGGTTGTCTGGTCGCTGGAGCCCCAAGTTTAAAGATAAATGTCTCCATAAATGAGAAGGTGTAGGCAGTACTGTGGTTCTGATAAATCACCACTACCACAGTCACAGCTAAGAAAATAGCCTATATAATAAATATTGTCCATTACTGAAGTACAGTACAGTCATATAGTGGCCCTCTGTGACTGCTGTTCAGAGTGATGGGAGTTGGTGGCTCGGTGTTTATGTTTCTTCCTCATGTGGTTTTATAGAGATGTCACTGACAAATGACTGTGACTGTTTTCTAATCAGCACAAAGTAGAGATAGATTTGTTGATGTTTGAGTAATTTCTCATTGGTTGGTTTTCTTGTGCAGCTCCTTGGATACTGCTAAAAAGCCTCAAAGTATGAAGGCTTGCTTGTGGTCTGTTTGATTTATTATTACTCCAGCCAAATGGAAAGATCACCAACTGTACAGTGGTGTGCCATAACTCTGATTATGTCAATGCTAATCACATGATGATCACCTATTGTGATTCCCTCCTGACGATCCAAAGGGAAATGGCAACACAGACCAAGTACAGGTGTGTGGAGTCATGAATCATTCAGGAAACGCAAAGCGACACCAGCAGCAGAGGAAGCGAGGTGTTGGAGAGTCTCATTGAGTAAAATATTAACATGCACACACACACACACACACATTTCTGTGTGCCTATGCTAGGACATGGAGACAGAGAGAGAGAGAGAAAAAAAGAAGATGACAAAGAGTTCACCCATGCTACCTGAACAATGGTTATCTAACCTGTCAGTGACTCATTCCTTGTACCTCAGTATCACTCAGTACCATATGATAAAATACACTGCAGTTTAAGCTCACAGCACATTTTTCACTGAGTGTGTATACATGTTGTTTAATATCCTGGTTTTGCTCATATTCAGGATAGGCTGTTTACATGGAACGTGAAAAGCCTGGTTATTCATATCCCCATGTACATGGTCATCACAGTATCCAGGTTTCGGTTTATCTGCCTACAGGTGTGTCGTGATTCCTCTTCCTCATCTTACTTAATCTTTTCTGTATTGACTGAGTCTCTTCAACAGTTGAGATGGAACACACTTTGGTTTCCTGCTTTCTGAACTCTCTTTTTTCTGAGAGTGTTAAAGTCTCAAAGACATCAACATACCAAAGCCCCACCACATCAATTAAGTTTCGAAAGTTTTGAAGTTATAGGAAGAAAATATAAAGCAAATTAAACTAATGATATTGTATCTATAAAAAGAGGAGCTCATGAGACCAACTGAACTGAAAACATGCATCCTGATTATGTCTTTGACCACCAATGATGAGGGAAAGCAAACCAAGAATCTCCTTCAGAAGCTTATTAAAGCGATTATTTCTCCCACTAACTGGTCTTACCTTCACGTCCGCACCAATTTGTCACTGTGCAGAATCCCAAAATAAATCCGTGTAAGCTCAGAAACATTTTAGATTCCCTCTGCAGTTAACACAATGTGAGCAATGTACTTACCAATGATCACCAGGTACATCCCTGCCCAAAAATCGACAGTAGGTGATAGTTTGGATGTGTACTTATCATCCATGTTTGTCCAGTGCTGTCTCCTCTGTCAGCCCTCATACTCTCTGTGTATCGCAGCATCTGACATCTAATACACCGGTATAAAAACCTGTCACGTGGACAATTTACTGTACACTAACTACACAGTGGCACAAATGATCGACAGACCCCATGCACATGATTGCAACCACACACACCCAGAACCCCACACACACACACACACACACACTGCTAATGCAGATTATAATTACTAACAATCACTTCGTGACACAATGTGCAGGTCCCTTTAAGAAAAAAAAATAACAACAACAACAACAAAAAAACGCACAACACACTTATACACACACATGCCCACACACCACACACCCAGGCTGGATCTTTAAAAGCCAAATGTAATTACAGAATATGATGTCGGCTATAGCAGAGTATGGAAAAAGTTATTCAATAGCAGCAGAGCAGAGAGCTTTTCATGTCTTAGGTTAATTACTGTATCAAATGCCAAGTTACTTAAAACTAAATTAGACTGTCCTCGTGACATCATTTTGTACCTTAATTAAGAAAATACAGAAACTTTATTTTCCGTCATGGTTTAGATTGAAGATTGAATTGGAGATAAGATGGAATGGGATTAATATCTTAGTCAGGAGGATTTAAGGTGCAAACCAGGCCACTGTCTGTCCATGACAGTAATGTGTGTGTATTCTCGTGTGTGGGTGCATCTTAGAGTAAAAGCGGGTTGATATTGATTATATTGTGCTTTTCACAGATGTAGAGGGTTCTGAATCTGGAAGTAGGAACACATGAGGTGCTTTAGTTTTGTATTGATTCACTCTTTGAGGCTGCTTTGGCTTGAAATGAACACAGTTAACAACAAATGGAAATTACTTTCATGTGATAAGTTGTACAGTTTTTTTTTTCAGACTCCAGGGATAATTGAACCCCTGACCCTGCTTAATATAGCCTGCAGCATGTCTTTACCTTGCACCTTCTTCACATCTATCCGAGTGATCTTTGCACCTCTTCATGTGTGAAAAGGGGCAGTGAAAACATTACAGTTCAGGGTCTAACTGTTGTGATACAATCATCATATTTTCCTCTATTGTCAAACACTGCAGCTCTACGCGGAAGTGGCATACTGGTCCTTGCATTAGACTAGAGTGAAGAGAGAGAATGGAGCTTTCTCCCAGTAGTTGTCTAAGGCTGTGTTCAAGGCTCTTCAGACATTAAATTTGTACGCATTGTACTTTACTGAAGATACATATTAAAGCAGCCTTTAGTGTTCCACCACATCCCATTATATTTAATATAGTGTGCTGAAATCCATTAGTACAGACTAATGAAACACTGAACACAGTTGCACTGCTTTGTCATTGTTTATTTTTCCAGACGGAACTTTTCTAACATACCATGTATCAAATGACATGTCATGTCATCATCTGCCGCTTATCTGGGTCCAGGCCCAGGTCGCGGGGGCGACTGCTGCCCAGTCCACAATGCACTGAAGTCCTATGGCACCTCCCACGGGTGGTGAGCCCATGGGAGGTGGTGCCGCCTGGAGTGGGGTTCAAACCCACGACACTGAGAGATTGAGTGTCATGCTCTACCAACTGAGCTAACCGGACAGCTGTATTCAATGCTATATGGCAAACATAAACAACAACATAGAAGGAACAGGTGTGTATACACTATAGCTAAAAACCAATAAACAAGCAAAAGAGATTAAAAAAGAAAAAAGCCATACAGTCACAGCGGAAGAAAAAAGGTTGTGTAGACTGCATCTAGAGATCCAGCCACAACACCTTGTCAACATCATAACTGAAGTTTATGTAAGTATCACCTGGAGTGGTGTCTCCAGCGTCCACATCAATATCACCACATGCCTCCTTCAGTATCACCATATGCCTCATCCACTTACAGGAACACGCTTGCATGCATGTATGGGGTGGGCACTCACACACCTTCTGTTGCCATGCCAATAACAACTCTTCCTGTGGCGTGTTTATATAATGGCATTGCCATCAGTCTCATGCATCAAGCACAAAGCACTGCTGTGCCAACAGAGTCGCTATGACTTATTTTCTCCAGTGATGGTGATAATGATGATGATGATACTGTATATTAGAAGCTTTTTTTTTTTTTTATCATGGCAGTTTTAATGTTACGTATTATTAAACAGTGTTCAAAATCTCATCTGTGCAGAGAAGAAGGAAAAAGATCCACATGCAACATACTGTTGATCCATACATATCTAAACTCACCATAACATATATTTGCACATATGTGTTATGGTGAGTTACACATATTTGCCCAGTGAACCACAGATTCTTAAAAGAAAGATTCGTGGAATTTGAAGTTCCTACTGTTAGAGTGAGTAATTGCTTCAAATTAATATTTATATACACTACAACAATTAATAATCATGAAGAGTGGGATCAGAGTAACATCTATGCATATGTTCGGAGCTAAATGAGGGTCACTTAGGGATACTTGTTATCCTGGCCTTTATCATTACACACTCACAGTCATGTTGAGACTGAATTCCTCAGGAGATTACCAGACGGTTTGATCCATATTCATTCATCTTAACATTGTTATCTCCAGTTTTATAGTTGTTTTGAACTGTATTGTTGTACAAAGTTAAGATTAAAAAAAAAACTGACGTGTTGGAAACCAGATTGCAATGGAAGCAAGTACTGAGAATCATGCTCAAAGTCCAAATTCACCATGAGTATAAGCTTGTCGATCAAGATGGATCAAGGAGAGAGAATCTCAGACTATGTGATGTGCCAGAAAACGAAGAAGAAAATTTGAAGAAAACTTTTATGGACACACTCCTCAGAGACAAACCGGACGTCCTCCTGACTGCAGAACTACTGATCTGCCTCCTGCTACCCAATCAGACTACTTGTATTCTACGAGGAGGGGATTTTACCACAAAAATACAAGAGAACTATTCATAAATGCATATAAATCAGACATTAAAGGAGAGCTTATCATGACTGTATAAGCGGTTCCACAATCTGAACACTTACTCGACAAAATATGTAAAGAAGAGATGGGAGAAGGAAGGAGACCTGACAATAACAGACAAAGAATGGCAAGATATCTACATATTTCAATGGAGAAGCACAAAATCTCATGCATGGAAAGAATTTTGCTGTAAAAATGTTTGATTTTCTTTTTTTTTTTTTTATCATGTATGAAGGCACACTATGATGATGATAATCCTCAGTGTTGGAGGAATTGTGACTGGCAAGCTGTGACCCACTACCATGTTTTGAATGCCAAAACATGTAGAATTATGGAAAGAAATGCGTAAGGGAATATAAACTATATTTATTTATTTTTTTCTTATTCTATTGTCCTTGGCATCAAAAATCTCACTGTAACTTGTATGCAACTGTGTAAAGGTAAACTGCTACAAGCACTTTTATTTATTTTGTTTATTCTTTTTTCTGCACGCCTCCTTCTCTGGATGTATACAGTTATGGCTCCTTTTTATCATAGCTATCCATTGAAAATGGAAAGAAATAGACTTTGAGTCAATCTAAATGAAAATAAGGCTGAGGATCTATATGTCTTTGGATGAAATAACAATGCATTTTGAAATTAAAAAAAAAATCTAAAGAACAGTTTAGTCTTGGCCATCACTGCACCTTTAATAGTTGAGGATTTCAGTATATTCAATATTGAGTAGGACAAAAAATACACAAATGGAGCCACTTAAAAAAAAAATCAAAAATTCAAGAGGCACAATAACAAAAAAAGAAAACCCCAAAGGCCTTGTTCTTTTATTTTGTGCTGTATAGTTAAAGCAGGAGTTCGGGAATTTATTTTGTTCAACTGCTGATGTCTAAGACGCAAAACTAAGACAAAATACTATTTCCATGTAAAGTATTTTCCTTTATAATCTGTGGTTTGCCCCTTGTTTTAGCCTAAATCCTCCTGTCCTTGAAAAGATCATCAGCTCCTGTTCCATTTCCATTAAGCTAATGAAATCTAAATCTCTGACACTGCTGTGTCAAAACTGAGCAGCAAACACTGCAAACAGACACTTCTGTTTCCCTGTAGGAGAACTACAAAAGAAAGACAAATCTTTAAATGTTAAATGAATGCCATGGGAGAAATCAGTCATCAGTGAATGAATAACTGCTGTTAATTAAAATGACATGCGTATTGTAATTCTGCAGTATTCAAAACAATCCCTCACGTCTCAGACCTTTGCTACAATCGTACTTTCCCTTTCATGGTGTTTTTCCCTTAGACTCCAGTCTATTCATTATAACTCTTGTGTTTAGTATCACCTCACAGCAACGCCACATTATTTAGGAAATTATCAATAATCAGTGTTTGAGATTTTACAGATCAGCGCTCGTACTGTCATGGGGGAACAACAATGATTGCTATCAGTTCAGTTTCATCACCGAAACCATGACAAAAATACACTTTCTAATTAGAAATACAGTCATTTGAGTGTAGGAACAGCAGGCTTCAGCTTAAATAACCAGACCCCTTCCAGTGACAGCTGTAGGCATAGCAGCCTAAGCTGCAAACCTGTCTTCCATTCAAAAACACAGCCCCAGCTTACACTTAATTAATGTCTCCTGTTCCTGAAAACGCACAGAAATAATCTGTGACAAAAAACATGCTTGAATCTTTGTGCACATTGTCTATTTATCGCTCCTCTGTTGTGATAATGAAAGGATTTAATTACTGAATCCTTTCATAATTGAATTTGAAGTCCATGTACCTGTTCATTTAACTCGATGTACTCAAGGCTTCTGAAGGGTTAATCGTGAGAGGAGCTCTCATGTGGAGGAAAAGGGAAAGGAAAATGATGTATGGGTGAGACGTGAAGCAGGCTGCAAGTGAAAGTCAGTTCTGACAGTCCAGAGAGGTGCATGAAAAATGGTCAAATGGATGCCATGTGTGTTTGTGCTTTTCACACTTTTGCTGTCAGAGCTGGGATCAATAACAGGAATGAAAAGTGTGAAAAGGGAGCACGTAATTAGACATGGAGTGCTCATTATTACATGCCTCCTTTCTATGTATTGTCACTGTTAGTTAATATTGAGGGCCAGTCCTAAAGATCAGGGGATCTATTAATAGCTCCACATTGATCTCAATAATACATGGAAAATGTCATAACAGATCCCCACCCTCCACTGTGATGTGCCATCTTAATACATAAATATACATGTAAGTGCAAGTATACAAGTCGTTCATCCAGTAAATCAATTAATAGTTAATTACAGCTAATTCTAATATGTATAAACCTAACTGAAACTGCAGTGACATGAAGGAAGAAAGCAATACATAAGGTTCATAAACAACAACGGCTGAGTGACTGTTTTTTTGTTAATTGGTTATTAAATTGCGTCGGTTTGCGCCTGACCACCTGTCTCACTTCAGCTCTGAAGAGCTAGAGAGATACAGTAGTAAGACAAGGTATCTGGTGCCTGTACTGCCCCTGTTCAAGTGTTTGCATGCCAGCAAATAACATGTTTCCCACTGCTGGCATCTGGGTCTAGTGACCTTTTAAACAATCCTTCTACACTGATCCAGTCACTTATTGGTTTGGCCATATTGGTTTTACAGGCTTTGACACCAACTCCTACTATAAAAAGGACAACCACTGGTTCATTTTGGTTTTTGGTGTATACTGTGAAACAGACTCAATCTGAGAATCTCAAACTCACAGGTATAGAGCTGAGGGGGTTATTTGGGTCCAGACTGTCTGGGTTCCTAAACTTCAAACGCATCGAAAGCATTTTATCGATGGTGAGATCCTCTTTTGTACACAAGAGACCCTTTAGTGTTCACGTGCCCTTGATGGACACTGTAATCATTTGTACTTATCTGCTTATTCAAAAGAGCTCTACCACAATTCAAAAGGAAGATAATGTCCATGAGCAAAAGGCTATTTTCAGTCTTGTCAAGTAAAAACAAAAAAACGAAAAAAAAACCAAAAACAAAACAACAGGAATGAGGACAGGTAAAGCAGTAATACCTGTCTTTACAAACATCATTTCTCATGAATGATAAATTTAAGACAATGTTTCATTTGTCACAGTGCCTTGGTGTGTACGATGATGCCCAATCATCTCTGCTACAATTTTTAGAGTGGCAAAAAACATGGGTTCGAATGAAACCACATTTCAATAATGCAGGTTCTTCAGGGGCCTTGGCATAGTGTATTTTCTGCTCACTGCTGTGTGAGGAGAGTGTAGGAATATCAAATGAAAAGAATCCTAAAAAAGGATCATTCATTATTCAGTGATCTGTCATCTCAAGCACAAACAGTAAGCTAAAAAAAAAAAGGCATAGTCTGAGTGTGTCAGTGATAAATAGCATGAATATGCTGCTCACATGGATGTCAACACATAATAGTCTGCATGAGATGAAGTGTAGTGTGAGACAATAAGCTTTTTGAGATATTACCAAAAAAAAAAAAAAAATACAAAGAAACATAAGCCTTAACCTGTAAGGTTATGAATATGACTTTCTGTTCACCTTTCATCAGTTGGAACAGAAATGATTCTGAAATATGGCCATTTCATCTGAAGATGTCATGTTTTGTCTGATCAATAGCCTAAGACTCTAAGTTATTCAGTTTGCAATCATGGAAGACCAAAGAAACCACCAAATATCCACATCTGAGAACTTTAAACTTTAAAAGGAACCTTAAATTATTAATTTGGTTATGAGACAGTTGCTATTTAATTTTCTGTGGATTGATTAATTGAATAATTGTTTAAGCTCTAAAAGTAACTACAGAAGGTGGTGGGGAAAAGATGGATGATGAACCATCAAAACATTGCAAGTCAGAATATCACCACTAGAGAGCAGGATTGCTCATCTCATTCATTCTCTTCACTCAGTACATGATCAAGTACAGTTTTGCGGTGTGATATTGCTGGCTAATAGAGATTATACACAATTATAAATTTGATGTAGGGCCAGAAATCTTTTATTCAGATTTATCAGTCTGACGTAAAGATTAATGTTGGGGGAATTACATACAGACGTGTTGAAAACTTAGATAATCTCTATTCTGGGAAGATGATTTTAACTGTGGGCCACAAATGAAAGAGCAAATACCCATATACTCTTATTGAAATAAAATATAATTACATGATAAATAATAATTATGATAACCTTAAAAAACAGGGATTTATTCAGGGGAGGTCTTCCTTTTCTGAAGAACTAATCACCAGTGTTGGACTTGTATCAGTTTAATGTTTAATCTATTAGATAAACCAAAACAATCCTGTTTTCAATCCTACTGTGGTACTGTGAATATGCTCCTGTTAAAATTTTTTGGTATTCTGGGACCACTAATGCAGATAAAGTTTCAATATTTATTTTTCACATAAATAATCATGCTCATTCTGTTAAAAAAAAAAAAAAAAAAAAAAATCCTTGAATGCTCAGGAGAGGCATGATAAATTTAGTTTCCATGCGAGAGTAAAAACAACTTTGACAGCAGCGATGTTTTAACAGGGTAAGTGAATTTTGGCACCACTAAAGGCACTTTCCTGTATTTCTTTTTCAGAGGGATACATGCAGCTCAGCTTAATCAAGGCTGCTGCGCACAAAGGGGGTATTTGTTTAATCATTTTGGCACTGACGGAGGTATGCACAGACAACTTGGACTCACAGCCACTGCTTGTGTGGTGTCAGTGTGCCGTATGCGTGTCTGCGAACATGCGTGTGTTCTGTCAGTGCAGTTGTGTGTCTGCTTGCAGCTGTGTCTGTGTGGATGAAGCTGTCCTTATCTGAGAAAGAAGGGATTAAAGGTGTGATATGGTTGATAAAATTCTTCTGTGGAGTGTGACAATGTCTAAGACAGCAGTTAAACCAAGAGTCTACAGCAGTGCTAGCAACTCTGTCAGGCTGTACTCAGCTAAATGCCAACTTTGGGATGCTAACATGTTGATGTTAAGCTTCACAAGTAGCCAACTGAACAAATTTAAAGTTTGCCCATTTTTCCTCATAAGAAGAGAAGTCAGAGAATCACCAAAGTGAACATGAATGTCTGTACCAAATTTCACAGCAATTCAATTGTCAGAAATCAGAGATATTTCACTAAACTGGTGGCCCAAACATCTGACCATAGAGCCACGCTGCTACCAGTGCTTAAAAGCAGCGTAGGTGTCAAAAGAAATATGAATATGTGTGTGTTTCTTGTTACAGTCCTTTTTTCTGAGTCTAGTTGTCCACCATTCATGTCTGGGTAGCGTCTAACAAAGTAGGAGCTGTAATCCAATTGTCTAAGAAATCCTTTAAACCATTGATGCCGGATCTTATTTCGCTTTCTCTGGTTAGCCGTTTGATCAAATGATGGGATAGGCAACATTTCAGAGGTACAGTATCTGCCCAGCAGCCATTCATTTTAAAGCTGTTATTTATGTAATCTGCAGCATAGTCCCACTCAAAAGTCTACCTCTAAGCTGTCAGACACAACTTGAGAAGTGTGGTGCCATAATGACCTGCAGCGTAAAACGTCTACTCTCTACCGGAGGCCCTGACAGCACACTGTCAGCACAGTGTCCACTTTAACTGTACGCCGCCAGCCTTTGAACAAAAAAGAAAGCATGTGGGGAACCTGATACCTGTTGACACAGTGTTTAAATGACAGTATTCCACAAACATGGAGGCGGTGGGCCTCCTCTGGGGACTTGTATGAGCCCGCAGCTCCTGTGTACAATTTAAATAGCTTGTAGGTGATTAGAGGGATCAAATGGCCATGAGATAAAACCACAAACGGGTGCTCTGTTGCGTGTGAAAACATTGAGGTGCTCATTATGATTACTTATGACCTGTTGACTCACTAAAATTGCTGTGAAATTGGCCATACTGTTGAGGACTGCTGTACCCAGACAGACAGTAATTGCATTTCCTGTTAGTCCCTGACTTCTCCTCTCTCCCTTTCTCTCCACGTATGTGTATGTGTGTGTGATTTAACACCTATTTCAGCTGCCCTTGATTGTGGAGTTTAGACTGAGCTGACTGTAACTGAGACAGTCAAAAGAAATGAAGCAATACTGCACACATTAAACTCAAATCACATATTAAGTGAAAACCTTTGGAGAATGTTTTTCATTAGGATTTTTTATCATCGTCATGAAAACAGCTCCTCTCAGACATCTTAAATTCACCTAACCCTATTAGATTTAACTCAGCATAACAGGATTTTTTGATCCCATCGATTTTCAGGAAAATATTCACCTCAAAAACGTGATTTGAAAGCACAGTATGTTAGAGTATGAGCACGCATGGCACATATAAAAAGCTCCTGCTGATGGGAAACGCAACTCTTGAAAACGGTTGACTGGATCCAGGCCTCCTAATGGTGCTGAGCTGAGAGAACAAGCTCACTCCTCCATGTCCTGTTCGATAAAACCAGGGTTTGGACGTATGCCATTTCTTGGGGCTTGGCAGGATGCAGTGACTCGCTGAGGTTTGAAACCCCATTAAAAATTGTCACTTTATTTTAAGCAGCTGCCACACTTGTGAGTTCCACATCCTTCTGGAAAACCAATCAGAGCCTCAGAGCTGGCTGGGGATTGGCCAAATGGCATTCATACTGTGATTGTCTGAGCTGTTAAAGTTTGTTTCCCCTAGATGACTTTAGGGTAATGAAGGCTTTTAATTTACTTGTCAGCTGAATTAAAGGCGTCTGTCCGACGTGTTGTGTCTTGAGACGCTGGGAAGATTATTTATGAAACTTTCACTGCATACCTGACTAAACCATGATGGTTGTGTGTGGGCCAACCCATAATCCCAACTAGATTTAGTGAATTTGCTACAGCTAGACACTTTATAGCATGAACAGACAATTCTAAAGGTTACCTTACTACAGCCCTCTACTGTCAGCTCATAACTGCACTTCCATTGCTCACAGATACAGATTACTGAAGAGACTACAGATACTGAAGATTAACAGGAAAGAGGATGAAACAGAACAAAGGAGGGGACCAGAAAAACCTGAAAACCCCATGTGCCTGAGCCTAGAGCAAAGTACGTTGTATGAAAGAAGTGAGGGACATAATACTTGATTTATAGTCAGTGCAGTGGGTTAACAGGAGTCTCCACATACTTACAGAGATAGACTCACCTCCAGGTATTTAATAATATTATTTTGCGTTGTCTCTTTGCAGAATAGGCTGCTTCACTGTTTCACTGTTTACTCTTCTTCGTTTATAGAGAGTGGTGATTGCGGTGAGCAGAAAGTTTATAGTGGAAATGGCTTTGCTGATGTGTGCTACTGAAACGGAAAAGACTTAACAGTTAGACTTTTTAGAGTCTTAATGTTGTCCTCAATGTCAACTATTTCTTCTCCTATTTCGAAACTTGTAAAGAAAAAAAAAAACATGTGCTGACCACTGACAGTTCTTATAGTCCCTGACATGCAGTTACAATTTTGAGGAGGCTCACATTGGCTAAGACGAGCAATGATGTGGAGGCTCTGTAGCAGTGCTGGGATGAATTAACTCATCAGTGTCTACGGCACTGAATTCGTCACTACGATTATCCCCTTTCAAAATGAGTAATTTAATATGTTCTTAACATAAAAATATTTTTTATTAGATCTGCTTTAACTTAAAACAAGCTAGCAAGCAGAATGGCTGCTGTACAGTGTGTATTAGCCAGCACTGGGTGCCTATTCTCTGACTTTGCATTTCTGATTCTGGTTCTTTTGCACAGCCATACACATACATACACAAAGCCACACAAACACACACGCTCTCATGTATGTGGAACGGTTTTGTCTCGCTCGCTGGACATCAAGCTGGCAGTTTAGTCCTTATAGCATGCAGATGGTTGGTGTCACTCCAAGGTAAACCTCAGCTTTGCCAGACAGAGTGCACACTACCTGCCAGCAGCCTCCGCTCTATCATGGTCTAGTAGCGTCCACCAACCCAATGCTTCATAGTAGGCGTCTGCCTAGCAAATCCATACACACAGTCTAGTTCCTGTTGTGCTTCTGTCCTCAAACGGCTAGAGATGAGTATAAACAAGCCCAGAAACCCAGCTGTTTATTGTTACAGGTATATGCAGTCAAGGCCTAGCGACAGGGGGCGAAAACTCGACTGTTTATTTTATATCCAGTTCTGAAGTGTGCCTGGAGACACACAGAACAGGATGAATAACACATTTAGGAGGAAAGAAAAGACAAAAAGCAAAATAATCAACACTGGAGCAGAAAGATGGAGGGGGTGTGCAGAGGAATTTTGGCAGAATTTTGCAACAGCAGCACAAAATTGCAAGACCAAAAAGTTTGTAGAAACATGTCCTCTTGATGCTTTATAAAAAAAATATTTTAGAAATGGAAGAAATGGGGAGAAAGAAAGGCGAAACGGCTTTGTTTTTGTCTATGAAAGTTAAAATGTTTGGCTAGGCTGAGTGCCAGCGTGGAGGCCGGCCTGCTGTAGTTCCCCTGTTCTGGTGGGCCATGAAGCAGAGGTCAGCTAAGTCTGCTGAAATCAAATCCAGTGTCTCCCACCCGCAACAACAATGTGGCAGAATGGCCCTAGGGCAATGACATGATTATGTTGTTGTGTTCTGGGCTAAATCTAAGGAAAAGTTTGAGCCCTGCCCTTGCTGTCTCTCTGGATTACAAAGACATGCAAGGCCTGCCTAAGCAGGAGCCAGGTGCCTTATCCTATCGCCTTGTGTGGCACAGAAACAGCTGAATTAGCAGAACCTCACCTAAAGTTAGTCTGGCGAACTAATTGAGATCATATCCTCTTTCGCGTTTGAAACCTGTTCGACATCTCTGTCAAACAGTCCTACAGTATTCAGACCTGATGACAAAAACAGATACACTATGACGGCAAAACACCTTAAATGGTTTTTCTCCTGCGTGATGCTAATGTAACAACCCCTGATTTTCAGCCTTTACGGTTCACTTGAAGGAAAACAAAGTGCTTTTTAGACTTGATAACACATTTCCTCAACGCAACATGAAACTTAACTCTAGACTGGAGGGTTGCTTGGTTGCAAACAGGAGATATACAGTAATGTGGCCTACACACTACAGTGGATATAAAACTGTTTGAACTGTTACACTGTTACAAGACCCTGTTTAATCAGAATGAGCCATGGTTTTCAGATGGTATTTAGATATGTAATGCTAACAAATGAGGCTTTTCTATTATAGTAAGAGGCTCTTAATGTTATTTCAGCAGCCAACTCTATCTCTTTCTAATGGTTAGAAGAGCTTAGACAGCTTCCTGAGGCATGGACTAAGCATGTTTGGGTATGCACATTCTCTCCTTAGCGTGTAATTGTAATGTTATTGCCATGAAATATTGGTATGCATTAGTGTGTGTCTTTAATACGTTGCAGCACTTCTGTTACATTTGAATTTGGAGTCTCATTTGGCTGCACGTCTAGATCTTAAAAACTGCAGACACCAATTGGCTGTCAGATTTATTTGGACCAACATATTAAGATAATTGCCAATGACTGCTATCAGAGATGAGATTCAGACTCAAACGCCTCCTGGTGTTAACATGGCCCAAAACCTGGGCCCTTAACCGTTTTCGTAGATTAAATCTACACTCAGTGGTTTGGTCTCTATTTGTTCTTTTTTCCGCTTTTTCCTCCACCTCACACACCTCTCAGCTCTACATCAAGGAATGCATTTTTTCAGTCACGCCCCTGTGCTCCTGACAGGTAGCGACTGCATGAGAGGACAGTTTGTCCTGCAGAGCTATGCAGGCTGCAGGGGCCCATGTTTGGCTTGGATGCCAATGAATAACATTGTATGGAGAGAGGAAATTAAAAATGCAGGGTTGTAATTTACTGACGAGTGGAACTGATTTAAAAGCTTTTTTTTTCTCTCTCTCTCTCTTCTCGCCGCTTTGCTTGAAGTTTTCCAAATATGCCACAGCTGAGTGTGAACTGAGCTTCGTTGTACTGGCAATAACAAGCAAGGCAAAGCTCCCAGCTCTCTCAACATTACCCCCTCTTCCCATTACTTCTTGGCAAAGGCAGAACCATGCTAAGGTAAGCCTTCATGAAATCCAAATGCTAGACATGCCTAACTGATTTCACATCTCAAGTAAAATGCAGCATTATGCTATCATGAGAAATGCAAAGGCATTTCCCCCTGCAGTTAGACTTTGTGTGTACTATTTGCAAGCTTGCCAGGGCGATGACTGATATCATGAACAATGTTCTCCGATTATTAGCCTCACAGTGAGCATGTGTTGCCTGCTTGTGGTCGCTGTGGGTGGTTCCCTGGTGTGACACAGGTAAAAACAGATTAATAGTGTAATGAATCAGACTTTACAAGGCAATCAAGACTCCATGAAATTGGAACATCTGCCTTTTGTCTCTCTATTTAAGTGTGCCACTGAATCATGACACTAAAAACATGTTTTACGTGTCTTCTGTCTTATCTCTGACTGTGTGTTGAGAGAAACTCTGACACTGACTAATGAAAATGAAAGAATTACATATTAGGATGGAGTACCTCGCTTTGGCTAGCTGCTGAGTTAAAGGAAACTGCCCTCTGAGTTTTTTTTTTTGTTTTTTTTTTTTTTACGGCTTTCTCCCTTTATAAACCTCAAATTTGCTGCTGGGTAACTCAACCACTTCCTCCCTTCCTGTGAGATCAGGCAGTCAGGCAGAGTGAAGCCAAGCAGCACAGGGGCTGCTGTGGCTTGCAAACAGCTGGCACGGTACTCACTATACCTTTGGCACCTGTGGGTGGGCGTCAACACTGTTGGCTAAACAAACAAGGCCATCATCCAGCTCTTACCACGATCATGAAAGGAGAATGGAGTCAGAGCACCACCTGCAGCAGAGGAGGCTGGGTAGCAAGACATTTATGTTGACCTGTCCTTAGGCTGTGGTGTCAGGACAAAACTACAGACTGCTGATATCAAAATATAATGTTGCTACTCATTTTGTGGTAATTGTATTTCTTCAGTACAGACATGTGGCAGATTATTGGTTTCAAACCTGCTGTTCTCCTGCAGATGGCGATGTTGTCCTGATTTGAGATTATACTCTGGCAAAGCCCAAGCCACTATGTGTGAGGCCTTTTTCCTAATTGGTGACTTTTAACAAGCCTATGCAAATGTCTCTCCCTGTCTCCATCTCCCAATCCCTCTTGGCCTCAAGTCTGATAACAAAGAGTCTGTCACATGACGTTGAAAATAAAGTGCAGTTCAGGGAGGGAGGTGGGGGGGGGGGTGGGGCTGGGGGAGTTTTGGGGCCGAGGTGTGGCCAACTTTCAGAGCCCATACGCCCACGCGAGCGTCTGGTAAGACGTCAACTTCCAGGACAGAGAGGTAAACTAGATGGATGAAGTGGCAACTGATCTGTTTGTCTTAAACAAACACAAACTGGAAATTTGCCTCTGTGATGGTCACATGGAAGACGTTAGGGCTGCAGGGGCACACACCATTACCACCAGCGGAATTTTCCTAAAACAAGACAAGAAAGTGGAGGGCCAGATAGACAGAAATAAAAAGAGCGAGGAGAGAAGGGGACCCTCCAGAGAGGAATGAAACTTTCCACAGGTCCACCATGTTTATGTGGGGCTGGCAGGGCCTCATACAGAGGAAAAGATGCTGGGGAAGTAGGACTTGTTGCTTCTCTTCCTCTGACCTCCTCACAGTCTGCTTGCTATCTTGCTAACTTTCCATCTCTCTGCTCTCTCTCAGTGTCCCCCTTTCTCGTTCCCCTCTTTGCCTCCTCCCTTCCATCTGTTCTCACACCCTAGATGTGCTGATGTGTGTCCAGGAAAAGAAGGCATTAGCAGGCCTGGAGGGCAAGCCTGGGAACCAGCCAGATTTCCCACTTTACAACCCTCCCTCCCCTCCACCACTTCACCCATGATGACACAGCTCTTTCTTTTCCTTGATGGGAGCCCAGAACAATAGTGGACAAAGCTGAATCACAGACGTTTTTGCTGGAGTAATAGCTTTCAGAGAAGAACTTTGAAAATAAGCACATTTCTTGGTGGCCGTAATTGGTCAGTGAGCACAAATAAACATGTCACATGATTTTTTGTCAGGAAAATACATCTTACATTTTGTTTAATATATGTAATTTACATTGAGAGATCACCCTAAAGAGAGGAAAACTCCTGCAAAGCTTTCATGCAATGGCCATAATGTAGCCTATGTCACCATCGCCTCATCTCCATCAGCACACAGACGTTTACTCTTCAACTCGCAGCCCTACCTCCGTCTCCAAGATGACAGGCACACTTGGGACTTTTGTATATGATAAACTATGTGATACGTAACCCCCACCGACCTCCCCTCCACCTTTTTCTTTTTCCCTTGCCTCCTCACATCCACCTTTCTTCTTTCCTCCTTAATAAATCCTCCTCTCAGATTTCTCCCTCTGCCCTTTCCGCGTCCCCCTGCTTCAGCCCCAGCTGCTGGCTCTCTGCCCACAGCCGAGGATGTGAGTGCCCAGCGACGCTGTGAGATCCCCGGGGATGGGGAGCTAGTGAGGCAGGGGGGCTGCTGATGGTGGTCAGAGTCTGAATGAGCTGAGCGGCCGCAGGAGAAACCACAGCGTGTGTTTGTGTGTCGTAGCGTGTGCTTTGGTGTGAACCCCCGTCCCATGGGTCAACATACTGTGTCCTTCAGATCCAATAATGGCAGAGCAGACCCTTATACATGACCACACGCATATATGCACTCACATTGTGTGCTTGTGTCTGTTCAACAGCTCACAAACTCAAGGCTGGGCAGTGCCGGCTCACTGCTGCCGAAAGCATTATGTGTCCAGCCAGTCTGAAGACTGAGCCATTAGTTAGAAGTAGCTGTCATAAAGATATTCCCTTGTCTAATAATGAGGTTTGTTAAGCAAGGCCAAACAGGGCCACTGCTGCACACTGCGGTAAAGTTTGACCACTAAGCTGAGCACTAGAGAGGCAAGTGCGAAATCAAAGTTGAAAACAGTCTTTCTTTTTAATGCATTGTGCAGTAGAGACTCATCAGTGTGGGCCCACAGAGATCTGAAATCAGTGGAATGTTTGGATCACTGAAAATACACTTAAACACGCTGCCAAGATAATTCAAAATATACAAAAATCAGCATGTGCAAAATGTCCTTTGTTGTCTGATGTGCTTGAAAGTGCACTGGTAAGAAAAAGTAAGATATAAATTATAAAAATATTGTGTAATTGCTTTAAAAAATCTGGTATTTGATCAATCTTTTCAAATCAAGAAATCATTAAATAAAGCCATGACTGTGATAGAGAATTGGAAGAAACAAAACATTAAAAAAAAAAGATCCTGGCACATTTATCACAGTGGATGGAGTCAGTGTCATACATTACTGAGAAGAGTGTTTTGGATAGTCATGGCTTGTCGGCTCATACCTTCGGAGATGACACATTTCAAACCGTGTTTGTTTTTTCATGCAGTTAAATGAACACCATCAGCCCCAGTAGAATCAGACTGTGCTGCTGTAGCTGGCCAGATGCTGCAGCATATGTTTGAAATTTTGCCACTATGGATTCTAATATACATCAGGTTTTATATTCCAGACAACCTTCCTTAACATCTCATCCATTTTTATTGAAGTTCCCTCCTGCTGGGGGAGAAGACAATGAGAGGAAAGTCATGGGTATCAGTTTATATCATTTACTGGTGTATCAGTATGTGTGGTTGGTGTCTGATACAAGATGTGGAGGTTGCTGCAAACAGGTTTAAAGAAACTGTGATATAATGTAATATAGTTCCAAGGTTTGAGGATATCACCTGAGCAAAGAGAATGAAAAATTCTCTGGTTCACTGAAAAAAATGTTTCGTTGAATTTACTCAACTTTAATACTGAAAGTGGTTGCACGCAACACACTCATCTAAATCTAGACATATTTTTTAAGTTGACTGTACTTAGTATTTTTGAGAAATTTCAAATAAATTATATAAGCAGTTTCAGGTCAAAATTCTGAGTATTTGTTAGTCTGATTTCCTTAGAATTCTAACCAAACCCACGTTTAACGTTTCAAGAAGAATCAAAATAATACAGAACAAAAGAATTCGCTCTAAACTCCCTTTCTGGTTATACCCTTAAAGTTTGGGCTCATGGCAGGAGCTACAATCTGGAGCTGTGTTCAGGAGCTGTGCTTCTCTCCTTTAGCCGCCGGCCACCCCAGCCTCCTCACTTTTATACTGGTGGACTGCACCTTCTCAAGAAATCAACATCAATTATCTCTTCCAACACACTTACAATAATCCCAATATTAAATAACATATTATCAAGTATAAGTTCAGTTAAACTTACTTTAAAAACACATATTTCTTTTTAAACAAGATACTTATACAGGTCATTTCACCACAAAAGACAAAACACCCCTCCCACTCTACCACACTTGGTTTCTTCCCCTGTGAACTCCCCTATTTAACCAAATGGACCGCTCCAGCCCAGGTTTGGCTGTTCCTGGTCTCACAGAGGAAGAAGTGTAACAAAGGAGACAGGTGAACACAATTTAAATTCAGTAAAATCAAACACACGATCACAGTGTGTCTTCTCTCCTTCACCCCCTCCTCCAAATGTTCATACCGCACACATCACCACCATCAGCACTTCACACCAGGATCAACATTCTGATAAAATCTACCTGAGAAAGAGTGTGTAGCACATGTGCGTTAGGCACAATCTTGGTGCTTCATGTGAGGTTTCTCCACTCTCTGTGTAGTCAGGAATGGTTCATGATGGTTTGACAGTAACCACTAAAGAGGCAAACACAGTTGCTCTTTTCTCCTGTGTCAACACCCGTGATCTCGGTGTGGTGGTGGAGGGGTAGCCGTGGTGGTTTGACCTGTCGTTGTATTAGTCCTGACAGGTCTTAACAGGATTAAAAACCCCTCAGCCTACACCGAAAGAACAACAAAGAGAAAGTGAGAGAGATCGGGGACGCAGAGAGGTTGTGCTTGTCATAATACACGTGTGTGAAGTGGACTGGATTAAAGTCTAACACATGCATGGCCTGTTAGGAGTTTGCATGTGTGTGTAGAGTGTGTGTGTGTGTGTGTGTGTGTGTGTGTGTGTGTGTGTGTGTATACATACGTTGCTCCAGAATGTGGTGAACACCACCTCCCGCCCGTTTTCACACACTCACATGCTGTTTGTTTTTACAATTGCATTGTGGGACACCATTGCCGAGCTGCCCTGCTCCCAACTGTCAAACAAGATTATTGGGGTTGCCCCCTTCTTTCCTCGGTACCAAAGACTCCTAAAAGACTAAGAGTGTAGCTTTGTCAGTGACACACATACATATAAAGAAACACACACTTGCAGGCACAGTCAAAGGCTGACCAAGACGAAATTTTTACCCAGCACCACAGCAGAAATAGAGAAATGAAGCCATAACAAATGAAAGTCTTTTAAAACAAAGGGTCCACTATTTTGAGTACAAACATATCCAAGAAAGACTGTTTCCTTTCTTCAGTGACCGAAACAAAGGCTCTTTAAAAATTGCTCTTTATGGTTTTGAGTTGCACAGAGAAATTGGATTGGGGTTCAAAGTCGACTCATTGAGGGTCATTCCAGTACAACAAGAACCACGAAGCTTGAGAAACAGCATATGGCCCGACAAGAAAACATACTAAGTGTTAGAGTAGTCACAGGAGTAGAAATCTGTGAAGAAAGGAAGAGGTCTACAGTATTGGAGACATTTATAATCTCTGCAGGTATCTCAGATTTACAGATTAAAGCCCACTAAATACCTCACAAGTGTGGGATTTGACATACAGTATGTTGATGTCTTTACACTGATCTGGGAACTGCATCATGTGCATGCAGTTATATGGCCACCAAAAGCTCTGGGTTATAATTCAAATTCAGGGAAGATGGACAAATTTATATGCAAACCCACTTCACCCAGCTCAGGTCAGGCTCAAACTGATCAAACTGCATGATTTGTGATGGAGGGAGATCCACCACTGTAAACCCCACAGAGAGTGCACACTCTCTGACCTACTCTGCTGCTTCATGGCCTACTGTGCTGCTTCATGGCCTAGTGTGCTGCATGGCTTGACTTTATTTTAAAATGTACACTATGGCAGGCTTGAAAAATTTCACTGACAAACATCCTGCTGTAGAGAGTTGACATGTCACACATTGCCCCCCAGTCAGCCATAAATGATGTCACATCCCATTAGCCCTCCCTGGAAGCAGACCCTTTCCTGTGTGTGTGTGTGTGTGTGTGTGTGTGTGTGTGTGTGTGTGTGTGTGTGTGTGTGTGTGTGTGTGTGTGTGTGTGTGTGTATGTGTGTTGGTTGGCTAGCTGTGGTGCTAAGTCAGAGTCCAGACACCTGGAGAAGAAAGAGCGAAAAAGAGAGTTAAGGGAATAGCAGCTTCAGCACAGAGGAGAAAGAGGGGGGGTAAATAAAGGAGGAGAAAGGATGAAAAGTCAGCTAGAAGTTGTAGCCGTAAATCAGCCTGTCTCCAGTCTGAGAATCGCAGAAGATCGACGCACGTGATTTATGAAGTCTTTATAACCAAGGGAGGTGGCATTACACACAGCAAAGAGTTACAAATGGAGAGGCATTAACCTCTACCTGTGGCTGTCAGATTGATACAGTTTCCCCCTTGCTTGGAGAAAAACTACAGCCTGAAGCTGAGCAATGAGCTTCAGGAGTTATAGCCCTCCTTAAAGGTAAGATATTCTGTACGATCAGCGGTGGAAAAAGACCCACATTTACTTCTCTGTCATCGCTTGGTGGGAGAAAGTGAACCGTTTATTTCTTCTCTTTGAAAAGGACAGGTTACTTAGGAGTTTTAAGGCATATTCCCGAGCGTATTTTATACTGCTGCGAGGATGAATCCTCGTAAAAATGAAAAACCTCTGGAGCAGAAGCAGTCTGTGTGTTCTTAATGATGAAACGAGGCGACGGAGTAACACCAACAAAAGTGAAAGTGATAAATTCGACAGCTACGCCGTGAAAACACATCAAACCGAAAATCCCTTTTCCAAACATTCCAAGCTCGTTTGAACACCTTCGCATTTATTTGTTTTTTTAATTCGTTCTCATGCATTTTAATAGATCCATTACCTATAAATATCTGAACATACACAGGGACGTATCCTTAACCTGGACCAAGAATAACAAGCCCAGGAAGGCTCAGATAGAGGGGCTGTGTGTTCATTATGATATGCAGCATTCAATTGCCACATTAATTAAGCAGCTCGAGGCAGCAGTGGCAGGATGACGGACAGGCCTAGTCACTGGAGGCACGTCTGATACTCTGCCAAGTCCAAGCCCCGCTGTCCGGCTGCTGATTTATGGACAGAACCAGAAGTCGGAAAAGTATCCAGGAGTCATATTTTTAGCTGGCGGTAGTGCTGTGCACATGTGCAGGGGCTTAAGCCGGCCCCAAGGGATGCCATTCATCTCTCATCACTGCCATGCTGATAACATCCTTCTCTATATAATGCTCACATCCCATCCAGCGCGTGCACTCACACGCTCACGGGAACCAGGTGGCGGTCAGCTTCCTACGAACGGAGTCACATAAATACACAGCCAGTGTTTAGATGACACTAGGTCTTTGGCATACTCTTTTTGTAATCCTTTTGTGAGTTTGTGATTTGCGGATGTTTAACAGGAAGTTATTGAGGAGTGTATAAAGCCCGGTTTCCTTCCTGCTCAGACAGCGCTGTAATTTGGCTGTGTTTTAACAGCTCTGCAGTTCCCTCCGTTCGGCCTCCTTTCCCCCCAATATTTCTTCCTTATGCTTCACTTCAATACATTTTAATCTCCACTTTTTACAAAGTAGAGAAAAATGAGAGGCCATTTTCATGCCAGCTGTCCCTTGATGTATTCTGCTCGTCGACTGCACATGTGCAAATAATGCTTTGCCGTACTCATTTGAATATCAGAATGGCTGATTATGAGGGTGGCATGCGTGAGCACAACCCTTCAGGGGCAGAGAGCGAAAAAGAAAGGACAGAAAGATGAAAGGACGTTGGAGTTAATAGCCATGGGTCTGGCACTGCGTATCACACAGTCAAGACCAACAAGGGTATGAAAGGATTCAGCATCAGTAAACAATGTGATTACGATGGTTACAACATTCAGTAGTTCAATCATTTTTAAGTCAGGGGGGGAAAAAAATCATTGAATAATTGGCCCTTAGGTCAACTGCAACTGCCCGCTTTTTATGTGGATTTGAGTTTTTAGATTTGGATGCTAGTGTGGTTTGAAACTGCAGATGTCTGTGTGTTCAGAAATACACTGGCTGAGTTGCTTTCCAAAACAATTTAATATGAAATACTCTGTGTTTGCATCAGATGAGTTACAGCAAAGATGGTTAATAGGCCAGAGAAATGGAAAATGTTTCAACAACTGTTTAAGAATTAGGAAAGTTTGGGTTTTTTTTAAATGTTAGATGTTGGGTATACTGTACACCCATCAGGCCTCACATAGCCCATAAGCCGCACTCATGGATATTGGCGAGACACTCATCTTTTTTTTCTTGATTGGCCAATTGATAGTGAAACTGACAGGAAACAATGAGAAATAGAGACGGGTTTTGACTTGCAACAAAGACCCCCAGTAGAAACAGAACCAGGGACTGTGGTTATGCAGCATGAGCTGTAACCTTTCGGCTGACCAGAGTGCCCCAAGATATTCATCCTTAGTATTTTGTGGCATCGTTGTGCTGTGGTATTAAGCCAAACTTGTCATTTTTTAAGATAAACTTATTGTCAGTGCTTTGTAATGAATAGTTCCTTCATTGATGGAATAGTTTTGTGCTGCTGCTACAAATTGCTCAAACTTTCCACCAGTGCTGTGCTGATCCAAAACTGCTGCTGACCTTACTTTCTGATACAGCCCTCACCAGTCACGTGCTGAATTGCGCCTTGCAGACGATTAGTGCTAATTTCTGAGGACATGCAAAACCAACACTCCCAAGCAACATGGGACAGGCAGTTAAAAA
The DNA here is from genome assembly GCF_017976425.1 of Toxotes jaculatrix. Taxonomy (NCBI): domain Eukaryota; kingdom Metazoa; phylum Chordata; class Actinopteri; family Toxotidae; genus Toxotes; species Toxotes jaculatrix. The sequence continues at coordinate 15,219,192 of NC_054412.1, forward strand.
AGTATATCAGTGGCATAATGCTTCAGTGGCTTGTCTTCCTTGTAGAATCAAATGATCCCAACTAATCAAAAACTAATCTTGGGAACTGATTAGGGGCCACCACTGCTAATACTAACCGTGGGCCCTCTGAGCGCATTAACAAATGCAGACTATACAAAAAAAAAAAAGGGGGGGGGGGGGGGGGGGGGGGCAAAATATGTGTTACACAGCACTACATTTATCATACTAGATCAACACTTGGGAGTCATCTGATCTCAACATATAGAGAAAACAGAATGGTAATGTTGTGGTGATCGAAACACGCTGCATTTTTCATCAGTGTCAGATACAGGCAAGTGACAGGAGGCTGGAAACTGGCAGGAGCGCTTGGCTCCATAACTGCACAGTAATGACCAGATGAAATGTATTCATGTATGCTGATCTGCTGCTGGTTCTGCTCACAATGTGTTGCTAAACCAGATGCTATTTGCTTGCGTTTAACTTCCCTTCTCCTCTGCCAAAAAACTGGCGCTCCAGCGCTGATGAACATTGCAAATGCGTAGGTGTGTTCTTATGATAAAGTGACCGATTTCAGCTCAACAGAGTCAAGACAAACAATAACAAATACTGCACACAATACTTGCTACTGAAGATACACAGTAATTGCTTTCATATGAACACCACGCAGAGCGTGCTGTCTTAGGCTGGCGCAATCTCATCAGTACGTTTTGGAAATTGATAAATGCTCTAATTTCTGTGGCACACAAACATGGAGCAGAATTATAATAAAATAATTTCTCCCAACCCAATTTAAATAAATCATTTTGAAGCGATATCAGAATAAAGCCAAAGATGTAATTGAACCCAGCTTTCATATTGACAAATGGGAAAAAAAAGGAAACTGACTTTATTTCATTTGCCACTGGGATGGTGCCTCTTTAAGAATGAAAACCGCAAATTGCTCTCAACAATTCCTATACCTCTGGAGTTGACCACTTTAAAATTGGCCCGTTCAGAGATTATAAATATGGCTATTTGATGGCTCTGTTATTACGCCTGAGAGGGGGGAGGAGAGGGAGGGCTTGTGGCTGTAAGGCCGGATGGTTTCTCTTGATGTGGGGGAGAGCTTTGAGCTTCCACACCACACGCTTCTGTGCTCTGCAACAGGAAAAACACAGGAGATCACTTCCAAATGAAAATGCTCGCGCACATGCACACACACACATACCCCATGTGCAGGCGATACAGCGAAGTGATAAACAAAATAAACAGCTCGTCCCTCCACCGCACAACACCCAAAGTGTTAGGTTGATGACAACGCTGGGGTCTGTTGCTATAAACAGTAGCTCCATCTCTACACAATTATGTGTTTGCATGTTGGTGTTTTAATAGGTGTACCTCTTTCCATATGCGCACACCTAATCTCATTTCCCTGAATGTTTAATGTGGGTTTTTATTGAGCCCTTGAACCGAGACAAAGTTTTGCATCTTTATCCATGGTTTACCTTAAAATGACTCACTCCCTCTATCCAGTGCAACATATGTCTGCTGTTTACCTCTCTCTTTCCGTATGTGTGTACAGTATACATGTGCATGTGTGGGTATGGGAGTTACATTAGGCCACAACAGCAAAGGTCGGCAGGAGCCTTGTATGCATCATAAGTCTTTATTGTCCCTGGTGAGCAGCATTTCCAGTAAACAGGGCCGTTATGGAGGCCAAGTTCCCCATTCGTGTTTGTGTGCTACGAGGTCAAGAGTGGAGTCATGGAGTCAAACGGTGAATGGCAAAAAAGTAAATCCCACAGCAGGAATCCTTAACAATCTCGTTTTAACAAGGTCCTTGGGTTGTTTTCTCTCTCCCCCTTTTTCCTCTCCGTTCCCTTTGCATCTGGCCATCTCGCAAGTACACACACATTTCTCCCTCTCTTCCCCTTGCTGTGGGTAGCTGAAGCTAGGCTGACTCAGCCCTCCACACTATTCTTGGGTCCTGACGAACAGTGTTGATGTAGCCTGTCTGATGGCCACACGCCATAAACCAGTCTTTGTTCCCCCTGCCACTTCTGCTGAGCTGTTCGCCCTCGCCTCTCCTTCCAAAACTGCTGCTTGACCGACCGACCAATTGATGAAGCGTAAGCAAACCACTTTAGATCAACAAAAGGAGTTTATCTTTCAGTAAGTGAGTGGGCCACTGTAGTGAAATGTGATACTGCAACTACTGCAGAGGCCTTACTTAAAAATAAAAATGACCACAAGTATCTCAGTGTATTCCCGTGGCCTTTGGGGTCAAGACAATGTGTGAAGATGTTCTTTGATAGAGGCCCAGGGCTGCTGAAAAATCATTAATCACCTCATTAGCCTGGATACTTTAGGAAAAAATGCTTTGATCCAAAACTGCCGGAGGCAGGAAGAGACTTCAGTACCTGAGGGAGAGACATGAGTTTCCTAAGAGGAAATAGGAAGAGAATGGTTTGATTGTTGGGATCTCTCCGTAATGAGGTTTATTATCAGACAGACAAGCATTGGACAGCTCTCACGACCGCAGTCTTAACAGTTAAATACATGGCTATTCATTGTGGATCTCTCACCCCTCTCACTTTCTCTGTCTCTTTCTCACAGAGGCCAATTTGCCTCATTCCTCGGATCCAGTCAAATAAATACGGTAATATACAGAGGGCGAGAGTAATGGCTCTGCAGTTTGCAAACTGCCTGTCTACGCTGTCGTCCATTAAGATGTGAGATAAATTCAAAGCATGTCTGATATTAGCGCATGCTCAAACTCAAACCATCTGTCTGCGTGTAATCACGCAATGCACAGAGAGAGGGAAAGGGTGAAAGGTATAACCGTCCCCGTGGAGGGCACACGCGGCTTATTATGGTCGATGAGAGACACAAAAAAGAGACTGCGGCGTCCCTGAAAATAGCGTAACCGTCATCATATTATGGCATCTGAGAGGAAATTCACGTCGCTACCGTTCTCAAAGGGACAAAGAGACCTTTAAACATCCTCAGAGACGTGAGGAGAATTCTGGGGTTGTGCAGCTCTGAACGAGGATGATTGATGGGACGCCTGAGGACAGTGAATAGACAGGATAGATAGAGAGACTGAGAGCAGCACACACACAGAAAGACAGAGATATGCTGACAGAAAGTGTTGATCTGACAGCACAGAGATCAGGAGGTGTGTATCTGGCCTCTCTCTGTGACCCACATGTCTGGATGTAGGGAAAGAGAGAGCACACACACACACACACACACAGATCTGGCTACCATCTCTCATCAGTCATCTCAGGAAGCAGACTCTGCTTTTTGATAGTTGACATGGCTGCCATCAGCTGGATATGGAAAAAGCCAAAAAAAAAAAAAAAAAAAAGACTGAGGAGTTTGAAATCTTACGCTCCATCGAAAGTATAACCAACTTCAGCAGATTGTGTGGAATGTTTGAAAAGGAATGCAATCCTTAAAATAAGAGCCACAGACTACTTTTATCAGTTATATAAGGCTTAACAGATGCCAACCACTAATCTAATGATGAATATCAAGTGCAGACTTTGTCAAAAGCTTTTATATTGAAGGTGTTGTGATTTTAGCAAATCTCTAGATCATTTTACCTCCTGAAATTGAAGGAGCTCGGGTAACTGGTCATAATAAATTATGTCACATAAATCAATCCACTGAAAAGAAGGGGGGGCGGGCTGTGGAAGAAAATCTCCATTCATGATGGGAAGAATGAATGCATTGTCTGAGCAGCACTGTACTTCACTGTACAGCGTTCTGCGTTAAAGAGACAAATCACCGCAGGCCTTCATGAGTGAAGCATAGTGGGAGGCCAAGATGAATACAGTACATTTCCCCTCTCTGTTTCCCTCTCTGCTAAGACATAGCAATTAAAAAGTCCCCGTAGAAGCAGAGCTCGAAGGAGCCAGCAGCTCAGTGAGAGACACAGACCACGGCCACTGCTCTAATTGAAACAGGGCCTAAAGTCTAACGGCAATACCCACATTTATTTATTTTCAGCCATTTAACATGTCTGAGATCTTTGTCTCAGAGAGCTAATTGCTCCTTCCGACAGGAAGACAGTGAGTCAATGGGTAGTTTATGTACAAAGAGATTTTAATCTGATCCCCCTCCTTGTTTTCAGCCTCGTGGAATCAGTAGAAAATATGGAAAATATGAGAGTCTTTTCTCAGTGTTATAACAATACAGGATAATCCCCAACTGTTTTACTAAGGTTGGTAAATATTTAAAGTGTTTGCCGGGGTGTAAACTTTTGGTTATTGCTCTAGCAGTAGGGGAGAGTTTGTTTTGTTGTTGCCTGCATCTCTCCAGTCCATTACATCATGAGATCATTTGTTTGAAAGTTTGATTAGAGATCTCAGAAAATCCACAAAAATGCACAAAATTGTCCGTCCTCTTTGACCTGGCACATGCTGAATAAAGGCAGAAAAAAAAGGCAAGCGCTGGGTGAAAGGAATGTAATCATGGTGCATTCATGGATGTCAGCGCACTGAAAGAACTTTTTAAAATCCCATCCGATGAGTCTCCCAGACCACTCCAGTAAAGTAGAAAATGGGAAATGTTATACTTTCTCTCTCATCGACCACACACTCGCTCGACTAGCTAAGTAACAGAGGAGCAGAGGCCACTTCTGGAGTAACCAGAGCTTTTGAATTCTTTATGCCCCCCCCCCCCCCTTCTGATTCTTTCTTACTGTCTGCATTGCAAGACCCCTTGTGTGTATTTTAAGCATGTCTGCACACAATTACATTACATGTGCATGAAATTCTTTTTTTTTTTTTTTTTGCAGCTTATTCTTTGTTTCTTCTTGCTGAATTAGCTGAACATCAGGTAAACAGAGAGGAAGGAACCATAGACATGGTCACTGGCTCTTGTATGAGCACATCTGTCTGCCAGCTGTGCATATGTTTACACCTGACCCCAGCCAAGTCACCGTCTGGGTCGCTCCCTCACTCTCTCCTTCACATTACCTCCGTCCAACCCCACCCCCACTCCCACCCCCACCCCAGCACCACCCCCACCCCCCTCCCCCAAAAAGGTTTTCCTTCCTACTGTCGAGGAAACTCTTCAGCCCAGGCTCAAATGTGCTCCTGCAGCACCGCTGAGTTCCTCACCTCAGTGGCACACTCGCTGCAGAGCAGGCCCGGGCCGAGCTACCACAAGCTCCGAAGACTGGTTAGATTCAAAGGTGATTAAAGTAATGAAAGCAAACTGAGGTTATTGGGAAAAAAAGAGGGGATCAGATAAAATTGGGGGCAGAGAGCTAAGCCAGAGAGTGGTGGAAAAACTGTGATGGGATGGGATGGGTTTCAAAGAGAGAAAAGGCTGATTCATGGAGGTCATACGTGTCATGGCTCACTCATGACTGATACTACAATTACTGCCTTTTCCCCTGTAAACACTAGCATTGCATCATGTGCTTCTGCTTCGGCAAACAAAAAAAAAAAAATACACCATCCCATTCGCATAGACATTTCTGTCCTTTCTTTCTCCAATTGAAACTGTTTTGAGAAGACAAGTGTTTACACTCACACGGACAAGGGGAAGTCTCAGTTTGACTGATTACTAAACAATGCTAATCGCCATGATAAAAATGGAGCATTAAAATCAGCGTTCGATAAACACGAGCCAGGGAGTCACCAGAAGATAGCCTTTGATACAAAGGGGTTTTTCCCTCCTCTTTGTTTTTTCACTGTTCTGTAGGTGGCCAACCGCTGGGCCGAGTTTGGAGTGTAGTGAGACTTTGGTTTGGAGAAGGACTTGGGGTTTTAGCTGTCATTTTGTGGAAACAAACAAACCTCGGTAATCAAAGTCACTGTTTGGAGCGAGTCAAAGTCCCATTCCATCTTGTCTACCAACCATGGGTTGTTTCATTAAGGGAATTTGTATTGTATTCTAAGTGCTCTTTAGATTCCTTTGTTTACACATTTCTGTTATGTTACAGCTATTGTTGGCATTGGAATTTCTTTTTATTTTGTTTATAGCCCCTTTAAAGCCCCCATGAGTTGGCTGCTTACATTGCTACACTAAATTGTGTAAAAATTACAAACAGTGCTTTCATTTTCACCATTTAAAGACTATTTCAATTAGGTTTACCATCTATAAATGTTGAAATCAATCCCTGAAATGTGTTTTTTCAGCAATAGCCATTCAGTATTTATTTACATTCTGTAATCACCTCTTTATATTGTAATTTGCATCGTTCCCACGCTGAATTCATATTGCTTTCACATGAATATGGGATCGACAGGAAACGATGTATGCATGTAATCCAGCATTACTGTATCTAATTGTTGTCAGCCTCGCTGTTTAGTATTCGCTGTCCCACAGTCGTATCAGAGCTGCATTAACTTACTGCTAACGCAAACCCGCCTCCGCTTCCCATAAAAAAAGCTCAGCTGGTGAAACAAAAGGTGGCTTTTATTGTGAAGCAGTAACAGGAAACGGAATGTATTTGGCATTAAGGTTAGCACTGACCTTGATTGATAATCAAAACAAGACATGGTTATTTTTGGAATTTATGGACTCATTTTTAATTTTTGCGAGGGAGTAATGGAACAAGGAAGAGAGGCCAGAGTGAGCTGTTAGAGCTCCAGCTTCTCAGCAAGGTAACAGACATACTGTATGTGTCCTGCTGTTTCGTGGAAAACATTGTGTGTAGCAGAAAGTCTGGTTTTCAATTATTATTGACTGATTCCTTTATTAAAATGGGACTTTGTTTGGTTGCACTGCAAACGGATACACCAGTTGCTCTTCTGACAAAGTAGCTGCTCAGTGAGCAATTGCTTTTGTATTAAACCTCACTAAAAAATGTGTCATCGAATCAACCAGAACTGAAATCTTAAAGTTTTCAACTACTGAAAAACTATTGAATTCAGATCTGAAAATGTAATTTAAAATGGAAACTATTCTCTTTTGTAATATAATGTGACAATGTCATGATATAATATGATTAATAACAGTAAAACCGTATGAATTTGTTGGGTAAGAGCTTCAATGTCCCTTATTTCGATCACCTATTATAATGTTTTTTGAACCCCAGCTCAGATAAGGACAGTGGCTTTAAAATCCTTCTAATTGAACCTCATAAATACACTGTAATATTACCAGTGTTGCTTTATAAGGGAGTTGTATTTTTTTTTTTTTTTCCCCAAAAAAATCACTCCCATGCAGTGGCCTAACAGCCATCGTCGGGGGCCAGGGAGGGGGTCTACGAAAGCCGATGGGGGCCACATGGATGAGCACGGGCTGGTGAGCCAGACAGTTACGGATCGCTTGCTTTTAATTAGCGGCTTCACATGCAGTCCGTGTGGAGCTGCAAGCCCACCGCAAACGCATGGAAGATGTGACAGTTCCCCCTTTGGGAGACACGGCCCGGGGAAAGGCTCTGGCATTACTACAGCGTCTCGACTCAACACAATGCCCAATGTGCACGCCAGACCCACGGCAATTAGCTTCTAAGGTTCCCCCTCGTTCTTTGCCTTCTCTCTTTCTTTTTAATGTCGGAGCTTGGAAAGGCTCAATATAATCAAGTCAAGAAAAGTTTATTCTGTTTAGAATTCCATCTGGTTCCAGGGGGGCTAATTTTAGCGGCGCGCAAGAGCGGTATGCAGTGAGGCTGCATGTACCATCCTACTTAGAGCGGTGGGGGGGAGAGCTCAGCGCAGACACCCAGGCTCCTAGGCAATAGACTGGCCGACTGGTGTTTCTAAACACTGCTGTAGCCGTTCTTCCATCACTCAGCACACCCTGTGTTCCAACAAAATGTGTCCCTCTGGCACTTACCACAGGATCCAAGACTCTTTCACCCCCCTTCTACAGCCCTCCCACCCCCCCGATCCATCTTGCACCCCCCTCTCTTTCCTCACCCTTTCTCTTTTTTGCTCTGTATCGGTAACTTTTACTGTGTTTCAGCGGTCGGGTATCACCTCAGCTGAGGGCCCTGCATAAAAAGAACGACTGCGCTCCAAGCTGTGATGCTTTGTGGTGATAGTGCTGATTGGATGTGGCACTCAAAATTACCTCGGTCTGACTACGCAGTCATTACGTACGCCTGCATCATTTACAAGCAAGCCGGAATGGCCAAATTCAATTCACAGGGAAAGTATCGTCTTTGTTTCTCTATATGATGATTGCAGGATTGTGACAAAACATAACTCTCTAATTTCAGGGTTAAAAAGCGATGTCTCCGGCCTCTCAAACTCTACAAGCACATATGGACTTTCCATTTTAGATCATGGCAGACATTTAATCTATTCATCACATATCATACTGTACCTGTACATGAGGGGAGTTTTTGATATGAGATTTAAATATACAGTGTTTTGATTTCTTTTAGCACTACCACAGCGCAGCATGCTGATTTATTGCCACCTGTCAGTGAGGAATCACACCTGACCGAGCAACTTTCACAATGTAAGGATCTTTTAGGGTGTGGAAAATTATGGCCTGTGTGACTGTGGATGTGGCTGCCTCATCCTTTCAGCTCGTGTTTGACTGCACTGAGACGGGGAATAGAGGCAGACTTGTCCTCTGTCAGGCTTGCATTACACCAGAAGGGAAGCCTTTTCACGCCTAGCTGAAGAAACTTGAGAGAGCTTATATACGAGCTCTGTGGGACCCGCAGAGTCCAGTAGTGATTCAAACCGGTTAAGAATAACACACCCTCACCTACTAAGTACTGTTTGGGCTAATATTTTCTCTTTGGAAAAAAAACCTCTGGTCAGAGCACTGATTTGTTCCCGTCTCTGGACTGTCATTTGTCATTTCACAATGTATGTCAGCATTTCACCCTCTGAGGAAACTCAGTGAATCCCCACTGACCATAAGTAGATTGTTTATGGTTTCACTAATTTGATTTTAGTGTATTTAGTGGATCACGGACAAGGGCAGCAGCCACATAATCACAGCAATGAGGCATTTATACCCTCCATAATTAACAGTCTTACAGGGAAAACATCATGGTGTTTTAACCATGGTATTATTTGTGTCCTGCTAATCAGAGAAATGTTTATTGCTCTCAACATACAGCTGGGAGGATATAAATATCAGTAATGTGCTCGTTTCACGTTTTATAGTGGTGGTAAGAGATTTTAGTTTCCTGTAATTAATAAAGTTTAATTTGTGAAAACAGTGTAAAAAAAAGGCTATTTAGAGACAGAGAATGAGAATCACAGGGATTGAAATAATACAAAATGGCATTAAAATACAATCTCACTATTAATAGTTGACTCACAAATCTGCTTCACTTAAGTGTGCAGATAAAATTTATCCTTCACGTTTTTTTTTTTGTTTTTTTTTGTTGAATAACCCCGAGGCAAAGTATGGATTGGTCATCAGAAAATGCCGTTATTAATCTCTGTCTGTAGTCTTAACAAATGAAGGCTACAATCATATGGAAACAATCTGGCCCTTGCCCACGAAGAGACAGAAAACAGAGCCAAATGAAGAACATCCTTTCTCTTAAGACCTGTAATTTGTTTTTATTACCTATTAGGTAAAACACCTCATTTATCAATGTCAAACTCCTCACAAAATGATAGCTGTCCACATGTAAATCAGCTAATGCGATGTATGGTTCAGAATTAAGTGGGCTCTTTCTTATGAAATGCTCTACTCTGTGGGCTCAGTGACCCAGCTAAGCCACCCACGACCAGACGTTTTTCTTTCACAGGGCTGTGCTGGAAAACCAAGCAGAGAACACTTAAAAACAGAACTGATTAAGCACAGACCAAACTGTGTTTCTGTACCCCACACAGTAGAAGCCCGGGACATGGATCTGTGTGTGCGGTAATTGATGCTGAATATTAATATTAAACATATTATTAAACAAAAAAAAAGGCTGACGAACGGAGAGGAGAATAATCTCATAGGAAGTTTCACTCGTCCCTTTTTTGCATTTTATTTGGCACAATAATTAATGCATGTATTCCATTTAAAAAAAAAGGGGGATTTCGGATACAAAGATCTTCACTTATTTTTTTCCAGGTTGAGTCAGTACAGACTCAAAGTTTATTCCTTCTACATTCTCTGAAATAAATCCATAACCTCACAAAGATGTTCAGTGCATCAAGCTACACATTACCCATAATCAATAAAACCTTTGATTCAGAAAACCTGTGGTCTATTTCGAATAACATGCAACTTCATTTCTCACTTACGTGTTTAAATATATTTCTGTTCTGCTTTAAGTTACAACATGGCAGTTGGGTTGGAGGAGTTTGTGTTCATTTTCCGTGTGAGTTCTCACAGATGGAGGTGAAATCCCCCTGTTTGCCGCCATCCACAAGCGCCTTTATGACAACTTATTCAACACATAACACACTATGCCATCATAAGCAACTTGGACCACTGCTTTCAGCTAGGCAAAAGCATGATGAATGACAGGTCTTGTCTGAGCTGTGCCAAGTAACACAACTCAAAATACATGATACGGAACCATCCAATACTACTGTAGAGCATATCTGTCAATCTGGCAGAGGTCTCCAAAACAGGGACCACACACTCTTTATTAGAGCCAGTAAAATGTCCCAAAGACGTGGCCTGACTGTGCTTTCTGCCTAGCTACCATGAACAATAGTAGGATTGTGCTGCTCCTCTCTTTTTCTTTTTGTAGGCCCATTATTTTTTCTAGCATTTGTTATTCTCACTTAAACTACAGGCTGGCTCCACGAGTGGGCCACAGCGTCTCAGAACCGGGCCTGCTCAGGCCAGGAAAAACCCGGCGGAGCCAGACGAATAAAAAGCCAAAGCGCCGACGCCGCGCGGCTTCCAATCTGGTTCCTGTCAGGGGGACATCAAGGGAACACCCGCAACGCAATCTCCAAACGTCTCCCTTTCCTTTTGCTCCCTCCCTGCTTCTCTCCCTCCATCTCTCCCCACCCTTCAAGCGATACGTCTTACAGATGACTGAACCATCGCCAAATGCTCCCAAAATGCCTTTTTTTTTTCTCCTCCATCTCTCTTTTTCCCCCTCTCGTGTCTCTGTGTTTGGAGCCAGCCCACATGGATTGGGATCAATTTAGGATGAAATGATAATTACCCTGTCAGTTTCAATTCCGACGTGATGAAGTGAGAAACAGGAAATGTAATAAACATAAATGGAATCTCAAGCGCTTTTGATTGGGAGCGGAATTGAATCAGACTCCACAAACTTGGTCGAATTGTCAATTCCGTGCCATCCCCGCTGAGAGACAGTTATGCATTTATGCCTCGTCTCACACCAAAATGCTGGATAAAGCATATTGCTGCAGATAATTACCGAATTCCACATTCAATACCGAGACTATATGCCTGTTACTGTTTAGTTTGGAACTTCATACATAAGAAATGATCCGTGTCACATCTTTCCAGAGGGAAACTCAGGAGCCTTACCCTCCTCCAAAAACCCTCAGCAGAAGCCACATATCTCCGTATATTTGATCGCCACATCCAGCACCTGAACCAAAGTGAGTTTGTCGTTTTCGAGCATATTTGGCGTTGGGAGATCAGTGATAGTGCGCGGCTAACGGTAGCCAGCTCTAACCCTGTCATGTTGGCTGTTCCACAGCTGATGTATGGAGCTGATTCCTGGCGGACCGCGCTGCGCTGCCTGGATTTGTTTAACCCGGCAGATCAACCTTCAGACAGGAGCATGTGTGCAGGTAATGGCTGCCAGATGAGGTGAGGCCAGCTCTTAGAGGCCTAGTGGATGCTACAGAGGAGGAATGAAAAAAAAAGCACACACACACACACACACACATGCATATACAAACAAGCACATCGCCCCTGGAACTGTTATGAAAGACAACAACAAATGTGCAAATAAAAAAGTCAATATTTAAAAGCATCACAGTCCCCTTCTTATGTAGGCGGTTCATTGAGAGTTTAAGTTTTTTGGATTTTCAAAAATGTTGATATAAACCTGAACTGATTCCAGGCTCCATTTGCTGTTATGATGCCAGTGTGGCTCTTAGCTGAGCTTCGGTGTGCCGACGGTTGCCAGATTCTTTCTGGACATTGACTGGACACAGAAGTGAATGGACACGGGCTAAAGGTGAGGTTGCCAGGCGGTGTCTGGACATTGGTCTGGCCTGACCAACCACAGTCTAGCAGGATGAACGGCCCCCTGTAATGAGGATACACTAGAACTAATAGGTCTTTTCCAGCGTGCGTATTCATTCACAAAGCAAACAAATAAATGTCAAAGATTAAACACGCCAGGGGCATCTTTGGCACACGTCACGACCACCCAGTAGGCCACAAGGGCTCTGAATGACGAACTTAGCTGACAACCACTCAAACAAATATAAGCAAAAACAACAACCTCTTACTGGGGATGCAAATAATTAATTGTGCATATGTTTTTGTAGCTAATATTCTCAATGGATGCATCTGCAGCAGGGAAGATTAAAAAAAAAAAAAGTCTGAGCTGTAGATGTAGGCGATTTTAGAATTAGCAATTTTAGTATCTGATTTCATCTCTTTCACACTGTTTTACAGTGCGGCTTTCAGGGGCAAGCTAAAAGTAATTCTTTCCCCCAAACGTCATCATGTTCTAAACTGGTCAGCATGACTGTAAATTAATTTGTTCCCTTCGCTGTACAGACAGTGAACTTGAGCAGTAAATTTCCAAGAGTAAGCTCGGAAAGGATGAAGAAAATCTATCTTACAAGCAATCATTAGTGAGCGTGCCTCCTTTGATGGGTCAAATAAATTGAGGTAGCTGTTACACAGACCATCTTTTTCCTTCAACGTAGTGATTAAAGATCCTTGAGCAAAAGCAACTTGAGAAAGACATACAAGCGAAACAGCAAGGGAGGTAAGATGTAGAGGAAAAACACAAAAAGAGAAAACTGTACCACCCTGGCTCAAGAGGCTGCTTTTTACGAGCTGGCTTCTTGTAATTAAAAAAAATGAACGGTGTGGCTGATATTTCATTTGACCTTCTGTGTGAGCAAACATCAGGCAGGGATCCGCCAGGGAGCTCCACACATCTCCTGCAGTCTAATTTATAACGGCAACCCACCAAGCAGCAGCAACAGGAGAACAAACTAGACCCAGGGGTTTGATAAAGAAGCTTGGCGATGAAAAGACCTCCGCTACCAGCAGCCACCCTCCCGCCTGCACAAGCCTGAGAGGAGAGGGGGAGTCAAGCCAAACTCTGCACCTGGCCACCACAGAGTCCGCCAACTCTCTTTCCTGTTCCTGTTTCCTGTTATGACGTGTTTTTGTTTAATTATTCTTTCTTTTTTTTCTTTTACTTTTTTCTCTGGGGCCATGTAGTTTGAAGCAGGTAAAAGGGGCATTCAAGCATTGAAGCCACCTGGGACAGCAGGTTGAGCAAAGCACCGGGGGAGTGTTGCTCTGGAACATGTCTGCAAGCAAATGACTCTGCCTTTACTGATTAGCCCGGTCAGCCTCTCACCTGGCAAACACAATATCTCCATGTGACAAAGTAACAGAGGTGATGCTGTCGGTTAAAATATGTAAAAAAAAAAAGACTGTTGTTTGGTGACATTATTACTGTTAATGTTATTATATTAATTATTAGTAGTAGGAGGGATAGTTACGGAAGTTCCATTAACTGAATTATGTATTTCATTCATACTTTATTTCATTAAAAACACAATCATTTACAACCAGAATTAAAAGCTACCTAAAGGCCATACAATATTACATTATGAGACTATTCACACGAAGAAGCCAAGACCATATTCTTTATATTCTTACTTTATGAGTCATGTAAATAAACGTATGATGTGATGTATTTAATTGTTTCAGAAAACTTCGATATCTTACATTTAGTTTTTTTGTTTTGTTAAGAGTCAGGCATTAATTTGGGAGTGCTGACACCTTTTTAATTTTGGTATGGCAACTCTCTTACATTTAGATAATACACTGTGCCTTGTTGCACTCATTTGTTTGTTAATATCATTTAATAAAATATTTGTTAATATTAATTTAAGGACCTCTATTGAATCTCATTGCCTTTTCTTTCCCAGTGTCTTCTGTCTTTCTCTGCTTTGAAAAACAGTAAGGAAACACTACAAACGTTCATACATTCTCTACAATAAAACACATTTTCTATTATTACCCATTGTAGAAAGTAACTACGTAGATTTATCCTTGTCATTTAAAAAAAACTGATATTAACAGCTGTAGTTAGTAGCTTTAGAAATGCTTTATAAATTAAGATTGTACATAAAAAACATATGATCAGTCTATGACATGTTTATTGCTCTAGATTCAACTACCCAGTAGTTTTAAAACAACTGCAACACTAAATGCTGTTAATAATGATCCAGTATTATAGTAATCTATTAGTCACAACTGCCATTGCAGTTATTGCTTTTTTTTTTTGATAATTAAAATACATTTTGCAAACAATACTTGGTAAATGCAAGATTTTTACTAGTAATGAAGTATTTTTGTTGTGTCGTCTCACTACTTGTTATAAAGAAAATGATCTGAACGCTTCTTACACCACTGATTAATTAACTTTAATGCACATTGATCTTTGTTTAACCGTGCACTCTTTCTCTTGTGCTGTGACTAAAGCCCCGTGGTTGAACACTGGGTGGCACTGTGCAGGCTGATGCTGATGGCTTGACAGCAGCAGAGAAACAAAGCTTGAAGATGGAGAGAAAGTGTAGCAGCCAATCTAACTGGTGGTCCTCTCTCTCTCTCTCTTGCCTTCCTCCTGCATCAGCACAACGCTGGCAGAGCTAGGCAATATTTAGCCGTAAGAAAATATGAAACCCTGTTTCTATGACGGTAGTCTGAAGTACACAAAAGATCTGGAATGAAAACATTTTGGAAGAAATATCCCCCCCAGAAAATGTACTCACATTTCAGCAGAAGTGTACATAATAATTAGGCTGACCACTCTTTTCCTCCTCTCTCTTCCTCTTGTCCTCATCCTCCTCCTCTCCTGCCTCCACTATAAGACAGAAATAGATGGTTATAGGTTCCCATGCAGGATGGCTCTGGTTTTTATTCAGGGTGTACTTTCACTTTTTCTCCAAGTGCTACTTTTACAACGCTAATCAAAAATTTATAGAAAATTCCACATCATATGTAGAGATGTGCATCTTTTTGGTTTTGAACAAGTAGGACATGCATATGTGACTACTTCCAAACATCAGCCCGTGTGTGTGTGTGTGTGTCTAATAGTATTATGCATTAGAAAGGCTGCTTATTATTGAATGGGCTCTCTGTGAGGTTTCCGAGGCAGGAGGACATCTATTAGGAGGTTAGCAAAACACTATCAGCTAATACGACCTGTAATTACACCAGCAGTGAGGAAACGCAGCAAGCTAACACCAGTATGGAAACAATCTGACAATGCAAACACTGCAACTAAGCCACCACGTGTGTGTGTGTGTGTGTGTGTGTGTGTGTGTGTGTATGTACATTTTGTAAGTGTGTGTGTATGGGTGAATGAGTGCACGTATGTGAGTGCGTGGACGGAGGCCTCCTTGCGCAGATTGTGGGTGTGCAAACTGTCAAACTGGAGTGGGTGGGTGGGAGTGGAGGGAGCACATCTGGAGGGAATTTATTGTATAATTCAGTCTATTATTGCTGCGGTTGGTGCTTAAGGAGCACGCACACAATTACCGTCCACTCTGCAAGGCTACAAGTGGCCTCTGGCCTAAACTAATAAACTGTGGAGGAGGGTGGAGAGAGGAGAATTCATTTGAGGTTATCATCATCACACTCCTCTCTGCTACCTCTCACACTGACACTTACCAGAGTTTACAATAAATCAGTGAAGAACACCTACTGTTCAGACCCAGATTATGGCAAAATTAGATTTGAATCTGGTTTTAAAGGTTTGAATTTGACACACATTGCTGGAGCAGCACTTCGCTTGTGAGGTTTGTTGAACTCAAGTTCAAGTATGTTGTTTTGAAGTACTGAAAATATACATTTAAGGATGAGTTAAACAAAATAAATTTCTGTTTTTATTATTATTATTATTATACCTTATGTCTGTTTGCTTTTAATGTAAAACTTGTAAAACAATGAAAGCACCTCTATGTTAAATATGAAGTGGGGGAGGAAATATTCTTTCTAGTCTTCAAGTGAAAAGCTCATAATGTTAGGTACTTTGAAATATCAATGCAGTGCACTTTATAAACTCATCATGCTGTATGTTATGTTTTTTTTTTGCTTGCTTGAGTAACTGTACTTACATGTACTTACTTTCAGAAACAGGAAATGTTCTTATTTCAATGAGTGTAATGTGTAGGGCTGTAGTTAACAAGTATTTTCATCATCAGTTAATCTGTCCATTACTGTTTGCACTGATCAGTTATTTTATTCTACAAAATGTCTGAAGCTAATGAAAAATGCTTGTTTTGTAAAACCAACAGTCCAAACCCCCAAATATTCACTTTACTATCACTGATGACAAAGACAAGATCCTCAGATCCTCACATCTATCATCAAATTTTCAATCAATCTACTAATCAATTATTCAGCCGGTATTCAAATCGCTTTAGCTCTAAGACTGTAATCCCACCAACTAATGCTCCATATTCACCGTTACAGTTCAGGTCATTATATGAATGCATTTTGCAGCTCTCATGTTTCATGTGAAATATCCTGCGTGGTGCGTTAAGTAGGTGCATGAGCAAGGGAACTCTATTGGTTTATGAGGTGATGTCTTTTCATATACATTAGTTCGTATCATAAAATGGTCTGAAGTAAAACCCACTTCGTCTTTTCCATTTCAGCAGCTTCTAGGAATAGACTGGTGAGGCGTCTAGGATAAAGACTTTACCAGGGGAAAAATCTGCTCAGGCCAGGCAGTATCTGGCTCAGGCAGCCCTGAATGACCCGCAGTGTGTGTGTGTGTGTGTGTGTGTGTGTGTGTTTGTGTGTGTGTGTGTGTGTGTGTGTGTGTGTGTGTGTGTGTGTGTGTGTGTGTGTGTGTGTGTGTGTGTGTGTGTGTGTGTGTGTGTGATTTAGGAGCTCCTAACAGCGCTGGCGAGGAGCTCGTAACCCAGAACAATAAAGCGCTTCCCCTCCAAGCCTCCCGGCAGTGACCTCTGCTAAAAGTTAAAGGTTCAACTAGCTACACGTGTCAGGGTTGTGACCTTTCACCCCCTCAGCATGTCGGTCTCTTGCTCTTTTTTCTGCCCCTTTTTCCCTTCCTCTTCATCCACTATCTCTTGCTTCTTGCTGCTTTCTTTCCCACTGTTAACCGAAGCCTGCACACACACACACACACAAACACACACACCACCTCCTCCCTCTTCTTACCGCTTAATGATGCTCTGTCCTGCTGTCTACTAAAGTTTGGACTCTTTGGTTACTGATTCATTAACTTTCTATTTCAAATGTGTTTTTTTCAGTGTAATCAAAAATGTATTCAGCTCCTATTTTGGCCAGGCAGACTTCCAAAGCTGCGTTCTACAGACTGACAAAATTACGGCTTGCTTTGCTTCACAAGAATTGCAAACACACAATGCTTAGACACGCACGTCATGGGTTATGCATAAAGTCTTGTTGCTCTCAGCTTCAGTTCATAAGAACTACCTGACCCACCCTGTTTCCGATTTACTTTGATTTTATCCGTCTGTTGTGGTTCAGCAGGTCATCAGTCCAATATCCTAGTAATGGATTAAAGCAGTAGTTCCATTCTTTGGGAAATATGCTTATCTGCTTTCTTGCTGAGAGTTAGATGAAAAGGTTGATACCACTCTGATGTCCGTATGCTGTGTGAAGCTACTGCCAGCGGCTGGTTAGCATAGTTCAGCATAAAGATGGGAAACTAAAGCTCATTAATTAACACGTTATATCTTGTTTGCTTAATCTGCAGAACACAAAAGTGTAACAGTTGATGCAGTGTGGTTTTATAGTGGCTTATGTGCAGCACTATGTCTTGGCCATAACTTTGTATGCGAAGCTGAGCTATTTGGCTTCTGGCTGTAGTCTGATATTTACCATACAGATATGAGAGTGGTACTGATCTTCTCATCTAATACCAAAATTTCAAATTATTCCTTTAAACTGCCAAATGACAACCACAAACTCTGACGTCAAATTGATGTCTGTGGTTCGGTTTTCTTTTAGCGAGACGTTAACAGAAAGCCTGCTTCCATGCTGATTTTCAGTTTGCATAAGTCAGATAGATAGATAGATAGATAGATAGATAGATCTGATTAATTAAATGCTACTACAGTTACTTTATTTTTAATTTTATTATTATTATTATTATTGGCTCCTGTTTTACAATACAACCACAGTGTCTCGCCCGCGAGGTGTTATGTCTGCTGGGTGCAGCGCAGTCCCCAGCCTGTGGATACACTACAGTAACTACCAATATTGAAATAGCTTGGGATGAAGTGAGTATTGAATCAGGAATGTGCTTGTGGCAGATCTCCACCCCTGATAATATAGGGTGTTTTTTTCCCCAAGTGGTTTTGCCCACTTGTTTTTCTCTGTGTTTTTTCTCCCGTTGCAATGCTCTGTCACTCTTCCAGTAAATGTGTGTGTGTGTGTGTTATGTGTGTGCGTGTGTTTTAAGGAGGCTTGTTTTTATTCCGGTTGCTGTCTGTGTTTGTCGTTATACTATCTTTACAAGCCTTGGGTAGTGAGCTGGAATGTAAAGTCACACAAGTCCAAAGAACACAATAAGGTCTGCTGGTTACACATCGTATGCGCAACCTGCGGGCTATGAGTTATTCATTTATCTGGCTTATTCACATAGCCACTGTAAAAAATGGTTAGCTTCTGTGGCCTGTTGTGGTCAATATCTACAGCATGTGCTTCTGCATCCAGCCATCGCTGTGTTTTCTCGGTTTGTTTTACGATGAAACTGAATTTATAAGTTGAGAATGCATCAATAATATTTGTTTTGGATGCTGTTTATTACAATAATAACAGTGTAAATAAGATTTAGGGATGTTCTTTGAGTGCTGAAATGAAGTTGATTGTGGGATGAATGATTTTGTAGGTTATCCAGGAGCGAGAGAGGTAATTCTCATAGATTATTCTAAAGAGCAGCAAAGAAAAAGCAATTTGACAGGCTGTCATGACGTAAAAGGACACACTCTAGAATATCAAAGCACTGGAGGCACTTCAGAGGCAGATTAAACATGTGAACTGAACAGGCAGCGTGTGTGTCCGTCCTGCTATGGTTAAGTATACTTCATTCATTTAGTACCAAGCTACAACATACAGTAGTCAAAATGATACCCTGCTCTTTTGTCTGTCCCAATGTGCAATTTACACAGCTTGGTGATTTGGTCAGAGGGAGACCACACGATGAAGGGCGATAGACCACAGACCAAGTGGCAAAAGGACAGGAAATATCCGATGAAATGTGCAGTGAAGTGGGTGAGGTCACCCACACGCAGCAACCAAAAAATCAAGAGACTCGCAGCCTCAGAATTAAAGATAATAATTTCTGTGACCTGCAAGACTTCGTAGTCCAGTTTTTTTTCCTCCTCAAAGTGAGCCCTAGTGTACAGTGATTTAAGCTGAGTGTAGAGAGACCACATAAGAGGAAGACACAAACAGAAGCCAATTAGAGAATGTTGGGAAAAAACGACAAGAAAATAAATGTCACGAAACAGCTGCGGTCACCACTTGTGCGACAGTTAACAGGCTTTCATAAAAGGGGGAAGAGAAGAAACGCTTTACATATCTTGACAAGTACAAGGGGATGTGGAGCAGCCACCACCGCGCATTCCTCTTTTAGTTGGCTCTCTGTTTTTATTTTCGCCTTTCTGTCACTTAAAAGGATCAGGGTGTCTTTGTTCTCTGGGTAGCGTGGAAAAGCGTAGTTGGGTGTAATTGAGTTTTGTTTTTTTTTTCATTTAGACGATAGGGTAATACAGGAGGATCAGAGAGCACCTGAATATTGTAAAACAAACAATCAAAAAACAGGATCTTAACACCTTCGAACATGAGAATATGTATTTTTATAGCAGCATGGCTCTAAGGATGGTCTGGACTGAAATATTTGATGGATTGCACGGTCCTCAGATGATAAATGCTAATGACTTTGGGGACACCATTGACATTTTTATTTTTTAGTAACATGTCTTCACAAACATTGGATAGATTGCCATTCACATTGCTGCTCCTCAGAGGATAAATCCTGATGAATCTTTTTTTTCCCTCTAGTACCACCTGCAGGTCAAAGCAGGTTTTCACTTATCCACTGAAATATCTCAGAGTCCACAGTACTAGATCTGCTCAAAATTCATAGTACCAAGATGATGAATCCTAATGACTTTGGTGATCCTGATACTTTTCCTCTGGCGCTACCCTCAAGTTGACATTTGTGGTTTTGAGTGAAATGTCTCAACAACTATTAGATGGATTGTGGTGAAATTTGGCACACACACACTCACACTCACGTTCCCGCTAGAATGAATTCTAATTGTGATCTTTGGTGGTCCCTTGACTTTTCATCATCAGGTGGTCTCTAATGACGGTCCTCCTCATTACTAGTACTCTTAGTTGAAGCTCGTTGTACAGATTTGTGCTGTATGGAAATACTTGCACAAACTTTGAGGTTAGATTTATTTTTCAAGTATTTCCACTTTTACACGAGTGTTCTCGTGTGCCCCAGCTTGTCATTGTCAGACTCAGACCATTATGCATGCTCAGTGTTATCCTGTTCACATGAACCTCTAGCCTTACCCACATGGAGCAAACGGTCAGCAGAAAGATGGTTAGATGGTGTGCAAACCTCAGCTGCTGTCTCGTTTCAAAGGCTAAATCTTGTGTGTGGCAGAAATACACTTCAAATTCAATCACTCTGAATCTTACTCTGTCAGAACCCATAAACAGTGGCTCCACAATTACCAACAATTACAGAGTAAACTTCCATCTACTGTTACCAAATGATTTTTTTTTTTGTGTGTGTGTGTGTGTGTGTTTTAAGGGGCCTTATAAATGAATCTGCGTAAAGAGCTGTTTGTTTTTTCATTGGATCCACAAATCTTCTAATCCTGGAGCACTTCAAAGTATTTACAGGAACAAGCCATAACAGGATCAGCCTCTGAACAAGGCAGGAGATCAAAGTGAGGGGCTGCTGTCGACATAAATATGGAAATAATATGACTCAGTGGGAACATGGGGTGTAACAGGGACTAGATTGGCAGACAAGTGAGAAAGAGATTGGTAGACACAAGAGAGAGTAAGAGACTTAGTTTGAAGGGGACACTGATTTTGTACATGTCTTTTTTGTGTAACTCAAATTCAGTTGATTTTATTTTTTCTTCATTTTTCCCCAGGAGCAATTTGTCGCACAGTTTGCGGATTTTTACTTGACCCAAACTTAACATTGCTGGGGATTCAAACCACAAGTCTTTCTCTGCTGAGTGAGTTATTCCCTTTTATACAAAAACGCTAAAAATAACAGACAACAAAGCCATGTGGCAGGAACTTGGCTGATTTATTTGTATGCAGGTAGTCAGAAACTTGTAAACAAACCATGATGCATTGGCAAACGGCACTCTATCGCTCCATCTCAAAGAAAACAGTAGCTCACGGTCCCACAGCGTTCTGCTGACGAAACGCTGCACATGACTCATGTTAATTTTCATCACCTTTGAAAATCACAAAGGAAATGTTGACTTTTACAATCAGCCAAAGTTCTGAGAAGTTGCTGACAAAAACAAGACACAGCTTTCTTTTTTTTTTTTTTTTAACTTTGAGGTAGTTCACACTCACACAGAGTAAAGCTGTTTTTAACACAGTTTTACACTTTGTTACTTGAGTTTTCATAAATACCTCTTTGGTATAAACTAGTATAACAAGGCTTAGACTTGTGTTTTCAACCCAAACAAAGTGGCATGTGATACCACATTCTGCACTGTTACACACCTTTTCTGAGGACTATCAACGCTATTGTCTTTACCTTTTGATCTTTCTTGCCTTTTGATTCATGTGCACACTTGGTGTTCTTGACAAGCTCATCAACAGTGAGGGGACTCAAGGAGCCAAATGTAATGTCTGACAAATTATATGTGAGTGACTAAATGAAACAGAACCAGATAATTCATTTATGTTTCCTGAAGTAGGTGGTGCTGGAAACATGGCGACGTATGGCTTGCAGATTGTGCATCTCAGCTCATACACTATGATAGCCTTCTCCATTTGGCACTCAGATCTTTCTGCTAAAGGTCAGCACTGTCTCAGCACAATGGGCTGAAATTGGTCAATAGCACAATTTGCGTGTCACAGTTCAGAAAGTCTTGGAAATGCACATGTTGTTTCTGAAGACCGTACAGCTTATTTTAATTATGAGGTTTTTTTGTGACCAAATGGACCAAAGCCTGTGAGCTAGTTCAGACTGACAACACAAGTGCAAAGGCACGCTCACACGCGACATACTAAATGGCATGTCCAAGACAGCCCTTGCAATAAGGCGGTCTGTTTAACCTGTCATGCTGCAGTCTTCATTTGCAGAATCTCTTGCTGCGGCCGCTTTGTCCTATTCATATTCTGTAACATTATATATTCATGAACAAGCTCACAGTTTGATGGCTTCACATTTATACAGCGTTCCTCTCTGCAGATGGTGATATTCCCAATGAAAGAGTGTAAGCTAGCATTCAAACTGAGAGTTAAGGTATTTGCTCAGTTCCGTTGGTGTTTGTGTGCTTGGCAATATCAGCAAACTGTGAGGCTGCTAGCTGTTTTACTGCTCTCCTGTAGATCTGCTTGTGGGCATCTACCTGCAGCATATCTGCTCTTTATTAAGTCTGAATTATATTCTTTGACTTTCTCTTTTACCTTCAAAGCTATTTATGGGGTTATAGGCTCAGAGAAAACTCACATCTCTAGTTTGTTGTTATATATTATATATATATGCAAACATGCACACGGCCCATTCACATAATCCTTTACCTAAACTGTGTGCTGGCTTCATGGGGCATTCAACAGGGCTTTTGTCACACACAAGGTATGTAGGTACATACACATTTTCTTAAAGCACACTCAGCTGCCAACTTAAAGCTGGTATCCATACACTGATGTTATTTTCTGTTCATCAACACAACATGAATTTAATGCGATGAGACTGTTTGTTTCAAACTATAAAGTTCTGCCAGATAGCTGACTCAACAGTGAGGTAATTAGAATGAGTAAATGCGGAATCACATTGCTTTAATCAATTGTAATTTATGTTTTGTGACAAAGGTGAACTGATCATAATTTTCTTTTTATTGATTAGTTAGTTAACTAGCTATTTATTTCAGCACTAACCTTGCATTGTAACATACTATGCAGTAAAATGAATTATAGACTTATAGACGGCCCTGAACATTCATTAAAACTCTGCATTAATCACCAGTTATATGTGTGGATGTTGCACCCATTACGTTCTATTGCCATTGTCAGTTAATGTATTTACATGTGGAGATGTTTGAAATAAGCTTGTATTTTTAGCTTTACACCAGCCTAGTCACAGCTTATTAAGAACAGTTTGCTTGTTTTAAATGAAGATCACTAACTCTTGTTCCTCTTCGAGCCTGACATAATAAATAAACTGTTTTTTTTTCACTTCCTTAATCACAGTACATGTTTATATGTGTTCTCAATTGTGCATGTGAAGTGCACGTAGGTAGGTGTGTGTGTGTGTGTTTTCTGTTTGTGTGTGCGCTTGAGAGTGTGTGTGGGCGCAGGGTAAGAATTAAAGAGGCCCTGGGATGAATATGTAGAGCAGATGTAGCAGCCGAGCTCAAAGGCTTACGCCTGGAGCCCATTTGACACTGTAGGAAATGTCGTCTCTGACAGAAGGCAAAGCGTCTGTGGGGTCACCAGGTTGAACTAATAACTGGGATCTTCAAAATGATATAAACATATACAGAAGTATAAATGCTTGACCCTTCCAGAAGAGCGTTTCTGTTTAACAGAATAATGGAGGCTGTTGCCATAAGTCTGGGAGTGCACTTTTACGACTTCCCCATTTAATTTCTGTTCCTAACATAAAGGCATTTGTAATATAATAAATGCCAGCAACTTCTAGGGGGAAAATCTATAATTCACTCCAGTTGGGTAATTTATTCCATTTGTTTAGTCACAAAGGGCTTTGGTCCGGATCAGGAAACTACAGAGACAACTGTCTTTCGAAAGCGAGCAGACTGGCCTGTGATCAGTCAGTTCCTCCGGAGCAAAAAATGAGGAAAGCGTTTCTCTGCAGTCTCAACAACGCCTCCGAACTCACAGGCCGTTTCTGCACCATAAGGAAACTCCATGTCAGCGTTTCATCTCAGGACTCCCACTCTCTCTCTCACACAGCTCTCCATCTCTCTCTCTCTGTCTCTGCCTCCCTCTTGGATTCTTTTCTCTCAACTCACAAAAAACACACACACATGCCCATAAACAAGCAGGAAAAAACACATCCACTAAACGTCTGTGAAATGAAGCCTTAGTACTACAACGCACAACGTTTAGCAGCAAGAAAGACGTGTTTGATTTAGCGGCAGGCCTGCGTAACAGTGTAGTGAAGCAGAAGACTGGTCTTTTAAACTGTGAGCAGAAGTCTAAAGGTTAGAAAAGCTGATTTGTGACCAGAAAGTTGCTCAAGGGCTGGAAGGGCTGTCAGGCTGCCTTGTGCAACGCAGTCGTAGCCTTCATCCACTCCAGCAGAGCTGCTTTGTGGCTAGTAGTTGATGATTTTGGATATTTTTGCAGCTACCAGGTGTGAATGTGTGTAACTCTATAAACGTGGAGCAGGGTGTTGTTGAAAAGTGCAAATGTGCTCTGTTGACTTTTGCTGGAAAAATAAAGGCTTAAGAACAGTGTTAATTTCATCAGTGAAAACAAGGACAAAAACATTAGATTTATATAATGTTAACCCTTTTTTTGCATTGAAAATGAGACAGAAAGCAAAGGCAAAGGCAAAACAAAACAAAACATGAATGCCAGCGAGGTTAGTTAACTAAGCTAAGGCAACAGTTGTAGTCTGCAAAGTCTGAGAACTCACTAAAACTTTACTGAAGAAAACTAGGTTAAGATAGATAATAGATAGACTAAATATTTTTAGCTTTTGTCAACTGTAACCAGACGAAAGCTAACAATAATGAATGAGACTAAAACTATGATACATTTTTGTCAAAAGACTGAAACGAAATCAAATTAACTACTTAGAAATAAATTGTTCCAGAGGCTTCACATATCTCTAGTAAATTTGTTAATCCTTTAAAAGTGCACGCTGAATCACTACAACATTCAAGATTTTTCTTTAAA
This sequence comes from Toxotes jaculatrix, assembly GCF_017976425.1. Lineage (NCBI taxonomy): Eukaryota > Metazoa > Chordata > Actinopteri > Toxotidae > Toxotes > Toxotes jaculatrix. The sequence continues at coordinate 15,244,383 of NC_054412.1, forward strand.
ATGTTTGGATTTGCACCTTGGCACCGTTGCCTCATGCCAGACACTATTTCGGATCCGTGTCCCGGTCTTGAGTGATTGTGTTTATTTTTTTGGCAACGCAGGCTCCGAGTGTTAGTGTAAGACACTGAACAAAGACTGCATAAGTAGATTTGGTGTGGGACTTGGTATATTTGGACATCCACGCTTGTGTACAGTAGGGGCCCTGGAGTGCACTGCGGTGTGTATTTGTTTGCACCTGTCTGTCTCTGTAGATATAACCAAGAAAGATGCAAGTGTCCATATGGGAGAGAGACGAAAATAAGTTTCTTCGAAAAGTTTATCAAAGTGGTGAAAATATTTCTTTAAAATTCTCTGTGTAAAGCCAATAGAGTTATTAAAACATCTGATCTGTTTCAGATCTTATTGGACAACTCTTATGGCATCACTCTGTGTCTGTCTTATATCATGTACTTATCACTGACCAGTTCCTGTACAGTCCGTTTCACATCTTTCTGCCATTCATGGCATGAAACTTATGCTATCTATTGAAACCATGTGTCTCATATTAAACACTTCCCTTCCACTTCAAATAAATCAGCCATAGTTGACATTTTAACTTTATTGCAGCTGTATTAGGCTGCGTCATTGCTCTCAATCTACTGCAGATATTCTCTTATTTCTTTATTGGAGCTCCTGTTTGGCCATTCAGACGTGCTAAAGGTACAACAGCTAGTTCCTTGTAATGTCGCTTTGCTGCAGGAGAAGTGGAAAATTCCACGTTTCCCCTTTTCAAACGTTCACCAAACTTTAATCTTGCAACAAATTCAAGATTTGCTTTGCTTAAGTTAATTTAAAAAGAAAACCCTTTCATCCTTTCATGACTGAACGCTCAAATAGTGGAAGGATCTATTTTTAGGAGCACTGTTTAGAGAGGAGCCACCACAACCCCAAGTCACCCCACCCTGCCCGTGTCCCATCTCACCCCAGCCCATCCCCGAAGTATCTTAGTCTACCCGCTGCACAACCCTCCCACTCAAGCCTCCTCTCCTGCTCTCCCAAAGCTCTGCTGATGCCTCTCTGTGATGAACTAATCTCCGAGGTGAGGGTCAGGCTGCAGGAGAGGATGACACGCCTCTGACTCTCCTCATCCATCCAGGCCTCTCATTACTAACCCCCATGCAGCTCTGTCTTCCGTGAAACCCCAACCTTATAGCCTCAGCCTCAGTCTCAACCTCAGCCCAGGGCCCTGAGACAGCCAGGCAGCCAGACCCCTTAGAGAGGCATGGTGCCTTTGTGTGGCTGCACTCCGCAGCTTGTCTGCCTCCCATTATTCCCCCATTCAAGCTCCAAATCAAAGCCAGCTCACATATGAAATGCTTTTGAGGTTTAAAGCTTAACTATACCACTAGTACAACTACTGCAGCTACTATTACCGACGCTGCATGATGGATCAATATTCATGCATCATTCCAACTGTACAGAATTAAAGACATAGTTATCCTACAGGAACTAATAACTCTAATGTCAACAATATGTTTGCATTTCTGAGCTAATTAGGCTCCAGCGAGATAAAATACAGGCTAATATGTTTTATTTTCATTAATAACTGCTCAGAGTCTTGTGGCGAGTCATAATTACAGTGTACCTTTTTTTCATTCTCAGTTTGACAAGTGGTCAGTCAAACGCAGTGCCAGAGGGCTGGAGACTGCAGAGTACAGAGGGATGTTTTTTTGCAGCTTGCTCTTTATTCAATCTAGTGCAAGTGAAAATGAAATGACAGCTGTACCACGCTCACATACTCCCCAAACAGCGATGATGGATGCTTTTTGATTCTCTCTTTTTTTTTCTCCTGGTGTTCATTTTTGCTATGGTGCCCTTTCAATAAATATTTTTAAGTCTGTCAGTTAATTCTGAAATTCCATCGATGAACTCTGTCCAGAAAAATAAACAGGGCAGCCACAGCAGTTGGCCTGGATGGGGAGTTGTTATTTTGTTCGGGCTATTGGCAGGGACTCTCCACAGAAATATTGCTTATTTTGCTTCGTTTCAGATTCAAGCTTCTGACAGTTTATGTGAAAAACTGCAAACTGTATTGCCATTTAAACACAACTGCTCTGCTCTGTAATTACAAGCTCCATTCACACAGATGAAGGGGACAGAGAGCCACAGAACGAGGATTGTTCTTCAGACGTACACATTCCTAAGAGCTATAACAAATTGTGGCCAAATTGCAATCAGAAGGGAAATAGATAGTTTTCCTCACCGTATTAATCGTCATATTTGCATCATTCTCTACTTGCTTTTTAAGTTTTTAACTGGAAACCTTGGAAATCCCAAAAGGGCAATTTGTTGGATAGAATTTGGGAAAGCACTGTGGTGAAATTCACTGTCCGCTCTGACAGTCATATTTCTTTATAAAGGATGTTGCAGTGTAGATATGTTGACACAATCACCTCAAAAATGTACTGCGTCAAAAAGGCAGCTTCATCGGCTGGTTTAGGCCCAATCATCGGGCTTTGTTGTAAAAGTCATGAGTGGGGCAGTGGCCATAGTGGCCCACAACCCACTGAGTGGGCTCGCTCAAAAATAGAATAGTACATTCCAAACCAATATAACAGCGGCAGTGCACCATCACAAGACCGCAGTAAATGGCAAAATTATTGTGCATACTTTCTGAGGCACGCCTAAAAAACCCCACTGAGTCCACATGCACTCCCACTAACATCAGGTAGCACTTAAGTGTCCTTCGCCCTAATGTATGACTAAACATGCTGCCCCTTCACCAAGCTACCCTGATATGCAGAGAGGGACACTGCCATGTGCTGCTGCTGTTGCCTCACCAGGCAATAAAGACAGCCGGGGCCTTCAATAACAGGATATGGTCTGCATTTCTCATTTTGAAAATGTGCACAAACAGCTCTTTAAAATAAAACGCAGCTTCTGTTTGATAAAAAAAGAAAAGACAAAGAGTCACAGAGCAGCCACCCATTTCCTGGGAAACTTTGCTGTGTCGCTGCAACGTTTTCAAATGTTTTCCTCTCTAACTAGCAGCAGTCTGCTGTTTTCCCACTCTTGTGTTGTAAAAATCAGGAATGTCCCCCCGCTATAATGAAGCACCTCTCTGAAAAGACAGGATGGGAGAAAATTGAATTAATGTTAATATGGCCATTAGGTTACCACCCAGCAGGAGAAATATGGCAAACCTCAGCCATTCATGCTATACCGCTGTTAATCACTTTGTTACACTCCAAACTTTCATCTGCATAGTTTTGGCCAGTAGCAGGGGGAGAAGGCAAACCCAGAGCTAAACCAGAGATCTGTCTGCAGCCTAGTCCGTCTTCCAACCACGCACTGAAAGCTCCTGGTGAACACACAAACTCTGCTGTGAGGAATCCTTGAGGAAAATATCCATTTACTTCACAGCAACACACAAAGGTGTGCCTCAAACCGGCAGAAATAGAAAAGCTGACACACGCCGACACACTGGCTGCGTAAAATATCCCTCCTGTTTCTAGTTCTCAGGGGTGAGTGTATCTGCCAGTACTTGTTGGCCTTTGGGGAGGCTATTGGATGAAAAGGAGTAGTGACTTGGACCAAAGCTGTCAAAACTTTTAGTTTAATCTTGATGGAAAACTTCACCTCATACAAAAAAAAAAAAAAAAAAAAGTAATACAGAGCTCTATGTCTGTTGAGTTTTATTTGTTGCAGAATTTACGATCTAAATATTGACTTGAAATTGGTCCTTTAATTAGCTGTGCCAGTTTGAAATAAACAGTAACAACAGCAATGAAATTCAGCATATGGATGCAGTCACTGAATACACAGATACAACCATACGCTCATTCACAGATCTGAATCTGCCTGTCAGAGTATTTGTATATATCCTGTGAATCATCTGTTGTATATCAAATAGACCTACAGTTTCATCTGACAATGGGAGTAGCATCAACATCAATGTGTTCCAGATCTGGCAACCTGATAGCCTGCCTTTCTTCTCCCTGTAAACAGATCATCCATTCAAAGCCTCTACATTTTACTTAAGACCAGCCCAGGCTCAGTGTCCGCTGACTGGTTCCACGTGTGTGCAGGCGGCACTGAGGTGTGTGCATGTGTGTGGTTGTGTGTGTGTGTGTGTGTGTGTGTGTGTGTGTGTGTGTATGTGTGTGCAAGCTCAACTAAGGGGGTCATGAGTCACTGGAACAGGGACATGACTGATGCCCTTTCTAAGTCTTACTCTAATTACCCCTGAGGTGTGTGTGATTGCCCTGGTGACAATCCTGAGCTCAGCTGGTGTGCTGTTTCAGCCCCGCCAAGATGACACTGTCACAAAACCCAAGGCAGTAAACTGTAATTGTGCATTTTCAAAAGTACTGCATTACTCAATCACTACACACCTTGACGTTCGGATGTGCGTAGGTCGTGGCGAGCAGCGACCCTGTCAACTGCTGTAGTAATTGCTGCTGAGTAATGCTCTTGCTTTGGCTCGGAGAGGGAAAAAAACTCACCAATAAATCTGGAGGCCATTTTAGGACGTCGCCCAAGAGGCTATGAGTTCGCATGGGAAAAAACCTCGACTATTATAAGCCAAAGAAATGGCAAAGTTGAAACCATACAACCTTAACAACATCAAATTAAAGCTCTCATCAAAAGTTGGCCGCCTTGGAAAGAAGGCGAGAAGGCACAAAGTTGGCCCGCAAAGCAGCACAGTTAGAGGAAATACCCGCACCACTGACTGCACAGAAGCACAGCCTCTAGTCATTTCCAATGCTTGCAAAGACAATGGGGATACGCCGAGGCTTAAGTAATAAGCTCAAAATGACTTCCAGAGCGGCAGGGCCTCCTCATTTCAGCGTGGCAGCGATGCAGGGAAATCAGAGCCACGCGAGTTGAGGGTTTCATGGAAGATCAAAGATCGTGATTAGCCTACACTGTCCATCCACCATTATGGGGAGATCTGCCGCCGATGGCAACCATATGCCGGCCGGATTAACCTCTCCATCACAATCACTATCCCAGCGAAGAAGATACGAAGACGAGAAGACGAGAAAAAAATTGGAGGAACAAAGCAAGAGAGGAGAGGAGAGCAGAACAGTGAGGTGAGAGGAGCCCAAAGAGACGGGGGAGGGATGAGAGGAGTGGAAATGGAGAGGTAGAAAACATCAAATGTCAGTCAGTGATGTGTGGCATAACACGTGTGCCCAATATGCAGGAAGCCTTTTGGCAGGTTTCCCTGACCTATATAGTCCGGAAGTTGGAGAAACTGCAGGCTGAAACAAGTCTTTCAACTTTTAAATGAGCCACAGTAGATGCTCTGTACTGCACATTTGGAATTTTAATAAAGCTGATACAAGTGAGCAGTGAAGTAGTGTAATTTCTCAAGTCGTGTTGGAGGAGGGGGTCGTCTAATTCAGAAAACCCTTTGTCATTTTACTGCATCTCTTTTTTTTCTGCATTTCATGCCTTTATTTGATGGCGATTTTAGACAGAGGACAGGGAATGAATGAACAGTGAGGTGAGAAATGACATGAAACTAAGTTGTACAAGAACCATGGACACTCCAGTTCATGGTTGGTGCCCTAACTCATATGCCACCAGGGTACCCCTTAATTCACTTATCTTAACTTTTCTTTTCCATGTGTCAAAAGAGAACAAAGCCATTTATGGACATTGGTGTGGAAACAGCATCTACGCTACAAACATCTAGGTGGGCGCTTCCTCTGGCAGCAGCTGACTGACCTCTGAAAGCTGACACTGCAAGGGATGTATGTCTGTTGCCAAAAACACAATACACTAGAACATGCTAAGAATTGAGCTGACAGGGTAAGAATGGAGTTTGTTCACTGCTGCACTGCTTGCCCATTTTAAAAAGAGCGTCAAAAGTACATATATGGAGGAAGTTTGTTTGAGTTTGAGTTATAATTAAAATTTTTTTCTTTATTGTCATTTTCAGTTTTCACTCACAGTTTTGTTAGGTTTAGGTAACAAAGCTATGTGGTTAGGATGCCAGACTTCACTGAATATGTAAGCGCCGTTATACACAGTAAGATATTTCCTCATTAAAAGCCTATTAAAAGACAAGAAAAGCCACGGAAAGATCATATGTGGCTGCTGAGCTATTGACCTCATACAACAAAGTTTGTATTGGCCTAGTTACATTCTGAACAGAGCAGCTTGAACCAACATAATTGGTATGCAGGTACGCATGCGCGACAATCAGGAATGCGTCAGGCGCACCTGTGTTACCACTCGCCTCTGCGTACCTGACCGTCGCGACATCATTATCTCACGTTAGACATGTTGCTTGTCAACTACTGTCGGAGATGTCCAAAAAACGACATAAAGCCAGATATTAAGCAGCTTCTTTGGCGTTTCGCCACCTACAAAGAAACGCTAAGCGGAGCCAGAGCCGAAGAAAAGACTTTTTTTCAGAAAAGTGGCTCCAAGATGCGCCGTGGCTTGAAGCTAACGATGAACGCACTGAAACGCGGTCTAGCAGACAAAACAGGTGCGTTTTATAAAAGCTCAAAGAATTTCAACTATCCTTTATTTGACAAACATGAAAAGAGCAAGGAGCACATGAATGTAGTGCTAGCCATTGCTAATAAACAAGCTAGCCGAGAAGAAATTGTGAGTCGCCCACTGACCAGATAACGAGACAAGCTGAATGAAGAACAGCGGCAAGCTCTGTTGAATATTTTTTCTCCTCGCCTTTCATAAAGCAAAACACACACGTCCCATGTCTTCCTATTCTGAGGATATTCCTTTACTGAAGCGGCTAGGAGTAAATGTCGGAGGTGCATATCATTCATCACGTGAAGGGGTCACGCGGATCGTGCAGAGCATCGCTCACACCATCAGCAGGGAGTTATGGGCCAAGTTGCAGTCTGCTGAATTTTTGGGGGCTGCTTTTTGATGGTTTTAAAGGACAGGGAGGTGCATGTGCAGCATCTTCATCATCTACCATTCAGGAAGCAGAGGACAGTGGGGGCGACACCGAGGAGGACAGTGAGGAAGACTGCACTTATTAAGACTACGCTACATATGGGGTGAGTACCAAACACCATCTCCTGGTACTCACCTGAGTAACTCACTAGAACAGTTATGTGCACCCCTGATTATGAACTATTTTAGTGACCACTGGCACAAAATAATGCATCAGTCGAATTACAGTATATCCATAAGGGGGCACTTACCTCCAAACTCGTCCCCCATCATGACACACGTCTGATTTCTTTGGAAAAAATAAATTCAGGTCAACCGTAAAAGTTTGACCATAAAATACATACTAAAAAAAAATTCTTTAACTGTTAACTTTAACTGTTTGTCAGTCATTACTCTGTCTCCTTCTCCCACTCCCCCGGCTCTGTGCCTGTTCCAGATTACTCAAATGAGTCAATGAGTCGTAAGGTTTAATGGGCCTCTGCTCTCTTTCATCAGTAGAGCCCAGTCGTCACTATTGAGTGGAAAGCCTATGTGGGCTTGGCTGCTCAGGGACTAGGAGCGGTATTAAGTGATATCATATTGTTTAGCAGGGGATCTCCCTCCCTTGGCAGCATCCCTGAGATTCCTTCAATAGGTGGGTAGTCAGCGGGTTTTCTGATTCGGCTCAGTGAGCAGTGATATCTTCACTGGTGATATTTTACCTTGCAGCTGTCATGACAGTAAACTGAAGTTAAAATGAAGGCATTTGCTAGAAAGGGGTGAGTCACTTGTATATCATACAGTCACACTCATGCAGTTACATTACACACACAGCATCTGCGTCTCTCTGTCTGTCCTCTCCAGCTGAGAAAGTGAGTGGGTGGAACCAGTCAGCCAATTCCCCTGAGGCTTGTTTTTGCATGGAGAGGGAGCTATCTGATGAAACCGTGTGTTTGGAAGCAGTAGCTATGGTTCATATATTTTCTGTGTAAACCATATAGCCACGTTTGATGTAACTGCACCGACGGCAGGAGGACACTTGGCCCCTGTGAAGTATCTCAAAAACGTTTTGCACCAAGATCATGTTTGCACATTAGCTTACAGTGAAACTTAGATGAACTCCATGTAGTGCAAAGATGCTTTAGGGAAACCTGGTCCTGGTTATAAGGAAAGGTCAGCGCAGATAACTGCTGCTGCTTAGAGACTTTGTAGTAGCAGTTTACACTGGGCCTCGGATGGCTCCCCTGTGGCGTTTGAGCTCTCACAACAAAAGTTAATGTAAATTTTTAGAGCCTTGATACTGTGAAACCTGAACTCCCAGAAGCCTTGCTGTATTTTGCAAAATTAAAGCGTCCGAGAGAAATTCATGTCTCACCAAATTTGAGTTCACGCTGGAATAATATGACATGTATATCTTCATTAATTTTGAGGTTGGCTGAAATTATTGAAATGAGGAGATACTGTACCTGAAACAACACAAAACCATTGCGGTTGCATTACAGAAAGGATATTTGGGAATCTGGAGGGGTGGTTTGTGCCTGTGAATAAGCAGACCCTTCCATCCCACCATTCCACTCTAATTAGGTGCAACAGATTCAATATAAACGTCACGGCCTTTCATATAATCCTGCCCGTTAAAATAAGAACCACCATTAGGGAACACTGATGTAATGACTGTTATGAATGCAAGCAGTTCTAAATGTCAAATGTCATTTATCATGGCCACCCAAGTTTCTCCATGTTATGAAACCTTCAGGAAGGTTCACAGAGGATTATCTGAGCTACATGAGCTCTCTTCTTGACCAAACACACAAAGCCTACAAATGGTATAAGTGGAGGTATTAGAGGGAATAAACACATTTGCTAAATCGGGTGGTAATGCATTAGATTGGATTAGATTAGAACAGACTCAGCTTTATTGTTACTGCACAGAGTACAAGCATTGAGACAGTGAAACACAGGTTAGAATCTAACCAGCAGTACAAAAAGTGCACAGTAATATACATATGTGTGTGTGTGTATATATATGTATATATATATATATATATATATATATATATATATATATATATATATATATATATATATATATATATATATATATATATATATATACATATACATATACATATATACACACACACACACACACACACACACACAGTGGGGTCCAAAAGTCTGAGACCACAGGGAATTCTCTAATATTTCTATGTAAACCTGTGAAAACAATCAGAAAGTTTGAAGATTCAGAAACATTTAAGATTCTTTTCAGTCAGCAAATCTGGGGCAGAGACCAGCTTAGCTCCCTTGTACAAAAGCTCAGATTTCCTTGAGTTGTATCCCTTCCACTGAAGCATGCGTTCAGATGACACTCAGGTGGATTTGATCTGCTCATCAGAGACTCGTTCAAGTAACTCAATTTGTAGACAGTGTTCACCTGTTATAAATAAGGCTGCGCCTCAATTTTCCTGCAGATCATTGCTCACTAAGTAGTATTGTGGTAGAGAGAAAAATGGCATCAGGACTAAGTAAAAGAGTCAGAATTTCTGTGTGTGGAGCTCTAAAATGCATTTCAGAAACTGGATCAGCTGTATCCAAAGCATGATTAGGCAGACCAAAATGACCACACCATCAGAAGATAAATACATCCTGCTTAGTTCCCTGAGAGACAGAAAAGAAACTTCACATCACAGATACAGAATTTACTAAATAAAGAGCGCAAGTGATTTCAAGTATCACTCCATTTTTAAGAGACATAATGTTGTCCCCATAAGATCTGTTGGACGTTATTTGGTGAACATACAACGCGGGATCAGTTTTGATTATCTGTGGACTTACCAGCGGTTTGTCCTTATTGCCATTACTGGTAACTTAATCAGTGAATTTAATACGATTTTTGAATGTAATAATTTCAGTGAATATGTAATTTTAACTATCCAGCAGTGTAGCTATTCTCCCCCCAATGTGTACTAAATGATTACATTAAACATCTCGTTTTCCAGTACACAAACTTGAAGTTCTTGAAGTCGACTTAATGTAAAGTACAGATGTTATATGTATTTGGTAGAACAAGGGCTGCACTGTATTGATGTCTGTATTGTTTGTCTTTTTTCATATGATCTTATAATTTCCTAAAAAAAAATTTTTTACTTCAGTATAATTAAAAATGGCATTAGTTATACATCTAATATAAAATGTTGAAATTCAATTCAAATCGATTTTCATGTTATTTTAACATGATTTTTTTAGTACTCAGCAGGCACAGTACACAGTTTTAACAGTATTGCTTATTGCCCCTTGATGGAGAAATGACCCCCTATAAAATCATTTATAGGCCCTTTTGACTCCCTCCCAGACAATTTCGGCACAAACACTGCAGGGCTGTACACAACTAATTTTGTATGAAAGAATAACTCTCACAATAATGACACACAGTTCACAACACACCATATACTTGTTACCAAGAACTGTACAGTGGTTATGTGTCGCTACATTTTAAAGTGAAAAACCAGGACTCGGGTATATTGATTCATTCCCCTCATGCTGTAACTTTAGTAGTGCCTTCTGGAAATATCTATTCCTGTGGCTGGTTGTCCAAAGAACAACACAAAAGACACTTTAGAACATTTCATCAAATTTCATGACAGGGAGAAAAATACAACAAGACAAATATTATTTTTAAGTTTATGACAGTTGACATTAACAGTGATAGATGAAGTGCAATGTGTAAGTTAGAAATTTCTTCAGTTCTCAAATACGGCAAGGAATCTTCCAGAGGAAACGGCTTTAAGGATGAAATGTTCCTTCAATCTATTTTGAGTGAATGTTGGTTCATTAAATATACTGGAAAATCACATTTTCTATGCTGGTCTGCAGCATAAAAGTCAAAGGGAGGAGGATTTAGGATTCCAAATAAAGACTGGGAGAGATTTTGCCTTTAATGTTGCGTCTCTGTTATTTCATTGGGATCAAATAGTTAAACTTTGCTTGAGCTGCAGTCGGTAAACACCAGAGCAAATATGTATGTTGGACGAGCTGGAATGTGTCTGCATTTCAAATGTAAGTTTCAATTAACTTCACAAGGGTAAAAAAAAAGAAAAAAAAAGTCTTCCAGAGAAGAAGAGCTTATAGTTTATTGTGTAGTGATGATGTCTGTGTGGACATAAAAATGCTGCTTCCCCACCCCAACTCTTTAGGGAAGACACCACGGGGAAAAACTGTAAATCTATCATATGCAAGACTTTCAACAATTTAGTCACCCTTTGAAATTTGCCTTGATGAGCAGTAATTGCCATCCAGACCCTTCCATCTTGTGCACACTTTCATGTCCCCTCAGTGGGTCTTGAATCATGGCATCTCGTGGTCTCCTAAACGACCCCTTGGGTGTCTGATCTCTGAGAGAAGACCACCAAAACTGCAAAACTTTGGCACCCAAGGAGGCCCTCTGGTGTGCCCATTAAATCATCTTACCCTATTCCCATCTCAATATAGCCATGTATTTCTGAACAAGATAAATATTTGACTAATACATACTGTAGTGCAGCACTGGGCTGAGGCCAAAAACACCACAATCAAAACAGGAGTGAAAGAGGAGCATTCAGCAGTTCGTGATTATTGCAGTTGCAGTGTTTGCACATCTCCGATAAGCCAGAATCTTGATTTTGTCACAAAGATGTAATTCAATTTAACACCTCCTAAATAAAACGTCTAACACTGACCTAAAACCACAAACTCAATCTTTGCATTTTGATTGTTTATTGATACAAATTGGGTCCTTACGAAGAAACATCTCCATGCAGAAACTATTCCTGGTACTCGCCCTCTTGAAATCTGTTGGCCAAGGAACTATTAGATAGTGAAATGGAAAAATAATTGCAGACAAAATGGTCTTGGTTTCAAACGAAACTTCGTCTTGACTCGGAGCAGTTCTTTCAATTACAAACTGTTTCAAAAATATCAGATATAATGTGGAAAAAATAAACACTGATAATTTGTTGAGAGACAATTTTGAAATGTTTACGGTATCTCAGTTACATAATGCCTTTCGGGTTGTAGTCCAATTGGAGAGACACTGCTGGCTTTCATTAGCAGCAGGCATTTTTCTCCATCATATTGAGCGATGCTGCCAGAAGTCTGTGCTTCTCAAAACATTGCCCGCCCCCAACCTCTCTCCTCCCAGCGCAGCCAGAGCGGGGCCAGATTGCTGAAAGGCAGCACAGGCAGCGTGGCTCTTCTCCAAGCCTGGCCACTTTGGAAATCGCCACACGCAAGTGCTGGCCTCCCTGTCGGTGGCGTGATGGGGTCACCTTTGGGGCCTGGGGTGTGTAAACACACATGACCCAAGACAAACTTTCACAATTCCGCCAGGTGTGCAAACAGGAGGCCGCAAAAATACCCGGAAAAGTCTGATCATGCAAAAACAATATAACTACCTCTGATGAACTCCTACGAATGCAGAAGGAGAGGCAGAGAGGCCGACCAATCCAGGGTGGAACTGCTGTCAGCAGAGAGGGCATGTTAGCACTGCGCGGAGAGATTCGTCACGTATTAGAGAACAAGCGGGTTTGATTGGTTTGGACGGAAGACTCACCTGTTCTGATTGGCCACCAATGTGGAACACATCCAGCCCACCCAGTCAGCTGAGAAAACTCAGAGCTTCACGGAGAAATAAAATGAGAAACAGGAAAAGGGGGCTTTTTTTTTCACAGCGTAGATTCAATATGAGCAGGCCTTCATTTTGCCTCATCTCTAGAACACTAGCTCAATAAAGCTCACCACGTGGCCAAGGGTCTATTTAATGTCTCGAGTCTCTCTAGTGTTCGTTTCATGGCCTGCACCAGCGATACAATCCACCGTGTCCTGATCCATTGTCTCCTGGGCTGGTGAGTCCCGGAGCTGACCTCTGTGGGGAGTCTTCCAGGCACCACATGTTGGTTTTGTGTCCATATGAACTCTACTTGCTTGAACAGTTGGGCCTATGGCACCAAGTCTGAAGGACACAGCAAAACAAGGATTTAACTACAACCAGATGCAGCACTGTCCTCCCAGATCATCCGTTATGTTTTGTGTTAGATCTTCCTCAGATAGTCACGCTGCCAGTGGAAGGGGATGCCTGTTTGTTTGCTCATGAGGGACAATCAAAGCGTCGCAGAGTATTCACAAATATGTTTTAATTCTGGCTGCCAGCTAATGCCATGGCACAGACCGAACATCTGGCTTCTCATTTTTATAAATGCTATTTCCATTTCTGATTTCAGAATTATTCATGAATGATAATTAATGGATTATCTCTCACGCAGTTGTAATGACAAACAGATAATTCTTTGCAAACTGAAGTAAATCTTTGTCATAACAACATGCAACATGAGACAACTGATTTCTACTTTATAATGATATCATTGTTACAGCTTACCTCTGCTCACCCCTACTGCTAGACATTGAGTAAGCACGTAGCAGCCTGCTGGTTATACTATTAGCAATACAGATGAGAGATGTCTGCATGTCTGTAAAGTCAACCTGTAATTATCATGGCTGTATATCCCCGGGGCGAGAGACTAAGTCAGATTTATAGATTTATTCTGTCTTCAAATTAGCATCATGCCTCGGATTCCAGCATTTCATCTTGCAGGCTGCTGGAATGTTTTGAGAGCAAAAAAAGGGAGTCATTGTAATTCACAAATACATATCCCAAAACCACCATCTGTGAAATAGTGTTGGAGAGGCAACAATATGTGAGTGTACTGTTCAAAGGAGACATATTAGAAACCTCATTTAACTGGAGCTGTACTCCCTTCATTTTTTTTGGAACAGTTGAGATCCCTTTTAATAAAACAGGGACAAAAAGTATCGACTTCTGTGCATTGTTAGGAAATACAACTGTACTCCTGTTAAAGGGAGACATGCACTACAATGGAAGTCACAGCTATTACATTAGGTCTTCTGCTAATTTAGTGTTCACGAATGATGATCTTGTATTTAGTTACTCATTAACTTTTGCAAAACTGTAGTTGGTTATTAATATATTTTGGAGATTTATTTTGTCGTCCTTGTTTTTTGGGTTGGTATGTTTAAGTATTTAGTATTTGGCAGGAAAGTGGCAAAAAAACAAAACACAAAAAAACCAAAACAAAAAAACATGCTGATGACAAAAGAAACCAGAAACTCCACTGTTCTACTTTAGTATTCACTACATTTACCACTATTTACTTTAAATATAGTCAGTTTATAAAAGCTCATACTTTTTAGTTCTTAATGTACATGTTGGTTATAATACCTCTGTGCTACTACCTAGCTGTCAGTTTTAATGCTTTTACTTGTAGTGGAGGATTTTTTTAAATTGTAATTTTATTACTTTTATTTAAGTAGAGGCTCTGCGTCTTCCACTCTTTAAGAAATCACTGATCAGTAAAACCACAAAAGTTTATAAAATTTCTTTCAGGCATGCATGCAAATTCAAATTTTCTTCCATGCTATATTTTATAATAACATGGAACACCCATCTTTGTTTAACTGGGCTTTTTGAGTGTCCTGTTTTCACCTTAAACCTATTCCCACAAGCACAGCGAGACGCCTATTTTTTTTACAAGAATATTTAATGTGCGTGCATGTTTTAACGGCACATAAAAGAATTTAGGTTTTAGGAACGTGTTTACAAGTGCTGCCTTACCCAGCTCTTCTGTAATATATGCATACCTATGTGTCAATATGCTGTTGGATTAGTCAAATTCCAGCATGCATTATAACGTGATAGGTGCTCTCTGTTTGAAGTCAAGTGTTTTTTCCATGAGGAGTAAATACATTCCTCGGCTGGCTTGTCCTGGATTGATCTCTGCTGACTCAGAAGAACGACTGCATACCTTCCAAGCATCTAATAGACAATGCCCCCGGGGTTACTTGTGTGCACGTACAGTACATGTGCAGACGGCTTTGTGTGGAGAACAATGTTTACAGTTCAACCCAGTCTTTGGGGGTAGCAACACAGACTCTGATTTGTACTGCGTTTCTGCAGACTGTAGCATTACTGCTTTCAGCAAGAAAGAAACATTAATCTTGAAAGAGGTGCAGGTGATAAATGTCACCTTTACAGAACACTTTCACAGTTTTTATTACGCTTCTATTTTAGTGTTAAAATAATGTTGAAAGATCAGTATAAATGTCAGATGTAATATAGTTGTACTATTCTAAAATGAAAGGCAATTTCTCTTTTTTTCAGTTATAAATCTGGGTTTACTTGAAGTATTCCCATCTGATTTGAATTTGATATTCAGACAGCAATAAGATATAAAGCCATAAACTATGATGCAGTTGTGTGAGCACTTTTAAATGATTATCCTAAGACAATACAGCCAGTGAACTCTGGGAGCTGGCCTGCCTGCTTGTGCTCCAGGCTGTATTATGACTGGTTCAAGTCAGTGTCCTGCTCATACATCTTTCTAAAATTATACACCACAATGAAGAAAAGCGGCCACTTCTAAACAATGTCAAAAATTCAGATTTAGATCCCCCCCTCCTTTTTTTTTTTTTTTTTATCTTGTTATTGTGTTACACAGGGACTGAAAGACGAGTCACAGCATTATGAAATCATGTGAGGAGGGCAATTATCCATCACAAAAGCCCCACAGAAAAAAAAATAACCCACCGGCTGGAGAAGACAACAGAGCCTTTTGTTTGCCCCATTGTCAGTGACACAGTGCCGAACTCCTCCTCATAATGGCTTGTTTCTCCAGTGAGCCGTCTGCCTTTATCAGTCATACTTTGTTCTCAACAGCAAGTAAACTGAGTTTCTGAGACACATAATGGGCAGCTTATGTATAAGCTCATTCAGGTTGCGATTGGCTGTCGTGACCCCTCGGATTTGAGTCATGGCCAGCGCAGAGTTAACATATTCCTCCTCACACTCGCCGTGTGCATGACAAACAGTCATTTCTGTTATTGACATTTGCTTAGAGTGACGGCATCATGTGACCGGGGGCGTCATGTGACTCGCAGCCTTGTAGTGGAGTTGTCATCATCGGTGCGATGTAATTATAATGCTGACTTAGCAGTTCAGCCGCCTGAACTCTGTCGACCTCGGCCCAGCAGCTATTGTAAAATCTCTCAGCTGTTGACAACTGACCACACAATGACAGGGTTTCCAGAGGCCGCAACTATACTGTACCAGCCTCACTGGACACAAGCTGAAGAGGCCAAGAGAGAGTCAGAGTAGAGCCGGAGTAAAAGCAGGAACTTCACCGAGGTCCTCAGCCATGGTCAGAGAGCCTTTGGTATGAAAGTCTGTTCTCAGGTCTCAGCGGCTGGACCTGTCCTCACCTTTAACACAGCATGGCGTATATAAACCAGACAGCGGGGGCTTGTGGAGGACCGGTATGCTTTTTATACGGAGAAGTACCATAATGTTTCACAGAGGTGGAGAAATAGCGGGAGAGTGGTATGTATGCCAAGTAAGAAAGATATATATAAGTCCACCTCCATCTACTTAGCACACAAATTAAACCAGCTTGTCAGTGAACATTTAGAAATCATCGCTTGGGTCTCAGCGGGCCTCGCTGTTTGAACTGCAGTGTAGGTAGGCACTGTTTATCCTGGACTGGGCCCTTGATTAAAATGAGGAATGGAGGAAAAAAGAAATGGCTCAGTCTCTCGGTGGTCAGCCACAGCCTCCTCATCGCAGCCTCCACCAATGATCTGACTTTCCCCCCTTTTTGCAATTTTATGTAATCACAACTCCAAGAGCTATTTTTAATGTGTGTTTAGGTTGTGCGCGCGCCATTCGATATTAAACATTTCCCCTTATTACTTAAAGGCCGACTTTATTTTCCCTCAAAGCTGTGACTCCAAAAACATCTGTCCAGACACCACAAGAAAGGGCCTTAAGTCACTGGAAGATGTAGATACCACTGCTGGACTCCAAAAGAAAAATATCTACTTTTCATTAAGATTATACCATACCGTACCTTACCAAACAATTCACATAGAACATCAACATCCTCTTGGCGGAGCGACGTCGTAGATTAAGTTTCTACACTTCCATGAGTTTTGGACCGTGTTGAAGTGAACTTTTCTATGACTCTTGCTTGATTCTATGGCTGCAGGTCACGGTCCCGCCTCAGCAGCACTGTAAGGAGATATTTACGTTCACACCAGCAGAGCAGCGGCCAACAGAAGCTGATTGCAAGTGGTGTTTGTTTCCAATGAAAGCACGTTAATTCGGGCTCGGCCGCAGTGTAAACTACCTTGGCGTTTTACAGATGTCGCCTGTTAAAGTGAATCACTGTACCTGCCTGTTTGTCCGGCCGGGCTGTTCTGATGCCTCGCCAGAAAGAGTACACAACACGAGCCAAAAGAGCTATTAATAAGCCCTTCCTTTTCTAATACTGCAGTACCTCCACGTGTGTAATGTCTGCTCCGGTCTAATTATGTCACGTCATTTTTAGCTTTCGCAGAGAGACGAATACAGACAGCCTCACAGCCTCAGTCTGAGTTAATTTTAACTCATCTTAGGTATCATTATCCCCCAATATTTTTCCAGAAATACTCTGTTGCAAGAAATAATTTTCTGTGAAAACAGTCCACTGCAAAGTTCATCTGCTGTGACAAAGTGAGGAAACAGCCTGCCGTGTCCTGCAGCGCTGCATTACACACACATACACGCACAGTGTGTTAATAGCATGTGTAGTTTTAAGCATGTTCCAACACATGATACCTCTATTATGTTTGTATGAGAGCTATGATAACAAAGTGAGTCCATTTGAAGGTGTGTGGTCCTGAGTGGTAGGAGAGAGAAAGTGTCTGGCAGGGTGGGCCATCGCCCACAGTCCTCAGGGCAGACCTTGGCCAGAGCTCAGAATATGGCCAAGCTCTTCAGCTCCGCACACACACACACACACAAGTATTGCAAGTGTAGTATATGGCCACCGGTGGAGAACCAGTAATGAATGAAATATTATATTCCACATCATATTCCAGCCTTTAATATCATTACCTTCACCTAAAAGCATTTTTTGACAGCAAGGAGTACATATATTACAAAATTGTCTCTACAGCAAAATGAAGAGCCTTCCAAGCTGGCAGTACCTCCCTCAAGTAAACGTTTTTTTTTTTCCTCTTCATGAGATGTTGTATAGAACTCCATCCGCTGCTTACACAGCGTTTAAGCAGTGGATGGAGATATATATATATATATACACATCACAAATGGCTCTTCTCACAACACAATTGTTAAATCCTTCCAATCAGGCCGTGATAAATTCAGTAAATACCATTTTAACTGATGTGTTTTCTTCACCAAATCCTAAAAAACATTATATGTTTGAAAACAAAATCAAAACCTTTAATTTACATGTTTTTTGGATTAGATCTGGGGTCTCTAGACTTGCTCATAGACACAAGTAGAGCTTGCGGCCAAGGTTTCAGCGATGGAAACGGTTTGTTGTGGTTTTCTTAAGGTGGGTGAACCACTGACCTGACCAACAGTTGGGCAAGTAAAACAATATTTGGCCAACTTTAACTAAACTTTGTTACTGTATCAGGGGAAAATATCATCCATTCCTCGTAGTTACAATCTTTGCAGCTTTTAAAGAACTCATACGGAGATACCCGAGACTACAACATCATCACAGCTCAGATTTTCACCATCAAGGTTGTTTACCACATGCCATGCCACCCAAGAAGCTATGTTTCCTGCCATATGACTTGGGTTTGACATTTATGCTTTATTTTTTGTTCCATGTTTTAGATTCAATCACGATGTGCAAATTATATTCCCATCAAAGTGCGTGTAATTTACTGTGGCTCGGCCGAACTCACAGCAGCGCTGCACTCTGTCCTAAAGTTTAAGGCTTCTGACAGCAAAGCATCCATTTGCAATCACCTTAAAAATGTTTATACGTGGCTTTAAATATTATTTTTGAAAGATTTTCGTATCAAGTCGCAGACTAATCCTTATGTACAGCATGTCTTTGTTATTGCACTGGTGGTCCAAAACATACACTGTCTAACAATTATTAAGGAAAGGTACTGTTGAATAGTTTTGAGTATATTTAATATGAAGGTAAACTGCATGGGTGACATGATCGATTAAATCTCTGAATGGAAATAGGTCCTGTATATGTTCTGTGATATTCGGAGTGTTTGCAGCAACCTTCCCTAAGGATTCTGTAACATGCCCTGCAACTCAAGAGGCATGTTCTTGTTTTAGACAGCAAATATTTACAAAGCTCTGGGCCAAGGAAAATGTTTCACTGCACAAAAATAAGGTATGTGGCAAAGACTTGTGGAAATGCTGTTGTGAATATGGGGGGGACTGTTAGTAACTCATGTTTGACATTTTTACTCACTTTTCACTTTTTTTTTTCCTGATCCGTATTTATATCATATTTAGAAATAAGGGCTTAGAATCTGTTGCTAAAAAATAACATGTTTAGTTTTAGTATTTACACCAACACAGCCGTAGTGTTACGTGGTTTGTGGTCATTTCATTAGTACATATTACTAATGTTTTTATTATTGTTTTAGCTCAAATTTCTTTCCACCTGAGAGTGCAAACATGAGTTACAGTTACTGACTTTTATGTTACCTTGGGACAGTGATGATATAATTTTCTCAATTTTAACATTACAACATTTTCAGAGACAAATACTCAAATGTTACTTTTAGGATTGTTGAATTCATGTCCCCAAAATAGATCCAAACAATGTCTGTCAGTTGTTATTATGGAATGGCTGACCCTTTAGCAGTTGGAACAAATTACGAAAAACATATTTTCTCACTCATCTCCTGTGGTATCTCGCCTTGTGAAAAGCTTTTGCTTTTAATTTGACCGGGTTTTAAGATGCGTGTCCATTACAGTGCAAGTAAAAGTATGTTTGTTTGTGGTGCTAAGAAATTACATGTCCACAAAACACAGTGTGAACAGTCTCTTTGGTGGAAATTAGTTCCAATGAAAACTGCTCACAGTGAAATGTATTGTATCTTGGTGGAGGTACAAATATCAGAGCAGAATATCTCAAAACATCATCATGGATGGACCATCCCTTTAAATCACAAGCTCTAACTGAACAACAGTGAGAGGTTTATGCAAATCACTGATTAAAAGTTAGTGCCCACTTGCAGTATCAGGAGCCCGAGGCACTGTTCCTCTCTTCACTGCTTCGTCATGCTTGCCCACCGGCTAGTGCCAAGATGACTGAGATACTTTAACACTTTCGAACCTGACTGAACTCCCAGCTCCATTCCACACATTCCTCATCTTTTGCTCTAACACCCCGTGTGTGTTTTTGATCTGTTGTAACAAACACCTGTGATCGCTGATCAAAGACGAGCCGTGACGCTGTGCTGGGACCTGTGAGGGTGTGTGCTGAGTGTTTGCGCGTGGGAATCTGTGTGTGTGTGTGTGTGAGGTGCGATGATTCATCGTTGATTGCCATGAGCTGCCTGCACTACAGTACATGTTGGCAGGCCCTTCTCGGAGGGTGTGTGTTTCCAAGTGTTAGCGAGACTGTGAAAAGGCATCTCTTTCACAGAGAAGACAGGTGGCCATGATTTACAGCCTCTTACAGGAATCGCCCTCGTGTATGAGAGTCATTTAAAGCTCGGCGCAGACTTGCACGCGTACATGCACACGTTATTACAGTAATAACACAATAACAGTCTGTGACACAGCAGCGTTAAGAGTGTGAAACAGGAGAAAGAGAACAGATTCAAAAAGTGACACTGAAGCAACTGTTCAGACGCACTCTGTTTTCACACCACCTCTGCTCTCTCTTCACACTCAAACTCATCCAGCCTTTCTGTCTCTCTCTTCCCCCATTCTCCCTGCTGCACATGCACACACACACACACACACACAGACAAACACACACACACATGCTCAGACACACACATACACACCCAGTCTCACACCGCCAGCCAGCCAGCCATTCGCTCCTCACTCACACCCTCAAATCTTACCAAGCTCAGCTCTCCCTGCTCAGAGGCAGACAGGAGCAGCACGGCAGCCTGTTAAAGGAGTTGAGAGAAGGAGCAGCAGAGTCACAGAGACAGACGTAGAAAGAGAGAAGGGAGGGGGATGAAAGAGTGAAGGGAGAGCAAAGCAGAGAGAGCGCTGTTCCCCATATGCTGAGGAGGCATGGGCGGTTGAACAAGCTGCCCCCATTGAAGCCTCCTGACTCATGGGAGCGTCAGACCCCGGTCCCCCAGAGAGCCTGGAAACGCTGCCGAACCACGCGTAAGAGAGAAGGAGGGGAGCCAGGGAGGAGAGAAAAAAGTCCGGGGAGAGGAGAAGAGAGGAGAGAAGAGGGAAGAAAGGCTCAACAGTAGGCTGTCCCATTCAAGTGCTATGCCGTGATGACGTCAGAGGGCATGTGACCCAGGCTCTCCAGTGACGGCACATGGAGGGCAGGAAAGAGACGAGTTTTAAAGCTGGTGCCTTTTGGGTTGTGTGAGGGCTCTGCTCGCCTCCCAAACAACCACAGAACCACAGACGTGCGGCTCGGGGTTGGTGTTTGAGGGCGACCTGGAGTGTAAATGGTTAATCGTCGCGGGCCAGCACCAGTCACAAGGACGGCGCTAAGCGAGTAAGTACGTTCCAACCACACTCGCCAAGCAAGCAAGTCCGACACCATCTGATCTATCCGCAAAGGCGATATTTGCCTCTGCAATTTTTTTTTCTCTATAAAACCAGACCTGGTTGTTACTTGTGGTCATCCAAATAGTTGATACGTAAAAGCATGTCTTGTGGATGGCTTTTCCATTTTTTTTCTTCATGACATGCTGCGTGCTCTTGGTTTAGGACGTGTCAAGGGTCACGGAAACCACAGAGGAACAAAAGTGGGGCTTGCTGCAACCAGAGGCAGCTATGGCATCTAACAGCCTTTTCAGCACAGTGACACCATGTCAACAAAACTTCTTCTGGGGTGAGTACTGCTTCGCTGCTCTCTGTTGTCTGTGGAGTTGGGTTAGGGGCTCAGGTCACGGGGAGGACTTGGGGTCAGGCGTTGAGGTTTGGATAGAGGACTGAAGGGGTTTGGGTAAAGTGGGTAAGGATGTTGGATCTGATTGAAGAATTTGGGTCCAGATGAGTTAAGGGGATCAGTTGAGGTCACTGAGGACCTCGCTATCAAGGTCCAAGCTTTTTGTGGTGGAAGAAAGACCCAGCTACCATCATGGCTTTTTTGTGGTGCGCAAATACAAGAAAAAGGAAAAAGGAAAAAAAAACAGTCTCCGCATTTAGAAATTCCAGTATTTACTCTACTTGATGTTTATAAATATTTCTGAAAGAGGGAGATGACATGTTTGTGCAACATACCCTTAGATTTACAAAGCGATGCCATTGCGGAACCAAAAACAAAAGCATGGGTGATATTTTTGACAAACGTAAACAGACACTGCACAAGAGAGTTTACAGTTGAGCATTGAAACAAGATGTGGGGATTACTGGATTGTGTGTGCTGGGTGTCTCTGTTTTTGCGAAGGGAAGAAGTATTGATTAGTTTGCCAAAAAAGGTCTGTAATCGCTTCCTGAAATTGTTCAGTCGCGCTGCTGTCATTAATTAATCAGTGTCGATTTCTGCAGCCTCCAGGGAGCATTTAATCGACAGAGCAAAGCCACACTGAACAAGAAGTTACTCTGTGTTGACTTCAATGTTATGAATTCATAATTCAAGCCCTGTAATAATGAATTTCAATTCATAACAATCACTTAATCCTGACTTAGTGCCTTTCTGCTAATTAATAAAACAAGGAACTGTGATTTTTATTAATTATAATCACTGATCTGATTTGTAAGTCCATGTAACAAAAACCTTCCTGAAACATATTTTCTTTCATTAAAAATATTCATATTTCCAAAGAACTGCACAGTTACACTTTTCAGCTGAATTTATTCTTCACATTTATATATTTTTTTATTTATTCAAACCTTTATTCAACATCCTTCTTGGCTCCCAAAGTGGATCTATAGGAAACAGTCCACAATGGTTTCAAGACCTGTGAACAGTAGCAGTGTCGACTTTGTGATTTTCAGTTACCTGTGAAGGCCAACTTGCACGTCCCAGCTTGCGGCCTCTGTTTTGGTTTTGCTGTTTTCTATCGTAACAACTTCTTTACGCAATCTAATTTAATCAGCAGGATAAATGAGGTTTTAGGTTTAGCAGAAGAATTTTTGATTTTAAACAAACATTTTCATTCCCATGCGACACAAGAAATAGACAGGCTGAGTTTAATAGACACCCCCCCTTCCAGTTTCTCTCTCTTCTCTCCGGTCCATAGCCTCCGCTCCCCTGTCCAAATCAAATGTTTAAAAGATGTTTTTAAGAAGTCGCTCCGTGGTCAGACACAGCTGTTCTGGGCTCCTGCTCCACACAGAAGCAGGGTGGCTCCTAATACGCTCTGAAAGCCGGGAGAGAGTGAGCGTCTTCTACCAATCACCACCACCTATTACCACGTTAACCCCCTGACCCCTCGGTGTGTCTCTGGGGTCGGAGCGCAGGAGAGGAGAGGTGCAGATCAGCAGGAAATTGAAAGCATGCTGCAGTAAGCGGCAGAGAGGGAGAGAGCGGAGCAGATGTGTGCAGATGTTCAGGTGGAGAGACTCAGAGGAGGGAAGATAATCGCTGATCGATTCCCATATTAAATAGTGTTGATAGATACCGTGCTGCGGCCCATTGATGTTGCTCCTGTTTGTGAACATCTGGGTTGTAAATCTGTCAGTGCAACCACAAAAAGTCCCCTTGACACCGCAATGTGATTTTGCAAGACCACCAGCGCTTTCTGTTGTATTTCTAATTTAAAATAAATAAATGTAGTCTGCCGTGCTGCATCAGGACTGCTAAAAATTAGGAATGGCATCTTAACTATTTTTGTTTTGATACAAAAAGAAGAGAATCTGAGTTTCAGTGAAGCTGAGTTAGATTTTGAGTGTTCCTTAAACTGAAATAGGGTGAAACTGAATAAATTATGTAACACAGAGTTTAGATTTTAATGCATATATTTATTTCTGTTAATATTTATTCTTGAACTATTATTCTATTTGGTTGGACAAAAACTCGATATAACTGAGCTCTAGTTGTTGCCTTTTTCTTTTGTTGAGTTTATATATTTTCTTCAAGTTCTCATGGTGCTGTGTTTCTCCTGGATCATTTTGTCCAGCATCAGCCAGTTTGCTGCGGACACAAGTTACAAAATGCTGTTTTGTTGGTTAGAAAGCCACATTACTCCATCCCGTCTGTAGATTTGTATTTAAGGACATTTTTAATTTAGGGCTGAGCGCACATTCCCAGCGATAAATTGAGCCGACTTGAGGGAGCGGGCAAATATTCCAAATTGAGAAAAGGGGGCTCATTAAAATTTGTCTTGGCATTTACATCAAGCAATTTTCATTTAATTGCCTCAAATACATTTTTTATAACTCCTCATACTGGCAGATCAGATGGGGAGGGCAGAATAATCTTCAACATGTGTGGCACCCACTCAACCACCATGCCTCTCTGGGGAACATTTAAGTGCCTATTTTCTCTATTACAAACTTAATTACATATAGACAATTAAGTCATGGGAGCAATTATCGTTCAGTAAAGTTGTTCAGTCACAGTAGAGAAAAAAAAAAGTGCTTACACAGACAGACCCAAATCAACACGATCAAAAGAGAAGCGGGTCGATGTGGGTAAATATCTGAAAACTCAGAGCGGAAAACTTTCCCCAAAGAAAATCTCAGATAATTTGCAGGGAAACCGTATATGTATTTGAGAAAGGCAGCTTCTGTTGCATAAGTGTTGCCTTAGATCTAACCACAGGCCTGCTTCTTGGAGACATCTTAAAAGTGAACCAGACATCCTCCCCTCCTCCCCCCCAGCCAGGGAGAGACGTGAAGCCCTCTCATCAATAGGTAATTTGAAAAAGCCAGGGGGGAAAAATCTGAGCGCTTCACTGGCTGCTACTGTGCAGAGAAGACTCTTCCCTTAACTCCAGGCTCAAAGGAACTCTATTTAGCAATGCTTAATTGTACCTCTGAGGCAAACATGTTATTTAATCCCAGCAGGGTCATATTGATGGAGTAAAATGGTGGTGTGTGTGTTTGCGAACTGTGCCAGCTATTAGGACTTATTAGTGCTGGAGGTTCGCATTAGTCTCCATAATTCCTGAGGGTAATCAGGGGGGTGCAGAGCCTTAATGTGATCAGTGTTTAATCAAAGATAGATTAATTGGTCTGTATTTTCACTCAAATGTAGTGAGACTGAATGGTGGGTTGATTATGGCCCTAAATAGGCTGTAGGCACTTATTAAGGTCTAAATGAGAGTGTCATGGGAACACTATAACTTGTGATTTTAATGGCCTGAAATACGTCTCGCACACCGGTGAAGATGTGAAAGTTGTGGGAGAAGTCTGCGTGTGTGTTTTCTTTTCATTTGTAAAGGTCTTTGCATGGTCATGGTGCATGCTTTTAAACCATCGCCTTTGAAATGGTGATGAAAATAAAAAAATACAAATTCAATCAGGGAAAAAACGAGTGTAGCATTTTTCAGAAAAACAGGAGAAAGCCTGGCTGTTTTTAATCTAGTGTCGACTGGCAAACTTTGCTTCCTCTGAACCACTGATTCGTGTACAATATCTGCTGCTCCTCCTTCCAAATTAAGCAGTGAGGAGTTATTGAAACATGCGAGGAAAGGAGTGAGATTACACTCAGTCCTGTAATATGGAGACTGCAACAACAAACGGAGAGTTGAGTGCAAATACTCACAAGGCACCGTGTGTTATCTCTTGTTTTATCCTCATATTCAGTAGCTGTGGGGCTAATTACACTGTTTTGATAAGGCAACCTGCCAACTGACTGTGCTTACTGGAGGTTTCTGCCTGTTTAAAGTGTTGATAAAAGACAAGAAAACACAATTGTCTCGAGGGAGCGGTAAAACCTGTTTGTTAAACACTGTCAGTGCTAACACCTCTGCTTCTTAACAAAGCTCAGTTTTCTCATAAATCAATGCAAATGTTTGGGGTGCAAGTCAAATTAGTGTGTATTTTTTGGATAGCCGTGCAAACGCATGCTATGCATGGCTATGATTTTTCAATGCACCATAATTACCAGGTAGCTTAATGCCATTGCATTAGCCAGTGAAGCTTTTAATGCAGCTCTGTGCTATTTTCACACTTAACAAGATCCTGCAGCCCTTCATCCATTTCAATTGCATCATGCTGGGCAAATTACCGTTATCCGATATAAGCCCTCAGAGAGGAAGTAACTACCTAACACTTTGAAAATTGGTCTATCTTGGAACCGGTTCACCCTAATGAAACAGAACACCAGTATTATAACCCAGATTCATATACCTCTTTCACTCTGCGCTCTCTGTTTTATGTCCTGTCTTTTCTTTCTTCCAACCAAGCATTCAGCTTTTATTTTAGTTATTTAAGTCAGAAGATGGCTTTGAGCAAAGCTGATAGAGCAAAGTCAAACCACAGGAAACCTGAACAGCGTTGTTTAGCGTTCCCTCGCTGACCTGCGAAACGGCCGCGGCGGCTTCGCTTCCACACTGCATGTTTCTATAAGAGGGAAATATGGAGTGTTGAGCCTCCTGGATGTTTGGGTTCAGCCTGTAACGATGTGAGTGAGAGCACGGCCGCGGCACCTTACACAAGGCCTTACCTGTTCTGGCCCATGCTGGAGAAAAGGGAAGGTTTTTCCCCTTGTTAGTTTAATCTTAAAGGAATGCAGTATCCCCTCTGACTCAGGCCGGACTCCCAAATATATAAACCTACTTACCAGCAGGTCATGAAAAGAGCAGCACGTGTTGGGCATGTTAGCCGTATTTTTGAAGCAATACTGATTATTTACGTGAGGTAACACATAATGTGCCAGAGTGTAAACACAGAAGGGTTAGGCTTCGCTTCATTTTCAAGGAGAAGGTGAAACCAGATGAGTAAAGGAGCATCAAAGAGTTACACCGACCTTTGACTGTGATCAATAGCTTGGCAGCGGATCAGTGGTGTCTGAGGGGATAAGTGGTCCTTGTTACAACGTGTCTTCAGACGTCGGAATGGGCACTCACTTTCTCTCAGGTCGTAAACATTTAACACTCAGCACACGTTTAAAAAACGCTTGTGGTGAAACTTTGTATTTTTGAATGGGAGTTTGGTATAGAGCCATGTCATGGAATAATGACAGTGGGGTTTGTAATTACTACTATGCAAACCTAGTAATGTAATGAGTGTATAGTTGTACAGTAGTATATGTGTATGCGTGTGTGTGTGTGTGCACTGAAGGTGTCTGTGACAGAAAGATCTGTCTGCTTGATTAATGCTCTCACTCAAACTGGCACCTGGAACCAATCCCCCCCTCCTCCCGCCGCCCCCGTCCCATGTGCACCGTGTGTGTGTGTGTGTGTGTGTGTGTGTGTGTGTATGCATTCCATGTACTGTGCCTTTAGAGGGGCTGAGGGTGGGTGTTGAGCAGGAGGCGCAGATGGGATCGGGGGGACTCGGAGCGGAAGAAAAGAAAGGTGTGTGCAGAGGAGGGAACAATAGGTGGACGTGCAGTAAAGGGTATGGGGTGTCATTAATAACACACAGGCCCCATCTCCTAATTTGCTCAAATTACCTACCCACACAGTGGGACCCCTGCCAGCGCCGAGGTGTGAACACAACAGATCAAATACACCTGAAAATCAGAGTGCCCACCCACTCGGCAACGCCCACACAAGCCTTTTATGGTGGTCTGACAGCTCTGAAAGCCTGTGTGAGTGTGTGTGTGTGTGTGTGTGTGTGTGTGAGGAAGAGAGAGGTTGCATGTCTGTTCTTTCCTGTGAGAGTGAGCGATATAATGTGAGAAAATTATAGAGAGTACAAGAAACATTATAAAGAAGGAAAAGAGTGAAGCGTGAATGAGAAAGAGGAAGAGACATGATACAAATGGGAGGATCGGTTTGCGCTTGTGAGGCATCAAGTAAGAGCAACACAAGACTGACTCTTTCAAACCACCTCCCATATGGCACTGCGGGGGCGGCCATTTACCATCATCTACCCTCCTCTTCTCCCTTCTTCCCTTTCCTTCCGCCTTCTCCTTCCCTTTATGTCCTCCCTTCATCCTTCCCATCCCACCCACGCTTTCAGGAAAAGGGTGATGACAAATGTGACGGGGCGGCGATGCTTTGGTTTGGTCACCACAATAATCAGAGTCACTGGGACCCAACCACCTGTGGCACACACACACACACGCTCGCGCGCACAGCCATATTTAAATGTGTGCACAGACACCTGAAATTAAATATGCCCCAGAGATACAAAAGGGGCCAGGAGAGTGTGTGTAGGTGTGTGTAGTCTTTGAACTTTGAATAGTGTGTGTAGCTGATATTGACAAGTCTCTAGGGAGAGAAGGGGAGCTTGAAATGGTAGCTCTCATTTGTAAAGTGGCCTCCAGAGAGAGAGAGAGAGAGAGAGAGAGAGAGAAAGAAAGAGTAAGAAAGAAGGAGGGAAACAAGTCTGCAGATAACTGGAATTAAGAACAAAAAAAAATGTAAGAGGTTACGCAGCAACACTTTAACCCCCCGTTTATCATTTACAAGCAGTATATAACCACTTGTGAAACTTTTAACATGCTACAGTGTAGATATAAGGAAACATCGGTATTTAGGTGATTTTCTTTGAATATAACACTTATAGCTTTTCTTATGAATCTCTAAGTGGTGTATAAACAGTCAATGAATGATCAATAACGCAGTACAACATAGCTGTAATTATATTCAACAGCACTGGATTACAGTGAGTTTTAAAGCATTTATGGACTATTAACTGTGCACATGTAGAAGTCTGTCACAGGCAGGTTTAAAACTGTTAATAAATGAGGACGTGTTGAGGTTGAAGGTTTATTCTTGACCTCGGAAATAACAGAAAAACTCTTGTTCTTGGGAGACTTTCAGCCGCATCTCTTGGCCTTCATCATTGTGGATGGAGTTTGCTCAGTTCTCATGGACAGTGAAGGAGAAGTATTTATAAATGTGTAAATGCTAAATTAATAAATAAAAAGAAAACAATAAAACAGACAAAATGTCTTTATATCTGCTTACAATGACAACTACTGATAAAACCCATTAAATATAGATACTAAACAGGAGGTTAGTATAAAGTTATACCAGTTAGGCTTGCCATCTTACAACTTTGCAGATTTCCAGAAGCCTGCGTGACTCTTGTTGTGAAAAAAAAAAAGAAAAGTTTCGAACAGTTTATGCTAGAACAGCAATGTTACAAAACTGCAAAATCCCCAACATTACATTTCAGGTTGTTTCAAAGCTCTTTCCTGTGACTGGGGCAGGCATCTTTTGAGAACTTGTAGCTGTTGTGTTTAATGTTGATCCCCGAGCTGTTCCAGTTTACACATATTCAATCCAGTCGTACTGCTCCGACAAGCAGCTCTGCCTGATCAAAGTCTATATACATACATAATGTCTGATCCCCACCGGAGCAGGCTTTCAGTCTGGAGTTGAATCCTGTCACTCACCCAGACAGCTGCCCTCTTACAGTCGTCTGTAGTTCATTTTGTTGTCGCAGTTAAAAGTTTTCCGTCAACTGTTGCGCTGTTCATTCTATTTTCTGTCTTTCCCCAAAGGAAATAGGTCTCTCTCTCTTTTCTCTCTTTCTCCTTTTTGGACGGAGACCAATAACAGGCCTTTTCCACTTCACTTCTCCTGATGCTGAATGAGCAAAGGAGGATCCCAGAGGAACAGGAATATTTTATTAGAGTGATTTTGAAAGTTCCTCTCCTCCTCTGTCTTTCTTCCTCTCTCGTGATGGAATTTTAGGATGCTGCAACAATTCTCTGTGTGTGTGTGTGAAAGAAAACAGCTCAAGCAGAACAAAGACAATTCAAAGTTACAGCTAAATGACAGGCTGGGAGCGCCGGTCTTTTGAATTGCATTGTTTTCTTTTTATTCCTGCTTGGGAGGAGAATTGGTGAAAAAAAAAAAAAAAGCCCAATTGGGACAGAAAGCGAGCAGTTCAGTCTCAGGAGAATTACGCTCGGCACAAACAAAAATAGCAGTCATTTTTTGCTGACAAACACTTCTTAATGCAAGGCTGTTTTTTTTTTGTGAAGTTTGGCTCTTTTTTGTTTTCTTATTTATGACAAAGCTACCATTTCGGGATAGGAAGGGTGGTGTATGTATATTGTAGCCTTGATTTACTGTTTCTTAAAGATGCGTGAGAAAAATATGGGACTGAGAGATGTCAGAGTTCCTTAGTGTAATTGGAAGCACTGGTTCCTTAAAAAACAAAGCACTTTAGAAAATATGCAAACTGAAGGAAATTTATAGTCGAAATGATCTTTATAATGTTCACACACAAATATATCTTTACCTATTCTACAAAATGTCACTTTCACACGCTACATTACACACATGACTGTGCCTACACACACATACTCATGCACACACAGCCAGACAGATATACACGCCCTTTTCCTGCAGGACCCTGCAGATGCAGCAGAAACAGTAGAGTTGGTCTCTCTGGTAAACAAACAGTGAGAGGCTGCTGGGAGTCTTCACTGGGCCTCCAAATTATAGTCTGGTTAACCAAAGTCTGAGAGCCAGCCCCTTTACTGCTACACACACACATACATACGTATACTGTACATACACATACACATCCACATCACATGCGTATGTGCACATATGCACATGACCTGTGCACATTAAAGCCTCTATAGAGGCGTAGTTAAAAAGCACATATACAATCAGCTTCGTATGGGACCTTGTCTGCACTGCAGTTGAGCCAAGGGTAAAAGATTTTATAGACATTAGAGAGACTGAGAGGGAAGCACACCCTAAGGGCCTATCATAAATATTACCCAATCATCAGGCTCACAGTGTGAGGCGATTACTGATGAAAAAGAATCCCTTGCAATGTAAACACAGGTTTAATGTTTATAGCTTTTAACCCTGTATACCTGTTTTATGATTTTAAGGTTGTTTAACAGGTAGAAACTGCTTTGCTTAGCCTGAAAGATGGTTGAGAGAGTTGCGTGATAATGCTTTGTGGCTTGTAAGATGTCAAATACTTGCCCCCTTTGCAGGAAAGCTGCTAAAAGATACTAATTTGGTGTAGGACTTTAGTTGGTGAGAGGAGGTTGGATTGTTTAGAGCTTCTTTAATTGTCTGTAAATGAGTTCTGCAACTACTGGGAACAGTTTTCAGTCTCTTGAGAACGCAAGAACATATCAGAGTGATCTATGACGCCATAAAATCCAGTTAAAACATTTAAGATGATCAGTTCTCGTGAAATTATTTGCCATAAATCTCATGCTTCCAGAGTGACAGTATATTCCAAGCGGACAATTTAATTGTCAGCCCGAGACCACATCCCAACAACCCCGTTGCCAGAGAGGATTTTTTTTTTTATGTGTGTGACGTTCAAATTCTCAGCTTTGCCATAATGCAACACCACAGAATAGATTGTATTTGAAGGACAGCGTTTCACAATGTAATTGATGTTCCCCGTGGGATCCAGCAGTTGATGAGTCTCCCTGCTCAGGACTCGATTTAGGCACTATAAAGCTGGCGTCATCCGGGTCTCAGCTAGGGACAGAGCAGACACGACATGAAAAGGCCCTGTCCCGGAATAACCGGCAAGTTCTGAGTGCATGTGGAAAATACAGGGTCATAGGTCACATAATCATACAATAGCCATTTATCTTCTGTGAAATCATGTTTTCCCTCAACTTTCATGATGTTTTCCTTCATTGAACTCGCTTCCAAAGATGACTGGAATTGATTTCGTCTGAGGACATCTCAGGCTGGAAGCTATGAAAGTGAACTCCATCCATCCTTCTCTTTTCTCCTTGTCTACACCCCCACTTTGTTGTGAGTCATTTCTGACCAGTAGCCTAATGGGCACAGTGTAATTACAGGCTTTAGGCAAAAGGTTTTAGGCAAAGGCCCATCTCAGAGTGAGCCACATCAGCCGTGACACTTTCAACTTAATTTGTTAACTCGTTCAGCTCACGGAGCATCGGATGCTGCATTCAAGGCCACTCAAAAGTTTCCCAAACCAAGGCTTCCTGGGGCCATTTTGACGTCTGAATGGTTTGGAATTCGATCTAGTATGTATGACTCCAGGTTGCAGAGTTCAGGCTCAGTGTTTTGGAGTGGCTCCGAGCTGGACTGTGATCAGGAAGAGATCAGGAAAAAGAAAAAAGAGAGCAGGATCCAAACCCTCGGAAGTTGAGCGCTGTCGCTTGACGCACGCCCAGTAATGTGGCTGCTTGCGGTGCCTGCCCAGTGCTGTTTTTTCATTTCCTGTTTATCTGATTGGCTGTTGTCTCAGTGCTGGACATGTTCACTTGACTGACTGACGGTTTTGATTTTGATTACCTCCCAGAAATGGAGCCGTTGAGAGCAGCTCACTTACTTTCACTAAAACCCATTCATGATACCCGTTATGTAAAGATGGCCAAGGAAAACAGATTGTATATTTAATATATTAAAATGCTCCAAGACAAAAAAATGTATATGGTATATTTCCAGGCGTGGGTTTACTCTGTCTTTGGTTAAATGTTTATGTCTGTGTGCAATTGAGCATCCATGACAGACTTTTTTTTCCCCTCTCCATCTGGCCTTCCTCTACAGCCCCTTTACACTGATTTGCACCCAGTGCACCTGGACATTCCTCCACCCTGTCTCCATGCATATACATACACACATCCTCGCCTCCTGTCTCCTTCCTTTCCCTCGCCGTCTCCAGCCGCTGCCCGTCCTTCCCTGCCTTCCTCCAGTCTCGAAACAGGAGCAGTGGAAACGGACGAGCGATAGGCGATAGCCCCCCTGCGAGTGCTAGTCTGGGCCGCTGCCTGTTTGCCTCTCGCCGTGTAGTCACTCTATCTATCTCGCCTGTGCCTCCTTACCTCACATAAATCATCCTCAATCGTACTACACAGACAGGCAGAACACAGAGAAATCTCCCCCTATAAATCTGGTATTAGTTTTACCTCGCATAATGAACACACGGCTTAACGGTCCTGGATACATGAGAACAGCATGTCTTGCAGATGTACTATAAATATTTTGATACTAGCCGGCTAGTTTGCAGAGGGGAAGTAGACCAGTGAAATACACAGAGGAAGGGAAAAGTGTAAAGTGGAATGTTGGCCTAGCCCGAGTGTCTGTATTGTCTTTAGCACCTACAGAGGGTCTCAGTCCAAGAAAAACGCTCTTTACAGGGTTCCTGTTCCCAGCCGTGGTCTGATACCACTCCTGGATACGCTGCGTTTCCTTCAAGCCAATCCTTCAAACTAGTCTCCAAGGAGGGGGGGCTCATTGTTTGATTAATAGCACGATCAGACCTGATTGAGTGATAGATGTTTTGAAGGGAAAACCAGCACACCTAAGGGGACACTCTGGGACCAAGTCTGGGAAAGGCTGCTCCAGGGAGGTTTTGATTGGTGGAACGCTTGAATTAAAGTGAAGGACTAATAATAGCATAGCTAATGACACAAAGGCTGCATAGAGTGGAACAGTTAAATATGCCTGATGACTGTAAAGATATTTTGTTGCAGCGATGTAAAGAAAAACTCTAACATACACACACAGTTGCATACAAAAGTGGAAAAACTGAACTGGCCCTGTTTGGCATGTTTCTGGCCTCAGCCCCGGGCACTGTCACCCTTCCCCATCAAAGAGCCCCACACACACACACCCCACCACACACACACACAAAACCTACAAGTACTCTCATACACATGCACAGTTTTAGTGCTATGACAGCAGGTGGTGTGTGACACGTCAACATCTGAAGGTTCCCTGGCAGACGCAGAAAGAGTTCTCAGCTCTCTGCCCGAGTCGCTCAGATCTATCATTGGGACTCTTTAATGGCAGCCTTCGTCACATATTACTACTTTATTTTCTCCTCTCCATCTCCCAGCCCACAGAAGTTCCTTTTTTGTTCCTATTTTTAAGTACAAGTGATCTCAATTAGGGACCTCCATGAAGGCGGTAGGCGGCAGACAGTCAGAGCAATAAGAGCAGAGAGGAAATTGTCTTTATACCCCTCCTCCCCCCTTCCCTTCCCTCCCTCCCTCTCTACCCTCCTGCCACAAGCAGTGAGCAGCCACCCCCTCCATGTCTCCATCTCTTTCCATGCTGCTCTTTGCCATTTCAAGAACAGAGTGAAATATCAGACAAACTCTCTCTGCATCTCTCAGTGCTCCAATATAAATACATTAAACTCCATGGGCACAGCCACTCCAGCTGTCTCAAGGTCTAATACAAATGTTGGACTGGTCTCCGTGACAATGGTTACTCTGGGACACACACACACGTATACGCACACACCACAGAACGTGCCGTCCTCCCCCTAACAGTTCACGGTGATGTCACAGGCTCGGTGACAAACAGTCATTAAGGGCTTAGCCGTGATCTGGGATCAGTGCGTGGATGTGAGTCGGTGAGGTTGCGTCGATGAGGTCAGGAGGAATAAAGTTTCTGCCTATCGTCATTCTCGGCCGGCTAGCTGGTTCACTAATTGACATGCCCGGTTGGCCGGCTACCAACTGAAGTCTAACTAACTGAGCTAGCAGGCTACATTTACATGTCTGTTCTCTTGGTTGGTTCAGTTGATTGGCTAGTAGACTGGATGTTTGGCTGGTTTGCCGCCTAGCCCGGTGGGCTCGCTGATTGGTTAGCTGGCAGGCCTGTTGGCTGGTGGCCTGCCTAACATGGAAACATCCCGTTAGAGCTGAAAAAGCCTGGGCCTCGTCACAGCCCTCCTCTAGAAAGCTATAATTAAGTGTCTTGAAAAATGCACCACTGTGAAATGGAGCCTTAATCCTGAGTCTTAAGTGGCTGTACTTTTCCTCTTGAATGATGAGAGTGTGTGCTTGTGAAAAAGAGAAGGAAAGAGGAAGAGCGGCGTGGAGAGACAGCAATGTTTCTCACCAGTGTTTTTATTATTTTTCTATAAAAGTTAAAGCGCGTACATGTGCCTGAGCCCATACACTTGGGTGTATCCTGCTTAAACCGTTGCATCAGACTGTGGATGTACTTTTTTAGCATCAACACTGAGCTCTGTGTCCTGTAATCTCTCTTAATGAGCTGCTGTTAATAGTGAATATAAACGGGGCCTCGGAATGTGTGTGTTTCTGTGAATGTCAAAGAGCAAGAGAGATGTAAAGAAGCTGACAGAGAGAGAGAGAGAGAGAGAGAGAGAGAGAGAGAGAGAGAGAGAGAGAGAGATTGTGCATGGTTAGTTTGCTGACAACATTACAGACAGCATGTGTGTGTGTACATATTAGCGGTTCACACAGTCTTTGTCATTCCAAGTGGGAATGAGAACAGAAACTTTTATTACACGCTTGATATCTCGACAGGAAAATTAGTCAGCTGAGTGTCAGCTGAGTTTGATTTTTATTGGAAACAAATAATTGAAACTGAGCAGCAGAAATACAATATTACCATAAATCATAAAACGCACATCCTGCTCAATGTGGTATACTGTGGTTCTTCACTGTTAGTGACTTCTCCTACTGTGCAATGACTCCAAGCCAGTGTAACACAGTAGATGAATAATACCAGAGCTGAGAGAGACGATCCAGCTGTGCACCAGGCGAGCAGCAGCCGCACTGAGTGAACAGCTTTACGCTAGATTCATTACTACATAATATTAAGGCAGTTAATACTGAACAGGATCCGTCAAATACCCTAAAAGTCCAGTACTGCGTGAAAGTTCCAGCGTTCTCTTTTAATATAAAGTGGGTTTTTAGCTGGGTTAAGTCCAGGACACTGAAACGGTGGAAGTGGTATTTTTTTGGTCGAACAGCGTATTCTGGCACATTAACGCCTTCTCCGCTGTCTCCCTCACATCTTCGAGACATCAAACGGCAGATTTTAAACCCAGAGGTCGCCCTACACCTCTGGATGACAGAGGGCCAGACAGCAGGCCTTACTGTATGAATGCGGGGCTGTATCCTGTAGGGAGCTGGAAGACAGATGCTGAACGTACAGCGGGGAGGCAAAGCGGAGTCAGATGGGACAAACATTCTTTGATGAGCCGAGCTTGTCGGGGTTTAAGTCACGACTATACCGGGGAAGGGAGGGCGGGGGGTGGGGTTGCTTTGGGGCCTTGGTTTGGGCCCATCAAGAGGTTCTTCCTGCTGCTGCCACTGACAGGACAATAACAGAGTGCAAAAGAAGACTGATTAGTTGGGCTTGATAAATGTGAAAGTTGACCGGGGATGTAAAATCTGAATAATGTGCGTCTTTTGTTCGTAAACTATACAAATTAACAGTTACAAAATACAATTTCAACTCAAATCTGAACAAAAACAATGTCAAACACATAAGCATTCAAAATAATGAGGCAGACTAAACAGGCTGTATGAAATTGACTCAAACTTTGTTATTATTTCAATCCTAATTTTTCTTAAATTAGATTCCACTACAACATTAAGGATGTTTTCCACATTGCTCCAAATGTATTGAGCGCTGAAAAAAAACATGATATAATCGGAGCTGAAACTTAACTCTGCTGGAATAACTGGCTTCACGGTTCCTGCAAGGCCATGTTTATCACTATTACAGATTTAATTACTACTATTCACATTTATTCATCCATGAGTTGTTAGTTGATCTTTGAGAATGTTGGACAATGTGAACCATATTTCTGGTGTTTGGGGCACACGGAGGGGAAGTGTAACTCAATCACTCTTTTTTTTTTTTTCCCCCTCTCCCCGTCCACATGACGAGGTGCCAGATGCGTGTCAGTGCTTTCAGACTTTATATATATCCCTCCCACATCCTCATACACACACACACGCACACACATGAACACATATATGCTAACAGACATGTATGCATGTGCACACCCACGTACATATATATACTTATGAAACACAAGAAGTCAAGTTATTTCAAGTGCTCGGGCTGTAGTACTGCCAGTAAACCTTTTTTGTCTTTACACAGAAATCTTATTGTTAAGTGTATAATGTCATATCCAACTTTACAGCATAAAAATAAGCTGCAAAAGCCTTGACAGGATCCAAATAACCAGACAGCTGTGCCTCCCAGTAGTCCCTTTTATTTTGAAACAGGCCCAGAGTATCAAAGGCCTTTGTCTTAAAGACTCTGCAATAAAAGCCTGTTTAGGAGCAACGGAAAAGGAACACAGAGGAGCAATACACATGCTGTTGTGTGATGTGGCACTCAGAAACACTCATTGGGAGACTGATGGATAATCAGGACGGAGGGTGGGGTGGGTGATGAGAGTCGGCGGAGATACTGGAGCCTCTCAGAGAGCGCATGGAGGGTAGATGATGCCCTCTACAGTAGACACAGGAGGGGCAGGCGGAGCAGGCCTTCTCACTCACTGCCTTCAGAGCAGCATCCACTCTGAATACCGAACATTTCAGCACTAAAATCAAAGCACAAGTTCATTTGTACTCTTTCATTCCAATTTATTTCTCACTCAAGGTAGAAAGTTGTAATTATACAGGAGTGTAAAGGTGCCATTAATGCTTTTTAAAATCAGTTTTTTATCAAAATGTGTGGAGGTTTTTTGTTTGTTTTTGCTTTGAAAAATGTTTAATTTGCAAGAAAAAAATATTTTCCATTCATTTATTTTGCAGTGGTGGAGGAAATATTCAGATAATTTATTAAAGTAAAAGTAGCAACACCGCATTACGAATAAAAGTAGTGCACTGGAAATATTACCTAAGTAAAGATGCACAAGTGTTATCAACAAATTGTACTTCATCTATTGAATGTAAAAAGTAAGAATAAGAAGTGAGAGAGTACTCATAATTTTACGTATGTGAATGTTATACAATTTAGTCAATTAAATTAAATCTTATGTTACTGATTTTTTTATTTTAAAGTAGCATTTTACTGTTGTAGTTGGTGGAGATGGAGCTAATTTCAACTACTTTATACACTGTTGGGTAGTTTAATATATAATGCATGATATTTCATAAGCTCATCATATGTTATTAAGATGTTAAATCTTAATATCCATAGTAACTAAAGGTGTCATGTAAATGTGCTGGAGTTAAAAATACATTATTTCCTTATAGAAAGCAGGATGGAATGGAAAGATCCATGTACAGTTCAAGTACCTGAACTTTGTACCTGAATGCAGTACTTGAGTAAATGTACTTAATTACATTCCACCACTGTCATTTTGACACATGCTTATAAAAAAAAAATCTCTCGAAACGACCCAGGGGTGTGGGGGGGTCATCTTGTGCCGCTGTTAGACTGAGTTTACATGTACCAAAACTGTACCTGTGTAATACTTTTAACAAGTTGACTGAGCCGCAACAAATTGCGAAACGGGATTTGACGTGATTGACTTTTTCCAAGACGCAGTCGGGTCACAAGAAAGCGGCCACAGCGGCGGCCGAACATAAATTAAAGCCCGTGTAAAGTAGAATACCTGTACACCTGCACAACAGCTCTCCCCTGCGATCGAGTGAAACTCTACTCCTGCGCCTCTACCTGACTCACCGCTCTCCGGTGACTCACTCGCTCCAACCTTATGGAGTGTTACTCGCTTCTCGCCCAGGCTCGGCTCTCTGAACGCTCTTGTGAGCCGCACATTGTCAGGATATAGTGGTAACACAACACGGACTGATGGACTGACCGCGTGTGTACCGACTGGAAATGACCACCACCGGAGTTAGGAGCGCGCGGACGGTCCAGGAGAGCGGTAACATGTCGGTATGTACAGCGGGCTGTGTTGAGCTCTTAACGGTGAATAAGGATAGAGATAAAAGGGGGTGAAACGTGGCCCCATGTGTGTTTCACGAAGGTTTAGACGTTACACGGAGACCTGTCCGGTCGTCTATATAGGCGTGATAGATTATGGCGGAGGGAATGGATCTAACTCCAGACACCACGTGTTGGAGTCGCATCAGTGCAATAATTGCTGGGCGCTCGAGCTATATAAACCACAAAAAGCCTGAGCACGGGAAACCCCGGCCTCCAAACACTAACCACATTTACGGCTACAAAAACGGGATTCGTTTTTCCGCCTCCTTCATCTCAACGGCGATGATTTTTTTCCCCCTCATCTATTCATCAACCTTTTTTAACCCTATAGACAAAACCTGCGGTTCGGCACAGAGACTTTACGGAAAAATAAGTACAATTTTCAGCCATTCGCGGGGTTATAAATAGCTCTGTTAAGTATTGTCAAAGCTTATCCCTTTGCCTTTGAAAACTTTTTTTTGTGTGTGTGTGTGTGTACATAGCCTGCGGGCTTTCAGAGAGCCTTTTCAGTTTGGCACAAAGACGCACCTGGAGCAGCGCTTTGACTTTTCACTCAAGGAAGACAGACAAAAAAAAAAACTTTTTTGAGCATCTGGGTCGGCGGTTCATTTTAGACCAGCTTTTTTGTAACTCTATAGCCTATTACGCGCTCGGACATTTATTTGATGTTATTTATATCCACACATGAGCAACTACGCCTGCGTTATGGCGCATGGACGCTTCCTCCGAGAAGTCTGAAAACAAGAACTTGTCATTTAAAACATCATCACGTTTTCAAGGGTTGTTTTTCTTGCCGGAGAAGTATATTTTGTGTCGTTTGAAGGCGCCCACTAAAGTTTGTAGTGGAGAGGGTTTTGAAACGCGGTGTTCGCTCATCAAGTCCCATTTTCCATTGGCAGACGCGCTGAGGTTCAGCGAGCAGCGGCGCACACTCAGAGTTTCTCCCTGAGCGTGTGAGAGAGAGAAAGAAAGAAAGAAAGAGAGGAGCTGGAGAGCCTTTGGTGCCTTTTCTGATAATCCACGGTGTTGTGATGCGAATTCCCGTAGATCCCAGCGCCAGCCGGAGGTTCAGTCCGCCGTCCAATAGCCTCCAGCCGGTCCCAGGGAAGATGAACGATGTGAGCTCCCCAGCCGGGCAGCCGGACGCAGCGGCGGCCGTGCCAAGACTGCGTCCCCACGAAAACCGCAGCATGGCCGAGATCATCGCCGACCACCCGGCCGAGCTGGTCCGGACCGACAGCCCCAACTTTCTCTGCTCGGTCCTGCCCTCCCACTGGCGGTGCAACAAGACGCTGCCTGTCGCCTTTAAGGTGAGTCCCGGCTCAGTTATGTGTGGCTAAATGAAAAGGTGGGTAAACTGCAGAGTGATTAGTCTTCGCTGGAAGAGAAACAAGCAGGAAACTGAGCCAAAAAATTATTAGTATTATTTTGTTTTTTAAAGAGAGAACCCAAT
The DNA here is from genome assembly GCF_017976425.1 of Toxotes jaculatrix. Lineage (NCBI taxonomy): Eukaryota > Metazoa > Chordata > Actinopteri > Toxotidae > Toxotes > Toxotes jaculatrix. The sequence continues at coordinate 15,284,470 of NC_054412.1, forward strand.
TTCTATGCAACTTAAATTCATTTCTCACTGTTGGATGCCGTGAATTTCAGATTTTTTCGAGTTGTGTGTTGTGTTTATCCTCTTCCCTCCTGTCACATGTGACTTTTCATCACCTGTAGTTAGCACAGAAAGACACATTGTTGAGTGTTGTAATTGCAAATTTGAAATTGTAAGCCATCAAAATAACAGTTAAAGCTGCAGTGATCCCGGACTTTATAATGTCACTTTTACAAACACAAACAAATTATGTATAAAAGCATAAAGGAGAGGTGATGTTTAAAAGGCCAGACAAAATGTTAAAGGTTTGGTTAAATGTATCTAGATGTAAAAGAAAGGAAGGAATCACAGTTCATATTGTTGTCTTTTCATGTTTTGTATACAAACAAAAATTCCATTGCATTTATTGCCAATACTCTGTTCATGTAATGGACTATAATATTGTGGCTCATTTAAAAAGCCCCCCCCCAATCAGTGGATAATAATAACAATGCCACAATAAAAGCTTTGTTTTCATGATGATTAATTATAATTTTCTATATTAGGCAATTATTTTCATCTGTTAAAAAAAAAATAAAAAAATATATAACAAGCACGTTCTAACCACAATATGGCCTATTGTAACAGAAAACTATTTTAATGATTGTACTAAATTGTTGTAATTAGTCCTCCTGAGTTTTACTGAACTTTTAATGAGCAGAAAATCAAAGATGGAAAGAGTTATATTTTAAGATGCAAAGAGTAATTGTTTATATACTTTAGGTCTCTGTAGGCTGCCATGATATTTCGCGGGAAAGGTCCTATTAATTAGTTGACAGATATTATTTAAAGGATGGATCAAAGACACACCAGAGTGTAAATTTGTAGCTGAAGCTCTGGCTCCAAATCAAATGTGACACTTTTTAAAATATATGTGTTATTTAACCGTTCTTATTATTGCGGCTCTGTAATTATGGCTGCTCTGTAGGCCTACTCATGCTCTTTTATCTGCGTCCAGGAATCTAAATGATAACACGAGGCCTTGTTTTTAAGACTCTGGAAACATTAAGTATTTGAGAAGTGATTCACAGCATCATACTTATCATATCAAACTGCTGCAGGAGAATGAAATTAAATACATTTATCAACATCATTTGGTGGAAGATAGCATGATGTGAAACAAGTCTGTCACATTAGCTGGAGGAATTTTTTCATGAGTGAAACTAAGAGTGTTTGATTTCACTTAGATTTTGGCTTTTAAACTGAAAGAATTCCTTTGGTAAATTTTCAAATATAATCGTTTTTCTGATTTTTCTTTAACTGTGAGTGGAAGGAGAGAACATGTTGCAGCATATTTTGGAAGGATGTTATATTTTCCTTTTTTTCTTTATCACATTACAAGGGTGTAAAGTGTGTTATTCTGTTAGAACTCTGACCAAAAGAGTTCCTAATTTCCTGACCTTTGACCTTTGTGTCCACTGACAGGTTGTTGCCCTGGGAGACATACCTGACGGGACTGTTGTCACAGTAATGGCGGGGAATGATGAGAACTACTCCGCCGAACTGCGGAACGCTTCAGGTGTGATGAAGAACCAGGTAGCACGTTTCAACGACCTTCGCTTCGTGGGCCGCAGTGGCAGAGGTGAGGCCTGAAACACTCTGTGCTCCTTTCCTTCTACACTACTACGACTCAGTAGGAGCTATTAGGTTCAGTGGTGTGGATTAGTGGTCACATTCCCTACGTGGCAACCACATAATGATCTCTCAGACTCCAGGCTCAAATCCCACGGCCCATCTCCTCAAGTCTGAGTGGTGAATCATGTTGCTGCCTCTCTCTTTGCTTTAAAATGTGGGTTCATTATTTGTTTTGTTATCGTTTAATCCCAGTGAGACAGACAAGCTTTGTAAAAGCCACTGTCTCTGTCTTAGTTTAAAAACAAAGCTTTGGATAGAGATAGGGTGTGTGTCAATCCTGCATCATTTGCATAAGAAATTGTTGATCTGACAGCAAGGAAAAACACGTTTTTTTTTTTCAGCCAGTCTTTAACGCTCACCTGACATGACCCAGCTCAGATCAGGCTTATAAACATGCTGGGTGGTGCTGCAACCCTGTAGCTGATCACTCTCTCCACATATCCTCAGGCTGTTATGAAGCGAGGCAGAGGCACACTGCTGTTGGGTCAAATGACATTCCCTGAATATTTGGCATCACTAAAGCGACTCTTTGCATCATTTACCGTCTTGTTATTAAATCATCTTATTTATGATTTGAAATTTGGCACAGAGGATGCGCTCCCGCCCTCCTTTCACCCTCTCCAAAACTTTCTGGAGATATTTTCTTGCAGACTTTTATTCTCTGCAGGTCTCACAGAGGGTTGTCGACCACGATAAGTTGTTGGTGATAAGAGGTGTCAGCAGCTCTATCAGTGACTTTTCTTCTCAGCTTGTATCTCTGTTGTAACTGTCAAAAAGGCAGGAAGCATTGGCCATCAGGAGGGATGAGGGATGACAAAGTATAGAGAGGAGAGGAGGCATGGTGGCTGTACCTGTTACCATGGAGACCTTGTTTGCGTCCCTTCGCTGTGACACAGAATCTAGTGACAGGAAGTGACATAGGAGCCAGGGGAGATCAGACTACGAGGTGTCTGAAATGAATACCTGGAATTGACAGAGATAAGTACAAGCAGAGCGAACTGATAGGATGCCAGATAGCTAAAAGTCGTGTATAGAGAGGAGGGGAGAACCAGCAGAGATGGACAGGGATTGATAGTTACAGGGCTGAAACGGTGCCACCGTATGATGACAGCACGGACGGATAGGACAGGTAACATAGAGTAATCAGATACTATTGATAACATCATTAGGCTTAATAGTGTAGTAGTGTATGGGCTTGCTTGACACTACTCCCAAATTAGATCGCAGGTAGCAGATGACAGCAGTGATGATGGCAGGGAGCGCAGGGAGGTGACGCACTAGGTGTCCCACTTTTATCGTAGATCACATGCCCACATGCCCCTCAAACCAGGTATGTGGGACACCTGTTGCATCTGTGACCTGCTATCTCCCTGAGCCATCTTATCGCTGCTTTGAAAGGCATGTTTATAGTGAGCTACAGTGTGGAACGGAAGAGGGGAGGACACGCACGGGTAGATGGCTGCGACTGAATGGACAGCTGCTCCGATGAGTTGCTGCAGCTACCTGCCCCCCACTTCCTGTTTCCTGCACGTAGTCATGGTTACGTGATGCGTCTGCATACCCCAGACGTTAGTGCTGCTGCTGACTTGGCTGTTGCGCTCTGATTCATAGCATTCCTCGTGCATGCACACAGGAACATACACAGTTGCACAGACACACACTCAACCCCAAGGCAGCAACTGCTGGGGATTATCGAGAGAGGAAGTGACTATTAAAATGCCTCTCGCCCACTCACACTGAGTTAGACAGGGAGAAATTCTGGATAACAAGATACTGGCTCCTCCAGTCAATCTTCCATTTAGGCTCTGCCAAAGAACCCAAATAGACCCTCTCAAACAGCCAATGTTGTCTGTCGCTAATCCTCTTAAAGTCGATTTTTCCCAGTTTGTATTGGCTATTATGTGATCACAACCACACTTGTGACTTAGGGATGGTTAAGCGATGAATGCAGGTCATTGTCTCTGCAGATGGTATGTCATTTGATGTTGTTTGATGTCACCACAGGCAAGAGCTTCACACTGACAATCACAGTATTCACCAACCCACCACAAGTGGCCACTTACCACCGAGCCATAAAGGTCACCGTGGATGGACCGCGTGAGCCCAGGAGTGAGTACCAATGCACGCACATGCAGTATGGTCACACGCACACAACATATTTCTTCTTTCAATTTCCCTTTAAAGGGTTACAACAGGCTAAAAAAAAAAAAGAATCAAAGCGGTAGAAGTTAAGATACCCTTACTTTGTGTCACTAGTATGGGTCAAGATCTAGAAACACAGAATCCTACATTTTCCATAATGCACCATAATAGCATCTTTCATTAGATTCTTGTTGCTTCCCAAATGTCCACTTCAGTCAAACCCTGCACCTCCAGATTGTAATACAGGTTCAAAATTTCAGTTTGAAACCCAAGCTGAGATAACCCTGATAACGTCGTCAGGGTAATTCTTTTCAAATTTTAGAGTGCTGCCTCCAGAGCCACAGAAGACATTGCACAACTGTTTGTACAGATTTAGTCGCGCTCCTAAACTTGGCCCTTTAACTGAGCTGTGGGTGTGGCCGACTGTGCAGCTAGCCAATGGCTGCAAATGCACAGCTAAAACAGTGACAGAGTAATAAAACAAGTTAATTAACAAACAAACAAACAAAAAAACAAAAAAAGGGTTTTACTGGAAAAAGTTCTGATTGTGTCAATTAGCAATCAGTTGGCTTTTAATGAAGTTGACCTGTGGAAAAGCAGCTCTGCCTCTTGTGTGACGGTTTGAGAGTAAGAAGAGAAATAAAAAGTGAGGGAGAATATTCCTGAGAGGGTACACTGGGTAGCAGAGTGCTAGCATCAGCTCATTTTAATGGGCCATATAAAAACAACTGAGGAGGAAAAAAAACTTTACTATAGCCGTCAGTGCCAACTGGTCTGGCATGCAGCTGTTTCCCCAACCCTCCTCCCTATTCATAAAAAAAAAAAAAAAATCACATATTCTCATCTCATGGCGTCTCAATGAACATTATCACATCACAAACAACCCACCCGCCAACCACGGCCCCGTCACATATGGCACCAGGACGCACAGAGACACCGAGGAGCCAGGAGACAGTAGGATTAGTACCACCATCAGTCTCTGTTGTAGGAAACCTGCCCGTGCCAAAAAACGCCTCACACAATCGACATTCAGCGCTCATCAACACGCACCCTGAAACAAAGGCACATGCTTGTCCTCAAACGCACATGTACTCACAATCACACCCACTTTTTCCCCTCCATCCCTCCTCGTTCTCAAGCCATCTTGTTTGATCAAAAGCATTTCCTGTGCATCTGCTGTCCCCCGTCAGATGACTTTAAAATAAGTCCTGTTATTTGGTGGCGAGCAGATGGGAGCTGGAGCACAATTTGTTTAGAAAAGCCAAAGTTCGGTCTCAACAAAGTTGCAGTCTTAGATTCATGTCCAAAAATCCTTAATGGAGGCACTGACATATGTGAAGTGAGGCTGAGACACAAAACTTTGACGAAGGCCGTACTACCTGATGTCACATGAGGGGAAGAGACTTTACGCTTTCATCTATTGTTCTTCCCTTGTATTTGCTTGATTTCTGGTCTGAGAGAAAGCTTTAAAGTTAAAGTCTGCATGTTGTAATTTCAGTCTCAGGACAGTAATTTAAGCAATAAAGACTATGTCATCATACGTAACCCCTGAACTTCTTTACTTTGCTGTTAAGTGGTCAGAATTGCAGCACCGGTGTAATTTACCCAGAAACTACAGCCAGAACACGTCCCTCTCTCAGGGGTCATTAAGCTGAGGTCGGAGGGTGGCAAAACACACATGTGCCCTCTCAACCGCACCTCTCCCTTCCACCAGCTTTCAGCATGGTGAGACTAAGAGAGCACCGGCTGTCTCCAAAACTGTGATTCTATCTGTGAACGCTTCATTGACACATGGGGGGCTTTGTCGACCATTACAGCTCTATTTTGTGTTAAACGAGTGGGTAATTAGGAGGCCTGTGGTACACTGGGCCCCTACAGGGAGAGGTCCACACAGAGAAAGAACAGTAGGCTGTCTTAAAGTTGACATACACTGGCACTCTGTGGTCCTGGTCTGTAAAAACACTGTGTTGTTTGTGGAAAATAAGCTGACAATAACACTAGATTTCAAAATGGGCTGTTACTGGTCTGAAAAGCTAAAATTAATAACCATTCTCTATGCTTTTGTTGAGTTTTTACACTTTTCCTGGTGTTTCTGGCAGTTTTTGCTCCCTGTTAATGACTTGCCTGGTTGTGGGTGTCTCCTTCAGGAAGGGCATTTTGTGTCAGTGTTTTTGATAAGCCTTATGGTAGCCATATGAGTCTTCCTGAGGGATGTCATTTCCCCAGCAGTTCCTCATCTAATATCGGTGGGGGGATAAAGCAAGGACCACCCATGAATGAAGGGGGCTCATATCTCTGAACTGTGGCGCGGAGCTTTAGCTAATTAATTGGGTGGTTAGAATGACAAATATCAGTGAGGCCTAGTTTAAAGATCTGTGGTATGATTTTCCTCAGAGGTTTATAGTGTGTGTGTGTGTGTCTGTGTGTATATATATGCAAGTATGGTAAGTGGTTAGTCAGGTCCCTCTGGCCACTGTGTTATTAGCGGGAGGCTAACTTGGTTTCTGTGGCTCGCATTGTGCTTAATCGCTTGACAGCTCTCGGTTACCCTGTGGTTTGCCACTGTACCAACAACTCAACAAGTGTGTTTGTACATGTATGTGTCTGTTTGTATTCATGCATATTGGCATGTGCATGCCTGTTTGCTCATGTAGATATGATTGTAGATACATGCATTACTTTGTCCTCTAGCGCCTGTGGCTGCGTGTGTGCACCGACATGACGCGTTTCAGAGAGAGAGAGTGTGTGTGTTATTGGTGTCATTAGTCTTGTGTCTAGTGTAGCCACAGCTGATTTGGAGCAGGGCTAATAGGCCTCATTAAATGTCATTTTGAGCTAATAGACAGGGAGTGGTTGTTTAAACCAATATGCTTTTATAGGTGGTTCTGCCTCCCTTCAGCTGCTCCTGACGGTGGCTGCAGCCAGCTGAGACAAACTTCCTGAGTGATAATAGCTGAGCCATAATAACACAATATACAAGGCTTTCTGTCCAAACCCACTGTTCTCATTATAGTTAATTGATGACAGACAAACATAGGAGGTGACAAAAACCATTGTGGCGTCACACATACTCACACATGTCTTGCCGTGGCATATTACAGTGGTTATTGTGTATAACTGAGTGTGTGTGACGTGTGTGTGTCAGTGGTGGAGGTTAGCGGTCAGGCACGTCTCCGCTCTCTGCTGTCTGAAGCTGCTGGGTCTGGGGGGTTCTGGGCTCGGGGACGGGGTCTTGTTTTGGTTCGGTTTTGGTCAGGGTGTTAACAAGTCTGGTGAGGAGGCCCTGGTTACTTACAGGGCTGCAGACAATATTAGTGGTTCAGGAGACCTGTCTGCCAAGCCAAACTCTTCCTTCGACACACACATACTCACACACACACATGCGCACAATACTTACTTATGCATATCTCCATCTCTATACATTTTCAAGAACAGCTTTTATCATAGCAGTAATTGATTACATGCGTATATGGGCATAAATGTAATGAAGATAAAAATACACTAATATAGAGACAAAAGGGACAATAAAATAAAATGTACAATCACACTAGAAAGTACAGTGGCTAGTAGCAGGCAAGAAATTCTGAACATAAAAATGCAACCTTCTTGAGTGTAACACAAAGACAGGGGATACTCAGATTTCTAGCCACAGGATCAGCATGTATCGAGACTGCCAAGGTTGTTAAGGATGAGCTGAGGAAAGTCTGGGGGACCAAATAAAATGAATTGTTGGACAGCCCAAACTTAATCTCATCAAGTCAGTTAATGAGCGTGACAGGGTCTCGTGTCTGTTATAGCCAGGTGTTATTGATACATACAGATGGGTGTTGTCTGCATAAAAATGAATCTTCACCCTATAAAAGGCTCCTTAAATAACATCTGAATTAAACCAAGCGTCCCATGAGAGGGATGGTGGATTTTAAAGGATTAATATTGTGTTTGACAGTAACGTCCCCAAGGGGAAGCACATAAACAGAAAACAATAGTGGGTCTAAAACTGAGCCTTGTGGCACACCACAAGTGAGATGGGCAGTAGAGGATAATGTATGTTTCTGTGACAAGCACTTAGACAAACACCCACACACCTAAACAACCTTATTGGAGTGGTTGTTTGGTTGCACCCTATTAAAACTCCTGAAACAAGGCTGCCATCTTCAGTGCTGCTAGGCTGGAAACAGTATGAGTAAGTGAGAGGCCTCCATTAGCACGTCTGTCATGATGACACCAAAAGGCCTCTGAACACTGTCATCACATACACATGCCGTTACATGCACTTGTAGGGTACTATTACCTGCTGTAAGGCCTGGGCTTTGTTTCTTACAACAGATGTTTATGCTCAGTGCTAAATGCTAAGATCCTCACAGATGCTAATTACATTGTACCACAATATTTAGATGATGTCAGCCAGCCATCATTTAATTTCCTTGGATTATGTACAGAAATATGAGGCCCTGTGGATTTTCATGCTTTTTCAATGACTGCCTCAAGCAACCTGTCCAAAAACAGAATATTATTTTGTACATCATCCAGGTAATTAAAAAGGATTTTAGAAGAGTCAGTAGTCTTTTGTCCTTCACAGACATACACACACATGGGCACACACCCACACCTATCCGCTGCTGCCTCATTCGAAGCAGCTTTTAACAATGGGATCCGGACAAATAAAACTCACCCAAACATCAGGAGGAAAAGGAATGAAAAGAGAGAGGGAGGGAGGAGGGGAAAAAAAGAGAGAAGAAGAAAAAAAAGACTTCAGGCTTTTCCAGAGGCAGTCAGTCAGTTGAATGTCTCATGAAGTTCCTTGAAGAGGTGCCAAGGCCTCTACAACACAAAACACAAAATCATTCAGTGGGAGGGAGAGACAGAGAGAAAGACAGACAGACGAATAAAGAGCGAGAAAGGGAGGCAGAAAGTGAATTATAAAAAGAGATGGAGATTAAGAAGGAGGGTCCGGAGCTGGTTGGCTCCTAGCTACAACAAAAAATATCTCAGAGGAATTTGTTCTCTCCTGTTCTGAATCAAAACACTTTAATGCGAGCGCAGAGGTGCAGAGGGACCCTGTGTGAAAACCACACACATGCCAAACTGTGTGTGTGTGTGTGTGTGTGAGTGCTCTTTAAACTATGGACAATATCATACAAGTGTGTATATAAAGTGTTTTTGCTTTCAATAAATGTATTGCCTTTGGGAGTTGTTGTGTATGTCTGTGTGTGTACTTAAGTGCGTGTGTGTGCCCTTCCCTTGCCTGGCTTGCTTCCTCCAGGCTGGAACGCATGGACCACACAGACGGCTGGCAGCGCTCCACGACAGCCTGGCTCCCCCTTTTCTCTCTTTCTCCGTCTCTCCTTCGCTTGCTGCCTCTTTTCTCATCTCTCTTTTTTAACTTTTTCGTATTTTCACTTCTTTTTTTTTGTTACCAGTTCTGTTTCTGTTCTCTACCCTCTTCTTTTTTTCACCCCTGTCTTCCTCCTGTCCTCTCTCTTTATACCAGACCCCCATGGTAGACGAGCATCTGGCTGTCACCCACTCAGCGCTTTTCCTCTCGAGCCACGCTCTGCCAGCTTCAGATTGCCACCTGAAATAATTCATTGTTTCTGACCGCTCACAAAAAAAACAACATGGCCACTGTGAGGGCTCCAAATAAAAAAGTGAAATATGGACCCACTGTATTCATTCATCGACTTTACTGGCTGTTCCATCGTGAGATGACTGACACACACACACACACACATAAACACAGACTGGCTGATTCAACTCAGGCTCCATGAGCATGGGGGGTTTTCTGAATCAGCCCCAAAGATACATTCATTCGAACTCACCCAGTGATCATAAACCAGACTGAAGGGCTTAGAGGGCATGACGTGACACCAAATTTATAAATTACACCATTTATTCAGGATTTTCTGGCACTACACATTTTCCTCACATGTTACTTAGTCAGGCAGCAGGCGAGAGAATTTCCTACTGATGTGTCTGCAGTGATAGCTGAAACTTGATGTGATGGTGGTGGTGGAGGGGGGATTCTTTGAAGGAGTAGGTTGGCATTTTGGCAATATCTTCTTGGTGGGAGATGTATGTCTGTGAAGTTATGGCTATGTATGGCTATGGCTTGTTAGCCATCAAGACTGGAAACTAAGCTAACCTGGCTCTGTCAAGAGGGAACTAAATCCGCCTGCCACCACCTCTACACCTCAGTGATCAACACACTGTGCATGTTTGTTTAATCTGTGCAAAAAAACTAATTTTATTACCTGTAGGCAAAACCGGGCTAGTTGTTTCTCTGTTTCCACCTGTAGCTTCGCATGTATCTAATCTTCTTATCTAACACTTGGCAAGAAAGCAGACCAGCACAATTCACAGTGTTGAACAGTTCCTTTAAACTTCTTAGCCCTTGGAACTAGTCACCCTTGTCTTGTAAAATCCCAACACAAGCCAGCCCATAGCTAAAGGAGCTTGGGTATTTGAGGAATATTTTCAGCCAGGACATATGAGGGAACAGCTCACAATCTCTGTGCTCAGGCTCATATCCAATCTAATGCTGCCATTAATTACAGAGGACTTATATTCTGTTTGCCTACTTGCTTTTTACTCACTGTTATCAGATCAGCAGGGGCAAGTTGAATCCAGACTTATGTCTCTTGGACGGCTGAAATAATACTATTCTAGGATCAGTGTGCAACTGTGTGATTAGAGATACTATCTACAGAGGTGTTATCTAATCATTATTAATCTTTTTTTAGTGTGAGCGTGTGTGTGTGTTGCATATGTGAGTCTGCACTGTGGGTGCGTGCTTAAAGAGATATGCACCGTGCATGTGTGCAAATGTGCATGATTGCATGTGCAGACGTGTGTTTGCATACGTCCGTTCTTGCATGTGTGCGTTTCTGTGTGCATTCTGTGTGTGTGTGTGCACAAGTTGCTCACATCTGGTCTGAATCTGTCCATGTTTCCGGCCGCTGGCTGGGCAGGGAAGTGGCAGGCGCTATCGAAAATCTCCGCTGTTTTCACAGGGATGATGGGAATCTCAGGGACTTTCCCTACGGCAGTGAAATCATCCGCCTTTCCCGCTCCTTTAAATACCCCCGGCTCATTCCTCCACCCTGCTAGGGTTCCGATAAAACAGCTGAGACGTCTTGTGTTTGGCAACAGTTGTAGTCTAAAAGGTGTAATTAACTCTTGAAAAACTGTATTTACTGTCAGGGCCAGCTAAACTAATGGACTTGAGGTCTGGCTGTTTGGAGTGTAAAGTGGACCTTAATGTGATGGTTGACATGGTGCATTCCTATAAGAGAAGAAAGATGTTGCTTTCCTTTATACTGCGTTGCATCCATAAGTTTCTTGACAGCATGCTATCCCATGGTGGGAGCTAGTAGAGTTACAGAAACTGTGAAATTGTAAAGTTCTCAGTGATAGAGAGCCGGCCTGTCACGCAGATCAGAAATGTCTTCGTCTTTTTAAACATACATTTAAATATCTGTCTTTACATTTTGGGATCTTCCTCAAACTCCTCTAACTGTTTCACCAGTCGCCGTACTCTGTGCTCAGCACTCTTCGCAGAGCCTGTGTCTCCTGACTGGTTTAGAACCATCCAGAGCTCTTAATTTACTGGTCATCAGGGTCTCTTCCTCTCCATGTGCCTCCTCCCCCCTCGTGTCTGTCCCCCTCTCACTCCCCTCATCTCCCTTGGTCTCCCATTGCTATTTATTCCCATCACTAGGAGACGGGCTGTGCACAAAGCCGGCACTGTGTCCCGAGGCTTTTTTAGAATAGAAATTCGGTCTGTTGAAAATGGAAACGCTATGATTGACTGGGCACAGCTTGCGCAGAGAGATGAGGAATGCCAGCGAGAGGCACAAATTATCCGCGGGAACGATGGAGAAATATTATTAATGAAATATGGACATGAATTATGTTATAAAGTCTTCAATAAGCTGAGGTTTTCGAGTAGCCGATATTAGTCTACGTTCCAAAGCAACTATGTTAAGAAGCCGATGATGAGATTGTCTGTTTATTTTGAACTGGATGATGCCAGTCCAGTAACGTCATTGTAATAAAAATCACGGCCTGTCACTGGCCGCTTTTTCACTGCCGCCATTCTCGAGTCTCATTTCAAAGCAGCAGTATTTGGCATTAAAATTCCAAACAGTTGTTCCAGAATAAATTAATTTGTTGTGAAGAGTCGGATGGTTTATGAAAGCATTTCTGAGGATGAAATAATCTTGTTCAAAGATGCAATAGTGGAAAAATGCTACGCTGACGATGAGACAGTTGTCAAAGGATTTTTTCATGACATTGTCATTTATTTGACAGTGAAGGTGACGGAAAATATGCGGGGGAAAAAGAAAGCTGGGGATGACATGCAACAGAGCTCTTCAGCTGGAAGGGTTATTAGTACACATGTTAGACTATTAGTCCACAAGGACCCCCAGTGAGCAGTTTTCCGTGGTCTTTGATTTTTGTAATGATGCTTCAATAACACAAATGAATATTTTTCTTAAGATCTCCTCTCCTCTCCTTTCCCTCCATAACACCCAGCCAGTGCTATCGATGTAGGTGCCAGGCCTTTGTTCCCAGCCCAGGCAGGTTGGGCAGGATTCTGAAGTAGCTCGCTGTTTCTGCCTGGGCCAGCTGGAGCTTTGCCAAGCACAGCAGGAGTTTCTACTCTCCTCTGTTTGATATTTACTTTACCGCCTTTACAGAGGAACTAGTGCGAGACCAGACAGACGCACTGAGACAGTCCTATGTCAGTGTTAAAAAGGACTGTGTGTGCACAGGCCTCTGTTTATACCCCACCTTTGCAAAACTATAGTCTATACCTGGAAGCACAGGCGGGTTTTGCTGTGGTTCCCACCACAGGCCCAACAGGACTGCACAATCTAGGTGTTTGCAATGTGTATTACTGTATTTGTTAACTGGAGGAGCCCGAAATACTGATTAGGATAGGATCAGGAATATAAAGGGTGCACCATTATCAGCAGAGGAATGCAGGAAAAGAAGGGGTATAATATATTTGGCATTCGTTACGACTCCTGTGGGGATAATGGGGAAATGGCGTGAGAGCTTGTGTTTACCTGAGGCCTCAGGTTAAAACTTAACATACATGCAACTTCTCAGTCTCGGGATCTCTCTCTCTTAACTCTCTCTTTTCCCTCATGCAAGGTGATATGAGATAATTGCAGAGGTCTTTGTTAATTAGCAGGAAGTAGCATCCCATTCCCAAAAGCCTCTGTAACTCCTCTTTGTTTAGGAGCTAGAGAAACTATGTTTACCCAGAAAGGCATAGCCCTACAGAAGAAATGAGTCATTAAATGTATGTTATACAGGATAAATAACAAACTTTATGCCAAGAGAGCAGCAAACAAATTGAGATCATTACTCATACAGAGCTGTGTGTTGTCAGCGGATTTCATCCCATGTTAATAAAATTATGTTTTGAATGCAACATCACAGCAGTAATAACAATACAAACAATGATTTCTAATAAAATCGAAACTTTTATTACAACCTGAATCCCATGTGTGGCTGGTGCAACTCCTGTTCCAATGAAAAACCTTTTGTGTGTCTACAGGGCATCGTCAAAAGCTCGAGGACCCTCCCAAGACTGGTCTCTTCTCAGACCGCCTCAGCGAGCTCGAAAGGATGAGGGTCAGGGTCGCCGTTCCCACTCAAGCCCCGCGGCCAACACTCAACACAGCGCCCAACTCCTTCAACCCGCAGGGACAGACACAGATAACAGGTGAGCACGCCAACAGCGACTTTTACCTTACACTCAGGAAGGACTGGGTTCAAGCAGCCACCCTCATGAAGTGCTGAGTGTCTGTTAGCTTACAGCACCTCTGGGATTACATGGTTAGAGGGTCAACAGTGATGTCTTTTTTGCTTCACAGCCTTTTCAGGTGGAGTATTAGAGGTTTATTTCAGAGAGTTTATTATCTGTAAGAAGGACCATAATGTAAAATGAAACCAGTTCCTTGTTTCCCTGTACTGAACAATGAAACCCTTTTTATTCAGACTGAAAATAATTTCAGACTTTACCTATTGTTATTGTGCCTCTTTTGATATGTGATATCATGTTTGAGAGTTGTGTCTGATGCATTGATGCATTTGCCATTTTGCATTCAGGGATAAGAAGTGCTAGTGAGCATTTTTCACATTTTATGTTTTTTACATTGTATTTTGCACCCAAACTGCCAAGAAAATCCAAATACAGCGCTGCTGAAGAATTTAATAAGACGGGGGAATCATCTATAATATGCATCACACTTTTTTAAACCGTGTCCCAAAGGGCATCACTTAATAAGCAGGCAGGCTGAGTCACAAGCTGAGTCACAAACTGAGCAACAAGTACTGTTCAGAAGGCGAAATATCAAACCTCAACTGGAGCCACGGGCACATCTTAATGGGACCAGCGGTTTCTGCCGCATAATACCCTGTACAGTATGTTACATTGCCTCCAAGATCGTCTGTCTTTCTCTACCTCTACTCCCTCACTCCACCAATTTACCTCCTTAAAGGAAACACCACGGTCACAGTTCGGGATGGCGGCTAATTCGCCCACACCTCTGCAGGCTTGTCACAGTTTGTCATTTAGCTCTTAGTTACTCTCTGGCGTGGCTTTGTAGCGTTACTTAGTGGATCATCTGAAGGACAATTAAACAACATAGCATTGTGGTAGTGTGTGAGTCAGACGTTCCCCCACGTCCCTGTCTCAAGTACAGCTTCACCAACATTAACTTATCTATCTAATATAGTTCAACCATTTACTAACCATTACTTTTATCTGACCATTTATCCTTTACCACCTTTAGTTAACTATTTCAATTAGTACCCCGACCAGGGGTATTTGGTCGGGGTAAATCACTACAAATATCTTCACAAATATCATCGCAATATCACAAAACATAGCTGACACATTCATGCTCTACACTTGTGTTGCAGCACAGGCACAACGTTAAAGTGTGTGCGACGGTTATTTCCATGGTTGTCTGCTGGTGTGTTTACACCCTGGGTGTGTGCCAGCAAGGCTCTCTGTGCCTCAGCTGCAAGCACAATGTTTTATAAGGCAAACAGGAAGATCTTCTCTTCGAAAGTAAACATTAGATGTGTCATTACAGAGGATGTTGCATAACACGCCCAACTGATACTTACCTCTAAACACAAGCACAGAGAAACAGAGAATCTAATAATGTCCGCAGTTGTTGTGAATATCATTGTCAGTTTGCTCCATAGTTTAGCAAAAAAAAAAAAAAAAAAGAAATAGAACGTTTGAACCAGCTGATGGGCCACTGGTAATTATTCTTTCTTTTCCTGTCTGTTTTTTCTCTTTCTATGTCTTTCTGGCCTATTTTTCTCCATCCTCCTTTTCCTCCCTCGCTCAATTTCTCCCCATCAGACCCTCGTCAGTCCCAGTCCTCTCCTCCCTGGTCATATGAACAGACGTACCCGTCCTACCTGAGTCCCATGGCATCCCCCTCAGTCCACTCCACCACCCCCCTCTCCTCCAGCCGAGGCACGGGCCTGCCTGCCATCAGTGACGTGCCTAGACGATTGCCAGGTAGAACCACTTCTCTGCCACTCTGTGAAACTGCCCGTCTCCTTGTCCTGTCACAGCTGCCTGATCTGCTGCAAATAACCCAGATAATACATTTTCTCAAGCGACAGAAGGAGGGAGGGAAGAGGGGAGAGAAAGACAGACCCTCGCACGCACGATTTTCACACTCAGACAAAGGCAGAAACATAAACAAAGACTTGTTCAGCGGACTACAAAAAAAAAAATTGATGTGCTACTATTTAGCAGAGACTAATACAGCACAGCGAGCTGCTATTAGCTCATTCTCAAATGAACGTGAGGAATGAAGCATGTTGTCAGACTCTGACTGTCTCTCCAGAGAGCGGTTTGGATGGCGTTTTTTAAACAGTGGAGGAAAAAACGATTGTTTCCTTTTTTCCTCGCTCCAAGCCTTTGATCCCAGAGGAGTATGGGTAATAACAGGCCCACGGATAATAACAGGCTCGTGACTGACAAATAAAGTGTCTTTATTGCGATACGCCACTCTCACAAGGCATTCTGGGTAATTGCATTAGCCAGTCTGTTTGCCGTAACGGCAGCATCTGTGTTCCAATTTGTCTGTTTTTCCCCCAATGTGAAAGCTCCTTTAAAATCCTTACATGCCGCCAGACAAGTTTCTCCCCCGTACACCTGTTTGACTCTCTGCCATGTGAGTTTTTTTTTCTGCCCTGCTTTTTTTTTTTCCCCCTTCTGTTTCCTTGTGCTAGCGCACTACACCCTCCTCTGTGTGTGCCCCAAGCGAGGGTGAGTGATTACGCGACGCGGACGTGTGACTCTGCATTAGAAAGGGTTTAAAAACCAGCCAGCTGCCTTGTCAGCTTTGATTAGTTCGGTCTTCCCCTTCAGCTTTCATCTCACGAGCCCCAGGCTTTGTTCTCAAAGTGACACACATGCATGTATGAGCACGTGCACACGCATAAACACAGGCCAAAACCTCGCCTCCCGCCTTTACCCACTCGCGCACCTCGAGCGCTTAATGCCTCCTAAGTGATGTGACTAAGGCTCTCAGATCTCTCGAGATCATGTTGACACCTCGCCAGGCTGCACTGTAACAGTATCCAGCCACAGAACATACCGACAAGTACAAGCAGAAGCTGATATGGATGCTCCAGTGCTAACGCTGCACCATCCCAGCCCCTCCACACACACACACACACACACACACACACACCTTCACATGGTCCAGCTCTGCTGTTGAAATGTTACAGTTGCTAAGAAGCGGTTGCACAAGTTCATCAGTCAAGTCAGACACCTAATTTGGAAGTGATGCTCCAAAGTTTGTAAAATCCTTCCAAATATTTAGACAATGTTCCACTCTGGTTTCATTTAAACTAATAATGTTCGATCTGGCTCATCATCACACGGCCCCTTTGAGCACGAAAATAGGCCTAAATGTTAAAAGCAGGAGTCAGGAGTTTATTGAACAGCGCTCGTCATGTCTGAGATCACACTGCTCCTCTACAGCGGAGACAATCACCTACTATTTCTATTAGAATCAAACGGATCTTGTGGAAAGAGGAAGTTTTAAGGCCTTAATTGGCAGCATATGCTATCTGACGCTAGCGACAAACCGGGCTTTGCAATTCCTCCCCGCACATAAACACTGCATCCCCCCCCCCCCCCCCACCCCCCACCTCCTCCTCCTCCTCTTCACCGCCGCCCCCTGTCCTCTCACAGCAGACATGGTGACACGGAAGACGCCTGGTGATTTATGATAAGAGCGCCATGGCTGGACTAAACCGCTGAGAGGAGACGGGAGGGAGGGAGTGTGAGAGGGGGGGGGACCTCCTATTCTCCTTAAACTCTGCGCCCAGCGCGAAGCTCGCCGCAGCCAGTTAGTGGTTTTTGGGTATTTTTTAAGGGATGAAGTGAAGAGAGGAACGAAGGGTGAGATGGAGCAGCTCCTTCTCAGCTCCTTCTCAGCTCTCTCTCTCTCTCTCTCTCTCTCTCTCTCTCTCTCTCTCTCTCTCTCTCTCTCTCTCTCTCTCCCCCTTGCACCCTCGCTCACGCGCGTGCACACGGACACACACATACACACACACGCTGGAGCCGATGGGAGGCGAGGAGAGGAGCCACATCAGAGCTCAGCCCTGCCTCATTATGGATCTCATGGAAACTGTTTCTGCTCAAAGTGTTTCCACATGTGCAGCTCCTGATTCATCCCAACTGCTTTTTTATGTGCATACAGTATTCACACACATACACACCCCACCCCACCACCACCACCACCACACACACACACACACACTCTGTTTCCACGACTTAGTGTGTTTGCATGCATAAACAGTTATACAGATACACATAAACATGCGCCAACACACACACACACAAAGAAATATAAATATGCAGAGGCGTAAAAATATTAAGGCGTATGCGTCCGTGAGACTTTGCTGATGTGTTTGTGAACTTTATCACAACTCAGGAGTTTTGTGCACAGAAGTTGATGGATATAATGATATTTATGGATAAGTGCTATGTCATAACTGTGCCCACAAAATCCATTAGCCAATCCAAATTGGTTAATACACATATCTGGCTTGAAATTTCTGATTACGTACAACTGAGTTTACTACCGTTTCATTTCTCTGGGGACTTATTTGTTAAATTCAATTACTCTACAAAGTGTGAAATAGTTTAAGAGTCCAAAGCCACATTTCACATAATCAAAACTGGCAAACTGGTAAGAAGTGTTATTATTTAGGCTTGCATAATAATATCTGCTGTCAGAGGATCCTAAAGAAACTAATGTTTTTATGTGTGTGTGTGTGTTTGTGTCTTTAGGTTCTTCGGACCTGAGCCCATTCCCTGGTCAGTTTGAGCGTCAGTTCCCGAGCCTCTCCTCCCTCACCGAGACTCGTTTCTCCAGCCCTCGGATGCACTACCCAGCCACCTTCACCTACACCCCGCCCGTCACCTCCGCCATGTCTCTGGGCAGCGCACACTACCACACCTACCTTCCCCCTCCATACCCGGGCTCCACCCAGAGCCAGAGCGGACCCTTTCAGACCAGCAGCACACCCTATCTCTACTACGGAGCTTCGTCCGGCTCCTACCAGTTTTCCATGGTTCCCGGCGGGGATCGCTCGCCCTCCCGGATGATCCCACCTTGCACTAGCGCCTCCACGGGCACCACCCTGGTGAACCCCAACCTGCCCAGCCAGACGGAGGGAGGTGTGGACGGCGACGGGAGTCACAGTAACTCCCCAACAGTTCTCAACCCTGGAGGCCGCATGGATGAGGCTGTCTGGAGGCCATATTGAAGAAAGCCAGTGGGTGGAGATTGGAAGTCAACTGATGTCATGGTTTGAAAGCACAAAACCTTTTTTTTTTTTAAATTGAAAAGGGGATTTTTGAGCTCTCATCAGCTATCTCTACCTTTTGCTTGGAAATAAAGGTTGAGATAAAAAAAAAAAAAAGACCAGACTTGTACGGACTTGTCTTCCTGGAATGTGTTTTGACCAAGGCACTACAAAGGGAGTCATTCTCACAGCAATAATGAGAAAGACAATTTTGGTTTACTAGGCCCAAGTGGATGAGACATTATTTCAGTTTTATTATAATCCACAAGCTAAGGGATGCTTCAACAATATTTGTAAAAGACTGCCTCTTTTGTATAGTGTTTGTATTTCAGTAAGGCTTTTTGCAGAGCATGTTTTTGTATTACGACAATATCAAGATGCAAGGTAAGCACTGAGTAGCAAGTAATGAGAGTAACACATATGTTACCTTAAGTGGTATGGACAGTAAATTTGCTTTAAATCGATTAATTTAACTTGTATATTGTGGGTGAAACGATGTAGATTGAGGCGTTTTCTTAGTTTTAACTTATAAAGCCATAAATTATGTATTGTATTTGAAACTTGAGTCAAAGAAGTGTAATCTGAATATTTTTGATGCATCTATATGACTAAGTTAAAATGAATTTTTCTTTTTTTGATAGGTAATTTAAGAGAGTGAGAGTTTTTTTTTTTTTTTTTTTTTGTAGTACCCAAAGATTTAAATCGTTTCGAATATGAAATGTAATTTCCAAAGAGCATTGCAACATGTTTCTTCTGGTGTAATTTTCAGTTTAACTGCTCCACACGTTAAGAGCCCAACATCCTTGCGAGGCGTTGACACACATTTGGCTTGGAATTAAACCTTTGGTATTTATTGAGCAATAACTCGGATTGTGCCTCTTGGCAACATACCATGAAAGAAAGCTTCAATGGGGGAAAATAATTATCCATTGGGGGAAAATCTGCTTGATTTCTTTAGTTTGTCTGGTCTGACATGCACACAGACTCATGTGTATTTTCTCATCCAAATAAAAATTGTACATTTCTACACGAATTGACGTTCAGCCCAAAGATGATTACGGCGGTGCCACGCCCAGTGGTGCTCTCAGTTAGTTTGTGATACGTGAACTCCTCAGGACTGGAATAATCTTTGGATGATCCCACAGATTTGCTATATCTGCATGTCTTTTTCATATCCACTCCGCTCTGTCAAGATTTTTAGGGAAAACATGCCAAGTCTATTATAGCTTTCATATCATGTGCAAAAGATGGCTTTGAAAAAGTTTGTCTTAGTGTGTGACACACATGGGTACTTTTTTTTTTTTGTTTCTTTCTTTGCATTTTTCTTTTTCAGTCTCTGAGATTGAAAAGGAGATATCACAGTTACCAGATAAACAAAAAGACTGTGACATTCCTTCGGACATTTATTTATTTTCCATTTTTAGCTTTTGTAGGAAAACGGTTTACCAAATACTTTTGGACCGTCTTCACTAACCAATGTCACAATCTAAAATCTTTCTGTGGCACCAGGACCAGTGGGAGGTCTGATATTTTCCAATCTGAAATTACTATGTGAGATTTTTTTGTTTTGTTTTGTTTTAAGTGTTGGAGTAAAAGGAAAAAGTGCAAAAACCGAGGTGATTGGATGCAGCTGCTGGCAGCAAACTGGTAACCAAAAAATATGGGAGACTTGTGTATGTTTGTTTCATAAAGCACTTATTTCTTGCTTTATTTCTAGCAGCACTTGTGGCTGGCTGCCAGCAGGGCACGTGGTTTTGGTCCTCAGTGCAGATATATTGCCACTGGAGTCACACTCACACACACACACACACACACACACAGAATGGATAACACTTGGCCAAACAAGCCATTTACATTGGAGTTGAATCTGATCTCACAAGGCAGTTGGTATTTGTTTGAAAAAAACCTTTTCTTTTTTGCTTTCGTACAATATGATATTCAGTGCATGTAGGTAATATAATAACCCAATTTGAAAAAGCTGAGAAAAACATGGCTCTGTCCAAGGATCAGACTTCAAGCTTTTCATTGAAGGTTTGCACGCAGTGCCTCTTTCCCAGTCTCTGCAGAGGATGTTCTGAACTCGCTTAATGGAATTGAACATGTCACATTACATTTCCCCGACTGCTTCAGCCCAAACGAAAAGTATTTTTGCTGTTGCAGTGTAACATAAGAAAGCAAATAAAAACCTTTTAGATTGTTGTGATTTTATAGCTTTTTTCCAATTACAAATTTATCCAGTGTCTCCATAATAACTATGCACATCTGTTGCAGTTTTAGTTCAGCCTTGTTTTTTCTTCCCAAATTTTGAACAGGAAACGGTCTTTAAAAAAAAAAACTGTTTACACATCAACACAGCACTGACATCCCATTCTGTCCTATTGTGCTTTTGTTTGTGTTGTGTTTTTTTTTTCTTCCTCAGAAAATATGAGGTTCATCCTTTTCTTTCTTTTGGTTTAATGTTGCGTACAGTCTGTCATCCGAGATCTTGTATTATTTAATGATCAACATGTATGATATCCAGGAACCGTACTTTACCCTGCTCTTATGTAAAGTTTACTTGTTATGTCTATTGTTATGCTTCTTCTCTCATGAACACTTGTCAGGAAACTGAAACTAATGGAGACTCCATTAGGTTTTACTGGTACGTTTCATAAAGATCATCAAGTGAGGTTTTTTGTTTTTTTGTTTTTTTTTAATGGGACAAACAGACCTGACAACAGTGAGTGAAATTGGCATTGTGATTGTACATTTTGTTTATTTTAAGAATAAAATAGGAATTTTGTAACTTAATTTTTTTTAAGTTCATCTTTCCACCAAAATAGGGTTTGTGTTTAATGTAAAAAGGAATATGCATGTGCATAGATATTATTCTCTGCATTTTCTGTCTGAACTTTAATTTAAATGTCCTCCAAATTTTCTTTCTTTTTTTTTCTTTTTTTTTTTCCCTTTTAATCAAAACTGTTTAAGATGTGTACCTATGGATTTTGTGACATCACTGTGGGGAGCCAGTAGTGGTCCACCTTGCAGTTTACAGCAGTGTGATGTGGAAACTTGAAACCTCCGGTGTACAAACTCTGTGAGTGGACAAGACGTCTTGTGTTCAGGACTCAGACTTCTGAAATGAGCAATATTTGCATATTCATAGATTTAGAATTTTTCTATGAAGGAGCAGGAGAAGTGTGCTTTCAAGAATTTGAACTAGGTAAATGCCCATTTTTGGAGAGGATCTTGAATTGTAAAAAGGTGTATGTGTGCACCATATTGTCTGGGAATTTGGATTAGATTTCCCTGTCAGCTGAATTTCCATTTAAACAAGAAAGGGCCACCACTGAGCACACTCTTAATTCTCCAAGAACATTTAGCTGTGTCATCGCTCGTTTAATCTTTTCTGAAACAGTTAACAAGCAGATTTGCGAGCTTGTTGTGCGTATAAAGCACATTTAGCGGTGTCATCTCTGGTCTGCCGGTCTGTCTGCACCAACATTGTCTTTGGACCCAGACTAAGGCAAGCTGGGGCCCCGGCACGCTCAGCCAGACTACTACTGCCACTGCCACTGCCATGGCTTCATTTCAAAGGTACACTGGGAAACCAGAGAGATGGAGACAGTAACAGAGACAGGGAGAGAACCAGGGAAGCTGTTTTACATTATTCCAAGACATAATAGAGCCAATCTAAGTGTGCGCACACACACACGTACACATGTTGAAACAGAGCGAGAGAAGAGAGGGAGAGCTACACCATCCCATGTGTTTTTTTAAGGTTCAGATTGGGAACATTCTCGGGATTTCCCTGAATATAGATTGCGTGGAAAAAGCTCCCGCTGGTTTCAGGTTCGCATTCTCAGCGTTCTCAGCCATGTCTAGCAATTATAATAATGAACTCCGGAGGAGCAAAGGGACCCAGACACCCAGAGAAATTAGCATAATGTCCTGCATGCACGGGAGAGACAGCAGCACTGAGGCAGACTCATTTATGTTGGGTTGGTATAGAGTTTTTGTCCCTGTTAAATCTGGCGGTTGAACATGATGCCAGCGATGATGTACGCTTGATTTTTATACCAGGTTATAAGTAGTTTTGCAGCAGCAGCACAAAGCAGACTGCACTCTTTTCCCTGTGTTATGCAATCAACAGAGAGGAATACAAACAGGAGTTTATGAGGAGACAAAACCACTCCATTCAGATGACTGTGTACACACGCACGCATATACACACACACGCACACAAACACACGCACGCATACACACAGCTGACAGCCCAACGCAAACTGTTTACTTGACCTCTACAAACGTTTCAGAGGAGCAGCTCAGGCGGGAAGTGATCCTCAAGGGTCCCATACCACTCACAGTGCTGTATATCTCTGCCTATGTTTCCATCTTCACTAACAGGGCTGTGTTTGTGTGTGTGTGTGTGTGTGTGTGTCTTTTCTAACCTCAAACAGGGAATCTGTGCATCTTGATATCTCATTCAGGCCAGAGATAAACCCAGGCCGGGGGGTGGGATTGGTCTCCGGTGCGTCCCCTGACTGTTGGATCAGCATGAAGCACTGACCTCCCTGAACTCCTCTAATCTGCTGTCATCTGAGTTTAACAAATGCCAGCGGGCCACTTTAATGTCTCAAAGGAAGACCATCATTGAGATCAGCCCATGCCCACCATAAAATACACAAAACTGATCTTAATTTGATCTGATTGTAATTGAGCAACTGCCCTCCCAGTCCAAGTGAATTTCTAACTGAGTCAACAATAACTGTGTACTTTGGCGCACTCTAGTGGCTTTTTTATTTAACCTTTGGGACCGGGGTGAGGGGCCCACCCATATGGTGTTCCATACAGCCAAAGGCAGGCTGGATGTGGCCAAACTAGCGCTTATTATGTTAGTGGTACTCCTGCTAAAGTTCCAACACCCCACATTTTGTCTCCGTAGACTTCAGCCTGCTCGAGAGTTTTTACACTGTAAATGAATACCAGATATGAAAAGTTCTTCACCCTCACAGAGAGGGGGTTGTAAACGACAACTTGTCTTTTGACCTGTAATAAAAGAAATGATCAATTGGCAGGCGAGCTGCATCCAGGCAGCAGCCAAGAACCTCGCAGACATGGTAAGTTGTAAGGCAGCCTGACATCCTGCAGCAGAACCCATTCATCACTAGATTAAAGCATGCCTGTGTCTTTAGCCTTCTTTGGAAACATTTGATTCCATGAAACCATTTGCTGCTAAGTGAAACCCAACTCAGAGAAAAGTGCACTTATGAAACCTAAAATGCCTACATTTAATGAGTTCTGCCAGTTCAGGTTATGCAATCCGATACTGGCCACACAGCCTGTAAAAAAAAAAAAGACAAAACAAAAAAAACAAAACAAAACAAAAGGAATTACTGTGAAAATGCAAGTGTCAGGACCATGGACAGCGACCAAACACACAAACAAAAGGCCTCTTTGTCCAAGGTCTTCGCTCCATGTCAGTGTTTCAAATTATACACCATCTCAACTGTCAAAAATGGCAAACTGCTGCAGCACGAGTGAGTGTACAGAACATAAGACAGGATAAACCTCAGCTCGCTGCCAAATATTCATGCAAAACAGGCCTTTTCCATAGGTTTCAGCCAGGCAATAAAATTTCAAAAATTTGGGCAGGGGCCCCATCTTCGCCCGAAACCGAGCATGAAGGAACTCTGTGTGTTCTTCCTGTCAGATGAAGGGCTGTTAAAACTTTATCAGGCGAGTGTTAATTGAGAACTAATGGACTGGTAATTCGGAGCAGTCACACAGATCCGTTTCACCGCTGAATGACAGACAACCCTGGTGACATTTAGATCATGTTGGGGGCTCTTTGGAAAATCCACCACACGACCATAGCCATGTGGGGATGCCAGGCAAAAAGGGGGATGAAGGATGCCCGCCGTCGTGTCTGGTTCTGCTTTAGACATTCATCCTCTCTGTCTCCAAGGATCATAACTCGTGTTAGAGGCAGGTTTTATGGTTTATGACTGGAAAATAAAATGCTGCGTGTTTCCTGCAGGCGAAGCGATGATTTACAACTATGAATGATAAAGTGAGGGCCCGCCTGACAGTGCGGATGTGTGAGAGCTGCAGAGGATCCAGACATGTCCGACATGTGGATGCGAGTGTGGTCGTATAGTGAATGTGGTCACGCAGCGCGGTTATATACATTGGAACACGGCATAGAGAGAAAAGTTCTGGCTCACTGGTAGGTATCAATACCTGACATCATCATCTCACATAATTAGCACAGTGTCCACATCCTTCTCCAGTGACCATGGATTATTTCATGTGGTTCACAACTGGAACTGAAACCCTAACCCGTAAATCTAACCGAGAGCATAAATACCCCTGGGCTCTGTTGTCTGCAGACATGGTTACTCATTTTGATGATTCCTCTCCAAAAAGCCAATCAGATATGTTTATTGTTATCTTCTGCCTAAATTCGGGCCTGATTATTTAAATACACAGAAAAATGTCTTGATCACCTGGCTCCGAGCTCAAACCGAGAACACTTCAGGCCACGACAGGCCTGTCCCAGCCTCCGCACGGCTCCTCCACCGATCCGAGACAGGGGGTAGGTTTGTGCCAAGAACTCTCTCTGGTGAGGTCGTCAGTCTTAAGCCGAAACCGCAGGCGTGCGCCAGGCAGATCAATAATCCCCATCAAGCTTCACCACAAGTCACTCAAACCTCCAAGGGCAGGCGAGCGGAGGAGGGTTGGGGGACCTGCCGAGAATCCGATACTCTCCGAGATGCTCTGTGTCTCAGAGTGGAAGAGATGAGGACCCGTCTTCTGTGGCTCTGTCTCTCCTTTAAACTTGATCTCCTGTTATGACATGGTTCCTGTGCTCTGATTAGACGCTTCCTTCTCTGGCCTGTGGGACCTCAGCTGTCACCTCCTGAATGGGGTGATGTTGATGTCACATGTCAGTCATTATCCATCTTTAGGAATCACAGCAGTTAGTGAATGGGAGGAGGATTTTAGTGGCAGAAGACAGTAGAATTTCTGCTCGAATTACTTGTGTCTGTTGTGTACTTTCCTTACTAAAAATGAAAAAACAGAAAGTCAATTAACAAAACTTATAACAAGATTTACTTGTTATAATTTCAAATAATTTATGTAAGTAGTTTCAGCACAAAAATTCTGAGTATTTGTTACTCTGATTTCCTTAATAATTCTAACTAAGCCCATGTTTAATTTACTTAAATTCATTATGTAATTCATATATTGTGGTTACATAATTTGTTATTGTGCTTTAAATTAAATTGTTTTATTCTACATATGTAAAATATTTTGATTCAATTCACAATTTTATTTAAAACAATCAAAATGCATATGTAGATGTGGGGGTGGCCGAGAAACCCGGTATACAACAATGAGTTGTGGCAGTGTGGAGCAATTCCCAATTCCATTTTATTTGAAAATAATATGGAGTCTTGTTCAAAAACTCCACAGTAAAAAATGCACATTGGGCCAACCAGAAAGATAAAAGTAAGCAAAAAGGGGGGGGGGGGGGGGGGGGGGGATTCTCAAGAGCACTTCTCAAGAAGAATCAAAATAATACAGAACAAAAGAATTCGCTCTAAACTGCCTTTCTGGCTATGCCCTTAAAGTTTGGGTCCATGGCAGGAGCTATAATCTGGAGCTGTGTTCAGGAGCTGTGCTTCTCTCCTTTAGGCTCCGGCCACCCCAGCCTCCTCACTTTTATACTGGTGGACTGCACCAAGAAATCAATATCAATTATCTCTTCCAGCACACTTACAATAATCCCAATACTAAATAACATATTATCAAATAGAAGTTCAGTTAAACTTACTTTAAAAACACATATTTCTAACAAGATACTTATACAGGTCATTTCACCACAAAAGACAAAACACCCCTCCCACTCTACCACACTTGGTTTCTTCCCCTGTGAACCCCCCTATTTAACCAAATGGACCGCTCCAGCCCAGGTTTGGCTGTTCCTGGTCTGACAGAAGAAGAAGTGCAACAAAGGAGACAGGTCAACACAATTTAAATTCAATAAATCAAACACACAATCACAGTGTGACTTCTCTCCTTCACCCCCTCCTCCAAATGTTCATACCACACACATCACCACCAGCAGCACTTCACACCAGGATCAACATTCGGATAAAATCTACCTGAGAAAGAGCACATGTAAGGCACATGTGGAGCACATGTGCCTTACTTTAGTGCACGGGGTCTCCCTGAGACAGTAGCATAAAACAGCTTAATTATTTAGATTCTTCTTGAGAAGTGCTTTTTTACTGTGGAGTTTCTGAACAAGACTAGAATAAAACAATTTAAAGCACAATAACAAATTAGGTAACCACAATATCTGAATTACATAATGAATTTAAGTAAATTAAACATGGGTTTAGTTAGAATTACTAAGGAAATCAGAGTAACAACTACTCAGAATTTTCGTGCCGAAAGTGCTTATATAATTTATTTGAAATTACTAGTACAGCCAACTTAAAAAAATATGTCTAGATTTAGATGAATGTATTGCATGCAACCACTTTCAACATTAAAATTGAGTAAATTCAATGAAACATTTTTTTCAGTGTGGAGCGCACCGACTAAATACTCAAGTGAGGCTGGGATAATTGGACACAGGTGAAACACATCAGGGCAAGGTGGACAATCACAGAAGCGGGAAACACATGAGGGCAGGAAATGGGGATCTGAAGAGAGACTACAGGTGAGTAACACAAAATAAAACACCAAGTAAAGCAGCAAAAATGTGAAACAACAAAAGCTGGAGGAGACATGAAAACTTAACACTGCAGGTATTTCTAGAATCCTCAAAGACTCCTCCAATCACCTGAATAGAAAGATATTCTGAGTCCTGTATAATAGGAAAAAAATTACATATTGTCTTTGCTCATTTTGTATGACACAAGGAAAAATTAATAGCTTTATTATTACTTGAAAAAAATACCTAAAAAAAAAATAATAGTAATTATAACTGACAATAAAACTTACCATTTACGAACCATTTATATAAATTCTTCAGAAAAACAGATGCTAAGATCTTGTTAAATAAGACCACATGAGAGGCACAGACTGGGTTATAGTTTATGAATGATCATACTAAAAACTCTGAAGTGAAGAATGGAGAATTGTGGGAGAACTGTGTGAAATAACACAACAAATAAAACCCTCTCTTCTGCTATTGCTGCTAAAAGACGTGGATAAAACAAGGTTTCTACTAAAACACACGAAACACATGTGTCTGTCTCCTGGGTACAATATCTATGGTAAGCAGCAGCTAAATTTGACTTGTTCTCACAAGGGGCATTGAGGTCTATATGGCAGTATTTCTTAAACTATGGGTCTGGCCCTTAATTGGATCACAGGTCTGTTTCTGGTAGGTCCTCACACGTCAAACACACCAGTTTGTTTTAATCAGCTCAGGTCTCAAAGCAAGACTCAATTTACACAATTTATGCCTGAGCTGAAAAGGTTTACTAAACCTTGCTATAAAAGTATGCTGTGTGTGAGTCCCTGTCAACCTATACAGACTCCCTGTGCTATGGTGGCCGAGCCAAGGCCAGCGACTGGTAGATCCACTGGGAGTGTAATAACAGATTAATGTGGCGTGCCAGGCCCCATGACCAGACGTGTTTGACGTTAATGCTCCACTGTATATTATCCAGCTTGCAGAAATGTTGGATGTGAGCGATGGGATCCAAGGACAGGGATGTTTAGGTACTAATTACCAAACAGCAAGGCACAAGTCTCGCTCCATATTTCCTTACTCCTGTGGAAACACTAGGCAGGCTCCATTTATTTTCTTTGACTGTTGTTTCTGGCAAGGCTGCGTCTCAGTAAACACCACTCGCCCACCATTGTAAATCCGACAGGCGCAGATCTTTCAAGTTAGACTCCTTTGAGGAAAAATGGAGACAGATCGGATGGCGGTGCTCGGGTTTTCCGTCTTAATGAGAGAGTGGAGAAGAGGGATGGCGTTTGATCCCTGGCATGGAAGCCTCTATTTAAGCCTGTCAACGGTCATCACTCTCTCCCTCTCTCTCTCCTTCTTTCTCTCCATCTCTCTCTCTGTTACGGATGAAGAAACAGACCTGCACCACTGGATTTGATCAGCTCAGTCAGACACACTTAACCCTTTTCTGGACTTCAGAACCGGGATCCAGGACCAGCACCTTTGCTATCACCGAGACAGACCGCTCACCCCTCCCTCCTTGACAACCTATAAGTATCAGTGTTGATTGATCACCTAGCTGGAAAAGAAAAGAAAAGGCAGAAGCAGATCTGTGAAAATATTATTTTATTTGTGGAGCTTTGCAATGAGCAAGCCTCTCAGTCATCATGCTCCAATTTCATATCATGTGTTTGTCCAAACCACACAAGAGCCTTATGGTTCTTCAAGGAAGTCTCGCTATAGTTGCAGCCTGACACCAAGCCAAAGACGATAAGCCCCGAGACAAATTTCCATCCTCCTCTGCATGGACAATGAAACTTTTGAACTTGAACTTTTAGGCTGTGGAAGTTGATAGACTCCTCAGAGCGGAGGAAATGTCTCTTTGATGAAGAGCTGGAGGGCAGGGCTCCTGACCATTGTGGACCTGGCCTGGAAGACGCTTTTCATCGCAGCACTAATGGCTCTAGCTAATCAGGCCTGATTGGGGCTGCTAAATAAATACTCTCCCCATTCATAATATCATCTGTAACTTAAGACAAAATCAATACCCAGACTGAACACTAATAGCTAGAGGCAAAACAAATGTCTCAGCTCTGGCTGCAATACATTTTTCAGAATGAGTCCATCAGTGACGTTGGCGTGGACTTTTGATACTTCCAAACAAAGGCACATAGCTGAGGATTTTTCATATCTTAAAAGGAGGCTCAATTTTTAAATGGTACAATTTAAAACAGATTCATGCATGCAAGCAATTCAGAAACAAGCTTTGTCCTAAGCTATGGATGCCCTCTTAGCTAAATCTGTTCTTTAGAACTAAGGTCATCGAGCATATCGTCTCATTTTTAAAATCAGTCTTTCTTAAAATCAACCTTTGAGGAGCAGGAGTGAATTTTTTACGGTAAACACAAGCTTGAGAAAACAAAACAACTACAGCAACATCTACAGTAATGAATGACAATCAGAATGAATCTGCAGATTGCAACAGTCATATTCAGAACACAATTAAGGACATCAATCGTAGATGAATCTCCCCGGGAGCCAGAACTTGATCATAAACACTGGAGTCAGACTAGACTTCTGTAGGCTTAGGAATAAATAAAGTGAACAACCCTGACATCAGCAGCTAGTAAAATGTTTGGCCGTGTGGACCGGTGGAGTCTGTATGAAAGAGAGCTTTGTGTTATGAGAAATTAATATAGACAGACACAATCACGTCTGAGTGAAAAAAAAAAAAAAGGTCACGTCAGAAGCTTCACAGCAGCAAAATTTGAATCTGGTTTGAAACTTGTGGATTGAGCTTATTGTGCTTGATTTATATTCTGCTCCACTTCTGTTTTGTAGTGTCTATTTCGGTCATTGCAACGCCACATACACTATGTGCTGAATTTCTGACATCCATCACAGCTGTAGCTGCAAAGCAGAATAAGCCACCCTCCAACATCTGCAACATCTGCCCTTTGTTGTTTGTTAAACAAAAATCTTAGGTTCTTAAAAAAAAATGTCACTGAAGAAGACTCTACAGGACAGTCACATGTATGTTTAAAAGTGATGTTTTTCTCTTGTGTGTGTTGTGCTGCTGGTTAGTTTTGTTTGAGCTTGGTTGGCGAGTTACTTGGCCAGTCTCCTCGCCACGTCTTTGTAGGCGGTTTCGATCTCAGAGTCAGCAGCGCAGGTGTTGGTGAATTCATCATGTGCGTAGGCGTTCTTCAGATACCGCCAGACACCCGTCATGTCTGAGGGGATGTCGTAGTTACGGTATTTCTTAGCAACGACCTGCAGCGGGAGAGGAAGCAAAGCTGTAACTTCAATGAGAATTTAAGACAAACTAATGTCAGACATTTAAAATCAATGCTATGATGCTTCTTTTTAACAGTTTTTCGATGGTTTTATTATCAGTTTTATGTTGTTTCTACTGAAGGCTTTATTTTGTGGATATTTATTTCCTGTGTTTTGGTTGATTAAGATGGGAGCACTTAACAAAAATGTGTATTCTCCTCAGATACACTCCTTCTTTACCTTGACTATGTGCAGTTTAGGCAGCAGGTTGCAGTCTGCGAGAGTAAGCTCATTCCCATCCAGGAAGCATCTGTTGGAGCCCTTCTCCTCTTCCATGCTGTTTGCATCGATCTCATCTGGCAAGGGGCTGTTCAGGTAGTCGTCCAGCTTCTTCAGGGCCTTGGTTAAACCCTTCTCTAGAGCTAAACACACAAGTCACACACAGAAACACTCATAAGCATGGAGACAAAAAGCTGAAAGTGACATAACCTTGTGTAGTGAGAATCTCACTAGGTGGCAGCACAGCAAACACTATGAGTCCCAAATACTGGACTCTGCTACAACCTAGTGGAGGAATAATATAATGGCTGTCATGTATTTTTCCTTTGAGTGTACATGGCACAACATGAGCAGCCCACCAGCATTGGCCTCCAGTTTGGTGTTCTTGATGTAGGCTGAGAACTTGGCGAAGATGTCATTTCCAGCTGTGTTGGACTCCCTCTGCTTGGCGGCCAGTTTGGGATACCTGAGCAGACGGAGGGACAGAGGCAGGAGACGTAGTCAGAGACACGGTCGGACCAAACCATCTGGATAGCATTAACACCTGGACTGGAGCTCAGCTCAGACTGAAAACATGTTACACACTCAAACCGAGTTGGCCGGCCGCCTCTTACGCTCTCTCACACTAAGGTCCATTTATAATGTAAAAAACTTTACAGGCAATAAAAGAAAGATTTAGTTAATCTGACGTTTTTCTCTGCAACTGCTCACACGCTGGCTCTGATTCTCTTTTTTAATGGCAATAACAAAACACAGTAAACCTGTCTCACGTTTGCTAAAATGATGCAAAAAGCTGCGGCTGCTGTCAATGAAAGCACATATATTTGGATTTGCAGATAGCTGAGGTTTTAGTTTTCAGGAATTGAATGCTCAAAGGTACCTGAGACACATAGAGACTCATTCACCAAAGATTTACAACAGCCATAAACAACAAACAGCTATATCAGTTAACATCAGCGCTCATCAAATACAGCACTCTTTTACTGGACTAAAATGTTTCCTGTCCTTTCAACAGTGTTGCTGAAGTGAAATAAATCTAGCTAAAAGCAGCATGTGTGTGTGTGTGTAGTCAGTAATATAATCTGATACTGTAAACTATGTGCCGTAAAACCTTCCAGTGGAATTACTTTGGAGGACAGAGCGTTTCCTCGAGAAACTCCTCGATCTTGTTGATATCGGTCTTGACCTCTCCGTTGAAGGTCAGGAAAGGAGGGTGTGTCCCCGGGGCCAGGTTGTGCAGATCTGCTGGTTTTCTGCAGAGAACACAGTGAAAGATTTATGTCAAGAGGCAGCCATAAGTGTGTTTTCATGTTGGGAATTTGCATTTCCGTGTCCTGACCTCTTGAGGTCGACGGTGGTGACGTTGAACACGACTCCTTTGAGCCAGAGGATCATGAAGAGACGCTGAGAGAAGGGACAGTTTCCGATGCTTTCTCCGTCGCTGCCTGCCTGCACACAAACACAACGCGACAGAAAATGAGTCCGAGGGAGGAAATACAACTGAACTAAACATGAAAAATCTTACAAACGTACAAAGTATGTAAGTATTTCATTCAGGTCTACAGAATCACAGAATTTTCTTGTTTTTGTGTGTAAGTCTGTGACTGCGAGGCCTTGGTCGCAAGGTTGCAACCTTGCTTCTAACAGTTAAATACATGTTTGGATTAGTTGTCCGTTATCTTGACTGCAGACTGTTATCATGCTATTTGACTTGTAAGGCTGTTAGCTTGTATTAGTATAAACACTGCACAAACACATAAATACGTCACCCTCAAACCACCGTTACAGAATTCAGATAAGGACAGAGTCAAACCAAAACTACACTCTGGGAATCTGCCCATATATTCTAATCTGGCAGCAAGCACTCATTATGCAGAAAAATGGCTTCTGTGAATTGTATGCTATTATATATTAATAGATTATCATTATTTATCAATGTGCAACTACTATTGTAGTTGGTCGAGATTGAGGTAATTTGAACTATTCCTCTTACTCCCGAAATGTATGAAGTTTAATCACTGCTTATACTAAATAGTGTCCATAAAGATTTGGATATATGGAAGCAGCACAGTCAGGTATGCAGAGGGTAAAGCATTTGACTAAATGCCAAGCAGAAAACACAGCTTTGCATTTATCGAAATGGTTTTGAAATAAGTTCATCAACTGCTCCAGCATTTTAAATTTTACATAAAACTGTCAAATGTTAGAACATGAAGAGTTATGCTTTTCTTCTCACAGCTACTCAGCTACCAATAGAATCACTTCCTCCCCGTAGTATTTTCGCCTACAAGTGTTGATATCATGTGTCGACATGTATGGCTACACAGCAGAGCACCAACAGTGACATCTGATCCACTGGCCCAGCTGAATTATGCATAGTGATTCTCTCACCTGGTTCACTGGCCACTGGGGCACAGAGTGCAGGGTCAGACCTGCCAGACCTGCAGTCACAGAGAGAGCCCACAACACACGGCAAAATAAGAGCACTGACCTCGAGGTCAGCAGGTTGAGCAGAGATTTGACGAGCGGAGTTATTCTCCCTCCTTTTAATGCATTACTGATCTGGAAATAAAACTCTTATTGCTATCATTAAAGTAGGGTTTTGAGATGGATTCACAAGAAAAGATTCAACACCGAAGTGGAAAACATTTTGTTATTCAGTACACGTTCCCAACGGCTCCACACAGCTCCCAGCAAAGACCAGAAAACAGAGCTGTCAGTCTAAAAGCAGCTGAGCCAACTGTATGCACGCCAGCCATTGAAGCTCTCAGCGCTGTCATGCTGCCTGAGCGCATGTGATGCTTCTGTCTGTGCATTGTTACGGCTAGACTCAGCAGCACGGAGGTAACACAATACACAGTCGCTGATAATAGCCAATCAACATCTAGAACACGGAGGACAAAAGCTGTCACACACAACCGGGCCCTGCATGCACGGAGAACGAGAGTGTATGGAGCCACCGAGTGATGTGATGATGAGTGAGGTCCACTGGAGGCAATGTCACTTCAAATGATCCATCACATGCATCTGCATGTATATATACTGTACTACAACTGGGGTTTGTTTTCCTTGGTTTGTCACGTTTTAATTTATTGTAATGTTTCAGTACCAAGGTGGTGTAAATGATTTTATAGAGTAATAATTTGAGTAAATTACATGCTGTAGTTTCAATTCCAGTGTGCAGTTTTATTTTCTAAAGCACTTTATAAAAGGTATTTAAAATACTTTTATCATTAATCTTAATTTAATTGTATAAGTTGCCCAATAAGTACTATGTTTTACAAACACCTGAGCTTTATCACAACATGCTACTACAGGAAAAAAAGGAGTATTAGAATTATAGAATATAGTTTATAATCTATAGAATAGATTAGAAACTGATGATTTTAATCTCTGGTTTTTCAGCAACCCTGATGAAAACTAGGGGCAATACAAGTGTTTGACCGGACAGCCTGAGCATAGATGAAAAATTGATGAACACAAAAATAGAAATTTAGAATTATGCTTCCATAAAGTCGGAGGTCTCAGAGGAGTAAGATAAGAATGGCCATAATTTGTGCAGCACAGGTTGTGACATCCTCACTTTTACTCTTCTCTTTTTCATTGGTGTCCCACACATCTCCACATCTATGTTTGTACAGCTTTCTGTTCTACATTCACAGTCTCCCAGTCCTATCTGAGATTACCCTGATGGCCTCTAGAGCCACAGAAGACAGTTTGTCACAGCTTGTGTTGTATCGTTCACTTGATCTTGATGTGTAAAATCACTGCAGTGCTCCATAACTGACTATACTAAGTGAAGACCTGCTACTGAAGAGGGTTTATGTCTCAGTCCTGAGATCCATCATTGGGGTACTGATGTGGGGTACTGATGTGAAGTCTTACAGCCTGTGATCATGCTGCTAGTTAAGATTCAAGTGTGCGGTCAACAGAGTGTGACAATAACCCAAGTATATTGTGTCATTATATGTTGAATAGATTGTACTGTGAAAGTGTTGAGCAGGGCTGAGGGCATCGAAGGATGTGCAGCTATGCAGGATAACTCTCTGTCCATCTAGGTCACATCTCAGATGGCTGCATGAGGAAAAAAAATATTTCAGGGTTGCAGCCACTATGGAAACCGCTCTGTACACATGGCTCGTGTAAGCCCTCCTCTGTACTTAGGAATACAGCTTACTTACAGCCAAGGGTGCGAAGGGTGATGCAAGGCGAGCTTGTTGTCAGTGCCTGTGAACTTTTAGTTACCTAGCTGACTGGTTTCCTAGGAGGTGGATCGGCTGAAAGGAGCCTTCACACCAGCTAATTGGGTCAGTGCATCCAACCACCACATCAGCTTTTCCACCTGCTTCCACTTCACCTGCCTCAGGTATATTCATCTGCCTCTAACCTTTCTCAGGGGGCCTCGAGTTCATCTAGTTATAAAGAACAAAACAACACTGATATATCTACTGAACGTGATGCTTCTGAGAATTAAAAAAAAAAAATTAATCCCACCATTCAGTGCAAAATCAAGTCTAAAAACATCTTAGTCATGTTTTGGTATAATGCAACCTGTCCTGCAAAAAGGTTTACCAGCGTAATGGTAGCACAGTAGTGCAGAGCTTCCCACCATCAACAAGCAGCTTCAGTATCACTGTCACAACAATCCTGGGTCAACCTGGTGCATACTGTGCCTGTGCCCGTGTAACTTTACCTGTACTATTGAGTTACATGAGCTTTCCACGACTCACAGTGATGCTACAGAAAAAAAAATCTACACTGCTCCTGTCTTCCAAGAAAAACTTAAGAAAATACAGTAATCGCAGTTCTGTCCTTGTCTTACCTTGACAAACAGTTCGATATCAGGATCTCTGTCTTGACCGTTTGTGGACATGATGCTGAATTCTGGCTGTCACCTTGTCTCTTTACTTTATTATTACTTTTTTTATCTGCAGTCCTTTGCTTATCCTTGGAGCTCTACATCCTCCAGTAAAAAGAAAAAATAACCCAGATATCTTCTCTGAGTGATCCTCTCTTGTGAATCCTCACACCTACAGAAACTGTATTGGTTCTGTTTCCCCAAGGTTTTTAGATTCTCAGCACTTAGTGGTCCTGTGAAGGCTTTTCCCTTGTATATGTCCTCCAGGTGAGGCTGAGAGTCAGTCCAGGTGGCAGGTAGAGAGAGCCCTGTGCTCTGATTTAGACACAGATGGAGAGCAGAGCTGGCTCTCACTGATACAGAGTGGAAAACAGGTGTCAGGCTATACCAGGGGGTGGAGCCCCATCTCTCTCTTCGCACCACTGCAACCAAACTCCCATCTACCACACATCACTACCACTACTTACTGTCACCTCACACTTTTTATTTTTCATTATTTTCCAACATTGACATGTTGTCCCGTTTGTTTCTTTTTGCCAGATCAGGTTGAAAAAATCTTTCAATACACATCAAAAAAAAAATTGATCACAACCCATATCATTGTCCAAAAGGTGGGATGATACTTGTGTCACTCTCTGTTTCTGTGGTTGTCTCTCCATCAGTATATAAGTGTGTGAGCTGCATCATTTATATTTAAAGTGCGTTCACACATAAAACAGAATAGTGCAGGTTATATCTGATCACCGGTAGGAGACATGGAGAAGATTCCTCTTTGAATTATTGATGCTTGGCTTTGGTTTTAAGGCAGGAATTGGCATTCATTTACAGAAAGGGCCAGTGTAGGACAACAAAAATAAAAGCAGGTATCATATCATATCATGAGTACCCAGAGGAGAAATTGAGAAGCACTCAGTATTTGGCTAAATATATCAGATATATCCAAGAAGAAAAATCTCTCATCATCTGTCAATTTGAAAGTTAGATGAAAGCAGAGAGGGAAAGAGGGATGGGGAGGGGGGGGCAAGAGATATTTTTTTTCAGCTGTTTCTATTTATAGAGCAGCCCCCTCTCCTGGCAGACATACCAACGTGCAGCGCAAACCAGTTTCTGGGCCACTATGGAGGGAAGAGTTCATTATCAGGGTTTATGAGGGAAAATGTTGAGTAGTTTCTACTGTGTTATTTTAGGTTTTGGTGTGAGCAGAGTTTATTTGTGTGAGCATTAATCAAAGATACAGCCTCAGCAGGCTTCACAGCACGCTCACCATGAACACAATGTACGATAATGAGCCGAAGCTGAAAGCCTTTTCACATTTAGATTCCACTGTCTTTCAGCTAGCATCAATAAACAGGAAACTGCATTTCCTTGCATTTTAAATAAATCAGAATTGAATGATATTAAGTGCAATAGTTCCACATTTTGATAAATAAGTTTATTTGCTTGCTTGTCAAGATTCAGATGTCAGTCTGTCATGACTAGTCTCTAAGTGGGCTGCTCTCTGAACCCTTTTGGTTATGTTTTGAACTCTCTTTTGGACTCTTGTTAAGTTTAAGTTTTGCACAAAGTTCCTGTTTTATTTTGAAATCATGGCCCTTGTGTATCTTGTCATGTTCTACTTCCTGCCTTTGTCTTGTTTCCCTCCATTTGTGATTATCTGCCCCACCCTAATTGGCTTCACCTGTTGCCCATTGCCTTGCGTATTTAAGTCTTGTTGTTGCCCTGTGTTCTGGTTGGTTCGGCTGTTTCCATGTCTGTGTCCATGCTCCAGTCTGCACCATGTAAAGTCCCTGTGTTTGTTCATGTTCCTATGCCTTGCATTTTCCCCCTCATGGACTTACCTTGGCTTCCTGTTTTCATGTAAGAACTTTTGTATTTTCGTTTTGTTTCGTTCCTGAGAATTTTTGGTTAATTAAAAGACTTTTAGTTCTCCCACTCTGCCTCTCTTGAGGGTTTTTGCATTTGGGTCCAAGTCCTTGCCCCCCACCGTGACACAGTCTTCTCATGTCTCAAGTGTTCCAGTAAAGATCTCTAAATCCTTGACGGTTATAAAAACGTTAATGGTTTAGAATTGCTTGCTTGTCCTCTTAAGACAAAAGGAAGCTCCAATCACTGACTTGTTGGGATAATCATTCACCTGAACATCAAACAGTAACAGACAGTTTGTATCTTTCCAGAGCCGAGGTGGAGGGGAGTCTTTGACCTCTCATCTTTTAACACACACACACACGACAGTCTCATGTTTCAAACCATCACTGACATCCAACCCCATGAATATGATTATATGACCATCCTAACTTTGACAGCAACTACTTGGGCATCTTGCACAATAGTAGTAGTAGCAGAATTTGTTAGATTAAAGCAGATTGTCTATTGTTTAAATTATAGCCTGTTCTGTAGCGGCCTGCTTTATCAAAGAGAGCAGGGGAGTAAACTTTCAGAACAGAAAGATGATCTCCAAACTCTCCTCCCTGCTTTTATAGCACAGCTCAGTTTGGTTTATGGCAACTGTTGAAGATTAAACTGTTGGGAAATCCACCCACGGCTTGGACTCAGATAGGAAGGCCAGATAGAGAGCAGAGGACGGCGTGGTATGTGGAGTAGGGGCCAAGTATGTTGTCACTTTTCGGGTGAACTGTGGTTTGCGTTTGTGGAAGTTGTGATATAACAGCACCTAGATAGCGTATCTGCTGCGTGTGTCAAATGTGTTAATATGCTGAGTCTTCCAGTGATCTGGTGTTGCCTGAGGTGAAAGTCAAGATCCTACCAGTGTTGTTTCTAATGTCAAGAAAATGTGTGAAAATCAGCTGCAGGGACCGACAGAAAATACTCTTACAACCCCTGTTCATTATTTTTACTGAGAAATTTCCCATACTCGTAATTCAACATGTCTTTATGATAATGCAATGTTCATGAAATGAATGTCCTCAAAAACAAATCAGTTTTGAATTTGACAATGCTAAAAGGCCAGTCCCTCGTCA
Source organism: Toxotes jaculatrix (assembly GCF_017976425.1). Lineage (NCBI taxonomy): Eukaryota > Metazoa > Chordata > Actinopteri > Toxotidae > Toxotes > Toxotes jaculatrix. The sequence goes on from NC_054412.1 coordinate 15,323,219, forward strand.
GCCCAGTCCCCGTCGCAGTTATAGGAGGAACTTTTGACCATTTTGAGAAATCAAATTCAATTTAGCATAAACTACTGCTACTCCCTATTACAAGGTTAGCTCAAACAGAGCTCCTTGAGTCCACTCCACTGACTCTCAATATCTACACTGCCCAATCAGCAAAGTGACCCCTGCATGTGTTGATAGTACGCCTCACAGACCAGCTCTATCAGAAAAGCAGCAAAACACACACAGAGTCAGATTTACTCAGCCATGGAGTTCACCCCTGGTTTCTATGGCCCTACAGTAAACGAGTTAATTATTACATCAGGCTGCCTCCTGATTAAAGTCCCTGACAATGGGTCTGGAGACTCTGAGATCTCTGCCTCTGTGATATTTATTACTGAAATCAATAGCTGTGGCACAGATATTTCTGAGTATTCTTCTGTTTATCATCAGAGCTGTGGTATAGTATATTTGCACAGCCACTGATTTCAAAAAGTTCAATATATTCAACTTCAATAACCACTACAGTTAGCTAAGCCTCAACAGTAAGATGTGTATACTCCGGCTATACATTTATATTGTCTAGTTTTTCACATAGTAAATCAGATTTCTGCAAAATGCCTGAGGCCTGTTGCTCAGTGATGGCAGTGCTTCAGAATAGTTTATGGGTATTATCCTATCATGACCTCAGAAGCTAATATGATGATGTATGCATGCTTTTGGCTAAGGTCCTTTACAAATGGCCACACCCATACCCACACTTTTGGATGGCGTTTTTCAACATATGCACTGTTCTTTAATATGCAATGTATATGCCACATAATGCAATACTGTTCTACAGCGGTTCCACGCGTACAGTTTAAAATATTTAAAATGCACATAAGAGAGAACATGATGTGACCCCTAAGTGTTTTACTGTCTTATTTGCTGCTCATTGGCCTGAAATGTGTCCAAAAAAAATGTTTTACTACCTGTTTACTACTTGTAATCAAGCATATTAAAACCTATACCCTGCAGTGTTGGTGTTCCATCAAGAACAAACCCACACTAACACCAAAGAGACACGAGAGCTGTGCTAGAAAATCAAGAAGTTCCCATCACAGAGAAGAATGCGCAGCATGGCTTCAAGGAGCCTTTTGGCAAATCGGGTGAGTTCTATGTTTCTGAGTTCAACTCTATCAGAAGTGAAAAACTTCACTTGCAGAGGCCTGCATGGTGCCTCATGCTGACGCTGAGGCAAACTGTAGTTTCCCAGGGTCAGCCAAGCAGAAACTCTCCTGTCTCCTCTTGTCTTGTGCTGACCTGTTTTTGCGTCTTACCTTGACGTACAGAGAGATGTCGGGCTGGCTGGGGTCAGCCGGAGCGGCGCTGCTCTCATCCAGAGTGACGTTCTCCAGAGTTTTCAGGCTGTAGTCGACGGACTCCTCCGGCTTGGTGTCAGTGTTGGGGTGTGTGTACGCCATCAGCATCCCATCCTCGGCGTTATCCTCATCCTGGATCCTCGGCTGGATCGGCGGGTCGTCGCACGGGTCTCCAGGGGAGGCGGACGACGCTGAGGAGGTCGATGAACGCCTGGATCCGTCGTGCGCCTCGCCGTTCACCTGCACCACCTCCACCACGGGCTCCGGCTCCGGCTCCATCGCCACCGTCACTTTTTGCTCCTCGGCTTCCTCAGCTTTAACCTCATCTTCGTCGCTGGATGAAGAGGACGAGCGTCTGTCTCCGTCCCTGATTTCCATATAGTCCGGGGAGCTGCGGTCCCCCTCCGCAGAGGCGTGGACCTGCACCTGGCTGTACAGCTGCTCCCTCGCCTCACCTGAGTTCTCATATTTGGGCTCTCGGTCGGGGCTGTCAGCTCCATCACGGCGCTCTTCGTGCACATTTCCTTCATCTATTGTGTCATAGATGTTGTCCATGATTGCTGGTTTTGTTTTTGTTGTTGTTTCAGACAGACCTGATGTTTAAACGTGGAGGAGAGGAGCTGGAGTGGTCAAAGTGGTGGCACACAGTCCGCCTGCCTCTGACTGACTGAGCGCCTGGGCAAATTCCAGCGATAACTCATAAAAGACCTTTGATCCTGCTAGTTAACAAGTGATTAAGTTGAGGACTGTGCCTTCAAGGACATTTGACCATGAAGGGTGTGAGTTCGTTCAAGTGTGATGCCTTGTAAGTGCACAGAGCAGATACAAACTTAAAACCTGTATATTTACCTTTTATATATATTCTTAATTTCAGCTGTTGAAAGAGAAGTTGACAAGATTCAAAATGCCAAGGTAACAAACTGAGACAGTACTGTTTCTTTTGAGTTTGTCTAGCCTTTTTTCACCACTGATTGACTTCAAGTTGGAATAAATTTGATATTTAATGTCATAGCCACTTTGAGCTGCCAGTGTGTTTCCTGCTTTGTAATTAATCTCAGCTAAAGATTTTAAGTTATTAGGACTAGGTCACTTTTGTTGTAGCGAGAGAGTTGGTACAACTTACATTCTGACTTTAAATGTAATAATAATAATAAATCACGTATTTAAGGGGCTATATAGCCTGACTTTTTGGGGAGAGTTACATTAATAACTGTTCATTTAGAAGTTATTTGCTCAACAATTAGGGTGTTGCAGTTTTTTTGTAAAATCAGTGAGAGGGTCCAAAGAAAATATTAGAAAAGGTGAGGAGAAACATGTCGTGTTGCATACAGTACCCCTGTCCTAGTCCTTGTTAATGCCAAATAAAGCAAAATGACTTTTTTTTTCTGTGAGGAAAGTGAAGATATAAATGGTGTTAACTAACAATTGATAAAGGCCCTGGCCTACGAGGCCACAAATACATCCACATACATTTCGAAAATACAAAAAAATACAATGCAGTCAGTTTCACATAAGTCCCTTTATTTTCAGAAGACTCTTTAATTGCATCAACATGGCAAAGTAGTTAATTTGTAAATAATATTAAATATCCATATTTCAAATCCTAGGTAATAATAAGAAGAGATAAATCTAATATCTATTCTAACAATTTCAATTGAGTTATTTAAATATAGTATGGATCTATTTCATTTCTTTGTCACAAGTCAGGGGAAAAATTATCAGACAACACTTCTCTCTCAGAAAACAAGACAATTATCAGAAAATTAACAATTTCCATATAAATTCTTTCAATTTATGAATTTAAATTTTGTAAAAAGTAAATACTCACAGTGATGTCTGTCTTTTTTTTTTTTGGGCACAGGTATTAGTCAGTGCATCTAAAAGCATAAGAAGAAAACTGAACCAAGTCTTTCTTAAAGAGATTTTGAAAAAATATTCTGAATAATTTACTGGCAGATTTGGATTCTACTCGACTTCCTATGATTATGCCAATTAAAAAGCTTTTTGGCAAGAGGCACCTAACCTTTTTATTATTTCAAACAGCAACTACGAACAAGAAGTGCAAATTATACATGACCTAAAAAAGCATCCAACTACTGCCCCTTCATTCTGTTTCGTTTCTCTCCTGTAGTGCAAATCAGGGGAACAGTTCTTGCAAGTCATGCCGAAATAAGTCTTCTCAACCAAGCAACAACAAAACCCTTAAAGTCCCTACGACGAAATACTGACCAACAGCAATTGCACTTCACATTTCACCAACAAATGGCCATGGTCATGACGGTCAACATGTGAAGAGGGGGCAAGTACACAGTCATCTGTACAGAAGAAATGCCTTCCCGACAACAAACGCTACAAAAAAAAGTTGACCAACTTACACACAAACGATTGCACACCTTAGAGAGATGTTCTCTGTTAAGTTAAAAGGCAAATGGTAACTGACTACTAAAAAGCAATACTGTGATGTGGTCGGCTCATGGAATGACCTACACTTATGAGCAGTAGCCTGGCACATGGAGTGAGTCTTAAGTGGGACATTTGCTTCCAAGTCACATTCAAAAGTTAACACCAAGCTCAGTCAATCTCCTCAAAGTAACAGAGTTTTGAATACTTCAGCTTAATCACAGAATTTGTATTGTGAAGTAACTTCTACTTCAGTGCTCAGACCTCAAGTAGAGCGATTGGTGGGAAAAACTCTGACAAGGCCTCAACTCTCCTCTGCAACACACAAATGTGCTTTGCATAGATTTGAAAATGTCGAATAAACCAAATCTACTGCCTGCTGCATCACCGCTACTGTCAGAAAATAAAGGTGTCAAGATGCTTCAAAAGAAGTTGTTTTTGGATCATTGAACAGCATCTGAAGCTGCCTCCCTCTGAACCTTACCAACATCGGAATTGGTGGTGGGGAAGGGGGGGGGGGGTGCTGTATCCGACAATATCTGTAACTTTCCAAAACCAACAATCTAATAACCACACAATGACCGGCAAGATTGCAAAAGGCAGGCAGGACTTCAACTTCTCTCTCAAGCTATTTCATTTTATATTTATCTTCACACATTTCCTTGTTCTCCTACACACACGAGTGCAACACTATGAATGCCATCAAGGATTTTAAATGAATGATTATTGCTTCCAATCCTTTCTATGATGGCAAGCTTTTCACCCTGCCTTGGAGTGTGGCTGTACCTAACAGATATAAATGCTTTCAGAGAAACGAAGTCATTTTGAGCATACTGACACCTTAATATTATTCAAGTCACAGTTTTAGCCACCAAAGGCTCATACTTGCCACAATCACAGGTTAAAATCCCACTCTTAACTTTGATTTTTTTTTTTTATATTTGTAAGTGACAATGAAAATGATGAGATGATTTTAGGTAGAATTCACAATCAAAGCAAAGCCACTATAAAGCCCATGTAAAGGTTTATTATCTTGATTAAGCCTGCACCAGAAGCAAACCCCGAACATTTCCCTCACACTTGAGCAAACAAGATGTACCTCTATACGTGATTACGAGGTTAGATTAGATTCTCTTGATCTCCAGCAAATAAAAGAGCAGCACAATGGCAACTACTGGCGTAAGGGAGGCGTTCGGGGGATGCTTCTAGACAGAACAGACTACCTTGGGGAGCAATACCTCCTCTTCTTTTATGTCTGCCATCCTTTCTGGGTCTTCAGCTACAGGTGCAAGTCCTCTTGCAGCAGAGGCTGCGACATCTCCCTGCTTCTGTGTTTTAGTGAGGGCAGCTGTTTGAGCGTCACTTGTCTGATGTAGAACACCAGAAAGCCAAGCACCATCACCACGCTGAGGAAAGAGCCCACGACTGGGGCGTAGGAGTACTTGTTGACCCTAGGAGGGATGCTGGGTGCGGGCGGAGCTGCCTCTGGGGACAACAGGTCCTGAACGTTCTGGAGGGAGCCGTTGTTGGGCAGAGGGCGGATGGACAGGATGTGGCACATGAGAGGGTAAAGATCGACAGAGCGCATGGAGGTCTTCACATAGTTCTGTCGAAAGGCTGGGCCACGCGCCACGAACACAGGCTGCATGCTACGTAAGGTGTTGTCATAGCCGTGGTTTCCCACTGGAGAGGGAAAAAAAAGATATATTTGGATAAGAAGGTGCAAAGCTTTAATGTAAATTGTTCTTGCATGGTTAATCTATAGATCTCCAGTTTCCACATCCCATAAATCACAGACAGCACTTTTCATTTACAGATTTATGGGATCTGGTACTGCTGTTGTTTTTTGTTTTTCTGTCACAATCTACTACCATCACTGCTTCCCCCCGGCTGACTGGTTACAGCTGAGTCAATCACAGCGATTCACAAGCAGAACTGAAAATTAAATCAAAACACAAAAGCACAAAGACCACTGATGAAAGCTGAGACTGACTAACTGCGGCTCCTAAAATGTATCAGTGCTATTACCCCTCTGAAGAACTGACAGGATTCTGTTAGTGTGCTGTGAGTGAAATCAATACAGTTAATCAATACTGTCTGTGATGGCAACACCAGTGGGCTTAACAACCATCCAATCAGGTATGAGATCTCAGACTTCTCTTGCCTTAAAGATACCCTGTGGAGTATTTGACCAATAGCAATGCTACGCTTGAAAGCTTTTATGATCATTTTGTTTGTATAGTTTGCAGGCATGAGGATGCAAATGCACAAGCATATGGGACGACACAGTCCTGCCCATGGTGAAGGTAACACACAAACAAATCTAGAAACAGACCAACAAGGGCAGTGGAGAAAATAGTGCTAGCAAGCAAACACAGAATTAATAAATATTGATTAGAAGTATCAGAAACTGTGAGAACAATGCTGAAGTTTGATTTTGGGTGGCATAACGTGAATTTCTCCATTCTCAAACGCCACTCAGTGCATCATTAGTATCATACTAAACATATCTTGCTATGCTGTCACTGAATACTGAGAGTCGGCAGGTTTTTCCTCTTTCCTCCAGCCACCAGATCATTTTACTGATTAACAATCCTTCAACCAGAGAGGAAGAATTAAGCAGTAAAATTAGCGGCTGCATTAAAAACTCTGCCCCCCCAGGAGTACACGGTTTGAGATCTCTAATCTAAAGAGGGGGTATTTGAAAAATACCTGCATGAATTGAATAGGATTAAGGAGAAAAAACTGCTCTTGGAGGCAGTACAAGAAGAACATCTAAACCCACGCACACATTCCTGCTGTTTCTAAGGAAAAATAAATATGGCTTTTTCTGTTAATTACAGCCGGTATAACATGAACTAGCTTTGGTTCAGTGACAGGGAAAAAAATCTCCTGTGAAACTATTAATAGAGCAGAAGGAAGCTGCTATCAGAGACAACAACAACAACAACAAAAAACAGTTTAATGTGTACAGCCACAAAGCAGCTTTAAAGGTGTGGAAAACGTACACATGAAGGGCCCAGTCCTGTTCTGCATGACGGTCCAGCCCTCCTTGGCCTCTATGATGATGGGCATGATCCTGGTGTTGTGCTGATAATGGAAGTGGTTGGGAATTTCTTCTTTCTTGTACACCACCATGTTTGGGTTTGCATCCACCAGCTTACTGTACACCTCTTCCAGCTTCCCTGGAATAAACCCACACATTGACACACAGATTGTTGGAGAACAGCAAAACAGTGTGACGAGATTAAATCATCAAATTTGGTTAAACTTTAACGTTTCTGTGCTGATTTTATCCTGCATTACAAACTCATTCCTCTTAAAATGCATCGTGCACCCATTAAAGGAACTGTTCAACACACTTATTTCACTTTAGTGCTGAAAGTCTGGTGAAAAGATTGATAGCACTCTCATGTTTGTAAGGCAAATATTAAGCCAGCACTGGCAACTGGTTAGCTCAGCTGGGAAGTGACTGCACTCACTGAGTCCAACGTAAGCCTCACATAAAACCATAAATTTGTCATTTTTGCACTGTGTTTTTTGTATGAATTTAAAAAATGGGATATTATGTATTAATTACTGAGCTTTAGAGCTGCAGGTACGTGGATTTTATTACCTTTGGACAGGTAACAAAATCCTGTTGACCTCTAGCTCTGGCTTAATATTTATTACAGAGACATGAGAGAGGTATCAATCTTCTTCTTTATGTATTATATTATTATAAGCATTATACTAGTGCCATAGTGCCATAATGTGTACAGGTTTTTTGTTTTAGTTTCCTGCAAATTGCCTCTCAGGTATAAATGAAGTGTTTTAAACTGAACTGAATCATTTAACTCTTGGCAAGAGGGCAAATAAGAGCATTTCCCAAATGTCACTGTTGGGTTTTTAAAAGTGATACCTTCTTTGGGCAGTATTCCCACCACTGGACTCTTATCCACCCAGGTGTACAGGTCTCTGCTAACATACTGATCCAGCTCTATGATATTATCAGAGAAAAGCTGTGTCATCCCGTGGTCACTGGTCACTATCAGGTTCACTTTCTCATACAGCCCAGCCTTCTTCAGCTCGTTAATCAGGAAGCCGAGATTCTCATCGATCCCAGCGATGACCACATCCATGAGGGAACTCTGAGGTCCCAGTCTGTGCCCGCTCTCATCAGGCTCCTCCCAGTACAGAACTCCAAAATCCACCGCTTCCTCTTTAGGTGCAGAGAACCACTCAATAATCCGCTCCACTCTGGATTCAAAGGAGACTGAGGCATTGTACGGGAGGAACTGAGTGGGCAACATGCCGTGGATCTTCACATCGGACCCAGGCCACATTGCCGCCCCACTCCGCCCTCCAGATTTCTGGATGGTTACCCAGAGAGGCACTGCCTCCTCCCACCACCGTGAATCATAAATACTGTCTGTCTCCATGGAGAAGGAACGGTTCAGAACAGGGTCGTACATCTCATTGGCCACGATGCCGTGCGTCTCGGCGTACAGACCCGTCACCAAGCTGTAGTGGTTGGGGAAGGTTTTGGTGATGTAAGCATTCTCCACCTGCTCCACTGTCACCCCCTCGTCCATGAGGCTGTGGAAGTTAGGCGTGGGGACCCGGTCAACGTAGTCCCAGCGGAAGCCGTCGAAGGACACGAGCAGCAGCTTGGGCCGGTCCCTCACGGCGTGGCCCCTGCGCCCGTGCTGGTTCAAGCGATGAAGGGAGACCAGAGGCAGCAGCAGGACCCACAGGCAGACCAGAGGACAGCAGCCTCCTCGCAGCAAGCAGCCCAGCATTGTGCTGTGTGTGATGGCACAACCTAAAAACACACACAAAAAAAGCTGCTAAGGCTAAGCAACTAACCTTTTATCTGGAAAAACAAACAATCTGGTCAAAAGTATATGGATAACCCTGCCCACAAACTTTTACGTGCTTTTGTTTTGATGGTTTGCCTTAAGCCTATTAGCTCCAGTGAAATCAGAATGCCACAGCATACCGTGATATTTTAGATAAGCCAAGTGCATCTTATCAAACAATAATTTTGATTTTAGATTAATCAGCCAAGTATATCCTCCATGAATTGTTTTTTCATTTTGAGAAATGAACATTGCACACATGCAACACACTTGCTGATTCCAGCATCTCAAATATGCTGCATTTTATGTTTTACATTATAAACTATAATGGTTTGGTTTCCGATGGCTGTTGTCACTGCTTGTAGAACTTGTGATGAGCATACTTCTTTATTCTCTGACATTTTCTGGGTTAAATTATTAAACATTCAGTCAGAATCCGCAGATTAATGATTAATATAATCATCATTTTCAGCCCTGTGTGTGGACATGATGACCAAGCAAATAAGAACTTAGCTCAGAAAATTCACTGTAATATGAATTCAATGCAGATTTAAAGGCTGTATCACAATAGATACCCCAAACCCCAGGAAACAACCAGTTTTATGCCACGATGCTTTTATTAGTTTAACACAACCAGCTCTATATGACACAGGCTGCAGTTAAGACTGGAGCTAACGTTTCCCTAAACAAACCAGTTTGGCACATTAACACTGAAGACATTACAGGTCAGGAGAGAAATTATGCCACTGGAAATTTTGCAGATTGAGGATTTAGTGACATGAATGCATCTATAAGAGACATTTAAGTAGAGATGAAATAACGGCAGCCTTCCTTATCACAGTCAGACACATTTGGTAGGAAACAGGCTTTGGTGCAGCAGTGCTCACAGCTAAAACACGCAGCTCTGCCTGCAACAATAAGACAGACACACACACATAGCACCAGCAGCGAGTCCATTTTACATAAGCGCAGTATATGAAGGCGACATTATAAGAGGAAAAAGAAAATGCACACATTTATAACGTAACAATGTTGCGCTGTCAACAGGCTCACCTTGTTATCTGATCCTCCTGCGCTGGCTCCTCGTCGCGCTGCGCACCAGAGATAAACAAGCCGGGCGCGTCTATAATGCCCGAACGAAGTCCGGCCTGTTACCCTCCTGTGTTTTCACCTACTAAGATATTAAACCAGACCAGACCACGGGAAGACGAACGGCTGTCCGGTGCGGTCCTGCAAGTGCATGCTTCGCCTCATGAAGAGCTGCATACCCCCCCTAATCCACTGCGATCGACAAGTGCACAAGTCCCAATGACGTAATGTGGGATGAGGAAGGAAACGGGGGGGGGGGTAGACGGGGGGGTGGGGGCATGGGGGTTGTAGGAGGATCCAGTATTACAAATAGATATCTTGGCATCTGACAGGTTGCAATAATGTTTTGCCTTTAATAAAATAATAAACGCTTTATTACGCCCCGGTGAAACGTCTGTGAGGGTGTCACAGTTACACGAGTGAAATTTGCACTCAGCAAGACAATCTATGCTAAAAAATAGTGCAATTCAAAGACATCGCTGCTCGAATTCCGACCACATTTTCTGAACTTATGATAAAGCTGAACGTGCAATGCAAATGCCACGCTGCATAAATAAATAAATAAATAAATAAATAAATACAAATAATGACAAAAACTGTCCACAAGGTGTCAGTCAAGTCCCGCCTACAGGTCTTCACAGCAGAGCCTGGCTTTCTTCACACTCTGTTATAAAGAAAGATGGCATCTCAGTAATGTCGCTGCAGTGAGTCTGTGTCTGACCCTCAGACAGGCGCTCCCATCCCTGCGGACAGAAAGATCAGTTTACTGAAGCTTATTGCTTGAAATGCATCATTTTAATTCTCTCCATTAGAGCCTATTCATTTGCTATTAGCGCAACGTCCCGCCGCTTTTCTGGAAGCTAAATTACTTTTTATGGCCTTGATTTACGATTATGATCAAATGCTCCACAACAGCTAATGAATGGACACTGAGGTGAGACTGCTTTGTCAACTGTTTCCAGTTTTTTTTTCAGCCAACATAGGAGGGATGTCCTTAAAGTACCTGCAAAAATAAACATTTGAACAACTTTTCCACTGCAACTGGGTAACTCACCCCTGCTGATGAAGATCATGTGGTATGATTGAAAGCTCCAGAACAGCTCATAAAAAGACCTCTTGGGGAGTGTGTCCACTGTCAAATTTACAAAGTAGATCTTTATGTGCTGCACATTTTACCACATTGGGATTAAACGGGGGAACTGTGCTTTATAATATTATTTTATGAGCCTGAGAAGAACACAACAAAATAACAATCTTAAAATCTATTCAGACCCTCAAGAGACTAGGTGAGATGGCTGGATTGGGATCAAATTCTCTAGTTTGAATTATAACTGACTTGGGGAAATTTTGTATTAATATCTGTCACTTAACAGCAGCAGGTGTTCAGATGGACAAACAAAAGGGCCTCGCAGTTTAATAGACTGGTACTAAAGACACAAATAGGTTTGCAGAATTAATTACAAGAAGAAAACAAACCTCCTGAAACTTAAGGCCCCAGACTAAGCATCTGACTCATTATTTCCCTGGAAGACATTTTCAGTCAGCCGTGATTTTCCAGGCATTTGGCCAATTAGAAGTGAAATGTGTGTCATCTCTTTCACTTCTATATAATAGTTGAGTGAAATGTCTTGACAACTATAGGACGTGTTGTCACAAAATGTAGACATTCAACTCACCCTCAGTTTAATTTCACTGGATGTCACCATCAAGTCAATAATTTGACTTATCACATCACAGCAGAAGTCAATTTACAATGTAGAGCACAGCAGGTCTATTGGCAGATACTTTGAGGATGTAGGAGAACACTGGTTGAATTAAAGGAATACTTTGGCATTGGGACTGCAGCTTATTGACTCGAAAGTGTGATTTGGTGCCTTTTCTGTCAAAATAAAAAGTGAACCACAGATTTAAAAGGTGAATTATTGGATCAGAGGTCAATCAAAGTAGATGCCACAGTTCGTAAGATTTTAATTGATCCATTGGGTGTGTTTCTGTGGAGGTATATCTGTGCCCTCTCTCTCTCCTTTAAGTTCAACATAAGTGTCGTAGGTGCCCAGGTTTAAAGACTCTACATGGAAAATCAGAATAATAATACGCCACAAAAAGAAAAACAACCAAGAGAAAGACAACTGATGCACTGATACACAATATGTGACAAAAAGCTACAAACAAGTGAAAATGCACAAAGAGAACGATGACGATGCACCCATCATCAATTATGTATACACATTTTTAAATTTTTTACACCATAAATGTTGTTTGAAACAATCAAAGTTTTAAAAAGATTTTTTGGGGGATCATTTCTTTTCACTGCAGGTTCCTTTTGTACCTTTCTTTTATGCAGGTATGTGTTGTACTTGTTCCTCATTGTGCTTTTGCCTTCCATTTAGCTGACGGTGTGAATCTATGTGGGAACAGTGGAGCAGCCATCAAGCTACCTGCTCCTGTGTGTTCTGGGCTGACTTCTAAAACAGCTGTGCATTCACATCCATGTAGACATGAAGGGGTTTTTTTTGTTTGTTTTTTTGTTTTGTTTTTTGTTTGTATGTTTGGAGCAGGAAAGCTCTGTCTTTTGTGAGAGATGTGCTCTCTCTCTTTCTCTGTCCTTTGTGATGTTGCACAAGAATGTTGCTGTGGCTTTTGTTTGATTTCTTTGTAAGAGGGTGTTTTATGGTCATTGTATGTTTTGAAATGGTGTGATATGTGCTGTAATGTATGCGCGTAAACATTGTGGGATTTGTGCATTGAGAGGGCAGCCAGAGTTTCACATGAACATCCCAGCAAAACAAAACAGTGAAAAGTAATTTCAAACAATCCTATGGCCTTCATCCTTCCTGATTTAAACTACAGAAAATGAGAAAAGCAAAACACATCTATTGACATCCTATCCTCTCTTGTGTCAGTAATAACTTCGACAGTGGTTCTGTCTGTTTTTTAACAGACGTAGACTTTGTAGCCTCTGAAAGACGTCATGTAGCACTGAAGCAATAAATGTTGTAAAAAGATATAAAACAGTGGTGTGCACAGACGTGTGTGGGGCAGGGAGTGAAACAAAAAAAACAACAAAGTGACAGTAGCACTCAGGGTGAACCGGGATGAAGAGCAGAGAAACTGATGAACTTTTGCGACTCTGGGGCCAATCTGAGTTGTCCTTGGGCATGTCACAGGGGCCGGTTGGCTGACCTGTAGGATGCTGTGGCCAACCATAGGGCGCCCAGGCTTACCAGAGAGGAACTTGCTTCCCTTTTGGCTGAACACAGGGACACTTTGGCTGTGAAAAGGGGACACTAGGCCTAATTAGAAGGTCAGCTGGGTTGTGACCTTAGGGGAAAACTTAAGCGTGTGAGCATTGGGACACAGACAGATCCTGGTTTGAAAAAAAACAAAAACAAAAAGAAAAACAAAGATTCTACAGGAACAGTATCCGTGTCAGTGCTTTCCAAGCGTTTCACATGATGTGACCTATCTGAATCAAATATATTTTGTCAATATCATAAAAGAGTAAAAAGAGAAATGGTGTCATAGGTAAATAGCAATAATATCCCCCCGATGGTAAATAACAAATACACCTGTTTGACACTGATATTTTACTCTCAAAACAAAACAAAACAAAACACAAAACAAACAAAAACAAAACAGAAGAATCACGAATTAAATTACCCATAAAGTGTCCAGCAGGCATTGACAAGTCTTATTTTGTATTAGTGAAAAGTGAATTGCATCCATTGTGTTGCTTTACTTAGTACCATGTTCCTGCAGAGGCTGGTTCCTTTGCTGTGATAAGGTATTTGCTGTGGAAAACCGTGGTGTATGATTACTCTAGTTCTTTATAACACAGGGAAACTCTACAAGACACAATGCTTTTCTGGAGCTCGTCTATGGCCGACATTGTGCCATTGTGCCCATTTTTCTGGTCCTTTGTGTTTTATTTACAACATTCACTCTCTCTCATCCTACATTACCCAGATCCACCGAGAGTCTGCCCCGCTTTCATTGGCCTGTCTCCGCTTTCCCTCTCAGCCATCACAGTCTGGTGGGATCTGCGCACAAAGAGCGCGGAGCCAATCACGGGGAGCCTCCGATAAATCTCCACCAATATCCGCCACCCTCTTATTTACATAGAGACGGTATGAGCCAATCGGGAGTCAGCACAGGCGAGGATTTTGACCCCTCTACCCAATGGCTGTGGGAGGTATAGAGTTTTGGGGAGTGCATATAATCAACACATTATCGAAGGTGCTTAGATATTGATCCTGTATTTCGAGGTAGTTCAGATTCACCTCTCTTGGACCTTCGGGTTTGACCTTAATTTTTTCCGCTCTCGGTGGAGAATAATTCACGCGTAAAATGCCGAAGAGAAAGGTGAGTGTCGTTTGTGCCATCCAGCTCACTTCACTGTAGTTTTTCTGCTCTTGCATTTGAGGGAAAATAGCGGTGCGCGATTTTGTGGCGACGTCGAGGCAGGTGAGATGATGCCAAAGTTTGAGGAAGCGTCTTTTCGTCCGCAGCCTTTCAGGTGTATTTAACACGTCGTTGCCTGTGTGGGAGATATTTCATCAGCAACCTTTCATCCTTTTACACCGTAAATGTCTCTGTGTTCATCTCAATGGCCGTTCTTGTGGTCGTTTTATTTGTCACTTCCCTGTCCACTGTGCGCACTGGTGAAAGTCAGACGGACCCGCCGGATGGATGGATGCGTAAATCCCGTAGGAGACGTGCGTGATGATAATTCTTCTGGGAGCGTTTCGCGCATATATGAGACTTATAGATTCTGAATAAATGTGTAATCTAACGGGAGGGGAGGATCACTACCTCCCTGTCTCATTTTAGTCCTCCAGTAGTGATGAATGGTAGGCGCCAAGCCGATTGAACAAACCCATATCCAGATGAAGAGAAAGGAATAAAGAAAGAGGGGATCAGAGACAATTGCCGCCGTGTTAAAAAGAGGCCGTGACACTGTCTAAACAGCATTGCACGACGAGCTCCAGTGCATTGTATCAGTGCATACATGGAAACTGGCTTTTCTACCATCTAAAAACTGCCATTGTCTGCGCAGATTCGCCTTTGAGGACAGAGAATGGGGGGCCTCTAGGGGCGGAGGTCGCCCACATGCAAATGATGCGATTGCCAACCTGCAGGCTAAGCCAACATTGTTTTTTTCATGGCGGGGGTGGACTCTCCTGTGCACTGTCCTCACCTGCCTGCAGCCTGAATATACCATGTGCATGACGTGATCATCTAAATGAAGCCTGACAGTTCTCACTCTGTGTTATTAGTCAATAACAGCGGCCAAATGAATCCATGTTTATATTACATTCTTATTTTTTTTTTGGTGGGGAGTGTGTGTGTGTGTGGGGGGGGAGGGGGGGGGGGGCTCAATTCGTGTAAGCAAGATGCCTCCATTAATATGATGCTTCCAGCATCATCATCATCAGGTAATGTGAAATTGCAATTGGCTCATATGAAATTTAGATGCAACTTAGATAAATATTGTGATTTAATTCAGGAAATTTAAAATTAATTTTTAAATATTGAAATTTAAGCCCTGTAATATTCTGAGAACTCTTTAAATTGTACATGATTGTATTCAAATCCTTACTATGTTAATTAAATATTCTTAGAGGTTACCTGGCAGTGTATTAGTGAATCAGGGTTGGGATGCTACTAGAAGAAAAACTTGTGGTTTGCTATTAATGATGTGCAGTTATATATTGTAGTTATTATATACACAGGAGTTTGCAGCTAACTTTTGTGATACACAAAACAAACACTGTGCAAAGGCCTGTGATCAACATTATCATTTTCATTATCAAATAAATACTTTGTACTTTTTTTTTTTTTTTGGACCAGCAGTTAAGAGCCCGCTGTTACTCATCCTGGCTCACTATTACTTCACAGAAATGATAAGCTACATATGCACATCTGGACAGAATAAACCCTAATGAGCCAAATGCAATTTTCATAATCTAAGAATTAAAAATTATTTTTAATGGTTGATGAAAACAAGAACAAAAAACTGCGAATCACCAATTCTTAGCTATAGAGGTATGCTCTATGTGTGGGGTGGGTTGGGGGGCTGTCTTGTGTGTGTGTGCGTGCACACCTGCACACACTTGCTGTGGTAACAGTCTCTCTATTTGTTGCTTTATTAACTACAGTCTCCAGAGGGTCCTGAGGGCAAGGAGGCCTCCAAAGTCACAAAACAAGAGGTAAATGTTTCGGGTGTGTTTGTGCGTGGTGTGTACGCGTGCAGGTGTGTGTTTGCTGTGTCGTGTTTTTTTTTTTTTTTTTTTTTTTGTACTGAGAGAGAGTGTGTGTGTGCGTGTGTGTATGTGTGACTGAGTGAGACAATAGACACATGACAGGTTAATGATTAGGACACTTGTAGAAGTCACCAAGCAGATCAGCTCAAGATCAGGTCGTAAAGGTACAACTGATATCTCTCTCTCTGTCTCTCTCTGTCACTGTCTCTCTATCTCTCTCTCTCTCACTCTCATTGATCATCCCTTGTTCCGGTAGCCCACCAGAAGGTCAGAGAGATTGTCGGCGGTGAGTTTCGCTCTCCCCTCCCTGTCTTCACCTCTGTCACTGTCCTCTCCTTCCTCTCCCTGTCTCCCCCTCCACCCTCCTCAGCCTTGTTGGATAATAAGTGTCATATTACCAAAGCTCAGAGTAAAGTCCTCACCCAGTTTATGGATTTGATCAGTGCGATTTACAAATTCCATAAACTTGCTCCCCCTTGCGTCCGGCTTGGTATGCATGTCTTTTTTTTCCTGTTGTCTTTGTCCATCCTCAGTGTGGTCTGTTGCAACACCTTGTTGATGTGTAGAGCTGCATGATTAAAAAGTGTGCATATTGCAAAGTAATATTCAAAAAATGGTTCAGTTCGCATCCAAATAGATTTATACTGGTAAAACTAATGATTATGGAGAGCAGCCATTTTGATTATGTCATGTAGCAAATGTATCATTCAGTCATTTTTAATGTGATCACGCAGCTCTACCACACAGACCTCTTGTTTTTTTGTGTTCCACTTTGTATGTTGAACTCATCCGTATTGAGTCTTTGCATGTGTTTGTATATTTGCATGTGCTCTTTAAAGGAATAGTTTGACATTCTTGAAGTATGCTGATGCTCTACTCTGCCACACTTCAGCCACTTAGCTTAGCTTAGCTTAGCACAAAGATTGGGGTCAAAAAAACATGCCACAGAGTAAAAGCAGACTGTTTCCCCTTGTTTCCAGTTGTTATGCTAAGCTAACTGTCTCTTCTCTCTAGCTTTATTTTTAACAGACAGACATGAAAGTGGCAACAAGAAGAAAGAGAATAAGCATATTTACCCAAAAGGTCAAACTATGTCTTTAAGCTTTTTGATGTGACTTTTTTCAGAGAAGCACTGATTTGATTTCATATTTCCTCTGTATGCCTCATTTAATACATTTTTTGACTTTTTTTTTTTTTTTTTTTTTTTTTTTTTAGCAGTAAACCAGCACTGATATGTTATTTAAATGCTACTATCTGGACAACATGACACAAAGTACAAGTCTTTCTTGTGCAAATTCTGATAAGATGTAGGTCATTTCCTACATGTAACTGTAAATATGAAGCACCACTTGTCCCAGTGTTAGAGGAGTTTATGTCTTTCGTTCATCCTCTCGTGTGCAGAGCGTCAGTGATTTCTAAAGAAAAACAGAGATATTCTGAGAAGGAGTCACATGATTTAATTTTGTCACAGCAGTGTTACTGTAGCTCGTGGCTTCGGGGTAACGTGGTCCGCACTCAGCAGCCTGGAAAAAGCTCTGCAGCAGACTTGCTCACACTGACTGGCCAGAATTTAAAGTCGCATCTGATATAATCATTGCACAGTGGTCTGAGGTCAGTTCGCTTTTAGAAGAGGCAGATATTTAAAACTACTTAGCACAGGAATATTGTCAGATCTCATTGCTTGGGAAACACAGTGCAAATACTTCATCATTATTAACATTTACAGTGGGATCCAGGGCAGACTTTCCAATTCTCTGTGTCCTCTGTGTTCATCTTAATGAATTTTCTAAGCAGCTCTAGTGGCTAAAGAAATATTATTATTATATTAACAGTTCTGAAATGGCTCTGTAAGTTTCGAGAGGAGGGGGAACTAAAGATAAACTAATATTCCTCCAAATACTGTGCGCTCATTAATAATGTCAGCTCGGTCAGTCCTAACTGGGTTTTGTGTAATTTGCAGAAACCTGCTCCACCCAAGCCTGAGGTCAAGCCCAAGAAGGCTATCGTGAAGGTAAAACACACACACACAGACATGCACATCCAACTATCCCTACAATAATTTATTTATATCTCCATAAATTTGCAACAGTCTGAGGCAGATAGTTGCCTCTCAGTGGTAGTTCATGTGTATGACCAAGGCTGCTGGATGTGGAAAACACACACAGAACTCCACACACATGCCATGCAAATGTACCTCACAGCTACACCTACAGTATCCAGGGCTCGTTATTTTCCCTCCAAACAATTTAGGAATTCACAGGTATTTATTTTGAATATTACAGTGTTGATAAAATGTTATAAAACTATAATAAGCAACACCGACCTCTACTTTAAACTTTTATTTATATCATATGATTCGATTTATTTTTATTGAAGAACTGTTGAAGCACAGTCAACATTTTGTCTTCCCTTTCGATCATGAGAGGTAGCACTGTTATTTTGCAGCAGGAGGCAGAAAAAAAATGAGTAAAAGTCCTAATAAGAAGCCTCATACATCAAAAGGATCATTTGGAAACTGTACACCCCTTTATATGCAGTGTATTTTCATTTTTTTCCATGCAGAAAGTGGCAGATGATAAGGGGGCGAAGGCAAAGAAAGGCGGCGCTAAGGGAAAGAAGGAAGACGGCCCCGCCCAGAACGGAGAGACCAAGACCAATGAGGTACGTGGAGGGAGAATGAGGAAAAAAAAAAAAGAAAAACATCTCAAAAAGGAAAATGTACATTCAGTCAGAGAAAGACAAGAAAATAACTATCTTTGTCCCCTTATTTTGTCAATTTGTGTACACACATGAATGCACATATGCATGAACCACACCTACACTCCCTCCATAACCCACTGCATAACCACATCTGTTTCTTATCACTAATAATCACATCTTTTTCCACTCACACACGTACACTGACACATACAAACACACACACACACACACACACTCACACACACACACACAGATCTATGTGTCTCGTCCATCTGTCAGTGTGTCTTCCATCAGAAGCACGGCTCCCTCCTTGATGTCAGTGAGAGGACAGAGTGAGACAGTCAGAGTTAAGGGTATGGTCGAGCGTTTCTAATCCCTCTTTGGTGTGTTTTGGACACTAACATACAATATAACTTACACTGAAATTGTACAATTATCGAGCAAACATTTACCCAGTGTGCTTTGCAGTGCTGTGTGTATTGGCAAGTCAGAGAGAATGAAAGAGAGCACAGTGAGAGAGAGTGAAGAAGAGAAGAAAGGAGGATGTCTGGCGTTTTCCTTGTCGTGTGCAGTGAAGTGGGCCAAGGACAACTTTTTACACACGAGCAGGAAGGTTCGATGCTGCTCGCAGAGTTGTGACGTGGAAGGTGATTGGTTCACTGTGCTCATAGACAGCTGGCTCCACCAGTGGCCGGGCAGAGGAAACAAATAGGCGATGTTCACTCCAGTGAGATTGCAAACACACACACACACACACACAGCTGGATTTTGAGCCCCTTGTTGAGATAATGTTGATTCCTGCTGATACCAGACGAGTTATGGTTTTTAGCGAGTAGCTTTTTAGAGCAATTTAGTGAAGCAAGAGGGCGCACTTATGTGATGTGCAAGTGTGTATCTCTAAAACAAGCCAATCTTGCGAACTCATGAGTTTAGTATGAAAAATCACTGAGGAATTCACTGAGGAGCATTTGAGCCAGAAACTTGAGGCTGGTGTCAGTCTCAAATTTAAGAGTAAATTCAGCCTAATCACAAACATATTTTCCAGTGATGTCCAGTCATGCAGCTTTGGGTTTTTATTTGATTAGGTTTTGAGATGGAGGAAAAATGACATTTGAAAAACTCAATGGCAGCTTGTTGTTCCAGAAACAAGGTTGCAGGCACTGCTGATAATCCGCAGGCCTCACCGTGGACTGTTATAAATGGAACTACTTTCTGCCAAAGAAGTAGTCCCAGAGACCGTGGTTCATAGATCACAGTCTGTAACTGGGACACCTTATCAACTTTCAGAGGTGGATATCTGAAAATCCACCTTTATGGCTTAACGTAAAGGTGGATTTCGTTAACTTTGGGCTGAGCCAGGCTAGCTCTTTCACCCTTTCTTCAGTTGTTATGTTAAGCTAACAGGCTGCTGGCTCTAACTTCATATTTATCATACAGACAGAAGAGTTGATCTTTTCATGTAACTCTCAGCAAGACAGCGGATAACTGCACTCCCAGAACGCCAATTTATTCCTTTAAGCGTTTTTCAGAAACTCAACTGATCTGTTTCTTTTCTTGAACGCAATCAGAGAAGCTTTAAAGTGAAATTTAAATACTTACAGAGCAGTTGCTGTGTTTTTCTATTTTGAAAACTTCTGGCTTGTTCCAAGAAGCAGGCTTACCAAGTTATTTGATGACTTTGCCCTGAAGTAAAACCCCAAAGCACTTCAAATCTGGAGCACAGGCTGATGCAAAGTTGTTGAGATAACTCAGTAAAGAAGCTTCCAGCAACAGACCCATCGAGCTAAAACCAAGTGCAGCCAAGTAAGTGGCACATTCGTCCAGGTTATTGTGAGAGGTCAGCTTTCATCCTCCAGCTGGTTAAAGGCTGATTTACATGCAGAGTGAATCTGGTCTACGCCCACTGAGGACTTTCCAGCTGAGCCTTGGCAGACCAAACCAAGCCATGTGAAGGTTGTGTGTTTGCTTTTTGAGGCTAATCTCAGTGGAATCTACCTGTGGTGAGAATAAGGAGTAACACCTTGAGACTTAACCTGTGTCTAACTACCTTACTTTCCCCTCTTTCCTCCTCCAGGTAACTGAAGCAGCGGAGGAGGCGACTGAGGAGAAGGCGTAAAGACACGGACGTGTCCAAGGACTCGTCCCCTCTGACTCCATGGCAGCAAAGCATCTTTTTTTACTGACAATTTTTGTACCATGCTGAATTTTTTTTAGACTTGTGATAGTAGAGATGGACAACCAGCAGCCCCATCCCCATATGTTCACACTCCTTTCAGCTCCTCCACCTACAGTATGTTTTTGCTCAATTCTCCTCCCTCCTCCATTCTGTATCGCTATATACAGTATGCCTCTCAGAAGCAGAAAGACAGAATGAAGTGGTTTTATCAGACGGCTGCAGATGTTCTTCATTTTGCCTGAAGGGGGGTCGTAAACACGACTGTTATGATCTTTAAACCAGCTCTGCCTATATTTGTAGTTATTCTTCTCAACAAAAGATCATTATTATCAGGCACTCTGACTAATTAAGAGATGCTTCAGTTCCCCTCCCCCCTGACAGCAAAGTTGAGGATTTGTGGATATGTGTCAGCGGTGTGGATGCAGAGCTACGAGTAACCATGTCCATAGTCGCCATGGAGAACATCTGCAGCTTTTTTAAAATCCTACTTTTTAGAATTACCACCACGGTGTTTCAGATAGCTCCTTTTGTATGTGTGTGCTGGAGTGAATGTGTTTGTGGGTCTTTGTGTTTGACTTTGTGCCCCCCCACCCCCCCCCCACACCCCTCCTCCTCCCCCCTCCAAAACGCCTTGTCCTGCAGCAGAGTGACATAGCAATAATGAGTGGTGCTTCTGTTCTAGACGGCTCTATTGGCTTTGGACCCTCTGGGCTTCTCTGAGTTTCATCCTGTTGGGAAAATATTTTGAAATAAAAGAAAAAGTTGATGTCACGTGGGTTTTTTTGTTTTGTTTTTCTGTGTCTCTTATTGGTGAATAAATCTGTGTGTGTAGAGTTATGTATGTTGTGCATTACATGTATATTTTCTCTAGTTAGACAGCAGTGGGGTGTTATTGTTCTAACCACCAGTATAGTGTGATCATATACCTTCTCCCATGCTGGTTTTTGTAGTTTAGAAAACTCAGGTGACCTGTGCAAAGCTCTGTGCACGTGTATGCATGTAGCATGTGTTCTGCTTGAGTTCGAGAGCTCCTTTTCAATGTGTTCGGAGTTAGTTTTTAAACAGACACAAAGCCACCGCTGTGCGTCTGTGTATATCTTTGTGTGTGTGAGGTCACCAGGGGCACGTGGCTGTGTTAAATACAACTGCTGTGTCAGGAAGTGAAAGGTCAGCATTTGCCAGAGTGGTGGGACCATACCGCCTCTTCATTGCGGGACTGGCTGTCACTCACGGTCACAGACCAATGACAAGTTCCCCCTTTTAACATGTGGAGGTGTGGAGTGATGATGTCTGAAAACCACTAATGCTGGAGAGGCCAATTAAAATGTATTATCAGGAGCCTCAGTCAAAAGCATGTCTCGCTTAACATGATGTAACAGCAGTAGGAAAGAACAGAATATACAGTAAATATTCATTTGAAAGGTGTTTCTAAGTGAAAAATCCTCTGCTAGGATGATCTCACCTTTTAACCCATATATCACTGAAAACTAAAGTAAAGCTCCACAGGTACAACGATGATTAAGATCTTTGTGCAGGCATGCAGACTTGTGTGGCTACAAGACGATGATGACAGTGAATAATGGTGACAAATACATCAACATTCTTGGAAGAGCTACAAGGGCAGTGCAAGCAAGGTTGATGCAAACTATAACTTAACAGCACAGCAGGTAAACAAAGATATCAGCCTCCTGAATTCACATTTTTCAGCTCTTGTGGCATTTTTTAATCCTTATAAAGGATAAAGAAGATATACTAGATGTGGTAAAAGCTACAGGATGCAGTTTGGTAAAGGGTGTGGATTTATTTATTCAATAGCAATTGAGCTTGAAGGGTTTCAAATTCACAGAAGATTCTGCTGTTATAGAAGTTACCTTTGTGTCCATCATAAACTGAGAGATGGTTCGGTATCTCCTGGTGGATTATATGTTGGGTAAGGTAAGCTCAAAGCATGGCAGTGGAGTTTTTTGTGGTTAATATTAGATTTGTATATGGAAGAGAAAATGTGTAACTGATCATTTCTTCTTGGTGCTCATAACCTTTGACTCTTCTATAGCCTCCTGCTTAGCTAAGTGGCACAGAGTGAGATTGCCTCCTTGTGGCCACATCAGTCAGCACAATAACAACTAGACAGGTCTGGATGAAAGGTAAAACGAAAGAAAAAAAATATCTAAACCTGGGCCTATTCCACACCACAATGTTTTTTTTTTTTTTTTAATCCATAAAGCCTGTGAAATATGTATTATAGATTTCAGGATGGTCTTGAGGTTTAAAAGACCATCCCTCAAGTGTCCCACAAATCTGAAAGTGGTACTAACTCCATAACAACTGCAGGGTTGCTCTATAGGTGTTGAACTTTCACTATGAGTTTCCAATATCAATAGGGGGCAGCATGCAAAAATAAAAATAACAGTCATCAGTTAAGCATCACATTATTTTTTGCATTGTTACATTTTTGTAATGATAAATGCTTGTCGGGTTAACTGTATTTGTGAGTACATCCCAACCCAAGTCCATGGGAGGGAGCGACAAATTCAGACTTACATTACATGAGCGCATTCAGAACTGCCAACCTGACCTAAGTATCAAACTCTACCAGTGGAGGGTCAGAGTACATAAGTGGATGTGAGAAAAGGCAGTGTGTGCCTTCTGCTTCCTCCCAGAGAAAAGAGTACACCCACCTATCTTCCAGAATACTTTTGACATTGAAAAATAACACCCATGCGATGATCACATCCTTTTCTGCCTCTCTGATATTGTATCAGTATTAGTGGTTGACACAACCAAAATTAATTCATCTTGGGCAAATCAGAGCATATGTAAATGATCACAACAAAAAGTATGGTCACTCACAGCACTGAACAGGATTTTGGGAGAAAATACATAGACTCCAAACTGTCCGTCACCTTTGCGAAACAAATACCGGCTCGGACACGACATGGCTACGTGTGCATAAGACATATATTCAATATTAATTTGATTATCCATATATTATTAGCACTTACACAACCTGAATTAAAGAAGCCTGTCTAAATGAGAGGAACGGTGAGAGTGGGTTAACAAATGTCTTATGTGTGTCTTCATTTCACAGGAAAAAACAAATGTAATGTGAAGAGCTACAATAAAGCTGTATTAAAGCCAACTAATATTTTCTTTATTTTCATTCAAAATAAATGTTAATGAATGACAGGGGCTGAGAATTGGTCAGTCATCTGTTGAGGATTTATTTTTTTTTAACATCATCAGCATCTTGTCAGCCTTCGACTGGCTTGTTCCCTGATGTCTCTGCCAGGGATTTAAGTCAGACATGCATTATGTAAATAGGAGAGTGGTTTCTATACCGATGTCTGTGATTACACTGTTGGTTGAAAAAATCATTTGGTACAATATATGTTATATACAGAGATAACATGCTAGGAATAATTCATTATTGGGATTGATTACACCATATTACACCATGTAAGCACCTGCTCACATCCACATGTCTTTTACTGAGATGAGAAGAAATAACTGGGGGAAAAAATGGGGGACAAAAAAAGAATGTATACCTTTTCAGTGGTGTTTGAAATACATTCTCTGGTTCCTCATCAGTGTGTAATAATCTCCCACATTGAACTTGAGGTTGTGGGTTCCCTAAGTTGCTGTAACAAACCACAGCATTAGCCTGACCTAGGAGGTGGATTGTTCTGCAGGTCATAATCTGAAAACTGTTCCAGCACAATGTAAAGAAATTGTGCTGAGAAGTAATTAGAGTAATAACATATGCTTTCATTGATGTCTTCAAATAAGACAAACAGTTCACGAGGTCAGTAAGAGGAGACTAGAGGCCTGTTTTACATTGGTTAACTGCTTTAATAAAACTGATGTTTAATAAGCTCATATTATACCTCCCTCATATAAATAACAATATGATTATTATTGATATAATTGTTAAAAAAACACCTTAGTGTTGATCCTTTTTTTTAAAGAATCACAGCTGTCTGGTGAACCACAGTGAAAGTATGCTGTCATGTAACTATTTCCTGAATAATCTGCCTTGATGGTCCATCTTGCATAAATGTCTCATTGCCATTAAATTCCTGTAACTCACGAGGTTTCATTCATTAAGCTGCATTCCCCTTCTTCTCCAACCCTTCCCCCATTTTACAGCCTGGCAGTATTTGGAAGAGAAATGGACGACTTCCCCACCAAACGGCTCCCAGAGAGAGTGGGTGTGTTAACTAGACATCATGTTACACAATAACGAAAGTAATAACATGCGAGGCCAACGAGAGCACACAGAATTATCGCAGCTGGCTGTATTATTTCATAAAAAAAACCTAGCTGAAACGGTTAGATCGGCTATAAATCCCCCTCAAACACGGGGAGCCATGTTTTACATCCGCATCTAAAAAAATACAGGAAATGCAACAGAATTTAAGTTGTATCAATCCGCAACTAAACTAAATGTATGTAAGTATAAGATTGTAATTATTAAAACATGATAAATGTCATCTAGCTACGGAGTAATAGCCATTCTGCAGCAATGTGTCCGCTCCTTTAGCAGGCTGCCATTTCTACCTCCCCTCAACAGTGGCGTGCGTGAACCACATCGCTTTTATTCTTCCGCAGAGGGCTTGCGCTTTTTCCTTTGAGGGGGAGGGGGATTTGAACAAACCTGCCTCCACAACCGGACGACCGCCATAAAAATTCACCCCGAGGGCTAGTTAACCCGGGAATGTCGTGGCGGTTGGTTCTCTGCGAGGGGAAGACGGCGGTTTGAGGGATAAACCGCACCGCTCGCACTAATTGCCGCTTCGCGGATGAATACTCGACGCAGCCGGGACTTTGTGTGAGCGGAGCTGAATGGAGGCAGCCTCTTCCTGGTGGATAAACAGTGACAGCTACAGGGCAGCCACCTAGACCCACCACACAGGCTCTGGCGCTGCCCTGGCAAACAACACCAAAATGGCTTCAGACAGTACACACATCGCGCAGTTGACTTCTGGTGAGTAAAGGAGATCGGAAAATATGTCATGGTTGTTTTAATATCCCCCCAATTTCCTCGGTGCCCTCTTCTAACGCAGCTCCCGTCCTCCTCTCCCCCTCCAACCATACCAGAACTGTACTTCCTAATAGCCCGATTTCTAGAAGCTGGACCGTGTCAAAAAGCAGCCGAGGTTGGTGTTTTTGCATTTTGGGATAATTTATAATATGTCCGAAATTGTCATGGGGTGTAATTTTGTATTTTTATCCTATTTTCAGACCCTGATAAGGGAGGTGGAGGAGAAGGAGGTAAGCAGTCAGCAGTACGAGAGAGATGCTTCTCTCTGCACTGTACTTTGTGATGTTGCTTTTACTCTGATTTATCATTTACTGTTTTAAAACATCACTCGACACATTTATGAACTGGATGATCACACTCGACACTATTTTTCCACCTCAGCTGCTGCCCAAAAGACTGGACTGGACGGGGCAGGAACACCCCGGGACGTACGAAAATTTGGTAAGGGAGCTCTATAACTGAGGAAAAAGTTTTTAGAGAGCAAAATAAAAATTGAATTTCCCGCAATTTTTAAATCAGGTGGTAAAGAAAAAACTGAAAAGCACTTTGCAGGGCGAGCTGGCTGCAAGTTGGGGCCGATTTGGGGCACCGAGGGGTCGGGTCCCAGCCACATGTGCACCGTGGTGTGCGAGTTTGGTGCCATGCACATCCTAAAGGTTTTAATAGTTGTTGGAAAATTGTGTGTGAAATGTTGATACGTCATGAGTGTTGTGGTGTAGGAGCGCCAGGATCCGGAGGAGGGACTCCCTGCGCCACAAGCCAGAGAGAGATGGAGGCGCTCTTGTCCTGCAAGAACCATAATTTGTGTGCATGGGTTGAAAACACACAGGGGGCAAGAGTTAGAAAACAGGACTTTTTGAGGAGAATATAAACAGTATATTCAGTAAAGCTGGAGTTACAGCTCCTATTTGAGGGGAGGCAGCCGGCCGCTTGTTGTGGAGTCATTTTATTTTTGTTTTTGGAGAGCAGTTGAGGGGGGAGGATTGAGGTCCAAGCTCGGATGGAAGAGAAGAGGGAGATCAGTTCGTGTGAAGATGCGAGGTAACGTTGGGCTGATATCTTCTAATCGCGCTATTAATTGACGCGCTAATTGTCATGTAAACAAACGGGGCTCGTCTGAAAACCGCCGTTTACGCATGGGGGCGTGGGGAGAATTAATCATCGCTTTCATTTTTATTTCCGAGCCGGTTTGCAGAAAGCGTGCGACCCCCTTTTTGTGCTCTTTTATAAGTTTTTATTTTTAACACTATTAAAAGAAAATAACAGCCTATGGTCTGTTTAATCTACGGAGACCTACATTTTTATGGCTTTCCCCTCGTATGTCCTCAAAGGCAGACAGATGAACACTGAAGACGAGATCGCATGAAGTGTGGCGTGAACGGAAAGTAAATCTATACGTTTAAGAAATTATTGACAGCGTCCCTCTGCCTGGCCGTGTGTGTGTGTGTGTGTGTATGCGTGTGTGTGTTTTTCTCTCTCTCTTCCTGCTTGGCTCACTCGGCTCTCCGTTCCTCCTCCTCCTCCTCCCATCCCCAGCCGTTCAGCCTGCCTCCTGTCTATTGTGCATAATTTCCTCTATTAAAAAAAAATACTGCGGAGGGTTTTTAATTATTAGAACAAATGTTTAAAAAAAAAAAATATAGAGAGAGCGAGAAACAGAGTGCTTAGAGGTTGGATCACGGTTGTTTGTCAGCAGTGTATTTTGATGTCTGGGCAGGCACAGAAGGGGGTTGGGCAGCTACGAGGAATCAACGCTGACTTCAGTGATATTGTAATAATTAACAGTTTTAATTGTGGCTAATTAATTAAGGCGGATTAATTAGATGTAAGATTATTTTCATTTTTGCATATAAAACTGATCAGGAACACAGTACACAATATAATATAGGCCTCTTTTTGAATGAAATGGAAAACCTGTCACCATAAATATGTTTACATTAGTTTATTCATTTTATATTTTTGATATTTATGAATTTTTCATGATATTTATGAAATTTCAACATGGTAATGCTTTTTAACATTATAAATCCACGTTTAAACAATAGCAATGTTTGGTGATAGAAATTTATAAGTTTTAAACAGCATATTGGAATGTGAGGTGATGGTTATAGAGAACGTGCCCTGCAGTTGTGTGTAGGACCATGTGCTTTCTGGTGGTGCTGTTGTGGCTGGGGGAGTGTTATCCATTACCCTTCAGAAGCAAGTAAAATGGAGCAAATTGTTATTACATATCACTCCGGCGGTGTGTGTGTCTGTGTGTACCTGAGAGAGGCTTGTGCGCTGATATGCGCTTAGAAACACTGATCACGTCTCTGAACCAGCAAGGATGTTGAAAGCAATTAAGGGGTCATTAATTGTGTGTGTGTGTGTGTGTGTGTGTGTGTTTCAGGGAGAGAATAAGTGTTAGTGTCACTGCTCAGATAAAAGAACGAAAATGCGTGTGTGTCTGTGTGTGTGAGGAGTAATTGTTTAATTTCAGGCCCAGTTAGGATATTTAAATCAGATGTGAAACAAAGCTGATTACCACATGTCCGATTTAAATGAAGACATTTAAAATAATCCTGCATCCTGATGCACCACTGCATGTTTATCTCTGTCATCCTGTGCCGTATAGCTGCTGCTCCAGTCATTCAGGCGCGTGTGTGTGTGTTTCGTCAGAAGTAGGCCATGCAGGAGTGTCCCCATGTGTCAGTGGAATCAGAGACACGCTGTGTTTATAACAGTGTGGCTTTCATTCTGCTTCATGCTTATGTTGCACGCCACGCCCCCCTCCTCTGCTGCCGTACTGCACTGGTGTAAACTGTACCCATATCTATTTAAAAGACAAACAGTGCAACTGAATTTCAGAGTTCATTTTGTGGCAGATGCCATGTTATTATTTTCATTCAGTTAAAAGGGATGCAATCATTTTAATTTTTTCCAAAATATACTTACTGCATTTATTTGTGTTGAGCCTGTAAGAAATGGTCAGGCAGTAATAATTTAGTTATTATAAGGACACTTTCCTGTTGAAATTCTGAAGCACTCAGCAAGCCAGGAGGCATTTGGTCCAGTGACCTTGTTTTTTCTTTTTTTTTATTGCTTCTATTGGGGAATTTTTTTAAATAAATTGTTTATGTGTTTTAGAATTAAAAACACTTAAGCCAGAAAAAAATCTGTTTGTTTACAGGCTGCAGTTACTTGTAAATTCTAAAATAGGTATTTAGATTTTCAGGTTTGGTGTAGTAATGTGGTGCCATGTTAATTCTTAGAGGTAGTTTTTCTATCCCTTGCCACTTTTGACAGGGTCACTGCAAGCTGAGCAACTAAAGGAGTAGGTGTTTCATGTTTCATGTCCTGGTGTATCAGCATTTGGCAAAAGCTTGAAGTTTCCCTTTTTACCACAGTGCTCCTCTTACCACCGATGTTTTTTTTTTGTTTTTTTGTCAGTTATCACTTGGATGACAAACTGAGATATGTGTGTGTTTGTGCTCAGGTGAAGCTCTACCGGCACATCAGTCCAGACCACCTGCTGCAGGTCTGCTCCAGAGTTTGTCCGCTGCTGGAGAGGGAGGTCCCTGCCAGCGTGCCTGGACTCACCAGCCTGCTGGGGGCCGGCAGGCAGAATCTCCTCCGCACTGCCAAGAGTGAGTGGATATACAGCCCCTGAGCACATGGGCCACTTTAATGTGCACGCATGCAAATATACCATCTCGGGCTGTTGTTATGTCAGATCTCATGCACAGACATTATTTCATGTGCTGAGGTGAAGATAAGTTTAGCTTCCCACAGAAAAGTTCACATAGGCCAAATCATTTTAGAATACATGTAACGTGTGTGTTTAATATGTTAATGCTTTTCTGTTGTGTGTTTTTCTTTCTCCAGGTTGCAAACATGTTGTGTGGAAGGGCTCAGCACTGGCTGCACTTCACTGTGGACGACCACCAGAGCCGCCAATTATTTACGGGAGCCCACCTAATATTGGTATGGAAGGAAAACTTTAAATTTTACAGAAGGAAAAAAAAACATTCAGCCATTATTATTATTTGTTTGTTCTTTTGATCTCCAGTTTATGAGTCAGATCTTACATACTATGTTGTATCTTTGCTTGCCAAGGTCTCCTCAGCCTGTAGCATTTTACAGTAGTGTTACTATTGATTTCCTTCAAAATCACAGTGTGTTTTTTTGTGCGGGGAATAAACAGAGCTGTTGCCTATTTTCATTTTCTTCCGTTAAATAAGTGAGTTTTTATTAACTGGATATTGTCTTCTAAGCGTATCATGTTGTCCGTACTGATGTGTACCTTTTTTTTTGACACCCAGTGGAGACAAGTTATGGCCGTCGGCTGAACGGTTCATACCGGCTCCGGCAGCTGGTGCCCACTGCTGTGTACCAGCACATGAAGATGCACAAGAGGATCCTGGGACACCTGTCGTCCGTGTACTGCGTCACCTTCGACAGGACGGGGCGACGCATCTTCACGGTAAGGCGTGTGTGTGTGTGTGTGTGTGTGTACTGCTGCTGAAGGAGCCTGTTCAGAGTGACTTCGCTGACAGAGTTGTGCGACAGTGTTGGCTTTGTGTTTGTTTAGAGTCACCTCTTGTATGTTGTGTATGTGCCTGATTGTTACAAGCTGCCTTTTGCTTACCAAGATGACCAAGCATCTGTATTCCCTGTTGTAACAGTTCTGGTAGGAGGTAATTACTGTTTACTCTTCTGGGGTGGGATGCTTTTACTCAGTGACTCACAGCTATAGCCCAATTCAGCCTGCAGGAGAAAACATTCATACAACTTTATGGTAATGATCATGTTTCAAAGAGGGATTCCCATGTTCTCAAAAAGAGGAAGCTGACCTTTACCCTCTGGATGCCTTTTGTGTGTATTATGCCGTGTTAGGTTCCTTTTCCGTGTGGTTTTGTTGGAGATACAGCGCAGGCAATGTGTTAAATATTGAGTGAACAATGAGATAATGTTGATTTAATGTTGCCATCCTTCTGTTTTGGATCCTTGAGTCAAACACTGCCTGCTGCTACACACCATTTTCAGCTTTCACTTCTTAAATCTCTAAAAATGGCTGTCTGCTGAGAGGGTGGGGGGTGGAGGGGAGGTGTGTGTGTGTGTGTGTGTGGGTTCGATTGACTCTCTGTCCCTCTTTTCCTGTTATCTCTCTGTCTCTCTCTTTCTTTCTCCTCTCCCCCTTCCCTTATCCTGCACTGCCCCTCCTTTGTTCCCTTCTCTCCCTCCCTCTCTCCTCTCCTCCCCCCCTTCTTCTTGCTATTTCTCATCATAACTGGAGAAAATGTTTCCTCTGAGGCGCTGGCTAAGTGCCAGAATTAAAATTCATTCTTAGTCTCCCTCACTTTCTCCTTCTCCCTTTTTTCTCTCAGCTCGTTTTTTTCCTCTCTCTCTCTCTCTCTCTCTCTCTCTCTCTCTCTCTCTCTCGCTGTCTCCTTTCATCACAAGATCACTTTTATTTATATATTTTCTTATTTTTGGATCCCTTCAGTCTTTTTGCTCAGGCTTTGCTGCAGTGGCAGGCAGATTGATTGATAACTGATTAAACTATTTAGCCTAAACATTCACTGTGATCATGTGTGATCAATACACACGTTCATATAGGTTTGGTTAAGGAATTGATTGGCAAACAGCCACATTGATTTGAATAATACAGCTTTAAATGGCTGCAAGCTCATTGTCATGGCCAGATTAGACTCACTGCTATGGATTGTTTGTCCCTGTGACAGTAGCTAATATAACTTCATATCTATAGCAACAAGGAAAGTTTGTGTCAAGTCTCTGGCTTTTTCCAAAGCTTACACCTTTCAAGCCTGGCTCTTGTTAAGGCAGATCAGTTTTTTTTGTCCATCTTGGCACAGCTTTAATTTGTCCTTGGGCTTTTTCTAAATCGATATGGGACCTTTTGGTGTTTTGATCAGTGCACAGGAATAACAGCTCGAGTCAGACTCTAGTCGTTCTACTGGTGATGGAGTGAGTGATTATGATTTATTCAAAGAAAGGTGCTTGGTGTTTTCATCTCACACTTCCTCTAAAATCTTTGCGGACACTGATAGCGTGACCTGTCTTTTAAAATATTTTGCGGATATATAAAAGGCCGAATGTTTTGACATGTTCTATAACCAGCTGACTGTAATCTAATCTGATGTTATCATTAGAGCCTGGTCTGGTTGTCTGTCAGAAGTGATTGATTTTGATTGAAAGCTGGCCATCAGTCTTCATGTCTGAATTCTTTTAACATTGCATTCTTAAGCGTCTCCTCTATTTCTGGCTGCAAAGACCAGACTGTTTCGTGGAATAAAAGCATTCAATCACATCACACTGAGTTATAGCACCTTGATAGTGGTTACCTGTTGGTTTGAGAAATTATTTTGAGATATTAATCAAGGCACCGATGGTTCTGGCACCGTGTTGAATCACAAACAGTTTAACCCCTGGCAAGCTGGATCACAGCCAGAAATTCTTCGAGAGCCCGTATGTTGTTTTAATGTCTTGATTTAGGGTCTCGATAAAGGATTTTCAATCTAGATTAAAGAACGTTTAAGTAGCTGACTTGGGAATTTAGTGCAAACATTTTTTTTAGGCTTAACTTTATGTATTATAATTTAATAACTGTCCTTGGTGGGTTTTTTTTGATATATTGCTTTTTGTTCTCCATCCTTTTCTCGTATTGCTGTTCTTGATTCAACACTCATTTTTGCTCAAAACCCACAACTGCTCTTGTCAAAATGAGACATCTTGTGAGGTCTTACTGAAGCCTCAGCCAATACACATTAGTGTTGCTCTACAGTTTGAGATTGCTCCATCTTCCTCAGCGCAGTTGTGCTTTATTTCAGCCGGAGCGAGGTGTGTTCACAGTGCAGGCCAGTCTGTCTCACAGTGGTGTGAAAAAAAAAAAAATCTAAATGATATGCTGGAAGACATTCGGTATGCTTACCTGCACACTGTTAGTCTGTCGTTCTGAAGAACCAAATGAAGGTCATAGTTTGAGGAAGCATTTACATGGATACAAGAACCTGTTTCCCCCAGTAACCCAAATTTACATCATTTGTTCAGTAATTATTTATTAGATGTGCCAAATACACTGAAGTTTAAACATTCAGAATAGGTTAAATTAACATTGTATGTACTTCGTGTTCTGGCATTTATGTACTTAATGTATTTCATTAAATTTTCCACCACTGACAGCCGAGCTGCTCTCTGATTTTGCGTCTAAACTTTGGGTCCTTACAAGTGGACGCACTGAAACAAACACAGTCTAAGATATGCTCACAGCATGGTAACGATCTGCCTGTTAATTGGAAATGCTTAGTGTTTCTTGGTCCTTGACCTAAGATAATATAGTGAAGGTGTTTACATGACAGTTGCAGTGTTATTCCTTTTACTTTGCAATAATCAAATTAGTCGCAGCATGTAAATGAATTGACAATCTGGTGCCTTCAAATGTTCATTGTCGCTTTTTGTCACACTGGAGATTAATCACCTCTATTTTTGCATCTGAAGACTCTCGTTGTCTCCTCTGTTGTGTTCCAAGTTTGCCAGTCAGCTGGCAAACTTGGGCTGCAGTGTGCTCAGATACATTTTAAAAGTCTTTTTGAACGTGACATGTTTTATTCGTCTCATTTGAAGTGCGTCTCCGATGTAGACACGCAAGTCTTCATTCACGTCTGACAGCCATGTTGATGCTTTTGTCTTTCTTTCCCAGGGCTCAGACGACTGCCTCGTGAAGATCTGGGGAACAGATGACGGACGTCTCCTGGCCACGCTGCGTGGCCACGCTGCTGAGATCTCCGACATGGCCGTCAGCTACGAGAACACCATGATCGCCGCTGGTTCCTGTGACAAGACCATCAGAGTGTGGTGCTTACAGACCTGCGCCCCGTTGGCCGTCCTGGAGGGACATGCAGCTTCTATCACCTCACTGCAGGTAGGAGGATTGTCAGGGCATGTGGTTTGGCATGTATGTTTATCTGTGTGTATTTGGTTTGCTCAAAAAAAGGATCTGAAAACTACTTTCAATATTTTTAATCCTTGCCAATCACAGGTCTGTCCATAGAATGTGTGCATCTCTGTCTGCAGCAGTAAATTGAAGGAACTTCATTTACACTGGTTGGATGGACAGTTCAGTCTTAAGTCTTATAGACTAAGGTTGGAGCCTAGCTGATGTGTTTGTGGGTATTTTGCATGTGGGCTAGTTTCATACTGACTTCACAGAATGGAAAGCATCACTATATTTAGATTATGACCAACTGAAAGTTCACCTCATGTTCAGAAGAAGATGAGGTCAAGAAGAAACCCCCAACATATGGGCAGCTGAAGACATGATGTTTTTCTTATTATCAAATTCCCCACAAAAAAACCCAAAACAAAACACTGCATTGGTTTTGTTTACTAATGAGCGTTCTTTTTTTTTTTTTTTAAGGCTATGCTATTTCCTGAAACAGCTGGGAACTGTAGTTTATGGTAACAGGAGTAAATAATAATATTTGTCAGGGACTATTTCCTGCCACAAAATAATGCATGTGAGTAACTTAGATTTTTGACAACAATGGAGATCTATAACACAGAGTAAAAAGAAATTTTCGGCTTTGGCTACACAGGCAATACTCTCTCATAGGATTACCTCTGGTAGGAGTAGTTATGGGACTTGTCCACAATAAGATGAAAACAGAAATTCCCGGCCTTATCCTGTGAATATGTACCGTGAAATGTCTGATCACCCACAGTGTTTGGGATGGCCTCTCTTTCCTCTCTCTCTCTGTAACTCTCACCTTTCCCTAAATTGTTATGAATGCTTTTTAAGCGTAAATAGCTTAATTGTCTGTTCAGTTTTTTTTCGCTGTAGTGTTGCTGTAGGAATGTTATGTCCACCGTGATCAACTGTAACCTCTAATTGGTTGTGTGTGCAGTTTTCTCCTCTCTGTAGTGGATCCAAGCGCTACCTGTCCTCCACCGGAGGGGATGGAACCATCTGCTTCTGGCAGTGGGATGCACGCACGCTCAAGTTTGGGTGAGAGACACAAACATAGTTCACAAAGTCTCACCTGCACGAGCGCCGTTCACACCTTTTGAAATGACATATTTGTCACATGTTTTTGAAAATGTGATTCTCTTGTCATAATATGTGTGTAATATGTTACCTGGTGAAAATCATAGTTTTTGGGGTTTTCATTGTGCTGTGTGGTATTTTGACAGTACAGATTTAGTATTACTACCTTAAGCAGTATATTATTTAGGCCAGTACTGATCTAAACTACACATAGATTTGGTAAGTTGTTACATTAACTCTAACACTTCCTGTTTATGGTGGATTTGATTCCTAAGTGCATCATGTCATGACTTCTTCTGTTAATATGTACAGAAAATACCAAGTAACATAAGTAATATATCCGCTCTTGTGTGAATGTCCAGTCAGAGGCCCAGTAAATTCACAGAGCGTTCCAGACCTGGCGTCCAGATGATCTGCTCCTCCTTCAGCGCAGGTGAACACCGCTCTCTTTGATCCTCACGCATGCTTCCACACCACTGAAGGGGAAGCACAACTTAAAAAAGAAAATTGTACAGTTAGCCCAGATTAACTGAAGAGCTAGCACAGCTGACGACCACACTCAAGTGGGTCTGCCGCTCGTCACCAAATGTGGAATAAGTGCTTCACAGTTGTTGAGAGTATATTGCTGTTTTGAGATGTTATTGAACTTGGACATTTGATAAATGATTTTGAAGTTTGCAAAGTTTGCAATTGAAAACACAAGACAAGTTTGAGAGTCACCACAGTTTTATTCTTAAAGTGTATATTAACTGTTAGGTATTATATTATTTAAATCTAAATAGCCCAACAAGTATCATTCTAATCCTGTATGTGTGTCCAGGTGGTATGTTCCTCGCCACAGGAAGCACAGATCATATCATCAGGGTGTACTACTTTGGTTCAGGCCAACCCGAGAAGATCTCTGAACTTGAGTCCCATACAGTGAGTCAACAAGGATTTTTTTTTCCTAACAAAAAGTGTGCTTTAAAGAAAATCTCTCAAATCTGTGAGATGCTTAAAAATACAATTGATTGCTTGTTAATCAACAGGTTTAATTTAAGATTTAGTTTGTCTGGTAACTGATCTGTTTTTGTTTTAAATCATTTCTATACAAAAATGATAAATCGGTCAGTGGGTTGTTTGGGGAAATACATGATATACAAACAACAAAACATACAAATATATATATATACAAAAAAAAATCAAGGTCCACTTATGCTTTCTTCCAAAGCTTTCAGCTGTATTTCATGGTCTTCCTCAGCAGCTGGATTTGGATATTGTTGTTATCATTCTCCATAGCAGTTAACAAAACTCCATCTGCTGAGGAAGACAGTTAGATGGTGTGAAAGCTCTGGAAAAAACCTGTAAGTGGACCTTGAGTTAAGATTTTTAAAACTGACATTTATTGGTAATACACAATGAGAATGTCATGGTGTGCTGGCAGAGGAAATGCTTGTTACCCATTGCATTTTTTTTTTAACTTTTCTCCTGCATTTTTCTCACCTAGGACAAAGTTGACAGCATCCAATTTTCACATTGCAGTGACAGGTGAGTTTGCGTGTTTGTGTGTGTGTGTGTGTTTGTGTGTTTGGGTGAGCTGTATAGCTGGTGTAGTTAATTTTTGTGTGTGCTTTGCTGTTTGTTTTTATGGAACCTGGGGGTGTTGTAATGTAACTTGATAGTGTCAGCAGAAACACGGCTGTTACTTACTGTCTGATGCATGCTCTAATATAAGTCCTCTCACATGCGCATAGACACACGCGCACACGCTTGCACACATCATGCACTCGCTGAGTGTAAAATTATGTGTGCCTATGTGGAGTTTGCAGAAAAACAAGCACAGCTGTAATTCCCCTGGGCTGCTGTAATCTCAGCAGTGAGGGAGGTAGACTGTCTATGCAAAAGGGAGGGGTGGAAGAGACAGGGAGGGGTGGGAGAGACAGGGAGGGGTGGAAGAGACAGGGAAGGGGAGGGGAGAGTACATACAATTAGTGTATACTGATGTGTGCAGATGAAAGCAACCATTGTACTGCAGAAAACTGAAACAGAGCTAAGCGTTATATTTACAGTTTGTTTGCTGCATTATTATGTGTTCACAAATCTGTGTGTGTGTGTGTTGTAGGTTTGTGAGCGGCAGCCGGGATGGCACAGCACGAATCTGGCAGCTACAGCCTCAGGGCTGGAGAAGCATTCTGCTGGACATGCAGACCAAATTACCCGGGTGAGTGTGTGTACGGCTGTCAAAGTCTGGCTTTTCCACAAGCGCTGTTGTGCTTAGAGCTCAGAGCTGTGGGCTGGGATGATCCTGCAGGTTATAATGTCAGACTAAGTTTTACAAAAAATCAATCATTTTATGTACAAAACAGACTTATTGTATGTGTGGCTGAAAATGGACAGACAAGAGAGCGGCACTGTTTTAAAGTAAAAACATTTATTTAGCAACAGAAGAAAATTAAATCCTTTTGTTGCATCAGCAAACTTTTTTTCTTTCTATTATGTGCATCTGTATTTATTTATTCACAGTTGTGTGAGGTGCCTCATAATGTACGGGGCATAAATAATTGAGTTAAAGAAAAAAAAAACAATAACTCTTTCACACCTGTGGCTTAAAGTGTGAGAGTGATTGATTACCTGATTGCTTCCAGGCAGAATATAGATTTACTGCAGGCATAACTGACAGTGAATGAATGATACTGACAGGCTATTTAAGTCTTTATTGCCTGAGTGAACACAACAAATATGACATAACAATAAGTATAAATGTAGATAACCTGGTTAGTACTGGTTATGACTTAAATCTTCAGAATATAACTAGACTCACACACATGACTGTCTTTGGTACAGGATCTCAACAATGTTGCTGCACCATCTGGAAAGTGTGGACAAGCACAGAAAGTCAGGCAACTGCACAAGAAAATGTGGAAATGTTTTGGAAATGCTGATTTTCACAGTTTACATATGTAACAGCTGGGATTGTGAATAATTATCTTAAGCTGTAGAGAGATAAGGTCTAGTTGTCAGATTGTCTGGCTCCTCATTAATGGTGTAAAAAAAAGGACTGAAGATAATAGATTTATTTATTATTATTTATTAGTAGGAAATGAACAGGTACATCCCTTTTCATCAATAGTTCTCAGGATCCCCTTAATATATGTGCAGTTATACCAAATTTTACAATATATCTGTGGTTATTTGTGTCTTATTAAATTTCTGTGTATCAAGTAAACCAAACCGATCTTAATTGGTGTTACCATGACATCAACATCTGCCCCTCAGGAAGTACAACCCTCCTCCACTGGAAGACAAGGTTACCAAGCTGAAGGTTACCATGGTAGCGTGGGATCGTCATGACAGCACGGTGATCACAGCAGCCAACAATCTGACGTTGAAGGTGTGGAACTCCATCACCGGGAACCTCGTCCATGTCCTCATGGTATGTAGTGATTAAACACGAATGATAAACACTACCAAGAATCTAACGTTAATTGCGTTTCAAGGGTTCTTTATTAATCTTACAAGTTGAACTTTGAGTAGTTTGGGTGATACTTAACCTTTATTTGACCCGCAACCACAAATGTGCTCGCTAGTTTTCAGTGTCAGTGTGTTTGTCCTCCTCTTACTAGTCCCAGAATATAAATATAAATATACAAATTTCATATACAGTGCTGTATTATTTCTTTATTTATTTTCTTTTTCCAAAACATACTATGGATTCTTAAATTGATTTCTTTAACCCAGTGATGCATTCAAGGGCATAGCACATTTGACAGTTGTAAGGAAAACTTTGCATATAAACCCAAGAGAAAAACAAAAAGCAGATGTGGACATTGGTTAAAAAGATGAATGAATATGAATTAGGTTGTTTCTTGTGTTGAAACACTTGTGGTTTGGAAGCTAACTCTGAAATGTTGGATGTCAGAGTGCATTTAAACACACTCACAGACAAGTGACACAAAGTATGTTTAATTGTTATTGGTTAAAACATGTTAAATCACAGGGACAGTTCTTTAAGAAACAAATGCCATTGATTTTTTTCCATCTCTCTTTATTTATAACTTAAATGTGTCTAAATCTAGACATCCATGTTGTTTAATGACAGGGTCACGAGGATGAGGTGTTCGTTCTGGAGCCACACCCTTTTGATCCGAGAATCCTTTTCTCAGCGGGGCATGATGGGAACTGCATTGTGTGGGACCTGGCCAGAGGGGTCAAGATCCGCTCCTATTTCAACATGGTAAAACTCTTGTCCATCCCGTGTCTCTCCGTCACTGTCTTTCTCACTTCTCTTTGGGCACTGAAGCTGAAAGTGTCCCTATTCAGATGTTCCCCCCCCTCACATGTGACACAGATGTCATGTTTTCTTATGCAGTGAATTCGGAGGAATATACACTGATTAGAATTTTTTTTTCTCTTCTGGATTGCAGGGATATGTGGTTTTCATTAAAAGGATTGCTTTTGTATTTTCTTCTTTCCCACCGCACATTCTTTCCCTTTCCTTTCCCAGTGTCACCCTTTGTCTCACATTCTTTCCCTCTCGCCCACTAACTGTTCCTCCCCTCCCTCTGTGCTTTCACTTTCTCTCTTTGCTGCTTTACTTTCTCACCTCCATTGAGGCATTTTCTCTGTCATTTAATGCACTACATGTGGCCACGGGCATGATTCCAGCGTAGGATGAAATCATGGCACCACACTCGTGCATATGCTGCTGTACATATTCGTCTTGTGCATTTATCGTTTTAGCCACTGTTGTATTTCCTGCTTGTGTCTCTATGGTAACCAAGGACAGCATTAATCACAGTCTCAAAACAAGTGAGTCACTCACAGAGCTGGTCAGTTGGCCAAATCTTGGTGTTAATCATAGACATTGAACAGTGTTGCTCAATAACACAAAGTGAAGAAAAAGCCCAGATTTCAATTTCAAACTTAAAGGAATAGTTCAGCATTTTGGGCAAGTGGTTTATTCACTTCCTTGTTGAGAGTTAGATGATAAGATAGATATCACTGAGTAGTGTGACAAGCTGCAGTCAGCAGCCAGTTAGCTTAGCATTAAGACTGGAAGCAGTGGGGACACAGTTAGCATGAATGTAACAGCGCTTCGAAGCAGTGAAAATGACAAAAGAATACTTTTTTTTTTTTTTATCAGGGCTATGTGCCAATGTGACAATGTTTTTGGGTAGTGAGCTTCAGAAGTGCTGGTAAGCCCCACTTCCTCTGGCACACAACTTGAGTTGAGCGCTGCTAATCTGGTCTCTGTGTCATACATTCATCATACCTTCAGCACTAACGGAGTCGGTTTAAGCTAACGCAGTATACACTGCTTATTCATTCAAACACTGTTTCATCCATGCTGCCGTTGCTCAGCTGTGCCCTTCCTGAATGTGCTTAAGCAGAAGACGATTGAAAGTTCAGTACTTCAGGTTTGGCAGTTGCAGAGTCTTTTTGATGAATCAGGGACAAAGAGGCAAAAACGTAAGAAATGTTTTCATCTTGTGTTTGAATGGAGCTATTGTGAAAGTGAAGGAAAACCCACAGAACAGCTAAAAGCAACAGGCAATTGATTGTCAGACCAGTTAGTTTCAGTTTCTACAGGTGGTCTACTGGTTCTGTTTTCTAAGAGTGGATGCCACTCCTCAAATTCTGTTTATTTCACTATTGTTGCTTGAAATGTGAGATGCTCATGTTTTCATAAACTGGCTATATGTCATAAATGTATGATTCTGATGTGTTATTTAAGGAAAATCTTGCAGGCTAACACTTATGCGTGCCATTCGTGTGGCTTGTTCAATAGTGCATGTGATCTTGTGACATTTTCATTTGACTGTATTCATGCCATACAACTGCAGTTGGAATTCCCCCAGGTAGTGCAATACTATGATTTACTATTGATCACTATTTCCCTGTCTTTTTCTCTCCCTCCTTCCCTTTCTCTCTCTCTCTCTCTCTCTCTCTCTTTCTGTTTCTGTGGATAGATTGAGGGCCAAGGGCATGGGGCGTTGTTTGACTGCAAATGTAGTCCAGATGGGCAGCATTTTGCTGCCACAGACTCCCATGGACATCTGCTCATCTTTGGTTTTGGCTCTAGCAGCAAGTATGACAAGGTAAAGCGACAGGATCATCTTTCATATTTACAAACACACCTAAACCTGACAGTTAACAACAACTCGAGTAACTGATGTTATCAGTAGTAACAAAGGCCTGTGTCATGTCCTCAGATCAGATGGTACATATAGACGTATTAGCTTTAAAATGTGCTGCCTGAATGTACCTGTCACTCTCCACCTCTTCTGCAGATAGCGGACCAGATGTTCTTCCATACCGACTATCGGCCACTGATCCGGGACGCCAACAATTACGTGCTGGATGAGCAGACTCAGCAGGCGCCGCACCTAATGCCCCCTCCCTTCCTGGTGGATGTGGACGGAAACCCCCACCCTCCTAGATACCAGCGGCTGGTGCCTGGCAGAGAGGGCTGCAGGGATGAGCAGCTTATCCCACAGATGGGGGTCACTTCCTCAGGTACAAAGACTGAAATCAGACCCTCAGGAGTATCGCTTCTTCACGTTTTGGGGTCACGATGTCAGCTGAACTCAGCCCCTGTCTGCTTGTACGCTTTAGATTGGATCTTTACCTGGAGGTCTCATCGGAGCCCGTCTGTCAGCTGATCAAAGACGCTTTTGTCAAGCTCATCGTGCTGCTCTTGTAGCTCATTACTTGACAAGAATGTTATCTGTGCTCAAATGTGCTTAATGAGAGGGTTTTACTAAAACTGCACCAGCATTGGCAATTAAAGCCAGAATTAATAAGGCAGTTTAAAATTGTGGCATGGATATAAACAGAAGAAGAAGAAGAAGTCAGTAGGTAATCAACATTGGTATTGCACAGTGGAGACACATGAAGATAGCGGGGTAGGGGGGTGGGGTGGCACAGGAATCTACAAGCTCTCTGAAGTTTTTGCCTCATAGTATATAAAATCGTTTCCCCTAACCTTGCCCTGCTCTCAGCTTTTAAAAAAGCAGTCTGGGTATTGAGGTGACTCTGCAGGATTTTGGGAAAACCCCACTGCTTTTTTCTTCTCTGAGGTGGATGTTAGCGTACTGTGACGTGCGCGGTGAAGGAATTTTTAGCTGGCTTCAGCTGAATAGAAGTAGCTGGCAGTGGCGATCTTAATGACTGTAATGCCTGTTGGATTTCAAACTTATTTAATTTTCCCAGAACCTTACCCAGAATTTTTCTCGTTCACTTTTTAAGTCTCTCTCTCTCTCTCTCTCTCTCTTGCTCCGTTCCTGTCTGTGTCAGGGCTGAACCAAGTGGTGAGCGAGCAGGCGGTGGACGGTCCCAGTCCTCTGGACACGATGATTCAGAGGCTGCAGCAGGAACAAGACCAAAGACTGGGAACAAATGATGTCTTTGCTTCTGCTGCTGCAAACACCAGGGCCAGTAGAGGTAGGACCACGTCACCACAGGAAGGTCATGCTGTTGTAGTGTGGGCGGCTTTAAATGGTGTTATGTGTTTTCATGTTTGTGGATCGGTGTGGTTCACCTGCTATGCAAATTAGCGTTAGTGTTTGTCTTCGTCTGCTTTAAGACAAGTCAGTGTTTAAATTGAGTTAAAGATACTTAAACTGCATTAACATTGTGTCACTGGTATGTTGCAAACTCCATTTATTTTTTCTGCAAGTTAAAACAGGCTGAGAATTATTTACAGATACTATATTAATTAATATGATTAATTTGTACCGTTAAATTTGTGAACATTACACAACACGTTACATATATAATAATTACTTATTTATCATAGTCATAATAATTACTTTCCAACCTGTTGCTTAGAATCAGTATAATGTGAAAATGAAAAGATTTTTCTTATGAAATATGCAACATACATAATGTCACTTATGTAAAACTAGCACTTTGGGCATCTCAGTGAGATTTACACAGGAAACCTAAGAAGTTCATTAAAAACATGTTTGATCTGTGTGTAAAAGAGTTGGTGAACACAGAGAACTGTGTTTGGGAAATATGCTTCTTGGGTCAGCTAATCCATTTAGTGATGAAAACATACAACTGATCAAAATGTTGTGAAATGATTAATGGTTTTAGTCTTTTTTCCTGCAAAAAAACAGAAAATATTTTCTGGTTCCAGCTTCTCAAATGTAAGGATTTGCTGCTTTTGTCTTAAGTGGTAGTAACCCGAGTATGGGTTTCAATCTGAAGAGATCACCTTTGGCTTTAGGACATTGTGATGGATATTTTCACAATTTTTTTTAGACAAAAAAGAATAATCGTCAGTTGCAGTCCTAGACCACTTCCCAATAATTTTAGAGCTAAAAATTCCCATTTATAAACTAACTTTGGTGATGATGTCGGTCCTCTTCCATTCCCTATAAGGACAGTGTGCTATCATATGCAGCACCTTTTTTAAAAAACATTCAAGTCTTTTGTCAAGTACGTTAAGCAATGGAAAAATGTCCCAGGAAGTAGGGGTCTTCTTTTAACACTGACCCATGTCCACAGTTTTACAGATTTCTCTCTCCTCCTCAGGATCGGTGGGTTCGCCCACAGAGGTGCACTCCCCACCCAACGTGGGTCTGCGTCGCAGCGGCCAGATCGAGGGCGTCCGCCAGATGCACAGCAACGCCCCACGTAGCCAAATGGCCACAGAGGGAGACCTGGTGGCCTGGAGCCGCAGGGTGCTGGTCCCAGAGCTGGAGGACGCTTCTGTCAGGTAAAATACACACACCAATGCATACAGTACTACCACACATAAAATCAGACATCATGTGATTTCCCTGTTTATGAAGTGGTAGCCTTAATGCACATCATGATCTGTGTGTGTGTGTGTTATTGTGCAGGAGACAGGTGAACTGGCGCGAGGCTAAAGGGGAGGAGGAAATCAATATTTATCAGTCAGAGAGGAGGAGACGCACCATCCACTCTCTCCCCAAGGAGAGCAGGGTAAGTGAGTTAACACACACTCACAGACATTATTGTTTTACAACACTTCACAGAAATGTGATTATTTTTCTCATTTAAACATTTTATTGAGGACTTCACATCTCTTAGCTTGTGCGTTTATAATCAAGCTTTATTGTTTCCTCATTTTTAATTATCTGTCCTCCTGTACCTAATTATCCTTCTGCCATCAGCTGTGATATCACCTGAGTTATTCTTGTTTCTGTCCTTCATATTAAGCGCTCTGTTGTTGCAGGTTCATCCCACATCAGAGAGCGTAGTAGTAGACGAGGGGAGGAGGAGCCAGGGGAACCATGGTT
Organism: Toxotes jaculatrix; assembly: GCF_017976425.1. NCBI lineage: Eukaryota > Metazoa > Chordata > Actinopteri > Toxotidae > Toxotes > Toxotes jaculatrix. The sequence goes on from NC_054412.1 coordinate 15,367,369, forward strand.
ATCACACTCGTGCTGCCATGGAGGAGACGAGTCGCCAGAGCGCCGAGGCTGCAGACGACGATGACAGCACCTCAGAGGTAGATACACGACTGTTACTCTGGCATGTTTTGGATTTAGTTTTATACTCTATGTGGGAACTATGTGGCAAACGTTTCTTAAAATCCAACAGCGAACTAACCAAAAAACAGATGACTGTCATTAAAATTGGATTTGTGGTTTTTTTTTTAATTAAGAGATTTTAAAGTTTTATTTCCATTATTTTCATTCTTTTTAATTGATTTTGTGTTTTTCTTTTTGTTTCAGGGAGAGGTGGAGGTACGGCAAATCAACGGACATTCTTCAGAGGAGGAGAAGGACGAGGAAGGAAAAGAGCCCTGGCCAGACGACCACAGCAGTTCAAGGTAAGATACATACAGAATATCACACGCATTTATCATTTCATCTTTGTGTAGTTAGTCCGTGACGTTTATCTTTGTCCTACGATGTATTTGCAGCGACTACTCCAGCGATTACTCTGACTGGACAGCAGATGCAGGGATCAACCTTGAACCGCCCAAGAAGAGCGTTAAAGTGAAAAAGAAGAGCAGCGGCTCCGAGGAGGACGGAGAGAAGAAGAGGGACGGCAAGAGAGAAAGAAAGAAAGACAAACCAGACAAAGACGGCACATTACCAAAGAAGAAGAAGCCAAAGGAGAAGAGGAAGGTTTGTCATCATTAATGACCAAAAATTTTATCTTCCTCCATGTAGCAGCAGGAACTATGACAAATCAAGTAACTGTATGATTCAGAGTTATTACCCATCAACTGTTTGTAAAAATAAGTGTTCAAATGAAAAGTTATTTTAAAGAGATTTAATAATTTGTTGAAATAAAAGGGGCAGGTTACATTAATATCAGGCTTTACCAGGAATAATAATAGATAACAGTAATCAATGACAGACACACTAGATGAGGATCATCTAACTAACTAACTAACAAATGAGTGTAGGCCCTTATATAAATAATACATTTGGAAAATAAAAGAAAAATGTTATAAATGCAAAACCCCAAATTTTGAAAGATTTTCTATTGAGCATTTAATGAAGTATTTATTGTGTTTGTGTGTCATTCAGAGGACAGAGTTTCAGGAGCAAGGGCTAACTCTGGAGGAGTGGCTTCCCTCTGCCTGGATCACAGACACGGTCCCGCGGAGATGTCCTTACATACCCCAGATGGGAGACGAGGTACACGCGGCCTGTTTCTGTTTCTGTTACAGTGCTCTCACCACACGTGCACCTCACGACTTCTCACACCAAAAAACACAGGCTTATTTTTATTTATTTTTTTTACATAGCAACAAGATTAGAAGTCTGCAGCAAAGTCAGCGGCCCCATGGGGCTGTAGTACTCATGAAGTATTAGAAAACAAAGGGCACACTACCTGATGTTTCCATGGGTTTTATATTTTTGAGTAGAGTTACATGCCCTGCAGTCACGAAATATACCAGAAAGATATACAATATACAATATATGTGTGTGTGTGTGTGTGTGTGTGCGCGTGCAGGTATACTACTTCAGACAGGGCCACGAAGCCTATGTGGAGATGGCCAAACAGAAAAAGATTTACAGCATCAATCCTAAGAAGCAACCCTGGCACAAGATGGAGCTGCGGGTAAGGAAGAGTTTGACAAAGATGGATTTAAGACTCTCTGAAGAGAGACATCGCTCTTTACATCCCCTGTATGTGGAGATTTATACTGTCTCTTTATTTGTGTGCCCACAACCACTGAGGAGAAGCCCATAATAAAAATCACAGTAGGATCATGCAACAAAAATCAATACAGGCGTCACACAGAGGAACTCTATGTGGGAAGTTAGGTTAATGATAATGAAATTCAATAAGAGCATAAAGGAAAAACTTAAAACTGCCCAAGCAATTTTTCTCAACTTCTCTAATAAATACGCAGCAAACATATAATGTCCAGTCCTTTTGTGCGATCTAAGATGACATGACATTTTGATTGTGTAATATTTTCAGTGACATTTCTTTTTTTAAAACCTACTAGGAATACATAGCTGCAACCTACAGTGATGTTAGCATTGTTGTTTGATTGTTATCAACGATTCAGCACACACGCACATCTACTGTCACAGTCGCTAGCAAAGCTCTTACCGGTATTTCTTCTTCATCACAGACACTAGTCTAGTTTCACTCTCAGGTGGACTTTAATCCTTTTTTTTCTGTCCTAAAAACGTCCCTCCTCTGAAAGAGAAATGTCTTCTGAGTACAGAGTTTCACTCGTGTGTATGAAACCGTCTCTGAAAGAAAAAGAAAAAGGACACCATCAGACACTTTTCTTAAAAGCAACAGCTTAAGGGATTGTATTTTTACTTGGTGTATTTTTCATTTCTTTTCCATTTGTGGAGGCAGAAATAGAAATTTTTGTGCAGATGGCAGACCATAATGCATTGCACTCACAGTGTGCATCTTTGTGATTGTGCTGCCTATAGTGTGTGAAATGCAGCGCGCTCTTCTATATCTGTTTTTTTTTTTTTTTTTTTTTTTTTTTTTGTAATTTGAACAACCAGGCATGGCAATGTTAAAGCATCTGTCTCCAGTCTCACTTTTCCTCAGCTGGAAAAACTTACTTTGGCACTGCTAACGCTCCCTCAACCTACATAAACACTGAAAAGAAAATCTATCAATAGAAAGTGAAAAGTAGTGCGCTGAACTGTGGTTAACCTGATAGCTTCCAGGGTATGTGAGAGATCCTTTCTGGGAAGGAATGAGTCGTGTTCCCTTGTGTTATTTGTTTATTTTACTTGTTGCGTTCAGGAGCAGGAGTTGATGAAGATAGTTGGCATCAAGTACGAGGTCGGCTTGCCCACGCTGTGCTGTCTGAAGCTTTCCTTCCTGGACCCTGACACGGGCAAACTGACCGGAGGATCCTTCTCTATGAAGTAAGCATCCCTCTTTTTTTTTGTCTCCATGCAAGAGCTTCAGTTAGCACAGCTGCTTAAAGATTGCACCGCATATCAAACACGTCAAACATCTCAACTTTTTAGATGAAGTGTTGACACGTGTTATCTCTTACATATCCTGTTCTAAGGGTTTAGGAACTTTCCATTTCTCACATTCATTTCCACTTTCTTCCAACACTATGCAGATTTTTCAGTGCAGAGTGTGAAACTGTGTTCCTCAGAAATCTATTCTGCTAAGTTTAAATATAACTTTTTTTTTTCCTAAATGAATTTTCTCACTCAATAATAGACAGGAAAAGTTTAATCAGTAATCTTGACATGATGAAATAAAGAATGTTTGAGAATAGTGAACTGTGCTAGTACAAAAAGAGAATCATCTGTAAGCGTTTCTCTTGTTGTAGGTACCACGACATGCCTGATGTAATCGACTTCCTGGTGTTGCGGCAGCAGTTTGACAACGCCAGAAAAAGGCAGTGGAGTATAGGTCAGACAGTTTTGTCTTTGCTGTCTGACTTGGCCTGACTAACTTCAAAGCAAACATAAAATATATGTCACACACATTTTCTTGCTCAATATATGAAGCCAGCTTAATTTTTTGTAGAGATCTAAATAGTCCTGTCATGTCTGTGTTAGGTGACAGATTTCGGTCAGTGATTGATGATGCCTGGTGGTTTGGGACCATTGAGAGCCAGGAGCCCTACCAGCCCCAGTATCCTGACAGCCTGTTCCAGTGCTACAATGTCTGGTATGAACACATCTCTGTTTGCAGTAGGGTCGCAGTTAAAACTGCAGTTATAAACTGCAGTTATAAACTGCTTGTCTTGTTTTCACACAGTAAATCTGTTATATTTGCATTAATGAGGCGATCTATAGCATCAAAGCATGCTGTGTAAATGCCTGCAAAGCATGTATGTAAAGCTGCAGTAGCCCACACGACTAACTGTGCTCGGGCAGACAGAGTTAGAAATAGAAGCTGAATCAAAGAAACCTTGCTGCTGGTGGTGGTGAGAAAAAGGAAGTAGATTGAATTGGAGTTAACTGTCACGTTGTTTTCAGTTTCAAAGGTGAAAGTGACAAATTTATATACCTTATTATATACATGTGAGATATTGCAATAGTTGTAGCACTGCGAGTTAAAGTGAGAAATGTTTTCAACCCCTGGAAACTACACAATAAAATGCAATACGACAAAGCTGTAAATATGCTCATAGGTGCAGGGAGAAATTTGATTTGTAATCTCCTAGCGAGAAAATCATTAGTCTTGTTTATGCACAAAATTGTGCAGCACTAATTTGCTTAATTTATAAAGAAAAATTTTTACCTAAAATGTGATTATTACAGGCTTGTAAAATTTCTCTTGAAATGTAGAGATTGACTTTAGGAATCAATAGCTGCAATATCCGGAAAAACGTGTGAAAACTCTGTCTCAGTTCCCACTTTGTCTACTGTGCCGCTGGTCACTCAGTACAAACAGGGTCTTAGTAAATCCTTAGTAAACCAGGCCTTTATTTAATGATTTCAAGCCCCGAGTTTCCACAGAACACTAACAGAAAAAGAAACCTCAAACAGTTTCATTAAAATGGTTAACATGTTACAGGAATTCGTCTGCTTGGACCAATCCAGGCAAACACAGACAAATAGCTGCTTGTGATTACGCCGTCGACGCCTCCTCTCACAACACTCATTAACTGCATAAACACCTCATGGCTTGAATCATTCAAGAAACTTGATAGAACTATCCTGGATGACAGTTTGAATTTGGTATTTACAATTACACAAACCAACAGTGCCCTTTGTTTTGTATTGCGCGACTTTCACAGTCAGTGACACACCTTAATAAGCCTATTGTCTGTTTGAGTTATTTTTTTTTCTTCTCAACGCTGAGCCCTTCAGGGTCACAGTTTATTTGAAAAACCTTGTTAGAGAGTGACATCCACTTTAGGCTGCAGGAGAGAAATGACAGCGCTTGCAATACCGCGTGTCACCTATGTAAAACAGAAAACAAATGACAAACACAGACACTACAATGTGATGAATGTTGATGATTCATATCAACACTGTTTCCCATTTAGCTGGGATAACGGAGACACGGAGAAGATGAGTCCTTGGGATATGGAGCCCATCCCGGATGATGGTGGGTTATCTGAAATACACCCACACCACGGTACACACACACACACACTCTTACGTAACTATAAAAACTAGTAAAATTTAGTTTTTTTTTACAGTTTCTGAATTGTAAAATCTTCTTTCCGTAGCCACGTTCCCTGATGAGTTGGGCATGAGTGTCCCGCTGACAGAAGACGAGCAGAAGGAGCTGCTGTATGTCCCTCTGGACGGGGAATGGGGCTGCTGCATGCGTGCAGACGAGTGCGAACGCATCATCAAAGCCATCGACCAGCTCTGCACACTCGGTATGACGCCATCAAGACCCTGTCAAAATAACAGTCCACTTATGTCATGCAAGCAGGGATGGGAAGTTAAGCCACGAGGTTTCTTGTAAAGGGGCTGCAGCGTGATTCTACACAACATGAGTCACAGCTCTGAGCTCATCAGCATGAGCCCAGCAGGGCCACGGATCATATGTTAAAAGGAATAAGCTGCTAACACGTTGAGCCAGATATTGAGGTGCTTGCTTGAATTCCTGTTAAGTGATGTAATGTCATATTATACTAGACTTTGTATTACTGCAATCTTCTCAGTGGAAGAAAGCCGGTCTGAGGGCTCCCTCTAGTGACAGTTTGCAGAAAATAACACACACAGGTACCAACAACCGGCACACTTAATCCTTCTAGATCTCTCCCCATTACTCCTACGCCTTATGCTGCAAATGGCTCACAGAACAGGATTTATATGAACTCTTTTAGGTGCATATTCAACACCTAAGTTTAGGTAAGAATATTTAGAATAGGTAGGAAAATCTGCAGCAAAACATGTGAGTTAATATTGCTATTGTGAAATCTGATATACACAGGTTCTTTTAAGGAGAACAGAGATTGCCACCATTGTTAAATACCCTCACCTCCTTTATGTTACCTGCAACCTTACTGCACTCGATCATGTAAGCTTACTTACATGATTAAACATACACCATCCCATTGTTGTTGTTGACCCTTATCACAAATGACAACACCTCCTGCCTCCTCCTCCTCTGTTACCTGGAAACTGTTTGTTTCTGAGTAGTACCAATAGTTTGTCAGTAATAATCCTCTCTTCACCTGTCTTTTATCCGCTCGCCAAACTTGCCGCCCTCAGATGTGGCAGCGCCGTTTGCCTTTCCGGTGGACCTACAGGCCTACCCCACGTATTGTACGGTAGTGGCCTACGTCACTGACCTCAGCACTATACGCCAAAGGCTGGTGAACCACTTCTACAGGTAACTCACATCAGGTTGTGTCCGAGCGAAAGAGGTGGCAGAGGACACAGAGTGTGCATATGTAAGAGAGAGAATTCGAAACGTAACTCCACACCTGGGTGTTTTTCTTTCAGACGACTGTCCTCTCTGATGTGGGAGGTTCGTTACATTGAACACAACGCCCAAACGTTCAATGAGCCAGGATCATTCATCGTCACTACCGCCAAGTTTGTCTCTGACCTCATGCTGCAGTTTATTAAGTGAGTGTGTTATCATCCATACATTTTCTATACGGCTTGATCTTTTAGGATCACAGGGGAGCTGGAGCCCTGATGACTTAGACAAATTCTTATTTCTATCTGACATTGTACATTTCTTGTTAACAGTTAAGACCACTTCCATGTGTCCATCTCAAACATCTCACAACGTTTGTCAAATATGAATTAATTTCTGCTTTCTTGCCTTCTCCTTTTTTTTCTCCTCAGGGACCAAAGTCTGACCGACCTCATGCCGCTCTACAAAACTATGAAGAAGGCAACCTTCACTGACTCTGAAGATGAGGTTTGTTTGCTTATATACATCTTTACATGGCAATTTGTCATAAAATTTTACTTTTCAATACAAGTTTCTTCATTCCTCCCTCAAAATGCTGCTAATTTGATAACAATGCATAAAAAACTGTCACAAAAGTTTTAATTACCACTAGTAATTATATCTTAAAATGCTGCCCCATGATGGCAAACAGCAGTGACTACAAAAACAAACTGAGGAAAAAAAGGTTTTCAACCATGTAACTGTGCACTATGTTTCACGATTTCACGAGTATTAGCTCTCTTGTCTTTTTTAGCCTAGTTTGCTGTCTTTTAGTGGCAGAGCTGTTGTTTATAACTGTGAAGTGCTGGAATTGTACAGGTCTAAGGCATAAAAATGTTAATATGGTAAAGTCACACTCTGGTCTTAACTCAGTTTTGTTCAAATATGTATTTAGTGCCATTAGGCTTTGTAGGGCAGGACAGTGCTCACAATGATCTGATTTGTACTTTCAGTAGATGTAGTTTGGCAGCTCAAAGACTCCATTATGCCTGAAACCTTAAGTTATACATTGAAAGCAGCGGGTTGCTGAAATAATGAAATACTGTATTCTTCTCCAGAGCAGCCTATAATATATGAGCTTGGTTGAATATGCATTGCCTTTATCATTTTTTTCCTTTTCCTATGCAGGATGAGGAGGACGAGGACGAGGATACGAATACTCCTGGAACGTCCACACGAAACCATAAGGTAGCATATATCTTACAACAGCCCTGTGTTCCCACACATGTTCCCATCATGCTGTCCACATGACTGAAAACAAACCATATTAAACTCTAACCTTTCACTTGTCACATGAGAAGTTAGTCACATAATCCAGCCTCACAGGAAGAGCAGGTTGTTTTGTATCAGGTAGTACATTTATTTCAGTGCATTGTCATGTTTTTGCGCAGGGGCGTCGACCTATGCAGCGCCAACTGCGAACCCGGCCTCCTTCATACGACCCTCATGCATGGAGGGGACGCTGTAAGGAGCTGCTGGACCTGATCTTTCAGTGTGAAGACTCAGAGCCCTTCAGAGAACCCGTGGACCTGCAGGAGTACCCGGTACACATTCAACAAGCGTCTTACTTTCTTTTATTAAGTATGGTGCACACATGTGAACCTCACCTCCTCAGAAACAAACCTTGTGCATGTGATTTGAGTCTAGCTCATTGTGAATTTCCACTAGGCTCACACTGATTTACATTTTCAGTCATCATGTTTTTGTTTTTTTTTTTGGTTCTTGAGTCTTTCTGCACAGTCTGTCTGGGGCATGAGTGGCTACAATTCAATTACACAAGGAGTGGTTTTTGAGGTGAAGGAATTGTTTGTTCTGAAGAACAGGCTTCTCCATCCAGCATCTGAAATGAAGAGCCAGTCGGATGGATGCATAAGTTGTGAGGGAGAAACAATGTGAACTTTAGTCGGCCAGAGCTCCCTTGTTAACAGAAAAATGGAGGAATTCTTTTGCGGTTCAGGTTTTTTTTTTTTCCCAGTCCACTCAGAATGAAACCTGAAATCCCCCAAAGCTCCTACTTCTCTGCCCTCTCTTACTCTGCCTTCCTATCGTCTGCTCCTTATTCTGTTCACATCTTTTGGAACCTGTAATTGAAATGTCCTGATGTCCCACTGCTCCCCCCAGGACTACCTGCAAATAGTTGACTCTCCGATGGACTTTGGCACCGTTCTCAACACGCTAACAGAAGGAAAGTACCAGTCTCCCATTGAGCTCTGCAAAGATGTCCGGCTCATTTTCAGCAATTCCAAAGCTTACACGCCCAGTAAGAAGTCTCGGGTGAGACACGCATGCACAAACACACACTCTCACTGAAACCAAAATACATACAGTTTAATATTCCTTATATTTTATCCTGTATTCATACTTTGGTGAGTCTGTAAATCCTCAATTTAGTGCAGTATGACAGCTGCTTCAGTGTGTCCTGTATTGTGTCTCCAGATCTACAGTATGAGTCTGAGGCTTTCTGCACTGTTTGAAGAGCATGTCAGCTCCATCCTGGCCGACTACAAGGCTATCCACGGCCTGACAGATAAACTGACCAGACAGGGCACAGACAGACAGACGCGACACACTACGGACAGACAGACACGGCACGCCATGAAGAGGAGGAGGAGGAGGAGCGAGTCTCCCACAAGCAGCACCGCGTCCAGGTAGAAGGAAGGACATTTTATTTTGGATTTTGTAGTTCTTGTGGTGCACTAGGTTTGATCTTTTGCTTTCTTTCCTCTCACGCTGCGTCCAGCCCAGAGAGGAAGAGACGTGTATCATCCAGGGTAACTGCAAAAAGGGAGCCATCACCAGCTCCCACACGACCTTCCTCCCTGAGACAGAGCATCCCCCTGAAACAGCCACCCCAGCTGGTCAACGGGAAGGCGGATACACCGGCTGCGGGGCGAACACGAAGTGCAGCACGCCATTCTACGCACTCTCCACTTGCCTCATCCTCCTCAAATAATGCCACGACCAACACACCGAGCACTGCAGGTGAGACCACGTGTAAATTCTCACATAAAGCAATACTAAACCAATTTTTGGTTTTAAAGGGATAGTTCGACATGTTGGGAAATGTTACACGTTACACAGTTTACTTCAGTTATTGTATTTCTCTTTGCCATCTTCAGAGTCCACTCGTTCGCTGAGGGCTCATAACTCTGTGTCAGCTTCAACGCCACCAGCTGCCGAAAAGGTGTCACCCTCTCCAGCTGCAGAAAGCAGCAGCGGAGGAAGCACCCGGAGGAAACTCAGGACTCCTGTACGACACACACCTGGTAAGAGATGGTGTCACTTTTAGGTGTGATGCTTAGGTTTTTGATTAATGTTAGAAATGAAGTATTTAATATCACTTGCCTGCTGTTGATGTATATGTTATTTCTGTTGTCTTGTGAATAAATGTCCTCCCCTCTCAGGCTCTCCTGCCAGCCCTTCATCTCAGAGCACAGTTCACCTGAACGGCCACAGTAGTCATATGACCCTGGGCGTGGGGAGGAGGGGCCGGAAATCCAGAATGGACCCCCCGTTGAGTCCTCCAGAAGTCACAACTCCGGCGAGCCCTTCCAGACCTCGAGGTCGCCCCCCTGGCAAGAAGAGAGGCAGGAAGAGCAAGCAGGAGCTGGAGGAGATGAGAAGGAGCGGTAACCGCAGGAGCTCCACCCCTGACGATGAGCTCGACCAATCCACAGGCGATGAAGGCGGTACGTCTTCCGCACAGGAAACATCTGTGCTGTCGGACTCTGGCATGGCGTCGACGCCTAGACGGCGCGGCCGGCCCCGAGTAGTAAGAACTGATGAATCCACTCCCCCTACTGAGTCACCTGAGCCCTCGCCGCTGAGGAGGAGCAGCAGGAGAGCCAACGAGGAGGTGACCCCTCCAGCGCAGACTGCTCCTCAACGATCCAATCGCAAGGAGTCTCCAAAGGAGGAGGCCGGAGAGGGGGCAGGGGGGTCCATGCGCACACGTAACCAGGGGCGACGGTCGGCCTGGTACATGGAGGAGGACTCTGAGGAGGAGCAGAGGCAGCTGCTGTTCGAGGACTCGTCAATCACCTTTGGCACCTCCTCTAAAGGACGTGTCCGCAAGCTGACAGAAAAGGCCAAAGCCAACCTTATAGGCTGGTAACAGAGCAGACACACAGGATGTGAGGACAGAAGAGAAATCTTCGGATACTGAGATTTCGTAATTTATGCGTTGGAGGAGTAGGGGGCTGAGCTGAGGAAGTCATGCTTGGTGTTGTATGCATTTGTGTGCGCGTATGTGTGTGTACGTCTGGGTAGCTGCTGGTTCATCTGCTGCTATTTGAAGCTGTGGCTTTGGAGAGACACAGCAGTGCAGTTACCTGTCCAATCCTCCTTCCTGTCTGCCCAGTAAGCACATCACTACGGCAACCGGTGGCTTTCAGACCGCGCGTGTTCATTTGTTCCAAGGCCTCTCACATTATTGGTCCATGTTGGATCCGATAGACGCTTGCTGACTCCTGTGTTGGTGGTCGTGTGATGCGCTCCTGTCCAGTGAACCACTCTTCACCTCTGTCTGACCTTAAACACTGTTGGTGTCAGACTGGGCCAGACAGTCGCTGAGCAGAGTTTTAGTACTTGAAAAAGTCACGAGGAGAGCTGGATGTATCTCACCTTGCTCTTACTATTTCTGAGAACTTTTCAAGTGTCTCTGCCGGGTCGGTCATGGACATTCATAGGTCTGTGATGGACTACAGACCGCTGGCCTGACAACATCTTTCGCCCCCTCCCCCCCTCTCGTCTTCATTGTTCCCGTTCTTTTTTTATACAGCCCCCTCTTGGCTTTTTCTAAGATTTGTACGTAATGATCAGCTCTCTGTTTTGGAAGTCTTACACATTGGCTGACCTGAGCGTGTCTGTCTGCGCTAAAATACCAAATGGTGTACCTTTGTAGGTACTGTAGATCTGTAGGTTTTGTTTACTATTGGTGTGTGTGTGTGTGTGGGTGTGTGTTTTTTTCGGTTTTGCATGTTATTTAGAAAGAGGAAGCATCTCTTTTTTTCCCTAGAAGCTGTTTTTACTGTGAGGAGGAGAAAAAGGATGCATGGGTGACAGGGGTCAGTTCCATGTTTAGACAGATCATGTTTCAAATGCGTCCTCAACATTAGCAATACCTTGTGCCTTTATGTCTTTGGTGTGTGTGTGTGTGCGCATGTGTGTGTGTGTGTGTGTGTGCGTGCGTGCATGTGTGTTTAAGCGTGCTTGACCTCTGCCCTGCAAAGTACATGTGCCTGAATGTGTACGAACTTAAGTTGTGACTATGCGAGTGTGTGTAATTGAAAGAGCGCGTGTGTTTTATAACACAGTTGAGTGTGTCATTCACTTTCAGCGTACAAACAGTGGCATACAGTTTGATCGTTGTGAAACCTCTCAAAGAAATGTATTTATAGCAGTTGAAAAAAAAAAGACTTTACTGTTGTTGTAAGCATACCATTATTCATGTCAATATATTATCCTATAACCAACCTATCGTCAGTTTATACCTAAGGTACAGCGAGTGGAGCTTTGGGTGACTAGCTTTGAGATGCACTTACCACAGACCGGTTATCAATGCAGTCGTAGGGAGTAACCCTGTGTATTTTAAAAATTGTTAACATATAAAAAAAAAAAACTTTTTAAATGTTGATATGTTTCTATGGTGACCACACACATGCGCACACATACACACACAATTCTGTCTCGCATGTTCTAGCACTTTCTCATGCCTGAAGCAAACAGGATGGAGCCAGATCAAACTGGTTTCGGTATGAATTTGGACGGAAAGAGGAGAGAGAGAGAGACAAGTCTTACATTCATCTTTCTGATTGTGTGCCTTTGCTACTCTGGCATAAATATCCACGGTTTCTCCTTTTGGGGCCTTTTTTTTTTTTGGTTTGTTTTCTTGGTTCTTTCTTTTGGACTTCCTGGTTCTGCTCGTCGCTGGGTTCAGAGAACTGGACTCTTGGGGACTGGACTGGACTTGACAGGCTCGTATGGAAGGATTTGGAAAGAGAGAAAAGACAGAAAGATTAACAGTCTAGCAGGAGACAAACATATGTCACTCTCTCTCTGTACACACACCTAATGGACTGAGTTTATAAAGATGGCGGCCTCCATTTTTGACATATTTCTGATTTTACCCCAGCAGAGAAAGTCAATGCCAAAATCTGACACTGGGTTTGACTGGGGAGAACTGGATGGTAGCATCTATATACACCTGATTCATTGCATAGGTCTTCCTTGTCACATATTATTCAGCATATATCTCATCTGTTTATCATTTTTTTGTTTGTTATGGATAAGTCAATGCCAAATTCTGTCTTTGGGCACTGAGTTTTAGAACATGGCTTTTGAATGTGTTTATTTTAGTTAAGTTTTGCTGTCTCCGCAGTGAGTATGTTGAATGATTTTACTTAATGTGTCAAATGATTTCTGTCTGTGTCCCCGCCATATAGGACAGTGTTTCAGTGGCTAGATCTGTGGAGTCACAGTGTTGGAGTGGTGATTTACACTCTGCCGCACTTATCTGAGGACACAGTTTACAATTTCTTTTTCCCCCCAGTCAGTTTCACGAATGCTTTGTATATACTGTGTATATGAAGAGTTTTATTCCAAACTGAGATGGCCTAAAATACTCACACCATCATCCACAAGCGACTGTTGACATCAAAGTAAATGTCATTATTGGGTTTTTTTGCCCATAAAAATATTTATATTATAGCGATTCAGTTGGTTTTAAGTGTTTGTTAATGACATTCACTGATAAAATCGATCTAGTAAACTCTTCATAGGCACATAAATGTTTCAGATGTTTTTCTGTCTCAATCACAGATAATCATAATCATATATATGCACTCTATTGCGATGAATAGAGTTTGGCAACAACATTTTACACCCAGGTGTCTCAAACCTGAAATATGAGATCGCTTTTAAACATAATGTTTACATGAGCCAGCTAAAGAAACACAGTACTTGAGAATCCCAAATGTTTGCAGAGTATTGACCAGGATCTAGCCATTTAGCTATGATTTTTGGCTAACAGCATCCTTGGCCTGCTGTGTAGGAGCCACTGTGTACCCATTTTAAGAATGGGATGGGAAGGGATGTGCATTATGTACCCTCTAATTTGGAATTTGGAAATTCATTCATTGTATGAAAGCTGACATTGAACTTGTTTAGTCTGCTGCCACCTCCTCTTAATCAGATCACCCACATTACCTGTGTTTTTAAATCTGTCAAAGTAAAAGCGCTGATTAAGTTTTGCTGGTCAGGTTACCTAAACCATGTTAGTGATAACAAACAACCTCTAATCATTTCTAAGGGGCCTTAAAAGGAAGTTACTGGTTATTAGCCAGAATTGGTATATTCATTTATTCTCATCTCTTCAAATACACATCAGTTACATGTGTCCTGACTGCCCAGACTGTAGTGCTTCACAGAGTGGACCTCATTAGGTTTTGGTATCAGTGCTTTCCACCTTGACTCAGCACTTTAAATCAGCCCTCTTACTTTATCAGACCCCGTACTGCATTTTGATGCTCATGTACACGTGCATTCATTTACCACGGGCCTGTGCTAACATGTGGCAGAGTTGTGCTGTTCGTGGCCTCTGACCAGGCATCACTGTGCTGGGTCAGAGGTTTAAAGTTCATAATGTGTGTGTGAAGTGGCTGCATGTGAGCCACTGGAAAGCATTCTGGGACATTTTTATGTTTTAATGGGACGCGGGACGGGAAAGAACAGAACGGGAAAGGGATGGGGGTCTGTTTCACGTGAACTGATTGAAGAGGATGTCTTTGTTAGTTTGGATACTTTTTATATATAAAGGAATTAATGCAAAAAAGAAGCATAAAGCTAGAATGTATGTGTAGGGGAGTACTGCTGTCCTGTTAGTTAATACCAATATTTTAAGTAAATAAACAGTTGTGTTTCCATATCCACTTTTACTTCCTGTTTATTTTTTGGGGGGGGGGTCATTTGAAAAACAGTAACTTGTTCAGTTTTTTTTTTTAGACCTAAATTCATATTATTCAACCAATTAGGGTTTAATGTTTGTTTGTTTGTTTTTTAAATAAAGGTTTGAGTTGGGGTATTTTTGAGGAAACAATAAAAGCACGTGTTTTTTCCCGGCTGATTTGTTTGTGCTCGCTAAAGTAAATAAAATAAAATAAAATAAAATAAAATAAAATAAAATACACTAGTACCATAATAAGGCATATTAACAATAAGAGAACAGAGGAAGTTTAGGACAGGTTGTCCTCACATTACAGCAGCGTTGCATGAATGAACAACTGTCCCACCTTGTGTCGCTAAAGCGTAACTGCGTCAGAACCACTTCCCCGTACGGAGCGCGCGGGCTCGGCTCTTTCCTGACGTGGCGGGCCGCTAAAGGTCCCCCCGGTTCATCCGTGGGCTGCGGCGATTGGGCAGACTACCAGTTTGACAATTTTGACAAAAATGTAAATACACAGGTGTTGGCGGCATGGGGCGAGCGTGTGGTTTATGTAAATACAACAGAAGTGAAACCGCCTCAGTTTGCTCTGGTCTCTAAGACGCAAACAGTGTCCCCGAGGCGCAATGTTTGGCAGATAGTTGGAGAAAAAGACTTTGGATTTTAATACGAGGTAAGACACATAATTGCTAAAAGCAACGAGTCGTTTCACTTGCATTTCCTCCACGTTTCTGCAGCGGAATGTCGTTTATCAAGGTTTAACTTCCTGTAAAGTGAAGTTGATCAACTGACACAGAAGCCGTATTTTCCACCAGTGTCAGGTCACATTGGAAGGAGCTCTGTAAGAAAACGTAAAGGCTCGTTCGTTGCTGTGATTGCTTTTTAAAGCCATGGCTTACGCATCGACTTTTGAACTGATTGCCCTTCGGGTCCCCGCACCTGCCACATCCACCTGACGCGCGTTTCCGTCCTCAGGTGACAGCTGCGCAGTCATGCCTCAGCTCACTGCCACCGCCGCGCTGCAGCTCGTGCTGCTGCTCTCCGCTGTGCCCGCGCAGTACTTCATCTCCCGGTGGAGCGGCTCCACGGCGGTGCAGCGGTACCACGCGACTACACGGTAGGTGGGATCCGTGCATAAAACTGTAATTTCTTTATCATATATGGGTCTGTCTGGGGTGCGATCACTTAGAATGAGAAAGAAAACGTGTCTGAATTTGGGGGAAATATTTTTGAAAACTTATGGACGACATGAAAAAGTCATCCATATGTTTTAGACTCTGTACCTGGTGACCAACGCTGCACTTTTGAGTCACTACAAAACTATTACGGTGATAAGTAATTATGCAGTGTTTTTGTTGGTCTTAATTTAATGAGGAACCCTGCTGTTTCAGGTTGCTTAGAATTTGGAAAGAGTGGAGAACATCATACCTAAATGGCACTGCATGGATGGACTGGGCAAACCAGCAGATGTCCCATGTCAAGTGAGTGTGAGGAGTGTTTGGAGTCCCAGTAACAAGTGTGATTGAGACTCGATACTCCGAGGCTCTGTGTTCATTTGCATAATCAGAGTGTTTCAAGTTCCTGTAGAATAAAGAAGAGGGAAACAACTCATCTTTAGGTCAAGACTGACAATATCTCTGATTTCCAAAGGTCTCTGGTTGGCCTGGGACAGGGAGACCAAGTGGTACACGAGTTGCCTCCCATAGAGACCATGCTTTATGACAACGACCAGGGCTACTTTGGAGGTTTGTGTCCATATATATATATGTATATATATGTATATATATTTGGAAAGTTTTGGTCAGGAATCATATTCAGAGAGAATCTCAGACTAATCACTCTAAGCCTTTTTTTCTTGTAGCCCACACACACACAGATGCTTTCTCTGGATAAACTGAAATGTCACCTCTGATACTGAGTTTTTTTCAGACTGACAAAAATTAATTTTAAGGGTTTTTTGTTGTTGTTTTTCAATCTCTAATTCAGCATTGGGCCCCATATATCCCAGTTCCCTTTTTTGCCATTTCCATGCTTGGATTTTTTTTTTTTTGTCACTAATTAGTGTTAAATAAGTGTTTTTTCTGCTTCCGTGTGCAAGTTAAAAGTTTTCACATCTGTAAGACAGTAAATAACCAGCAGTTTCACTGAAAACTGTTCTTTTTCCTTCATTCCCCCAGCGTCAAAGACAGTGCGCAGCCCTCGTCCTCCGTATGTGTTCCTACGAGTCGGAGAAGTGGTGTTGGAGAGGAAGGGCCATATGGTTGGGGTGGTTGTGAGCTGGGACCCTGAACTGCGAGCCCCTTTAGAGTGGGTTAACAAGATGTATTCCAGCCCTGAGGTTAGCAGCCACAACCTTTTTCCCCTCTTCACAAACATTTTGTTTCACCAACTCAGTGTTTTTTCTGTTGGGAACTTTAAAAAATTTGCCAGTTCCCTGAGTTCTGTGCGTGTGTGTGTTCATGTAGGACATCACAGCAGAGAAGACGCCTCATTACAAGGTACTGTTCAGCGGGCCTGGACCCTCCTCTCTGTTGGTTGCATATTTGCCTCAGACACAACTGGAGCGCATCACTGGGATGAGGGTAAGCACTGGAAAGTCACAGCACGCGCACACACACTGAATCACACACACGCTCAGTATGTCTTGGATTCACTGTTGGATGTCTCTAGCCGGACATTCCCACCTTGGAGAATTACTTCACACATTTTGATGGGGAGCGCTTCGTCATGCAGCCCTGGCTCAGAGAGCTCTTCCCTGAGGATGACGTGGAGAATGCCTGACTGCTCGGTCTGAAAGATCCACCCAACTGTTGATTTCATTTTCCTCCCTCTGCGGTGTCCTGTGGTCAGCTACTGACCTGGTAGTCACCTGGTAGCCTTGCGGATCAAGGATAATCATCAAACCCCTCCTTGCTGGGTGTCAATGTGAGGATGTCTTTTAGAGATTTGGAGAATGTTAATACTGGGACATATGAATGAAATGTTGTGATTAAGCCTAATGAAGACTTTCAGCTATTAGTTGTCCAACCTTTATTTCTCTGAGATGTACAAATCTACAGTATTTTAATTTAATGTTTAAAAAACAAATAAATCTGTGTCACATCTTTTTAAAAGACAGTCTTGAATGTTTGGCATGTTTAAGGGAGATTTCATTTCTTTGAAAATCCATATTTTTTTCAACTGACATGATTGTGTTGACTGACGTGCACTTTTAATCAGCCATAATTAAGCAAGAAAATGTTTTAAACTGTGACATACATCGCTCTGGTTTTATGAGCCAGTGACAAATGTCTTTAGAGCTGTTTCCTGCTTTTGTCTCTGAGGCTGAAGGAGACGGACACCCGTGAGGAGGCAGTGATTGTAGGTCTATGGGGAAGGTGAGAAAGGAGTGCAGCACCCTGCCCTCTGCTTCCAAACTCCCCGTCCTCATTCCTCCACTCCTTTGTCTCCTCCTCTCTGACCACCAGGGGGGGTCCCAGACTTTGTCCCAGGAGCTGGCTGACTTCACTGGCCTTCTGCTGTGCATTTTCAACTGCTGACACACACACTTGCCTCCTGAAACGCAGACAAATGCACACTAGTTACAAGTGCTGCAACAAGCTAATGTAATGCATTCAAGAAATATTAGGAGAGGTCTGTCTAGCAATGACTCTACAGTACTGAAGAGAGGTGTTCTTTTGTCTATGCCTACCTCAGTTGACTCAAGCATCCTGCACTGTGGTAAAACTGTGGCGTTCCCACGCAGACACTCTTGTCCAGCTTTTCCAGCAGGACACTACATACTTGTTCCATCTTCTCAAAATCTGAAAAAGTGGCCACGACCTATGGGAACATTTAGGGTCAATAAAGGATTAACAGCATCATAACTCACTTGAATCATTAGTGTCCGAGTACTCCACCTCTGCATCCATGTGATATAGGTCTGCCGCTCGGTGAAGATACCTCCTCACTACGGTGTCTTTGTCACTGACGCCATGTTGTCTAAGCAGAATGAATGAATGTAATAATATTATCATAAACTGATAGTAACAAATGTGTACTTTAAGTCTTAAACAACAAGGTGAAATGAGCTACTGCAACTCAAAATGTAAAAAAAAATATTTATATCCCCTAAAATAAGAAGTGGACATACACAGTATTAGAAACACTAACTGGACTGGATTATTTAACTAAAATTAGGAATGAAAGATGGATTGCATGTTACTTATGCTGAATATACAACTTTTGATGTGAGAGCAATTGTTTATTGCTTGGTCAATGGACAGAATAATAATAATAATAATAACAACAACAATAATAATAATAGTAGTAAAGAGCAAGTTAAGTTTAAGTTAACTTTATAACTGGGGCTATTGGTCCTTCTTGTGACTGCTGATACCACAACTAACACACTACCACAGCTTCAGAGGTCAGCACCGTTGCCTCTGTGGATGTAGCAGCTAGCTAACGTTAGGGTAATATTACTGTTCCTGCACAAACTTTCACTCTGCTCGTACAAGGGTTGAAACCGCTGAGTGAGTTTTCACCTGAGGGTCTGTAAAATGTACTCGAGTCTCCGTGAAACGCTGCTGAGGACCTCGGCGACTGACTCCTTACTGTTACCCAAGCTGACACAAACAGAAACTCGGTCCGCCGGGAAACAAACTTCCGCTGTTCCCGTCACCTGAACCTCCCTCACACGGTCGCCGGGACTCTGTCGGTTAACCGTGTGTACCTCCAGGACTTGTTCCTTTTCGTTACCGGCGAACCCGCGACCTGCAGCAGGTAGTACCGCAGCAAACACTCGACTCGGGTTGGCCATGATAGAGCCAGAACAAAACCAACTTCCCGCTGTTATGGCAACTGACGAAATGCTCGTCGGGACTTGTAGGCTACTTCCTCCAAAGAACTACAGAGGTTTGCAGAATAATGTGAACACAGGTTTGGGCAAAGAAAAAACAAAACAAAAACATTATACGATAAAGCAGACGTTTTACTTCATTATCCTATAACAGTGGAGTTCTTTATTATTATTGATGGCACAGGACATCAAAACTGTACAGGAAGAGGATGCAATGACACAACATTTTAAAATCAACCAGTTGGTTTACTGTATGACAGTTATGTCACCTATGTTGTATTTATGTGGAAGTGGTCTTGTGGACCTCCTGGGCCAGATTCACGGAGCTTTAAAACTGGAGTTTGCTGCACATAAAGCAGATTAATCAGTTCAGGGAAACATACTAAATGGTTGCTCTAAAAACAGTGGAACCATTTGATTTAAATGCATCTCATGACTGATATAAACCTTTCATTTTGTTTGTCTTTCAGGTGGCATGAATTCAATTTAGTACATGACCAACCAACTCTTATTCATTCCACTTTATCATGAATTTCTAAGCGTATTACTATTTAAAAAATCCATGAGATGCATTATTTTATTCAAATTTCCTTTTTCTGGAATATGTACATATTGTGTATGTTTTTGGAAGACAATTGTTAATTTCTTTATACTGCATATGTTGTAGCCTTCCTATTTGGTGTTCTGAATAATTTCATAAAATATGTTTTAAGTGTCTGGATGTAACTTTATGTAGAAGTCAGATTTGCAGCTCGCGATAACGTGATTTGGGCTCCCTTCATCACCACACCTGTGTCGTGCTAATTACGCGAGTCAACGCGCACGCGCCAAACACAGATCACCTGCTATGGCTTTGGCCTGCTTTTCTACCTTAACATCGATCCGACATTGCTGTAACATGTGCTCTCCACCATGAACATGAACCACCACCATGAACATGAATGTTCTGGTAAGTTCTGGCTGTTAAATAATTTAATTTTAAAGGAGCCCTCGGTTATTAATAACTGCTCTGAAACTCAGAATGTGTGATGCGACAGAAGTCTGTATCTGTCCGTACAGTTTTGTGTTTATTTCAGTCATTGTTTTATAAAATTTACTCCCTAAATGTTGTGTTTTGAAAAGGCCTGCGTCAATTTTGAACTGTCTTACCAAGATCATCGTCATATAAAATGTGTGTATCGTTTGTGTGGTTTGGTCTTCAATGTGACCAATTTATTATGTTAGATAGTGGCTCTGCACTCTGTTCATTAGTTTCTGTATGAAGAACAAAACTCCATGCAGTAGTTTTTTACCATAAGAAAATGCGTGGCTGCATTTCATTGTAAATAAGAGCTTTCTTTCTTTCTTTCTTTCTTTCAATTTGGTGACTATTTAGAAGATGTATGGAGGAAATCCTTTAGTTTAATTAAGCCCATTTTTGGGGTCTGTTCCAATTTCTATATATATATATATATAGAAATTTTACCTCTAGTTGTATCACTAGCGAACATCATTTTGTTTCTTATACAGCAGCACTTTTTATAAACATTTATTTAAACATCTGTTTTATTGTGCACCCAAAGCTTAGGGCAGTGGGTGCACAATATATTACAAGGATCATTGAGGTCAGTCAGTGTCTCTGTTTTGTCAGCAGATGGCAGCAAAGTATAACAGTAACAAAGTAGTGAAACTATGTCAGCTCATAAGAAGCGACTGGGTAAATACAGTTTTAGATCTAGAGTCTTCAGTCCAAAAATACAATTTCTATCATTTTGAGAATAACTCTAATGATCATTATTTCATTAGTAGAGTACAGGCTTTTTTTTAGATCCTGTGCAATAGAATAATAGTAAAACCAGCAAAGTAATAGTCTAATAGTAATGAACTTGCAGTGGTTATGATACAAAAGTAGCGTACTGTACCTATAATTTAAATTTAATATATCATTAATGGGTTTTTTGTTTTCTGTATGGTGAAGGACAAAGGAAATATTACTGGGAGCTGTTGTACCTGTTGTATCTTGTGAATCTGTCATGGTAGTTTCTAAGCTGCAGTCTTCATGTACTGTAGAACTATTCTTTCTTTCTTTTTTTTTTTTTTTTTTTTTTTTTTTTTAAGGACATTTGGGAACTGCAGAGATTTGATCCAATTCTGGACGCTGGTTTCTTTAAACAGCAAAGTTTGTTTGGTCTCCCTGGAGTATTAAACTGTGAAACGGGCTTTATAATCACAACCTAAAAATACAAGGCCATATTTGTTGTTATTGTCTCCGGTTTCGCCGGTCCCCCGGTATGCTCTGTGAAACCCTAGATCTGATGCGCTGCTCCGGCCAAGAAAGATGCAGCACCCTACAATAGACTGTTTTCATATGGGAGAGAATGAGGAAGATAAAGAGGCATTTACTGTCAAATCTCCATGGAAGTCCAGAGCATTTTCCTTCAGTGACCTACAAATCATCAGGCCATTTTCACCCATCTTCCAGTGATCTGTCGCTCACTTCAAAATGTATCTCTCCTCACTCTGCTGTCTCCCATTTCTCCCCCTCCACCTCTCTGTGCAGAAAGACAGCTCACTCAAAATGATTTTAAATGCTTAGAGCAACATACTTGGGCGCTGTGATGTGGTAAATGAAAGTGGCGGTAAATTATTTGTTCAGTTGGTGATCATCATAAGGTTACCGACCACTTACATAAACAAGAATCCATTTTACTCTTAAAAGCTTTATATAACTACCATCGGTTTAATAGTACTTACTGTGATGCCTGCCATGAAATAATGTTGTAAAGATTTATGTAAACCAAAAAATGGCTGGTTGTGTAAATAAAAAGCTGGGTAAACTGATTTGAGGAAGTTTTTGCCCTCCACTGTGTCCCTGGATGTTGGGTAAAAAGGGTCTGGGGGTCCTTAGATGGAGACTGTGGCCACTTAGGGAAAAAGATTTGACTGTAATGGTCTCTGAATCTGTTGATGTGTCTCTCCCTCTCTCTTGCTCTCTCAGATGAAGTAATAAAGTTAGCTGGGTTGGAGGCCCTCCATGTCTCTCCATAGACCACAATCAAGGCCCGTGCAGTTTTATTGCAGTTTTATTTTCATATTGTCCAAGAAATCTCCAGACTCCCTCTTGTGCCCGTTGCCATAAATCGTATATTTTGACTGTATTTCTTCCACTCTGCGTTTTTTATTTATGGGTGAAGGCGATAAAACATGCAGCATGCACTCTGTGTGTCCACAGCTGTCATCTGTCTAGGACTTTATTGTGAAAGGGGGGAAAAAAAGTAAAGTTTCATTTTTTATTTCCCTGCACAAATCTCCCTCCCTGTTAAAAACAGATGCTGATAGAATGAGAAAACACAATAAATGGAGATTTTCATTGTTTACGTCTCCAGACTCTTCCGATGAACGGTTTTATTGGTTATAAAACCAACAGTATTCGGCTCTGTTTAACAATAGGTTCAGGTGGTGATCATTGTTTCATCAGCAGGAGGTATTCTGAACGTATGAGGTTATAGTCAGCTCTCAACTTGAGCGGGAACTTCTTCATCAATGGTTAGATGGATAATTTCTCTCATTCTCTTGTGTTTATCTTGCACATTGTCATCTTCTTGTGTTGATGTTTTACTTATTTGTTTTCATACTTTGAAGGGAAGCTGGGAGTTGGACAATAGTATGAGTGAGAAAAGGGTCATGACATTTCTTCTCTCTGGTATAAAAAAAGCACAAATTGCACAAAATATGCTGGTGTCCACAGTATTTGTTTGCCCCTGTATGGGCAGGAAGGGAATGTGAATCAGTAAACCTGTCCAGGTACCGCTGAGCATGACACATGACTTCTATTTCACCTGTGGTCCTGGCCGTAGTCAGGGTTTTAGAAATTCTGGGGTTTTGAGACCACCTTCTCAGACAATTCTGACCAGAAGCCAAAAAGGTCTCTGACATTTTGAAGTAACTTGGATTTTTCATATTTTATTTATTCAGCTACCTACTACTAAATTATACTCTGTTATACAGTATTTCCAAGTGCTGTTTCATAGTCTTTATTTTTTTTGTTCAACAGAACATAACTGGTCTAAAATCATAATGTCACATGGCAGGGTGTCATTTTTAAGTAATTACTAAAAATAAATAGGTGATTTGACAATTATCTAAACGTTGTATGTCCATAAAATCGACTATAAAATTTTACTTTACGAACAAGTGAAATTGGAAACAGAAATATTACAGTCGCGCTCATCAGCTAGGGAGTGATGCTCATAGGTCCTGAGAGACGGGCATGAAGGCGAGTTCCCTGCTGAGTTCTCTGCATGTCAGTATGTTACCAGAGGTATTTTCTCATGCTGTCACTCAGCTCCACAGCGTCCATCTCTGTAAACAGCTCGTAGTCAAATAAACAGTCCTGTCCCCAACAACCCCCCCCCCCCCCCACAGTCTCCCATCGGTGAATAGTTTGTATCAGCTGATATTTGCACATTTGGTCACTGCTGTGACCAAATGTGTACTTGTGTACTTGTGTACTTGCTCAGTATTAGTGGAACTGTGCATGCTGGCTCAGTGGCACGACTTCCTAGGACTGTTGAAGGAAACACAGCAAACAATAATGTTATTTGTGACACCTGTACTTTTCCTGCAATGACAAACATGTTTCCTATGAAAAAAAAATGTACTGATTGGCTTTGATGAGTGGAAATATAGATGTTACACCTAACATGGCTGCACTGGCATTTCCTGTGAATAGTTTAATAGTTCAAGTTAGTTGTTTGTAACTATGGCAACTTGCAGCGTAATGACAGCATTATTGAAATGATTAAATTTCTCTTAACATCTTGTATGAATGCCGCACCTTTCCTGTTTATTTCCATTTCTGGTCTCTTTTATGGTTCACTGATGAGAGGTTTCCGTGTTAGGCCTATATATGCTTAGACACACACACACACACACACACACACACACACACACACACAGAGTATACAGAAACACTCGGGGCTGAACCTGTTGTAAAGACCTCATAAAGACTCAACATCTGTTTATTGCAATGCATGCCAGAGGATTCTGCAACACAGACACCCACCCAGATAAATACCCACCCTCTTTAACACACACACACACACACACAAAAGTCGGCATGTTTTAATTAGTGTCCAGGCATACACACAGGTGCCGGCGCTAAGCAGTGCCCTAAATGTATAATGAGGTGTGTTTGTGCATTACAGAAACAGAGCATTTTGTGGTATATGATATGCCAGTAATTCTTTGGCATGTTTCTGCCCATTTCCGAAAGCTACTGTACTTGTCTGTCAGCCAGCAGGTCAGCAGGTGTGTGTTTATATTAGTTGTGCATCATTAGCATTATTGGCCTCGGTGTTGACTCGGGTAAATCATAACATTTTGTGACCGAGTATTACAGTTGCAGGTTTGTGGCTCATGCGTAAACGACCAAAATGACTGAGTTCTTAATGCGGCTCTTAATTTTACCTTTTCAGCTCATACGTTTACATTTTGTGCGTTTTAATCTTGACCATTTCCACCTCCTTTCTCTCCATTTTGTCTTTTCCTGCGGATCTGTGTTTTTTAAGGCCTGGTTGAGTTTCAGGGCTCTATTAAAAGTTCAAAGGCAGCGTTTACTACTGTAACTGGAGCTAGTCTGCACTGAGGCTTTTCACTAATGAGTGCACAGCATACACACACCACACACACACACAGAAAAAATACATATACACACACACTTACAACAACACATGTTCTCCTCATGGAGGCTACAGCGATATTCCTAACAAAGTCCGTTGTTAGTGCAGGAATCGTGTCTTTTTGAGTGCCAGAGATCTATCACAGGTTTAACAACCCTCTCAGCACCCTGTCCCTGTTTGTACCCCCTTTTCACTTCTCCCTCTCCTCTCCACCAAACAATAGATCAGGCTGTTTTCCTTACAGATGAACTGCAAAGTGGGATTTTCAAAGATATCTGCGTCTCTGTAAAATTCGATCTCTCAAATAGCCAGAGCTCTCAGGGTGTGTCATGAATACATTAGAAAAATACTCTGTTTCAGTTTATGCAGCCTTTGACAAATACATTTTATTGAAGAATGTAAAGGATCAAAAAGCTAAGCTCTGATTAATCTCCATAAAGTCATCTTCTGTTGTTGTAAGGGTTCAGACTCTGTCATTATCAGCTTATGTGTTCATAAGACATGTTTTTCTTCTGTTGGGTCTGGTCACACTTTGTCTCCCTGTCGCTGTCTCACTAAAACTCTTTTATACCTTTAAGCCCTCACTTCCTCAGTTACGTCTTGGTTTCAGGCTCCACTTTTAAGGGCGCTGTATCACTTCCTGTAATCAAATTTCTTAGCAAGATATGCTGTCTGCCATGATGTGCAGACCTAGTGTTTTTGTGTGCCTGTCATAGTTGTCAAGGGGATGTGTACTTAAGATTTAAAGTGGACATGCTCCCACAGTGCATAAAGACCTTTACGGACAAGAAAATAACCAGAGAAATCATTAATGGTTTCACAACACTACTTTCCACAAACCTTTTATAACAAATTAGAATTTAATAATGTTTGTTGAGTCTTTGGAGCTCGGCTGGTTTTGACCTTCCTCTCCGCCGTGTCCTCGGATGTCTGACATTCCAGAGTAAACACAAAAACAAACAACCCAGACAGCGAGGCCTGAGATTAGTCCGCTGGTACAGACATATTTCCCCTATGCCAAACTGTGTGTGAGTGTGTGCAGGGACACATCTGTGTGTGTGTGTGGATCAGGGTTATTTGTTTTATTCTTAGGTTTGATTTTCTTTTCTTTCCTTTTCTTTTTTTAAGTTGGGGCTTAGCTATAATTGTTGTTTTGTAATTTGTATTTTTTTTTATTTTCAGATTTTTATTTTTACCTTTGATTTAATTTCAGTCCTAGTTTTAATGGGTAAATGTGTTTTTTTTTATATATATAAGTATAATGACATTCAGAATCTTTTTTAAAACAGATGCTGGATGCTGCAGATTGCAAATCAAGTTTGTTGTAAAATTTACTGACATCAGTTTTGTTTTCAGTATATCCTTAACCAATTTAAAGTTACGATTATTTGGTTTGAAGCTGCAAAAATAAAGTGGACTAGATTCCACAGACTTTAGCCATATATTTGCAAATGACCCCACGTAAGACATTTTCTCAGAAGTGCGTTTGAACTGATCTTTGCAAACAGTGAAGGCAATAACAATGCTGGCCCTTTCTGCAAGAGCTAAGGGGGGGGTAACAAATCTACATCATAGTGATCCAGTCAATTTAAAAAAAAAAAACAAAACAAAAAAAAAACTCCCAGTTATTAATTCTTTGTACTGCACTGCTCAATAAAAAGAATACTACAAAAACCATACATGTTTATTATTATTGTGTTTAAAATGCAGACAAGGCAGGTCTAGTTAAGCATTTTACAGTTCACAGCAATGTTAAGATTTTGTTACTAATTGTGATGGGTGTAAGTGTGTGTTTGGTACAGAAGCTGCAGCCGATGGACAGAGGAGCGGGTTGATGGGGTTCAGAAACTCAAAACGCCAAACGTTTATTATTACCCCGTTTGCAGTGGACTTGCCTTCAGGGGAGAATCTCCAGCAGTGACCCTTGGCCCCACCGCTCAGCTCCCTCCACGCTGCAACACTCCCTCCCCCCTCCCCAATTCCTTCTCCCGTCTCGCGTTTGCGGTCCGAAATGTTGAAAGGAGAATAAAAGAATACAACGGAACAATATCTGAGGTCATCTGAGCTGAGGCTGCCATTCCGGGAACAGCGGAGGTTTCTGAGGCAATATTCTTTTATTCTTTTATTATGGCAGAGAATCAGAGACGAGTGAAAAACATACTTCACAGCTTTTTTCATCCAAGAGCAGATCCAGGGCGATAAAAGTGGTTGCTCCTCCAAACTTTTACAGCTTACCACTCTCACTCCTTCCCTTTCTCCATTCATCCTACTGTCCCTCAGTCTCCCCCTCCTTAGCTTCCCCTCCATCATTCCTTTTACCTCTTGGGAGCGGCAGGAGTCTGCTGCCCGTTGGCACTGCCGATAATAAACACCCCGCCCCGCCACCCTCCTGCACCTTGGGGCAGGAAACCCCATACATACGCACCTGCACATACTGCCATGACAACAAGGACCATCTGTCCATCAAACCAGTGTCTGAAAGAACCTGTTCTAAGGCATATGCACAAGGATAAACACACATACACACTCTCAGTCACACGGTGGACATGGGTCAAGGGTTAAAGAACCCCATTTCCTGTCCAGACAGACGAGGGCTAAACACCCGTCCTCTCACTTCCACTCCATTTCTTTCTTCCTCGTTTCTCTTTCTCCCGCTTTCTTGCTTGATATTCAATGCACTGCACAAAAATGTAGTTTTTTTGTGTGTTTTGAATGTGATTGATGCTGTGTTTGTAATGGCAGCCTCAGCTTACTTGCCTTAGCTCATCCCAGTGATTATTAACCAAGAAGCCTCTTTTCTCACAGGAGCTCTTAACTGCAGACCAAAGGCTGATTTAATAATGCGAAGGAGTAAGCTAATCTCTGAAAAGTTACCATGTTTTTTCAGAGTACTCTCAAGAGCTTCATTAAAAGGGCATGATCTTATGTTACACAGATTTGAAAAGGCTTTGGCGAAAGATTCTTGTTAGTCACTATTGAAACCAGCTCCTCAAAAATAATTTTGTGCTCTGTATTAAATCAGCAGTCTACACAGCAGAAAAAAAAACTCTTTTTGAGGGCTTTTCAGAGCACACGTGGCCAAATATATCTAGATAGGCTTTCATGCATTTGAACTACTCGAGGTATACGTAATTTATCCTCCGCCGTTTAACCGGCCTCAAAACTGGACACATCCCCTGCAAAACGAGACAAACCGAGCTCGCCTTGTGTGTTTTTCAAGTATCCAGAATATATTTGACTACTATTTTACCCACGTCTGCTTCGGAGTGAGCCTCTGTGGTGCAGGGCTGGTCTGGTAATAGCCTGTGTGCTCTGCTGTGCTGAGATTAATGTGAAGACTTATTGATGTAATGATGGAGCCATGAAAGAGCACTCTGGGCCGTGGTTTGGGCCCAACACATGAGCCTAATGGACTCTGTGTGTGTATGTTTGTGTGCATGCGTTGTGTCTGCATGTGTTACATCTGTGTGTGTGTGTGAGTGAGAGAGAGAGAATGTGGTTTTGGACAGAAACAGATGAAATTAATTGAGAGGCTTTGCGTTCATAAGAAGGAACCTCCACAATTGAGTCTGTGTATTTCTGTGAGATTTTCGTTGCTTGTAGAAAATACCTGACTTTAGGCGTGTGTTGAAATGTTAGTCTGTCTGTACATGTGTGTTTGACAAACTGTATGACCTCAGACTTCCCTTTACCCGTTGTACATGCACAGTCCTGTGTGTTTTTTTTTTTTTTGTAATTTCTGTACATGCATGTTTTGGGACATGGTTCTCAGCTGCCCAGTGCTTCCCTCTGCTAAAGGGTAGAGAAGCTCACACTGACACTGCGGGACAGCATGGTTGGAGGCAACATAGAGGGAGGCTGAGTAAATACGATGAAAATTAAAGTGGTACCTTCACAACCAGTGCCCTGTGGTGTGTCTCTGTGTGGGGGTGTATCTGTGTCTCCACAGATTCTCCGGTGAGGCCCAGCAGGTGCTGACAGGACCCCCTTCATCTCTCTACTCCCCCTACAAACCCTGCTTTTTTGTGTGTGTGTGTACGCGAGTGTTCGCATATGTGTGCACGTTTGTATGCCAACAGGCTTGATCTTCTCAGTGTGGGGCTGATGTTGAAGTGATTGACAGCCGAGCAGTCACAGGGGCGATTGAGAGCAGTTGTGGGAAGAGAGGGACCTTACAGCCTCGTAGCTTTCAGCCCTGAGGGGAAGAGGGAGACAAATACAGAGAGATAGAGAGAGGGGCGAGACAGTCTAAACAGATTAATAGGACACACAGAAATGAGGTTTGAATGAATAAATGAGCATAAAACAGTGATGAAATGAATGCCGTCCTCCATGTTTGATTCTCAGAGGACCCTGTTTGTTGGTTAAAGAGACATACACGAGATAAAAATGAACTTACTGCTGATGAAAAGCAATCTAGCTTCATCATAATCACCCCTGCCTTTTCCCTGATCTCATGGGTGGGAAACCCTGGGGACCATAGAGGTTTATGGGAAATGGCTCATACACTGGGTGTGATGTCATTATGTAGGAGACAGACCAAGCTCTCCCTGGCTGATACGGTGATGGGAGGGCAAAAATGAGTTGCAGGATCTAAAACACCCCAGACTCCTTAACTAAGCTGAACTGTGACTTCTTTCAGGCCCTTCGTGTTTCCCTGAGTTCTCACTGTTAGCTCATGCTCAAAGGACTCAGAGAAGGCACTGCCATATTTCAAAAACATGTCACAGAAGAAAAAAAATTCATTTGGCTTCATTCTTGTGGTTCACTGAACTAAGTTGCTTTCCATTAATTCTGTGTCATGGGGCTAAAATTTGGCCTGTGGAGTTTATCAACGCTCCCTGCCCTGCAGCCACCCTGGACTTTGCAATTTCTCCCTCTTTCTTAATATATAGTGTCTAATAAAACAGAAAAGCCCAGAAAATAATCATTTAAAAATTGAATCATTTATTTATTTGAATTTGTTCTGCATGACCGTCACACAACCTCTTTATGTGCTACAGACAGCCAGAGTTGAAGCTCCAAGGAGTCTGAAGTCAACCAGGCATAAACTAACAGGCAGTTACGGATCACTACAGTCCTCGGAGGGGAGAGCTGTGTTCATCCAGGTAAGTGAATAAAATATTCTTTTCTGAGGCATTTTTGCTGAGTTTATGTGAACATGTGTGCAGGAGAGACAGCCACGGTGTCTGTGCCAGGGCAGCACAGGAGAGAGTGGGCCGGTGGCCATCTGGGTTTAGAGGTGTCTTTAAATGGCGGAGGTGTAAATCTACTGCCCATGTGCTGAAGGGGACGTCCGTTTCTCTCTGGCCCGCAGACCCACTCACAGATCAATAAAGTTAACTCAAAACATTCACACTCTGCCATCTGAAATCAACCATTTAATGAGTTGCTGTTCCTGTAAAAGTGGAAAAGGCCCCTTCAGATTTATTAGAATAGAGAGAGAGTAGAATTCCAGAGAGGAGGAAGAAGAAGAAGAGGAGGAGGTGGAGGAAGGAAAGAAAGAGGCAGAACTATAGGGTTTCTGTTTGGGTTAATTTCAGGGCAAATGTTTAAGAGCCATAGACTGCATCTCTGTGAAGCACACAAATAAACAATGAAAATAGCTTCTTGATCCAGTTTTTATGAGCAAGCATATTTAAATAGAGGTGATTGGATGCTTTTTACAGTGGTAAGCATGGAAATTCTCCAGACTATAAAAGCCATGTTAAGTAATGTAATTTCACTTAGAATACTGAATGTAATCCAAAGGCAGGTCTGCTTTCAGAAATCATTTCGCCAGCAGCAAAATGGCTCTTCAGCATGTTTCAGCAAACGACCATAAACTTTTTTACAAACAAGACCAAATGCTGAGTAAAAGAGTGAAGCAGTTACCTCTGTTTCCACAGGCCTCCAGAATAACTCATAGTCCCGATGATGTGTGAAAGAAGTTCTGGCAAACTGGTAATACGTTTACAAAGACCTGGAGACATGGCCCTCCTTGCTTCTATCAGTTTTAATAAGAAGGGAAGTGTGGAAAAGAAATTCCTGATGTGCTTTCTGTTACGTTTGATTGAGTGAATCATTTCATCCCTGTGTAATTGAGCTAAATTATGTGGCTGAGAGACACATGCAGGTTGTGTGACGTGTGTTGTGGGAGCATCAGAGGCATTGGTTAATGATGTGTAAACTGTCTTTACTGGAGCAGACACCAGATTATTTCTGCCCCTTCTCTATTCCATTTAATATGTCCCGAGTTCGGGTCTTGACTCTTGTCTCACTCCTGGGTTTTCCTCCGTCATCCATTCCTAGGACATGGCCCATAAACACACCTCGCCGTGTTCATCCAAACACCGCTGTCTACCTGAAAATCATCTGATGATTGGTTTATGCTGATGGAGTGCATATTAAGTGTTCCATTTCCCAGAATCTCTAACCCTCCACTACCGGCCAGGCGTCCCCTGGGGGGACTCACAGGAAGAGGAAGGAAGACAGATGAAATTGTCCTTTTTACGGCGATGTCTTACTTTTAGGGTTTACATTACTACATTTTGAGGTAAATCCCTCTTGCAGCTGCCAGACAGAGCGAAGTTCCATGAGGCTGTGTTACCTGCACACGCTGCTTTATGGTGGCTGCAAAGAAAATCCTACATGTTAACAAGCGCGCATGGAAAGAATTAGACTGTGGACTCCATGCTGGGTGTGATGTTATGGGGCTAAATCTGCGCATGCTTCCAGACACGTAGGGTGACAGGCGCTGACAGTTGACGGCGCAGGTCAGGAGCACACGCTGTATGGGGCTGTTCGCGACATACAGCCCCGTTCACCTGGCTGCGGAGTCGTGTCTAGTTTTGTGTGCAGGCTTATCTGAAGAGCCTGCAGCAGACTCTTAGCAGGAAGTGTAGCTAAACATGTGTGAGGCACTAGCATATTTGTGCTGGTAATAGGTTGTTTGGGCAAGTGTGTGAGGCTGTGTGTTTATGCAGCTAATGGGGGTTTAATTTGATAAGCGGTTGGCGGATTTGTCAGTGCTCAGCTGGGATGGAGGGAACTGGGCTCTGTATATTTTGAGTAAACATGAAGAAATTCACTCCAGGTTTTCTCTTTTTCTCTTTATGCTGTATTTACATCGTATTAGTTTGACATGATCGTGTCAGTCAAAGATGTTATTGTGTGTTAAAAAAGCCTTTTTTCCCCCCTTTGTGCAAATAGTTAGGTCGATACTACTCATGTCTGTGTGTAAAATACAGAGCTAGAGTTGATCAGCTTTTCTCAGCATAAAGATTTGTGGCAGGGGGAAACAGCTTGCATGGCTCTGTTAAAGTTGGAAAACATGCCTACCAACATTTCTAAACATTACTAATTAACCATATCTTTTCTCAACATACATTTCCCAAATGCTTAGTGTATTTAATTAAAAGCGAAAACTTAACCCTGCTCATATGGACTCTGATGTCGGGGCCTGGACGCACCAAGTCGTCTTGCGTTAGTGTGGGAGACATATGTAGTCGGGAGTGGAGATGGAGGGGCTGTAATGTAGTCACAACAGAGTGTTCAGAGCCAAAGGAAACAGGGGGTCCCTCTCCTTCCTAAACAGGATGAGAAGACGAGACCACACGCATGGCACACCGTATACTGTATATGTATCTACATATAGATCAAATAGGCTTGTGTTTTTTGATATATTTGATTCTTGTATCTCTTCTATGGTTTTTGGTTGATCCTGAAGTTCCTTTCGTTCCCTCTCTTTCTCAAACACAGACGCACACACTGTTCCTTTCTGTACAAAGCACCATATTCCCCGAGGAGCATGCTCTATGAATGGTTCTACTGTTTTTCCCTTATCTTTTTTATTCCTGCAGCTCCTCTTTCTCCTCCTCCTCCTGACCAGGAAGTGAACTGAGATAGATTCTATCATCATAGATAGGCGTCTTTACTCACTCCTGCTTACATGTGCACAGAGAGCAAACATTTGGATGGAGATGCGCTTTTTCTACACCTCGCCTGAGACCCTCTTCTGCACAATCTAAAACGCCCACATGCTGTTTATTTCTCCATGTCTCTCGCCTTCTCTCTTTTTCTTTTGCTGGCCTGGTTCAGGCCATTTGTTCCACTGTGTCCTCCAGCTCCGTCTTGCCCTCTGAAGCATTGTGTCTGCCATTTGGCAGAGAGAACCGTTATGTTAAGGAGCAAGTTAAACTAAGGTCAAATGAATAATGTAAGCTCGTAAAAACAATTAAGATAGAATTTTCCGTGACAGTAAAGTTGCTGACGTGGTATGCTGGTCGAAAATCTACAAAACCACAGCTACGGTATGATGGGAGTTTATTTGGTGATTGCCTGATGAGGAGAGCTTTGGTTGAAATGTGGTACAGTAAACAGAGTGCTACACTATAGCGCAGGTATAGTTTTTCATTTTTTAACTTAATGATACCACAGTCACGTTTAACACAACAGTTCAGTTGTGTGATTTTTTATTTTTTTTTTGCTTCTTGGTTATCTTGGCACAGCAGCAGTGCAGTGACTCCAGCCACTGTCTGTGCTTGTGTGCCAGTGTGTGTATATGTGTTTGTGGTGTTATTCCAGGTGTTTTGTCAGGAATGGTGTATGTACATCAGCTGGAGACCGGAGAGAGGAGAGGTAACATCCTTCATCACCACACATGGTGTGTGTGGATTGTGTGTGTGTGTGTGTGTGTGTGTGTGTGTGTATGTGTGAGAGAGAGAGAGAGAGATAAAGAGAGTATGTCGGTTGAGGAAGTGAGGGCGGATTTTCTGAGACCCATAGACACCCAAAGATGCTTTGATATATTATATGGAGAAGCAGAGGGGGACAGGAGCCAGACCTGGCAGTGGTGTGTGTGTGTGAGTGTGTGTGCGGTAGTGGTGGTGGTGGTACAAGTGTGTAAACACTCTCCTGTTCCCTGCCGAGCTGTCCAGTGAAGGCACTGTGCCAGGAGGTACCCTCACATGGCCACGACCACACTGAGAAGCAGGAAGTCCTCTGATCTTGGTGTGTGTGTGTACGTGTGCGCCTGCCTGTCAGCATACCATGTGACCATTGTGTGCACCACTCCTGGACTTGGTGGCAGTAGTGCAATAGTAATGGAGAGGTGCAGTGAAACTCTGACTTCAGAATTTTGTTGTGGATAGAAGAAAACATAATTCAGAATCTCATTAGTAATTTGTGTAATCACAGATATTAAAGGCTGGCTTATGGTCTCTCAGGTAGTTTTATAGGCATTTTAATGAACACCGTTTCCCACAAGTCTAGGACAGCAGTAGGTTAAATGTTATGTGAATAAACAGAGAGGCCAGAACAATGTTTTTAAGTAGCAGAGATTCCAGGTAAAAGAAGAAGGTGTTGCTGTACTGTATTATGTAATCTATAGCACTGCAAACATTTTTAGTTGTAGTTTTTTTTTTTTTTTTTTTTGAATGCTTTAAATGCTTAAAATCAATGCTTTAAGTAAAGCCGATGCACAGATGCCTTAAAGCAACCCAGCACCCAGAATCTTCAGAATATCTTGCTCTTTTAGAGAGGACATAAACTATAGTTAGCATGAATTGCTTTGTAATAACATCATAACTGCCTAAATCAGACTTTAGTCAGATCATGTGTTACTGAGTCATTTGCAGCCCAAATGCTCCGTGCCTGCATCTGCTTTCCATATTTTATTTTATATATGTTTTTTTTTTTTTTTTTGTGCACACTCGTGCTTCTCGGGCCCCGCAGAGCACAGTTACGTGAAAAACAATGCCAAGTTTTCTTTTTGTGAGATGTAATGTATGTAGTGTGTGACCTTGTTTGTGCCACATCATAAGTTTAAAAACTTCCCGTAAACAACAGCAATGAATTTAGTTAAAATTTAAGCAGTGAAGAGATCAGTCGTGTAGC
The DNA here is from genome assembly GCF_017976425.1 of Toxotes jaculatrix. Lineage (NCBI taxonomy): Eukaryota > Metazoa > Chordata > Actinopteri > Toxotidae > Toxotes > Toxotes jaculatrix. Next base: position 15,402,090 of record NC_054412.1, read on the forward strand.
GTGCCCCCAGCTTTAGAGGCACACCCATATGTTAAGTGTGTATAGTATTCATGGCTAAGGGTGTGTCATGGTCCACTGCACACACAAAATCACCACAGTCAACAAGTCTGCCTGTCAAGCTTCAGACCGAGTGGGTTTAAGGGATAAAAGAAAGTTTTTGGTAAGGGAGAGACAAAAAAGTTTCTTTTGAAATGTTTTTTGCTCGTAGACTTTCTTTACCAGCCTGAAGAGAAAAAACTAAAGGTGAGGGAACAGTATGAACAACAGGATGCCGGTAAATGACTTTGAGGAAATTCAGTGGCAGAAGAAATTATCCACCTGACCTGACTGAGCATCATTTGATATTTAGTCCTAAATTCTTACATACCATCAGTTGAGCTCAACATGGACACTTATTATATGATTACCAGTCTAAGAAAACATGTTAGTCTCTTGATTGAACATGACTGTAATTAGACATGAAACTCTTATCTATTTTAAATCGAATGAATAGATAATGAGATAATTTCAATCCATAAATGTCGCACCCAGAGTTATTTCCTTATAAAATGACCAAAAGATTTGTGAAGAGGAATCTGAAAACAGTAGTGGGGGGAAAAAAAATCTTTTGTAAATGAGTATAAAATGAAATGAGTGTGACAAACTACCGTGGCATGTACATGCGTATGGAAAAAGCTTTGAGATAACCTCTGTTATGAGTCGGTGCTATATAAATAAAAGTGACTTGACTTGACTACCAGTGTAGTGTGCTGTAGGTATGCTGTCATGGTAGCAGTCCAGCAGTCCCCTTTGACCTCTAACCTGGCATTAAGGGAAGTGACACTATTTGCTGCTCCTTAGCTCTTTAGCTTCTGGTGACCTTCCAGGACCTCAGCCACAACCACACAGGGAGGCTCAACGATGTAAACTTTAAAGACCCTGCATCTGTAGTGTCGTACTCCAGAGGAACAACAACATCCACAATAACTAAAATCTTGATGAAAAATCTGCCACACATGTACAGTATAGCAGAGTAAATCTTAAAAACGCCTGCTTGTTCTCCGCCCTCGCCTCTTCAGACTCACCTTAATAAAGGTGCTATATGAGCTAATATAATAATTCAAACTGCGATATGTCATACATATAGCCTCAGAGATCACACACGGATTTCTGACCTCAACACTGTGCACTCTGAGCCTTTGAACCACGTGGAGACACACACACACATACATTGGCAGCAGGCAGTAGTTTTGCAGAGGATATAGAGAGTGCTGAATCGCGCTGTGACTCCAGGAAACCCTGCACTCACTTCCACCTTCAGTAGGATGAAAGGAGTTCAGGGAGCTAGAGTTCCACTCCCTATGGCGTGTGAGTGTGTGCGTCTTTGACTGAGTGTGTGGGAGTGTAACACAACTTTGGAGCCCCTATCTCCTGTCTTTGCGGTTCCAGCATAAGCACATTACAAATTCACACATCCCCCTACCGACACCCCCATACCCCTAACCTCTATCGCTCCACATCTGATACAATCACAACATGGCTACAAAGAAGCTGCCAGGCAGGGGGCACTGGTGTCTGAGTGTGTGAGTTCTGTGTGTGATTTTGTGTGTGTGTGTATATGTGTGTGGGTCTCCTGCTCTATTCATGGGGCAGGATGCGGGTTTTTGGCGCTTGCAGTAAAATGGTGAGAAATTCCCTCAACCTCAAAGACTCTTGTAGACATCAGTGGCCCCTGTTTTCCTTCATCTCTCTTTTTTAGGCTATTTTAAACACAGAAACCCTAAACCCTCAAACAGGGGAAAAGGGCATTTGATTATTACAATCTGCTTTTCTTTTCCTTCTCTTCCTCTTTTCCAAGCAAAAGCGTGTTAATGGGCATCTACTGATACCATAAGAATTTGTCTTTAGTTATATTAGTTTGCTTGGTAATGTAAAAGAAACATGATTTGGTTTGGTCGGGATGGTTTGGTCGTTTTGATTAGATGCAAATAAGATGAGGGCGACAAAGTTGCTATGACAGTATGGAAACACGACACAGCGTAAAGGTAAACCAGGAGTCTCACATCCTAACTGCGCCTCTGAGCCAGATTAGCTCTTTGTAATCTAACCTCAGAGAGCAGTTTTGCTGAGTTTAACCTAACAACAAACAACAAGAAACAAGAAAGCACTTACTCGTCTTCTCCACCCATTTGAGAGCAGTCTTCCCTCTTTAGGGCTTTTTCTTGGTGTAATGGAACACTGCCCACCTGTTTCAAAACCAAGTTTCATGCTGTAAAATAAAGATGACAGAATTTAAGTCAGAAAACATCATGGCAGCAGTTAACAGCAATTGATGACATTTCTAGGAGCTGATGGCAAGACCGCTGACACAATTAATGACTGTTAAGTTACAAATTCACTTCATTTTTTGTTTCCTGTACCTATGAAATAAATAGCCTTTGGCTTTTGATAGCCAGTCATGCTGTTACACATAAAATGCTCACATGCCCACAGAGGCCTGATTGACACACAGTTCACATATTAACACAGAAACAGACGGGTTTGTTGCACACCCACCAGTTCACACCCACCCACAGACCCACATGTCCACAAACCCACCCACACACACACACCTATATGCAGTGTCTGTGATTGTGTGAGATTGACACACAGTAAAGTTTTACAGGTGCGCTGAAGCGGATAATTAGCCTGTTAGCTGTGACTAATGAAATCTCCACTGCTGTGCCCTCAACTGCTGCCGGGGCAGAGGCCACTTTCCTGTTTGGATAGGCAACGCTTTAAAGCAGAGCGGAGGGGAGCCAGGAGCCTATATGTGGGCGTGTTCTGTGTGTGTGTGTGTGTGTGTGTGTGTGTGTGTGTGTGTGTGTGTGTGTGTGTGTGTGTGTATTCAGCCAAATATGGGATGAAAGGAGGAAAAGTGAGCAAAAGTCAGTTGAATGAGAGAGCGGAGAGAGTGCAAAAGGATGCAGGTGGACATTTCACTCCAGGGCACCTACATGGAAATAGTGTTTTTAATGAAAGCACACACTGGCACACACACACTCATACACCCTAAGTTAAATAGAAACATAGAGGCTAGAAACTCTAAACTTCAGACTTCTTGGTGATTAGAAATATTGTTTTTTTTAATGAAAAAATACATGTAGAGCAGTTAGATGAACATGAATTGATAAATGATATCTACTTTTGATCATATAAAGCAAAATGATAAGATAATTACCAGGTACCTATATATTCAGAACACAGGTCCATGTTACAATGGATATTTTGTAAAATAATTAATTGTTTTACATATTGTAGTTTAGTGTCCTCTCAGTGTTTTATATAACTAGGAAAAATAACATGAATAACATGGAATTTGCATAACTGATAAAATTATAGAATGAAAATAACAGTTTTTTGTAAAAGCTCTGTTCTCATTAGGTAGATGTAGTTAATTACTTCTATAATTCATAATTCCTGTTAGTGAAGCCTTGTCCTCAGAGCTTGTGATGAGCTGAATGTATGAATGAAAATCAAAATGAAGTTGAAAGAAAAAAAAAAGAAATAGTAATGTAAAAATGGTGAGTGCTGTCACCACAGGCTGTCAGACTGCAGGGGATGTGCTTGTTTCTGTGTGGATTCTTTGCCTGTTACCATCACTGTGCTCTCACTTGTGTCACTGAAATAGAGTAAGTGGTCAACAAGTGTGTGTCTACCTGTATGTGTGTGTGTGTCTGTGATACCAGCCCCCCAAGGAGAGCTGATGAGGGGCTACATACAGCTCACCTCTGACCCTCATGCCACTTCAGGAGTTGGAATGTGCAGATACACACACAGACACACCGACACACACACAGTGCTCCCTTTTGCCTCTTGCTGCTCTGCTGACAGAGCTGATGGCTGCAGTTACGCGGCCTGACGATAAAAACTGATTGATGATTGGCTGAAGGAGCAGTCAGCAGCATGTCAGTGGGTCCTAACCCTGACCTCTGACCTTTGACCTTTCACTCAGGACAGTGGCATGTTATAGGGTTAACCGTGTTATACACGAGGCCTTCAAATGGCGATAGCTTCATCTTATTTTAGTTGGAGGTAATAAACAGTTTGAGTTTCAAAAGGAACAAAGCCATTAACAGCTCAACCTGCTGCGAGCCTGTCCTCACTTTTAACTATATTTAGAAGATGTGTGTAACCGTGAGATGAATTAGAGACATTGTAAATGCATTTAACCCATGATATCAGCTGACTTGATACCTAAAAAAAAAATCTTTTGATGGAAACCATGTAAAATGGTGTGGTCATGCACATTAATGTGCTTTTAGTCACATGTTTGGAGGAACGCTGAGCTACAATTTGCTTTTGTCTTGTCTCTTTTCACCCTTTTGGGTTTGTTGGATTTGGAAACTAACAAGACGCTGGTTATCTGGTGTATGTGAGGTGATGTTGCATTGTGGGAGGGCTGTACTGCTCTCTAGGTGGTACTGTGTGTTAAAGGCCAGTGTCCAAGTGACTGTAACGAGTGGGCAAGATGTTGCCTCAGAGGTGGCTTATTTCGTATGTGTGTGTCCTTGTGTCAGCAACTGATGTGACTTCTGCTTTAGTCATCAGTGCTGTCACCTCTGTGACAAACCTGAACACCCATGTGGAAAACTCCTGCTGAGGCTTTGAAAAAATTGTGTGTGTTGTAATGTTTATATTTTCCATAACATACACTCACACACTTTTGCAGTTGCATAGATTAGTCATAGTCTTTTTTACTGAGTTTTGTGTGTTGAAGAATAAAACTTTTATCATCTTTGTTCTTGTATGGAGCCCCGAGGGGGACAAACTTCAAACTAGTTTCACTGCTGAAGCCTGCTAACACACATACACACATACATCTGCTGAAAACTTTCTATTGTCACGAACTTATACTTGCAGCGGAGAGTTGGCTCCACAGTTTTTTGTTTTAAAAATGTAAACTAAACACTGTTTTGTTCTGTTTTATACATATTGTAAGAGAATAGTGTGTGACCTATGGATGAAGGAATGGAGTGAAAGACAGAAGAACAAAGGCGAAAACCAAAGAGCAGCAATGATGATGATGATGATGATGATGGGGCTTTACGATGTAAAAGTTCTGATGGGAATTTCAGCTGCTGGACCAAAGGAACAAAGCAGATGTATGAGGTTTGTGTGTGTGTGTGTGTGTGTGTTTGAGAGAGAGAGAGAGAGAGAGAGCTTTTAGATCCCTGTTCTCCCTCTGAGGAACAGTAATTGTGATCCATGCTCTGTTAAAACCTACAGCCCACTGGGACCAGCATGAAGACATCACACGCGCACAACTGCTTGGTCTTTGCTGCAGTGGACCAATGAAGACATCACGCACTTGGACAAGTGCTGTCACTTTACCTGCCCTTACACCCCGTCCATTCTGCTCTTACAAATCTGGATTACTCCTCGCTTCCTTTCTTCCTTTCATCTTTCCTTTCTAACAGCAGAGGTTTCCTCTTTTGTCTCAGGGGAAGTGCTTTGCAGTACTGGGACTGACCTCAGGGGGGAGCTCTTTCTCATTTTGATCAGATGGGAGGTAGAGCAGCTGCACAGTCTCTGCCTTATTTTTGTTTACTATGTGGTCTGTTATAATACTACGGAGAATATAATTATAGAAAGATTTTTAAAAAATGTTGTTTTGAATTTTTCAGGTAGGATTCAGTTGCTCGTATGGTTTAGAAAAATCTCAAATTAAATAAACCATTAAAAAACCCATTGGGTGTCTAAAAAATGCATTGACTCAAAGCTGAAAACTGTTGTTTTTTTGCAGCTCATAAAAGTTGACATTTTGGAGATACGCGGTTTTCACAGGATGAAAACAATGTGATAGTTTGTTTTTCGATGAAAATAAGTTGCAATAGTTTGTTTTTACATCAAACTACTCATTTTATTGGCTAGTGTGTGCTTAAACGTTTCTTATATGGGGAGCACTGGTGGCCTAGGGGTTTAAGCCACTGATGGTGTAATCGCAGTGTCCCAGATTCAAATGCTGTAGGGGACCCTTGCTGCATGTCATCTCCATTTCTCTCACCCTGCTCTGTCCGTCTAATACAGCCTGAAATGGCCAAAAACACTTTAAAAAGTGGTTTAGATTTTGCTCAAAAGAGTATTACATTAGAGCAGTGTTATACGTAATTGTATAATTTTCATATTTATCTTTGTAATGTAAGCTGTTTTAAAAACTAGAGACAGCATCTTGGGTGTGAATGCCCACAGTCAAGTCAGGCTTGTCCCAGAAATGACCTGCTATGTTTATGAAGATTTCTCCCATTTTTGCCTAATTTTGTACTTAAATAAACCAGGGTGGTGATTCGTAGACTTGATGACTGCTAAATGTGGTTTTATGTTTTAGTTACGAAAAAGCACAGTAAAAAGCCGAGCTATTTAAGGCCAATCTCAATTCTGTCTGTTAATTAAATTCAACAGAGAGTCAACTTCCTTTGAAGAAAGGCCGTTAAAATGTTTGGGATATTTCCTCCGCATTTGCTTTCAAAAATAACCAAACCCCGAGACCACAGTCGACATAAAGTTTCACCCTCGAGAAACATGAAAACTTTTTGAAGAGACGTGGAAGGAAACAATCAAGATAAATCTGAAACCCAAAAGGGTAAAGGAACACACACACACAGTCATTGCTTGGCAGGGTACTGAGGCCAGTGCCATAAGTTGCATTTCATGTTTTATGTTCATGTATGCAGGGTAACCATGAGGAGAGAAAATAAACCAAAAGCTATTTTGATTGTCAGCACATTTCAGCACGTCCCTGCCCAGTGAGGAAACGATTAACAGACTCTACATATTATGGATTTTAAGAGGGCAGGAGAATGACTTAATAGTTATTGTTTCATGTGGCTCGGCCAATGTGATGATTTCCACTTTGTAGTTTTGTCGACTTCAGATCTGTTTATTTTGTGGACTTTGTTTCCCAAGAATTAAACAAAATCTCTGCATGCATCATCACCTTGGACTGAAGTGTTAGATGCAAAGGTTAATGTCACTTGTATGCGTGTGTATTAAGTATGGAAGTAGAGTCTGTAGTTAGCCTGCCTCAGCGCTCAGACTGGAGGATGGAGCATAGCTATATCTAAAGGGAAAAAAGAGCAATAACTCTTCTGAAGCTCAGTAACTAACATGTTTATTTAACCTGTACAGAAACAGAAAAGCAATATTGACTATTTTTGTATTTTGTTTACGATTTAGAAATGTTGATGAGTGTTTACTTCACCATCTGTCATGCCATGCTAGCAGTTTAATTTTAACAAAGTAACAATTAACAGAAATTAGCACAGTTACCTACATTATGCTCTTTAATGGGCTGTTTACTGTGTGAAAACCTGAGAAATCTTTTTAGATATCCATCAAAGAAGAACTCTAATGCTGAGAGAAGGCTGCTGGGAGGGAGAGAGCTTGCAGGATGTCATGTTAGTGGTTGTTATTGTGGTTAAAATGACTACAATAATAAATGATTAGAGAAAGATTTGATTGCGCAGTCTTAAAATCTGTCGGGCTTCCTGTTCCACATTGTGTCACCTTTTGGAATTAAGCTGACTGATGTGTTGTTTCTCCGCCCTCTGTCCATCCCGGGGACCTGTGTGTGTTTTTAGTGCTTAAGGAAGCTCAGCTATTGGTTTGTGAGGGCTTGTGGTTTGTGTGCATGTGTATGAGAGAGAACAAGAGAAAGTGAGTGTTGTATTTGTGAATGCCACTTCTGATCAGCTTTGTAATGGAAAAACCAGGACAAACTCAGGAGGTCAGGAAAAACGAATATTCACCTTCAGTTTTATGTGCGTTTAATGTGCCATGATTCTGGTCAGAGTACTCATAAGGTATCTGTACATTTTAGTTTGGCGCAGACACACACACACACACACACACACACGCATGCACTCACCTGGCAGATGTACTTGTTACAGTTTAATAGCCATGCAAGAGCACTTAACCCTTACATAGTTTGCAGGGTCATGACATGCCGTAACAGTCTCTAATGGAAAGAATGTAAAGGAGTTCTCCATATATTGTTATGTTCTGATACATCTCAGCAGATATAACAGTGGACAGTATGGCTGATGATGATTCCTGATCTTCATTCCTTCCATCCTATACCTTTTCCTCCTTTCTCTTCTTAATTCTGAAACTCTGTGCAGTACTGACCATTCCTTTTTAATTACTGATGTTTGGCATCATCCGTCAAATTACAGCTTAAGAATTTGGCGCAAGATCTTATCAGCGGTGACTTTTAAGGAGTGAACAGGCGTGTATTGGTTTACTGTCTTGCTTGAGGACACTTGATGGATGTCTGTTATAGTGGTCAGTGCTACCTATCAGTTTGATAGAAAAGGCTCAGGACCACTAGTGTGCTACCCAAGTCGTGACATGGCTTTCAAAGGTATTTAATGATAATGTTCGGTTATCTAGTTACTAAACAGCCCTGCTCCGTGAAAATATGCCTCTGCTGTGTTTCAACTGACTGATACCCTGACCTCAACAACACTGGGGTTTAAAAACACTTTTACTCCCTAAGGTGCAGTTGAAAATGTTTCAGCACCACAGGCAGCGGTTTGCTCAGTTTCTTAGTTTTTCGTGTCTGTACATCTAAAGCTGTAGGCTTCATCAGTAATTCATCCTTACCCCTGTAACCTCAGACTTGGTCTCAGCAAAGCTGCGTTACCCCAGTCAATCCAGGGTCCAAGACGATACTGATGACATTAGATGATAATGATTATGATGATGATGATGGTGATGGCTAATGGTAAGTTGTGATTGGCCAGAAGCAGATGGGTTGGTTAGGGTTAGGCTATGACGACATCACAGTACGAGAGGAGCATTATGAGAAATCTGATGATAAAACCAGTCCTACATTCACCCACACACACTCACACTTTCTCACATACAGACAAATGGAGAGAAAGCGAAAAACCCACATACCTCCCACAGTCTTACAGCGTCTGGGCCTTATGGGGCTAATCTCACTGGTTCCCAAAAAAATAAGCAAAAACCCCTGAATGTTTATCTCTGTTTTGCCCATACACTGTCTGCCCTTTTCTTTCTCTCTTTTTTTTTTTTGCCTTGCCTTATTTCTCAGCCAGGCTTACATGAGAACATTTTCAGCAACTCATTTTATTTTGATTTGGGATGACATAAATGTGCTTGTGTCTACCTTCACACTTAAATGACACGTGTGAAACAAAGATAAAGACAAGCAGCCTGTGTAATAGCATAGAAAAGTTTATAATGATTCATAACACTCATCCATTTTCACTTCCTTGGTGCAGCCATTTTTACTGAAATAGTAACAGAACCCTTTGAATTTCGAATTTATGTCAACAGAAGTAGCACATTAAAGAGTTTGACCCTCTTCATCAAAAGTTCTGCACACTAAAACGGTTGGATGCAACTTCAACCTATGACTATTTTCCTGGCCTTAACCCCACAATCTGTTTGCAATGGGGCAGTGAAAATTGAGCCACTAAAACAGTTGGAAATAGACCTATTGAACGCTGTCAATGATAGTGGTTACTTAAGCTATGGCTCAGCACCCAAAATAAGTCACAGGCCATTTTTTTTTCTTCTTTTTTGCTGGTTGGTCTCCATGTGACAGTCGCAGCCAAGGTCTCATTTGGGTCCTGAGCAGAGAGAAACCTTGAAATGGAGTCTTTATATCATCTGAATGTCATTAAATACAGTCCTGAAAATGTGTGAGTGGTAGGATATTTGAGCAGAAGTGAAAGGAATGTCACATCATAAGTGTAAGGGAGGCCAGATGACCCCCATGCGTTCACTGTTGGTAAAAGTATCAGCCAGCGTTGACACACCACAGGTCCTCTCTCCGCATGTGTGTGTGAGCAAGCTAGTATTTAAATGTTCTTTTCAGCTGAGACGCTAAGAAAATTGATATGTACGGTGCGATCTAAGCTGTTATCATTATAACCCAGGACATTTTTAAGGTATAACAGAGTTAGAGCTTAGCATACAGTAGATATTTAATGACACAGCTCAGTTACAGCTTTCTTTTTGCCTTTAAAAGGGCAGTAAGGAAGATTTTCAATACTCCAAATCATCAGGTGAAGGTTGTGATTAATGATTTGATCAATACCAATGATTCAGTGACTTCTTCATATAATGTTCTTGATTTCAAAATACTTTCTGGTCCACACTGGCAAACTTAACAATTACTGGGATTGTTCCCAATTTTATACAAGTTGCATCATGTAAAATGATGCTGGATTCATACTAAATATGTGAATTCATTAATCAGTCATCCATGCACTGTGTGGGAGGGAGAGCTGTCCAAACCTGATGGAGATAATGTTTTAGCAGATCAAGTCTATTTATTAAGTTTTATTTAGGTAGCCCATAATTTGAAAAAAATTTGCTATGATCCAACACTCTCTATCTGTAGACGCTCAATAGGAAACCACAAAAAAGCCTTTAATGAGGAAAAACCTAAGGAAGAGCAATCAATAAATAATCCATAAACAGAGTATGTAAGAGCTGATTGCTGATTGAATCACTTAATTCAGTTCAAAGATTTATGGTCATTGACTGTGTAGTTCGTTCTTTTTTCTTTTCCCCTCTAAGATACTGTAAGGTTTGTACAACAGTAGGTGAAAGCATCACTATTCAATCGGCCACAGATTCAGTTCAGTAGTATCTTCAGTCTATTCACAGTTCAAGTTTGAAAAATCATGTTCAGTTCAGTACAAAACTGGCCCACACAAGGACTGAACATATGGCTAATAGTTCAGCAGCCTGTTGTATGTGACTGAGTTATCGGGTTATGAGAGTTTCTGTGACTGTCACAGTCTTTTAATAAGCTTTTAATGTGAAAGCAACGCACTGTTTTTCACAGCTGAGCTGACAACAGTGTTCTCAGTCACCAGTGAGGATTTGGTCAGTGACTAGTGGCGATTCATTTTGGTCTGTTCAGTTTAAAGATTTGCTGTAAACGACTTGTTTGTACATGTCCTGAACACCTCTAGTTCCTACAACATTATGGCTTATAAAGATCATATAGGCTACTTTTAAGTACAAGGAATGAAAATGTAGTTTTGGGGGAAAGTCTGTGCATAATGAGTGAAAACCTAACTTCAACTATGATCACGTTCATGTTTATACTTAAACCGAAGGGCGCTGTAGTCCTTTGTGGTTTGAGGAAAATTGCACAAAATGTGGGTTTTCAGATCCCACAGAAATACATGGCTGTCATAAAAAAAATACAGAAGACAGTTCAGTTTGCTTCAATTAACCATGATAATCACCTCAGTGTCAGTACTTTCCAGGGAGTCCTGTTTTTCTTCATAAACATTTGACGGACAGTGATCCTTGCACAGGTCCACGGGAAGTCAACCAGCTTTTGGCCCACAAACAAAAAAGAATATGAATCAGAGAGGTTTTGTTTCAGGATTATGCCATAGAGAGGAAATTAGAGGGCATCAAGCATATTGTATTTGATAATATCATAAATCATGTGGTGCTTGTATTTAAAACCCCTTCTGGTGGGTTTAAACCAACAATCCAAGAAAGTGCAAGTGTTAGTTCACCACACGATACTGTTCCAGGGTATATTAAGAAACTGTACACTCCTGTTAAATCAGAAGTAAAAGCTTTTGAAATCATTTCTCTATCTAAGTAAGTAAATAGTAATGTTAATGTGTCATACAGTATCTTTCCCCTGTGGATGCAATTAACACACACACAATCACAGACTCACACAGCCATGCCATGTAAGAGGCATGTCTCCTCCCGGTGTTGCTGAGAATAACCAGATTATTTTATCTAGAGATACCAGCTCCTTTGGACATGGTAGGGATGGAGCGAGCTCCCCACTTCTCTGTCTCCATCTGTCTGTGTCCCTCTGACTCTATCTCACAGTCTGTCTCTGTTCCCCTTTCACTTTCAATAAAAAATATTACGAGACATCTTAAAGTTAGTGAAGCCTGTGCGCACATGTTGTGTGTAGTTGTACAGGCGTGTGTCTTTGTGTCTATTAATGGACAAAGGCAAGAAAATGTGATCTTATGGTAACAGCATCTGAGGGCTCACATTTTGCCTGTCAAAAAATTTTATTAGCAATCTTTTTGGATGACGTGAAAGTCACGGGGTAAAGGGTGAGGGGTCTTCGATGGGATGGACGGTTGAGTATTGGTGATTGTAACAGGAATTTGCAGATATTGCAAATTACAGTTTCAAAGAAAAGGAAAAGCTCATACTTATAAAGAACCTCAAAGCAAAGCAGGTTTTCTGCTGAACTTGGTAAATTTATGGCTAAAGACAGATGACAGTGGGGTTGATTTGTTACTACATTTTCTAAAGATTTTCATTCATCTGGCCCAAGGTGCTTGGATATGAACATTACAAAAACTACAAAAAACATTCAGAGCAGTACTTACACAGTGGTAAAAATAATACTGTACCATGCAGTAATAAAAAGGTGAAGCCTCTACTGTCAAGGCTGCTAGAAATGTAAAATACAGCATGTAACAGAGAAAATACAAGAGAAAAGTCAACATGTAGCACTCCTGCCCAGCTCTGTAAAATCCAGCTTTTTCTTGAATAACAGGAAGCATATCTCTGATACTGTCTTGTCTCATTTTCAATGTCCAGCTATCATCTATTTGTGTTTAATCATCCTCTCATTTATCTTCTGCTCTTTTTTCCCCCCTCCAACTGTTTTCTGTGTATGTAATCTTTTCCCTTTCGGAGGAGCCTTGCCCTTTTCATCTCTGTAGGAGATAAGAGTGAGGACAGGGGAAAGACTCACACACATGCACAAGGAGATGGGAGGAGTCAGTATCACATTAATGAAGAGACTCATTATCAAATTTATGAGGGCTGGAGTCACCAAGCCCCATCACTCTGCTGCTATGAGACAAGTAGTGAAAGAAATGCTGACGGAGAGATTGAGAGAGGCAGAAGAAGGATGAGAGGGAGGGCGAGATGGAGATGAAGGCAGAGAGGGATCTCAGTGATAAAGACGGTATTAATGGTTTTGTCTCTTGCTCGGTTTTACTCTTTTTCTCTCCCTCACACCAACAAACACACACAGTCAGCTGCCCTTTCCTCAGTGTGTTTTCCTAAGACACTGATACTCCCCGCTTCAAAGAGCAGAAATGAACTTTTGCCATGTAAATGCGGCCCGCTTGTTTTCTCACACACTCTTCCTCTGCGGTTTTCTCTCTGTGGTCTTTCATCCTGCCTCTCTGTCTCTTTGACAGCCTCAGAGGAGCAGAGGAACTGAATCTAAAATAACCTCATCATGGTTATCATATTCACACACACACACACACACACACATAAACGCACTCACACAATAGAAAGACACACTGACTCACATAAAAACACTTTTGTTGTACCTGGCCAAGAAACCAACTTAAGAAATCGCTCCAATCTCTTTGGCTTCTGAGGAAGGGTGTACACCAGGAGCGTCCAGTCCACAACCACCGCTGCCTGGGAGGAAGGAAGAAGCTTCTGCATATGTAATAGTGGAAGTGCTCCACAAGATCTGTTTAGTGGGCTCATACATTTAACATCACAGCTAAAGAACTGAACGGATGTCAAAAACTGAGGTCCTGGCTAAGGGCCTCGTGTCTCGTCAGTCTGATGCCAGTGAAACCGCAATCACTGCTGCAGCAATATTTCAATGAGACTAATTTTGCCAAGCAAATATATATGTGTGTGTGTGTGTGTGTATTTGCTTCTTTAGTTGGTCCAGTTCTTGAAAATTACTGTGGTGATCATAACTATACAGTTATGATAGTTTGGGTGAAAAATATGTAGTTTCATGATTTGCACAGGTGAGATCTTTACAGTGTTTTGGAGCCACTTGTGATGCTGGAGGAAATGGCAGTGGCAGCAACATTTTGTGTGTGTGTGTGTGTGTGTGCAAACTGTGAACACTGGGGCATAAAGGTGTGACTGTATCTATAGTATCAGTGTGTCAGACAACTCTTACGCATGCAGTAAGTGCAGTAATGATACTGTTGGCTGCTATCAGACCAGGTCTTGAAGCCTGAGGCCGTGACAAAGATACATGACACAGACGCTGTTCATCTTTTCTCACCCTCTCCAGCACTTAGAGTTCGATAAAAGCACACAGGCCCACCGCTTAGCCGCATGCTGTTCGACAAGCACGCATTTGACTTTAACACTCACGCTGTGTAAGGTTGGTTAGAGCTACTGCATCAGGTGTGACAGTGTCAAACGTCGCTCACGCCAGCACATTAGTGTGAAAGTGTAAAGGCTATTTGTGTGTCTGGGAGTGAGGGTAGATGCACTTTGGAAACAAGTTTGTAACGTGTGTGTGTGTGTGTGAGAGAGAGAGAGTGTTTTTTCTTCTTTTTTTTTTAAATCAACATTTCATATAACGTTTCCTTCTCTCAAAAATCTTCTTACTTTTGAGCAGATGCCTATATGAATCTTTCTTTGATTGAGCCTGGCCAACTGCCTTCGCATGTGAATGACACAACAGTAATGTCTTGATATAATTCTTGGTGATTTTAAAATAAATATTGGAAGTTTGTCATTTTGATAAGGAAGTTTTGAATGTGTGTATTTCTCAGGAAATTTTCTTCTGAATTTTACAGCAGTTTCTGCCCTTGTAATGGATACATATATGATTTTAGTGTTTCTGCAGGCCATATGGTTGCCTCAGTCAATTTGACCAGTATTATAAGACATGTACAAAGGAAATTTTTTTTAGGTCATGGTTTTGAGCTCATAAACACGATGAACAGTCTTTAAATCTCTGTTGGTTTGAACTGTATAATAAGGTGGAAATTGAATGAACTACTACTAAAATCTTACAATGAAATATTTGTGCTTCAGATTTAATTCTTTCATTGTTATTGGAGAGTTTATGGGAGGAAAAGGTCAAAAAAATCTAAATCATACTCTCAACAAACACAACTCCAGACAGTGTAAGGTCACTCCGGTCCATGTTTTGAACCCAGTGGGAAATTGGCATGTTTCTGCTCTACCTTTGTGTGTGTGCGCGTGCGTGTGTGTGAGCACATGTAGTGACCACGTACTGGTCCAGCCATGTGGGTGTTATCTGATGAACAGCTGATGGTGCTTATAGCAGAGTTTCCCCATCGAGTGCCTTTCCTGCACACTGTAAATCTCACTAATAAGGCCCGGGCGCCTGGCAAGCCCCCTCCGCTTTACCGTCGGGTGATAAATAACCACGGCCTCGCCGACCGGACAGCGACCGGACTGAGCCAACTGACTACAAAGAGAAACAGCAATCCCAGAAGTTAGGGGTAATAACTGTGGATAGCAAAGACTCAGGATACACTTTGTGATATCAGAGAGAGGAAAGCCATGAAGAAGATAAATGTGTGTATTTGTCTCTGTAATTGTGTGTAATTAAAAGGTCAGAGATAGGATACGTGTTGCAACAAGGAGGGTGGCAGCTTGTCTTCCTCTGTCCAAGCTTGTGTGTGTGTTGTTTTAATGAAAATCTGTTTAGTTTCTGTGTTTCTAAGGTAACGACTGATTGCCCATGGAGACAGCCGTCTGACGGAATGTCCTCACCCCCGCAAGCTCATTAATTACACACCCAAGCACACACACGGAACACTTATCACCTATCTCACGTATGCGTATGAAGGTTGAAGTGATACACACAAGTCTGGTAGAATCAGGAGAGGCACAGAGGAGTGATAGGGAGGTGGAGGGGAAGACATAGATAGAAGGAGGGAGGTTCGGAAGAGGGGAGTCTGGGAGATGAGGGGGAGGAGAGGATTCAGAGAGAGGGGACTGTTGAGTTGTTGTAATGAATGACTTTCAGGGTGAGAGGAAGTGGCAGGAGGTCAGCATCATAACCTATGATCCCAACTTGCAGACTGATTTTAGACTCTTCTGAGATCTGTCACTGTGATAATTAATGAAATAATGAATTTGGTTGTTTGCATATCCAGCAGAAAAAAACTTGGTGTAATTTGTAAGTACCTTGTTCATTTTTTGGAGCTTTTCAAATGGCCACACCAGAGTTCACTTTATTTTTTTCAGTTTTCACTGCTCTCTTAGTTATTTCTTTGTTTTTTAGGCTTTTCCTTTGTCCAGAATTTGTAATTTGATCGTAATATATTTAAGTTTTGTTGGCAGAAAATTAAACAATTCAGGTAAAATAATTGTTCCTGTAACTTTCAGCCCATCCACCTCAGAGACCTCTGGTCAGCAGCAGATTTGTCCACGGTTAGAAATGTTTTAATGTCTGTTTACCAGAACAGACTCTCATTGGGCCTGCTCGTATTACCAGCCAGCTAACGCTGCACACAACACTGAGAAAAGCGTGTGTGTGTGTGTGTGTATATACTGTATATGTGTGTGTGATGATGATGATGATGATGATGAAGTCTACTCACAGAGGAAGTATTTGGGTGGACCGTGAGCCCATGGCCCACTTCCAGTTTCCTGGTCTGGTCAGTAACCATGCAGAGTCGCTGTGCCCCATCAAGAATGCATTAGCCCTTCTCATGTGCCCCCACATGCCACGAAGGAAAGGTTTTATTAAATTACGTGTGATTCCTCTGTTTTTGAATGTCATGCATCATAAACCTGGCTGTAAATGGTCAAACACCATGTGGAATGTTATGCACGTTTAAGATGGATGATATGAAGCAAACAAAGCATTGCATACAGTTGAACCTTGCTCATGTGTTGTTTGGATGACTGCAACATACTGCTGGTCTCATGGTTGTTCCACCAGTTTACCATCTACCATCAGCGAAATCAGTATTACAAGATTTTTCATCTGAAAGTTGCATTCATTATTTTGGGCTGTTAATATTAAAGGCATCATGTTAAGTTTTTGACTAGTGTCCCTTTCAAGGAATACTCTGATGAGTACTGTGTTTGTGTCTTATGCTCTTCCAGCGTAACAGCCTCACAAACATGTGTGAGGCAGCATACATTTCCACAGACTGCAAACTCTAATACAAGTGTGTGGTGTATGCAAATTAAAAAATGTGAAGAAGAAGATAAAAGCAGCTGGCATTTTCCCCAAAGACTGGCCATGTCTGTGGCAATGAGGAAGGGAATACATTTAACACATATGTTAGATCTCAGGGACACTGCATGTAAACACAATTGTTTGCAAGAAAAAATCTGTAGTCTACCGTAGTCAGTCAAGCTAGTCCTACAATATCTCAGCTTTTAAAATAGCCCCATCACTGTAATGTAAGAACCAGCCTTTAAATCGCTTGATTATGTAGCAACTGTCTCATTGATAAATTCCATGGTCCTTGTTGCTTTAATCATCAATAAAATGAAGACTTTTCATATTCAGGTTAGATGTTGGCACAAAAGTTGTGATGGGTGAAAAGAATGTTTTTAGATTTGCTAATGACCCATGTTTTACCCAGAATGCCTCAGATACATCCACACTCGCTGCTCTGTCGGCCTCATAACCCTGTCTGTGAAGCAGACACATATGCACACGTTCATAGACACACAAACACACACACAGACAATGATGTATGTGTGAATAATAAGGTGTTAATTCTGGAGGTGTTGCCAACATGCTGTCACCCCCCCCCCCCCCCTCCCACCAGCACACTAAAGGACCGACGCACAGCTCTTGTTAGACCCTTCCACTCATTTCCTCTTTTTTCTTCTTTCCCTTGCTGTCTTTTAAAATAAGTAAGTGATTTGGCCTTTCCTGCCACAACCTCTGATAGCTTTATACAAAACAGTTGCAGCCTTGTCTGACTCACACACACACACACTCACATGCACACTCATATTCCCTAGTAAGAAGTCTGTTATATCTGATTGTCTTGAAAGCGCATGACAGTGTGCTTATGTGTTTGTGTGTTTAGATCAGTGATCCAGATTGGACAGCGTCACCTCTGGGCCTCACTGGCTGCTGCCCCAACACACACACACACACACACAGACTGCATCTGCCCCAACTTGTGATTGACTGGGGAGTTTCGAGCCCTAATGTGCTTGATGGTGGTGTGTAGGTTAGAGGGTGTTGGCTTTCAGTTGTGTCAATGTGCATTTCCTGCTGTTTCAGGTGCAGATTGTCTAGGATTTGGGGCTTTCTCCTTTCAACACCTTCTCTCTCCTGCTGATGACCACAGATAACACTTCCCACTGCCTCACTCCGTCTTTTCCCTCTCTTTCATCCCCCTCCTCCCTCACTCTCTGCCTTTGCGATAACGCTACTTGTGGGGATGTTTACCTCTAGATAAATTTATTTTGACTGCTTATGTGCCCCTGTGCCAGTGGTGCTGTGTGTGTGTGTGTGAGTGTGAGCGAGTGGTGGAAGTTGCTGACAGACATGGACAACAGGGCAATAAGAACACAAAGAGGGCTGGCCTGGGGGACTTGAAATCTCATGTGTGTGTGAGTGTGCGGTAATGGGCTGCTTGGACTAGACCTCTTTTGATCCCCCCATGCCACCTCAATTAGGAAGTGTTGTGCACAAAGAGATCTGTTCTCTGAACTTGATAATGAGACACCTTAGACCTCTGGTCAAAATGTAATTTTAGCCCTCGCCGTTACACAGACACAAATAGATGTGTCTGTATTTTCTACATGTGCTTGCATTTCAAGGAGCTTGTTTCTGTTTATGATGTTAATCTTTTTAGAAGTTTCTTTTCAAGGAAGAGTTTACAGGCAGCGCATATAGCACAGCTATGTTGCCCACATCTGCTCCGTGTGTGTGTGTGTGCGCGTGTGCCTTTTGGGTGGATATGTACGTGTGGCACAGCAATGCATGCTTATGTGCTAACTTGGCAAAGAAGCATTTGCATTTTATTAGTTTCTGTCTTTGCATCTGTTGGATGTTTGCTATGTTATATTTAGCGTTTACATCCCTATGTCTGAAATTAGCCCTGCCACGGTGGAGCTAATTCTGGGAAATATATGCTAAAATAAGGTCCACATAAAACACATTCTCTGGTTTCCGCTCGCCTGGCTCTCTCTGATCACTCTGCTGTAACCTGCTAATCACAAGCAGCATGGCAGCATGCTGGTCACAGCCCACTATGTTTAGTGTTTACAAGGCTGAAACACGGCCTCGTTTAGACATGCTGTGCTCATATAGGCAGAGAGACAACAGATGCAAACACATACACCGATATACACACTTTTTTGTACTGTATGTATCCATGCATGCAGCCCACATGCACGCAACATACACTAACTGCCCCTCTCTGTTGTTGTAATTGGATTTGAGGTAAGACAGTACATGTCCTCAGACTGCAATATGAGGAAGTTAACACAGACATAAGCGTATCTGTGGCTGGACGCTGACATTTCAGAATAAATTGGAGCGTAATTTTAGATTTCTGACCATATAACTTAAAGACCATCATTCTCCACAACACTGAATAATGTGTGTTGCCGCAGTACGAGGAGCATAATTGGATCTTTACAAGTTGCTGTATCATCAGTTTGAAAAGTAGTTTATTCGGCTTGTTCCCTCTCCTCCCTCAGTTCACTTAAGGAGAAGACAAAAGGGATTAGACAGGAAGTGTAAGTATAGCATTTCACTGAATCTGAATCACCAGTAATTGACGTGAGTAATGATGTGAGTAATTGAAGCGAAGCCTGCAAACTAATACAGGCAGCCCAACTTGGGTTTGCTGCCACACTCACCTGGCACAGTCCACACCGCTCACCTGAAAGCTATGGCTGCCACCGCTGCTGCTGTGTTTCCTATAACATTTCCTAAGTTACCATCTTCAAGCAATACCAGCTTCTTCTCACTCTCCTTTCCTCTCCTTGCTCTGTGGGCCCCTGTGGCGTTACAGAGCGTGACGTCTACGGCAGTCAGGGGAGTCGTAGCCGTGCTCCTAAATTAAATACAACTCTCAGAGTGGAGAACACTCATGGCCACACACACGCTGACAGCGCACTAACAACGCTTCTATCATCAAGACATACACATGTGCTGTAAAGAGAATATACTGTAGGCAAACACACACACACACGTATGCAGTGAGGGATGGATAGCCGAGCAGAAAGACATAAGTACGCTCATTCACATGGACACAAACAGTTTGTGTGTGTATGTGTGTACTTCTCATGTTTGTGTTGGTGAAAGTCCACTGAATTTATCTGTTAGCACTCCGAGGCCAGTGTGTGTGGGATCCAAACACAGTGGAGTTATGGGATATTAGGTCAGAGGTCAAGGCTGGGACCACAATACAGTGTGTATTGTGTGTGAGTATCTGTGTGTATTGGAGGAGTGATGAAACAGTCTCGTCAGGGAGGGCGCTCTGCACGGATCATCAGGCGTGTGATGGAAGGTGTTCACGAGGAATTTAGATTAGCGCTGAGAGAAAACAAATGAGAGGAGAAGGAGGGAGGAGGGATGGGGGAGTGTAAGGTGACCTAAGAAATATCAGCTCTGTAGAGACTACCGTCTACGAGCCCTTCAACAAGCCGCTTCACCCTCAGTTCCTGGTCACTGAGAAGTGGACAGTTTGTGTTTATTGAGATAGTATTTCAGGTTATGAGCGGTGAAGGCAGTGGAATGAACAGCAGATTCTACTGTGTTAAGTCTGTCTCCGCTCTGAAGCCACCTAGCATCCGAGACCCAATCTGAGACTTGAATCTGCTTGGGTCCAAGTTATATTCTGTATAATCAGGTCTGACAGGGACCTGTGTTGTCTTGGATCCATCTGAAAAAATGTGTTGAGGTTAGATGGAGAGTTTAAACTGCTTGTTACTGCTTGTTAATTGGTGGTGCATCATGGTTCTGCCAGTGTATGTGTGCCCTGTGTTAGGGTCTGACTGTACTCAGGACTCTCTCAGCTCTGGTCTACTATTTATTTTTTGTAAATCTAATTTCTGCATGTAAAGTTTGAGTATGTTTTCCATATGTCTGTTTGGATTGTGAGACCTCTGGCATGACTGTACGGAAATTGCTGTATGTGCTGAACTTAGCTGTAATACCAGCCTTGCAAGTGGTGAAAGTCTTTTGTTATTTTCTTTTAAGCTGCTTTGCCCATGAGGGCCTTAAAAGTACAGGTGTCTTTTTGCATCTTTGAAGCAAAAAATAGTTTAAAATCAAAAATCATGTTCATGTTTGAAAAAGTCATCAACTAAAATCATAACAAGTAAAATAAATCTGTGCACCAGCCAGACTGATGAAAGCCTTTCTTTTTACATTTCTGTTATTTTCACCCACCAATGCTGCAAGTGCAAAGGAGTGAATTTTAGGGTTCATTAGAAATCCAGCAACAGCTCGAACACAGAAAGATACATATTTTTGTTAGATGTTAAATATACACTGAAGGCAAGTCCGAGATGTGAAGTCATGCATGAAAATATGTATGAACGTTGGTGGGAATGTGAGAGAGAAAGAGAGAGTTAGAGAGACTGTAACTCTTTTGGGTGAGCAGGGTTAATAACGCATCACCAGAACCACCAGGTCATAACCTCTGCTCACACTCCATTTTATTTCAATTACAGACTCGAAGCCCTAGTATCTCTGCACATATATGTGTGTCTGTGTGTGGACTGAGATGGAGTGTGAATGGTGTTTATTTGGTCATGGGTCTAAACCGGATGGCAAGGTGTGGGTAACAGCAGCACTGGGAGACGATATCAGGAGTATACACACACACACATGCATGTGCAACCATCAGTAGTATGGTCTTACTGGGAGAGGAGCTCATGGTACATTAGCGTCCGAATGCCGTGTCCTTCCCAGCAGCGTCTCCCGTAGTGGGTTGGTCGTGGGAACGGAGCATGTTCATACGAGGAAGCCGACAGGCAGGCGTTGACAGGAGACTTAATTCAGTGGTGCCTGTCGAGGCGCTCTTGACTCCATTCTTTATTTCTTTTCTCTCCTTTTGTCCCATCTCATGTTGTCCTCTTCATTGCCAGTTGAAAGAGAAAAGAATTATGAGCTGTTTTTTTTATCACCTATGAATTGATCTTAACATCAGTCTTATCACCAGACAAGAACGATATTGGTGGATTCTGCAAAACCTTGAGTTTGAATCAATTTGTATTATATTATTGATAAAAACGAAATCATTACCAGAAGCCACTAAGTTAAGGATTCAGTCCACCAAAGTGTTACTGTTTTGTAAACCAACAGACGGATGTAGGTTGTTTTTAAATTCCTCAACTTTTAGTCAAGTCCAGTCTTATCTCAGTATAGTGCATATTTCAGTCTCAGTTTTAGCTTACTAAAATATACATTTCACATAGTATAATTGTGTAAAGCTGTTATCCTGACCTGACAGTTACCTTTGCTACCCAGATTGCACATACCACCCGTATAATATCACAGAGGTAAGTGTTTGTCAGCAGCAGTTTAATATTCCCTGATGGTAACACAACTGGCATCACACAAACAGCCACAACTGTAAACAAACACAAACAGAGGCCGCATACGTGTCTGAGCAGAGCCCAACCAGAAACCAACAGTGACCAGTGGTTACAGATGAAACAGATGAACCTTCCTCTCCCTGCCGGTCTCATCTGTCCCCCCTGCCTCCGTGAAGATCCCGACTGGGATAGTCTCGCCTCACTGCAGGTGTAAGTGTAAGCTCGGGTGTGACTGAGGAGAAGCCAGAGGGAGGCTGAGAGAGAGAGAGAGAGAGACCCATAGAGCTGAACCGACCAGAGCAGAGAAAGAGAGAGAGATGTGTGGGCAGATTAGACTTGCCCTTGGCGCCTGTCTGTGGTTCCAGAGAACTGATGTGTCACCCACATCCTGAGGGTGCTGACAGCAAAGCTGGGGAAAAGAAGTTGTTGATGCTACTTGGAGTTATTTTGCTCTTTTTATGATCTGGGAAGCTTTGTCTGTGTTTTGTCCTCACAGGAATAGATAGACAAAGTGTAGCCATAGTCTTCTTTAAGTAGCTAGTTTATAGTTTTAAACTTAGAGTGGATATTGTCAGTGTTAATTGATTTGAGTTTTTTGTTACATCATAACATCTCAGACAAGTTTTGGCTTGGCAACGTACCACCCAAAGATAAAAAATGTATTCATACTGAATTATGGGAAAAATTGTGTATAAATCATTAAACAGGACCTTTAATGTGAATATCTCCCACTCACGATGCCATTTCACAAAGTGTGATGCAACTTAAATGAGGAACTTGAAAATCAGACTCAAAGCTTAGAGGTAACATTTAATGTAAGGGTATGGTTTATTACAACATGAGTTGCATTTTGTTTGTGTGACTCTTGCCATGGTTTCTGATGGTTATGATAACACTTCAAACCTTGTCTTCTCTCCAAATGACTTGCTGTGACAGAGACAGCGAGCGATGGAAATAGAGGACTCAGAGCTGCACAACTTGTTTCTGTTCCCTGCTCTGACCTGATGTTCTCAGCTCTGCTGCTGAATGTTAGCAAAATCAGCTAAACCATTTTTTTAAACAGCATGCAACCGTCTTATCATCCAGTGTGATTGACTCTTCAACTGACAAACTTTGTATCTGAACTGTGATCAGGATGCCCACTGTTTTTTTGAGTGTGTGAAAATGTGATGATTTGACGTCACAGACAATGAAGAAAGGCATTAACATGACGGGTTTACAGGTTTAACTGAAATATCACAGTGTCTGGAATAGGCTAATATGCTGATATGAAATAGTCCTGTGTAAACAATCGCCAAACTGCCCCTTCCTTTCTCTGAATGTCTTTTCCTCCTTGTGCTTCAAACTCTTTTCTCTCACCACACAAGGCAAATGTGTGCTGGAATGTGTTAGTGTAAATGTGTAGATACTGTATGTGTGCATCTGTGCGTTCCTACGTGACCCACACATGGTTTTCCCATATCTGTTTTACAGCCTTTTGCTGTATAACCCTGACTAGTGTCTAACCATCTGTCCTGCTCTCTGGATGCTTGTAATAACTAGTTACCACCCCCCTCTGCCCTCCCCCACATCAGACCCTCTCCCCTGTCCTCACATCACCAAAGAAGAGTAGTCCACCCACAGAAACTCAAACCTCATCAGCAGAAATTTTCGAAGAAGTGACCTTAATGTGTGAAACACTGCGACATCAAACTATAATGGGTGTAGCTAATATTACATAGACATTATACATTATGATTTTTCACACACACTTTCACATGCACACAAGGAGGTGGTTCATTTCATTTCCTTCACACCTTCACACCTGCATGGCAGACACTGGCCTCAGTAGATGCTTTTCACAAACACATAGATACACACTACATATGCTCTCCATACTTTACTGGAGACAAAGACACGCATTCGCAGCCACGCAGTTATCAAAACGATACAGCTGGGAAAGGTTGCAGCTGTAGGGAGGTACCCCAGAGTCTCTGTGAGGAGATAAAGAACATACACACACACACACTCACACACACTCACAAACTTGCAACATTTCAAAGCGAGCAACCCTCCACAGCAACACACAGGAAACCAACCTTGTCCTTCAAAAGTCGGCTTTAGTGTGTGCATGTGTGTGCATGTACGTTTGTGTATACATGTGTGTGTGTGTGTGCTCTTTGGTGGATAACTGCTCTTTATGTTGCATTATATATTACACTATTCCTAATTCAGCTGCACCTAAAACCTGATCAGCACTGATAAAAGATACAAGTTGTGCTTATGCAAACACCAATAAAACACATACACACACACACACACACACACACACAAGCAAAAAAGGTGTGAACCGGATGGGAGTTTGAATATGTCACATAAATCTATAGATAAACGCGGTAACTTAAGCCAACTAAATAAAAAGTCAGAATATTGGTGCTATTTACTACAGCCTATTAAAAATCAAAGCGTGGAGTGACGTTGCTTGGAAAGCTCCTAAATAAAGTGTCTGGTTCTGTGCAACTGTTTCGTAGTTGGGTGTCGTGTTGCGTTGTCCGAACCCAGCTCCAGGATACTTTACATACTGTACTATATGTGTGTGCGTGCGGCTGTGATTATAAACAGCTGTGTGTATCTTTACATATGGGTGTGTGTGTGTGTGTTAGTCTGACAAACAATTTCAAATGAGGACATCTGAAACTTTACTCAGCACGTTAGCAGGCTCAGTGAATCTTTCTGAACCAAATTAGACGACAAAAACTAACAGCGTGTGCCAGCAAACACACACGGCCAAGATGTTGTGGCTGCAAAAAGTTGGCTGTGATTTGTTAACCTAGATGCTGTCAGCTGTTTGGTCAAGTGATTCTTGGGTTTAATTTGCAGGTATTCCCAGACACCATATAATTTATGTTGTAAACTACAAGTTAAGTATGGGAGATGTGATGTGTAGGATCTGTGTTGAGGCATAATCAAGTCTATTTTAATGGATCATTATCAGCTTGGATGTCCCTATTTAGGAACTTTAAGTGACTCATTAAATATTTAATTCACATCTTATTTGATTCATTTTGAGAACAAAATTATTGGGTATTTGTTTAACCATGTGTATACAGTGGAAGCGTATTGTGTCTGCATGTGCATGTGTGCTATGTTAATGGACTAATTTCCGCAGATTTCAGTGTTGTTTTTGTCGGTTTCCAACTCCTGTGGAAATCCAACCTCTGCTTCCTTTCTGCAAACCCCACAGTCAAAATACTCTTGTTTAGGCTTCGAGGGGATTACACAGGGGTTAGCTAGGTCCAGGGGAGTATTGGTGGATGGGTCAAGGTGGAAGGGTGTCTGCAAAACTTTTTGGAAAAAGAGTTTAAAAGCAAGATTTAGGCAGATTTTAAGGTTTAGATACGAAGATGGGTTTTGTAGGTTTGGCACCAAAACCTTGTAGCTCAGAAAATCTTGTTCTCCTTTTCTATTTTAGAAGGAAAATGAAAACCGAAGGAAGCTTCCACTGCTGAACTCCAACCAAATGAAAGAAGGATGGCAAGAAAATATAAATATAGCAGGGACCGGGTGTTGTAGTGTGGGTGAGTAGCTGCTGGTCCAGTCCGAGCAGTGTGCTGTGGGGTTAATTAGGCGTATCAGGGACTAATCCCTCTCCAGGGTCATCTGCTGGGGTCAGGCCTAAAAAGAGAAAGGTCACAGCAACATCCGGCTCAATGCATTAATGATGGGTTCATACTGTAGACCCGTGTGTGTGGTTTGGAGGGAGAAGATCGTGTCTGTCGTGTTAGTATACATGACTGTATTTTAAAGGCTTTCCTTTACATTCATTCTGCAGTTAATCTGCTTTTAGTCATTTAGAGCTGTTAAAACACAACACACAGCAGCTGTAAGTTTCTGCTGTGAAGACTCAGTGTGTGTTATTTGCTAAGGCCAAATGGTAGCAGATGGAGCGGTATTGATGACTGGCCTCTGATCACTATTATTGATCAGTGATTACAGTGAAAAGGCTTTACTGTATTCAACTGAGCCGAGGCACAAACACACTGAAGGAGCTACTGTAGCCCACAGGGGACAAACTGCTTTGTGTATGTACAGCAGTGTGTGTGACTGTTGAGCAAGGACAGGGATTAACATTTAGAAGCACACACAGACCAGCAAACGCATTCACAAAGATTGCACTGGTATTCACTGCTCAGAAAACAGACACATGGAACTTTCGGCAATGGACTGATGAGGGTTCTGAGACTGTGGCTGATTTTGAAACTGCTGTTTGTGTGTGGAAGTGGTGTGCGTTCGCACTAGTGTATTCAGGTGAGATCTCCATCCACACTGAAATGCCAAAACAGTAGGAAAATTTGGATCAGCAAATAAAACATTATTACAATAATAATGTATTGCAACAAACATCTGGTTAGGAGTAGGACGGACTCTGCTCTCTCAGTGCCCCCCTGTTCTGGCCAGTGGGGCCACAGCAGAACACCTTCGATAGCTCAGCTGGTAGAGCGGAGGACTGTAGAGGGAACATACACAGAAATCCTTAGGTCGCTGGTTCGACTCCGGCTCGAAGGATGTGATTGTTTTTAACAGCAGGGAGGATTTCCCAAAAATCAAGCAATTTAATCTCAGGTCATAACTGCCACACTGCACAAACACAGCCCAACACCACATACACCTCTACATATATCAATATAACAAATACAAACACTGTTCTTGAGACCTGGAAAGGCTGCTGTAATAGTAGAATCTGTCTGACTGGCTGTGGCTCTGCTTCCCGCTTCTCTGAATGTCTTGTGCATGCTCGTCTATTTTTGTGAACATGTGACAGTCCTGCTTCTGTGACATTGCGCTCCGAGACCCTGACTTATATATTGTGTTACATCTACTTTTCGTCACCTACGGAAACACCTCAGCTATTTTTAGTTTTTATGACCCTTCTCATCTCAGACAGGATTGCCTTTGTTTGAAATCTGCGGTGTGAAGGGGACTAAGATGAGTCCTTGCTCTGTCATACCTCATTGAATGCAGCCATAATTATTCTCATTAATTGCTCCCGTGTTTGTCAGAAAAAGATACCCACAGTAATAAAGACGTAGGTTGTTAGTGTGGCTTCCTATTAACAAGCCGTTCAGTCTCACATCAAGATATGGTAACAGTATAAGATTCTGATGTTTATATTACTGACGTTTATAGGTTAGAAACTTTGCTTTCACAGAACAATACTTTCTCGGATATCGGTCTGTTAATTATGATGTTCTTCACTGTCACATAGAGTAGTGTTTGAAGAGTATGCTGATAAAATGTGAAGACTAATTGAGGCATAGGAACTGAACTGAAATCAACCTTTGAAGATGGATGATGATTGTCTGGAAGCACATCCTCGAGTGTTTGTCATAAATTAAAAAGTGCAATAAGGTATTATAAAACAACATCAAATTGAGGGTTGGGATTAAAGAACTGGAAATGGCAGATGTTCTTTAGACAAAGGCCAAGTTCTGACTGAGCCATAACTGTTCTGAATTTTAAGAACTGAAACATTTAGTCTTTCAAAATGATCCTTCATTTTTTTCCCCCTAAATACAGTCTTTAACCATTGTAAAGCAGATGCTCTAAAAAAGTTTTCCTTTACATTCTAACTTTGTTCTTTACGATTTATTATCAAGACTACTATTATTGGTTGAGCTGTAATTCCTTAAGTACAGGGTCTGCGTTGTGATTGGTTGCAGCCGAGCCCTGCGTGTGGTTGGCTGAGAGCCAGTGTGATTGACAGCTCTATCTGGGTGGTAGGAGGCAGTGACAGCTCTGTCGCTGTGGAAACAAACACAACAAGCTGACTAGCCAATCAGAGCTGAGTGAGAGCCCCGGGGATTCATCGAACACATGCTGAAGATTTCCTGAAGACCAAAACACACATAAACACCCACACATATATTCTTCTATGTGCCGTACTGCTTTGTTGGATGTATGCGTGTATATGTGTTAAAGTTTATTTGTGTGCATGTGCGTATGCATGTGTGTGTGATCGTGTGTTGAGTTAATGTGTGTGTTCTCCCCGTGTGGTGTGGTCTTCTTTCGACACCGTCTCTGGGTCGTTGACGTGGTTGTCATGGGAGAGTGCTCACTGGACCTACACGCACGCACACACACACATGAAACACACGCACGCAGGCACACACACACACACCAGGGGACAGGGGTCAGCTTGTATTAAAAGACCAAATAAACGAAGCTTTCCGCACCACCAACCCACCGCAGACAAGACAAGCAGACAGAAAACGAGAACGCGACAGGAGGAAATGTGTGTCTGTGTGGAGGTGGGGGGACTGGGGAGCTGTAGAAGGATATATCTTTCATTTCTCGGGGCAGCAGGTTGGTTTAGTAGGCAGGGAGACTTTTCCTCACCTGGAGGACATGAGGCCAACGCCACCTGTGCTGCTGAAGGGCCTTTGCCCGAAACATTAAATCCTAACCTACTCCAAGAGCATCATCTTGTTAGTTTACCTGACCTTTGACCCTGTCATATGACAGTAATTCACTTATTCACTTAATTTTTTGTAATCAAAGCATATTAAAAGATACTGACATATGAAAGGATCTAAGTCTGTCATTAGGCTGCCTGCCATGCCTTTTGGCTGCTTTTCCCTCAGCTATGCTCAGCTGATTGTCCGATCACTCTCTGTTAAAGGTCTGACCTTGGAGCTGATGAATGTTTTAGTGTCAGTCTGTGTGTGTGCGCCCCTCATGAACGCCATGTTGTTTCAGTGGGCTCTCCCTCAGGGTGTGTAGTAGACCAGCATGTGTGCCTGTATAATATGTATTATTCTCATATTTTCATTTTTAAATCACTGAAATTGTAGTCCTGTCTTCTAGCTCCTGTCACCTCTCTTCTTTATTTCGCTTTCCAGATCAGTCATCTTCCTGTCTCTTGTTCCATCACTCTTTCTCCTGTTTCTTTCTTTCGTCTGTTTATCTTTCTTTCCTGTCATTTTGCTTGCTTTATCACATCTCCTTTCAACTTCTCTGTCTATTCCTTTCTCTGTTTATTTCATTCTTTCTCCCTTTTTCACTCTGTTTATGTCTCCTTCTCCCCTGCCTGCCTTTTTTTTTTCTCTCTCTGTCCTTCTTTCTCTCCGTCTCTTTCTCTCCCTCTTTGGCCGTCATAAATCGCTCTCTTGTTGGCTGTTGAAGTGTGAGGAATGGCAGATCTGATGGTTTCTCACAGCTGTTGCAGGCCTTCCCAGGTTCACCTCACCACACTGCCCTCTGTGGTCCTGGCTTTCAGACCTGCAAGCAAAATATACAAAACATGAATAGGGTTTCAAATATTTGAACTGCTTTGATGTGTGCTTGATTTATCTTACCGATTAGTCCAACAAGTGAACACATCTCATGCAAAAATAAGCTAAATCAGGTGAGGCGTCTGCTGGGTTCACGAAACCTTTTATAATTCGAAATTAAAGCTTATCTTCATCTCTTTTCATCACAGTATTGTTCTGCACATGTGTAGTATGCTTAGTATTGCAGTACTTGTCAGTACAGTGAGATTGGCAAAAGTCCAGCTGAGTTGTTTATTTATACTCTCTCCCAATGATTCTGCTGTTTACAAATGTATAGGTCTTTAATTACTTTGTCTAGATAAAATGCAGTTTCATAAAGGTGGCTGAAATGAGATTAAGTACCTCTCTCTGCGCTAATGCTTCTGATTTTAATCAACACCTTTGGTTCTTTTTTATTCAGTGATTTAATCATTTTCACATTTAAAGGAATGGTCTGACATTGGTTTAGAGTTAGATGAGAGCACTGATACCGCTCATATCCGTCTGTACGCTCAGTATGAATCTACCACCTACAACCACTTATATAAGCTTAGCACAAAGACTGGAAACAGGCCAGTTTCTCAGTTGTTGCTCTGTTATATGAAGTTAAATGTGGAACTATTTCATGGCTGGGAGCAGTGTCTTTCTGAAGCCTCTACCTCACAACCTCATGGTGTTTTGCCCTGTTCAGACCTGGCATTAACACAGATCTCAGGTGATCTGATCACAAGCAGACAGCTCTATGTACAGGTGTGAATGCACCCAAGACACATAGAGGACGCATTTGAGATCCAATTATTCAGACCATATTCAGAGGGTCTGGGCTGCATAAGGACACATTCTTTTAGGAGTGTGAACGCAAATGTGTCCTGGGCCACACTGAAGGACCGTCTTCTCAACTAATGTGCTCTCCGTACGTGACAGCATGTATATGTTCACGTTCTCAAATAGCATAAACTGTCTTTGTCCATAACATTTGAGAATCATGTATAGATTATGGGTACGTCAAAGAACTGGAGTGATTTGGTTTGCCTGGAACACACCAAGGAGTAGACCCATCCTGTGTTGTTTTGATTTCTTCTTCTTCTTCATTTAATTGCAGGCAGGCTAGGCACAGGAAGTGCATTACTGCCTCTCATGGGTTTAAAACAACACTGCATGTTAATGCTAGGTATGAACAGGGCCAGTGGGCCTCGGCAGGCCTGCTGTTATGCTGTTGTGGTTTTTATTTTTAATCCTATTGTCATCCCCAGTCTGCTGTAACATGACAGTGTCCCTCACGGAGTCTCTAAACTCTGCCTATTTATCTAATCTATCTATCTACAGTTGTTGTATTTATGAGCTCTACCTCTCTGGCATTCTTTCCCTAATTGTGTTATAATGTTAGCAGGTAAACACGGCCAGTGTCAATCTGTAAACACTGACTCACTGAATCCCTCTTGCACCTCGTGCCCGGGAGTGTGACAGCTCTGATGTTGTATGAAGACACAGTCTACTGTGTCAGCACAGTCTCGCAGCACATTGCCAAATATCCTCTCGCCATTCCCCACCTCTCAGCAGACCTCCTACCCCCACTTACACACACACACACACACACACGCCACCCCATTCCAGCCCAGGCTTCAGCATGGCCACACCACGTACACAGAGCCCAGTATGATCCGACACCTGACATGTGACCCATCCAGCACTACCAATCATACAGCATGTGCTAGTGTGCTTGTGTGTCAAACAACCTTTCAAACTGCTCCAAAGTGTAAGGACCACATTTATAAGAAAAATTGCAAACAATAAAACAAAGATTTGTCGTGTGTATGAAAGTGTGTCTGTGTGTGTGAGAGAGACACGCAAAGTGCCCTTCACCTCTGCCTGTTCAGCAGTTTCCATGTGGCTCTCCCAGCCGTCACTCAGACAGCGAGACACAGACAGAAGAGCGAGAGGATCAGATCATTATTATCGCCTACGGGGATAAACAACTTGCTGCCTCTCTTCTTCTCACCCCATCCTTCTTCCCCACTCCCTCCCTCCTCACTTTCACTCCCTCTGTGCTCCTTCACCCTGCCTCCTCCATCTCCCCTCCTCTCATCTTACCCTGCGACTCCCTCCTCTTTGCTCCTCCCTCTCTCCGCGCCCCCACTGAGTGAATAGTGATCATGTCTGGCGTTTCATCGGCTCTTTGCACTTCTCTCCTCTATTAAGATTGATGGGCTGCTTGGCTATAAATGAGCATGCTAAGACTTGGACAGGGCCACGGTCAGGCAAGGGCTACATCTACCCAAACACACACACACACACACACACATATACATGCGGACACTCACATGCACCTTTCCTATTAGCAGCAGAATGTGGGAGCTGGGGCCCAGGAAGGGGCACTATTTTTGTTACATGGAAGCATACACACACAGAAAATATACACATACAAACACCCACACACACGCAGGCGTGACCCCGTCAGTCACCACCAGCAGCGTCTGCTGTGGATCAGTAATCAGGCAAACTGCTGACCAGTACTTCTAATGTCTTATATCTTCTACTGAAATCAAAGACAAAATTTTAGCAATAAAAGCTTAAAGCTTAAATTGTAGAGAATATCTGCTGTTTTATATTTTAAACAAACAAGAAAAACTTTTTTTTTTTAATGTGTGCAAAAGAATTTAGTCCTAAAAAGTATGCATTAGGTTTGTAATGTGCTTTAAAGAGAAAATCCATAAAAAAAAAAAATCAAGACTTGAATTGATGACCGTCATGTGACACTTCTACACAGATGGTCCACTGAATTAGTGACAGGCTCTGTGGGCTTATAGATTGTTTGTTTGAAATATTACACTCAAATGAATTTTATTTGAACCAACTTCAGTTCCAGTTCGGAATAATGAGCCAAAGGCTGGACTTTGTTTCTAGCCAAACATTTTTGTGGAACTCCTCATGATTTTAACAAAGTTAAAGAATTAATTTCTTAGCATTCAAAAAAAACTAATGCTTCTATGAAGTTCAAGGCACCATGACTGGAATACCTCATCGTAACTTTTGATTTCTTCCATAAAATATCATCTCTCCAACTATTTAGTTGTGATCCCTGCTGTCCAAAAAAAGGTCTAAACCTTGTGGTTGTCCCTTTTTTTCTATATTCAGTCATGACTTATGTAAACAGGAGACATTTCACCTGCAAAGGTCTTGGGCCAACTCTATCACTAGACATGAATTCTGATTTGTAATACTATCAGTGATGATGAATTTTAATATCTAATGCCAACATTTATTTAAATGATTGCTTTCTAAAAGGAAAAAAAGGAAAGATTGTTGTAACCGTAAATATAAAAGGTGAATGTTTAATGCAGATCTGTGATGGGACACAAAATCTGCATGAACCTCCTGCATGAAAGTCAGATGGCCATCAATGATCAATGGCCATCTATCACCCACACCTCCGTATACCTCCATATACCTATAAAAATGTACTCTTCCCAGTAAAATCACCATTGGTGCTGTAATAACTGCTTGTCAAAGATGTTGAGTAGCAGCCTCAGGATTTCTCTTGATGACAATATGTTCCTCTGATGTTCAGTTTAAGGTCACAGTGGTTAAATTGCACAAACTAAAGCTGAACTTTACAGCATTGTAAAAGTATTATATTATTGGTGCATTCTGGTTTGGTGGTTTTTTCATGTTTTCTTTGGTACCACTGCTTAGCAGGTGCTTAGGTCAGCTGTTTAAGTTTCCAAAAAGTCCTCAGCCCTTAAAACTGTCCGACTAAGGCAGCTGTGAATAACTGTCCTGCGTTTGGTTATGTGTTGGCCAGAGGGCTCATAAGGGACAAAGCCACAGAGGACACGGTTAAAGAACTGATGGACATTTACAAGACACCGTAGAGCCTCTCCTTTCTTTTTGGCTCGACACTCGGTCTGTCAGACCTTCTCAGTATCTGACATAAGCACACAGTGTTACATACTGACTGTGAAGCCTGCATGTGTATTCACATGACTGTGAACTGCAGAACTGGAGAGAGAGTCACTGGAGGTGCTCATGTCCTCTTTGTTGACATGGAAAGATTACAGGAAAATATTGTGTCATAATTATTTCTCAACACCCCTCCCCCCCCCCACCTCCCCATAGATCAGAGTTCACGGGGTGTCTAATAGGGGGGTACTGAGAAACACGCCCTGTGGAGCAGACCATAAATCAGCTTAGTGCGGGCAGATTTGATGACAAAGATTTAGCGGCTGTAAAGGACACCCTGAGCCTCAGATTCTTGCAACTGTCATCAAATACCCGCTAGGCCATTAACAGGTCACGCAGGCGTAGCTGAGCTGAGCCTGCAACATCATCAGCACACCCACCAGCAGAAGCCCCCTCAGAGCACAGGTGCACTTCCTGGAACAGTAGCAGGGGCAGAAGAGCCTCTTTGCCCCAAGACTTAGTCCTCTTCTCTTTCCCCAGTAAAAATTAGGCTTCTTAAGTTCATTATAAAATTTCTGTTTGGGAAACCTTTGGAAGTCCCTTTTTTCTTTAAAAAATTTAAGACTTTTCCCTTATTTCAAGATCGTTTTGTCTAAACCGCCATTTGTAATTCTAATATGCTGCTGATCAGTTTTTTGTTACTGGTGGTTGCAGGTTTCTTTGCCAAACCTTATTCAGTGCTTCAAGGAACTTTCTCACTGCCCAGCATGACCTCACCTGTGTACTCCCCAGTTTTTATGCCTGGTCACGTACAGCGGGCCATAACTCCCGTCTGAGCACACTCAACCACGTGGTCACGTCGTCGGCCCGTATGTTAATGCTCACTTCAATCACACAGGACGCTAAAACCACATAACTGGCCTCTATGCAAATGCTAACTTCTGTGCTGAGTGCTCAGGGTTTGCCAGTTCCCCGAGGGAACTGGCAAACCCTGAGCGGGTGTAGAGGAAAGATATGTTAAATAGGCTTATTCCACTTTCACCAAGACTCACTGTTTGAGAATGTCACAGACCGATCATACTGTACATAGGAAACATTTTAAGGCAATGCAAATTAGCAGTTTTCCCAACTTAGCAGCATTATTCCTCATGTTTTCGTTCCTTAGAGCTCATATTTAATGGAGCACACATTTGTTTAATCCAATTTCTTAAAAGATATTCCTGATGACTGCACTACTTTTTAATCCCCACTGACTCAAAAAGTCTCCTTTGTGCATTATTATCATGCTAAAGAGCACGGACACTGGAGCTGATGTTGGTTAGTTGAGTTCACGTTCCATACTGTAACTGTTTGCGTAAACACTGCGGCTGGAAAGGTCAAAAGTGCTTCTGCTTGTAATATTCAGCACCAAGCAACGAGTGGAAAAATGGAAGACTTCATGTTTTAGCAATGCATGCAGGCAATGCACGTGTGTGTGTGCATATGTGTGCAGTTGCGAGTGTTGTACAGTTCTAATCTAGAAGTTGAAAGAGCCGGTAGAACCACAATATTCTCTTTTGCTTACTCTCTCTCTTTTGTGTGTCACTCTTATAGTGTCAGTCTATATTACTATTCCTGAGCTGCCATAGTAAGATTATGCCTGATATCTGTCAGCTTTGATTTGATGCCTCAGAGTTTTGGGAATATTCAGTGTCATGATGAGATGCTTTGGCAGCATCGCTAAGTGTGTATTTATTTGCAGCTAATGTTAACAGTAAATCAGAGTAGTCGACTTTAGATAATAATAGTTGTAATAAGTAAAGATGATACAGTAAACAGTGTTTTGTATTACTGTGCATTTCAGCCATTTTTTTTTCTTTTGCTGAAAAGTAGTAAATGAACATGGCACTGATGGCACCTGATGTGTCAGATGTGTGTCAGTTTTTTGTGGGGTTTTTTTTGTTTTTTGGTGCGTTAGAGTGTTGGTAGTAGGTGTGGATGTCTGTCCACCACTTTGGTCCCAAGCTAGACCATGAATGGTACACTGGCATATTCATGTTCACCAGAGGATGATTATTGATTTTGGGTTTTTTTATCTC
The DNA here is from genome assembly GCF_017976425.1 of Toxotes jaculatrix. Lineage (NCBI taxonomy): Eukaryota > Metazoa > Chordata > Actinopteri > Toxotidae > Toxotes > Toxotes jaculatrix. The sequence continues at coordinate 15,437,647 of NC_054412.1, forward strand.
TCCTTTAATGTATTGATTTCCTGCTAATGTCACCTTCGGGCAAAATCGACTATTTTGAAAACAAGAGATATACTTGTCATTGTAGAGTTGGCATGAAATGTGTTGAGAATCTTCCCTGTCCCCAGAGGGTGAACTGACTGGTGGCCTACTGACCTTTTCTCTTTCACCACCTTCACGCCAGAGTTTCTATGTGTAAATAAATTTCAAATCTATTGAGCAGATTGCGATGGAATTCCTTAAAATATCACCCATAGAACTGAAATACATTTGTTATTGCCAGTTTGGATTAGAAGTTAATCTTTCAGGATATTTTTTGAAATTTTGAACCTGGGCCTTATTTTCCACTGATTTTGGGTGTCACAGCTGCTGCAACTTAAACAATGGGGCAGCTGTCCGCATCAAAGTATGTCCACCAAAGTGCTTGTCTTTGCCAACTGACAGGCTCAGATTGTTATTATAAGTGTCTGACAATATTATAGATAGGACTCCTACAGAGATGGAGCTTTTAGTTAAAGATCCTTTTTGTTTAAACAGAAAACAGCCGTTTACTACCAGACTCCATTGACAAAATCAGTAATTTTACCTTGCAGAACACAGGCGTTGCGGGTTAACTGCTGCTTCGATTGGTTAGTTTGTTTACTTGGTTGCTGGGTTTACCGTTCTTGCTCAATACGTCACTGATTCCTAACATTTTTGTCCCTATCAATCATATACACCCAGAAACATGGGAAAATAAGGTCCAGGTTCAAAAACCCTGACGTTATCCTTAATGGAAGATTATGTAGATGTGCATGTTTTATTTCTGATTAAAGTTTCTTCATATTTGAATTTCCTGGAAATGTCCTGAGCCACTGATAAAGAGAACAAACTTGCACACACGCTGCTGCTGCTCTCTGCTGCCTGCCCTTCCCTCCTCCTGCCCCCCCCCCACCAATCCTCCCCTCCTGTCCTCCCCTTCTGTCCTCCCCGTCCAGGCGGATAGCGTGACAGTTCTGTCACGTCGGCACCTGGTCGTACACAAGTGTTAATATCCCCACCTCAGCCGAGAATCACTGGATCACTGGCACCATGCAGGAGTGTGTCTGTGTGAATATATCAGTGTGTGTGCCAGAGATGTTCTGCAGCTTTAAACTCATTTTATCTTTCCTGCCCAAGTCAGAACTCCTATAGCAAAGCTAAGTTTTTAAAGGAAGCAACAGGGAGAGAGGGACTGAGCTAGCGTTGTGTATAAATGTGCATGTGTCTGTCCGCATTTGCCGTGTGTGTGTGTTTCTGTGTGTGTGGTACGGATGCACCAGGCAGGGGTCCCGTCCCCTGTCACTCAGAAATAACAAGCCAATCATTCCTGGGTTCTAAAATAAGCTCTCCCTCCGCCCCCCTCCTCCCTCCTTCCGCCCTCTTTCCCCTCCTCACATGTGTTCCTCTCCTTAGCACCTCTCACCTTCAGAGTGACAGGAGACAACTGAGGGGGTGTGGGACGGTGGGTGGGGGGGGGGCAGAGGAGCTGAGGAGGAAATGGGTGACAGCAGGAGCGAGTCAGCAAACTTTGAGATGAATATTTGGGGAAGGTGAAAAATCAGGTTGCGAGTAATCAGTTAGAAGCTGCAGAACGAGATCAGCAGATCTACTTTCCAGTGGAGGGGAAATTTAAGAGCAAGTGCAGCTCTACCATGTTGTAGTGATTCATGTCATGCAACTGTGAGAATTTTAATTACGCGTTGCCCACAGAAAAAAATGACTTGCATCTCAGGAGGTTCAGTTTCATACTTTTAGGTACCCTCAGATATTTGGATCATGACAGCTAGCTACCAGAATCTGGCCTATTTCTGTAATGATAGTACTAAACTAACTAAGGGAACTAACTGCTGTGATTCTTGGACCCAAGACTGCTTTCGTGATTTGTTCAGAGCTCTTTTGAAATGAATTATTGGCCCTAGTAGGTTGATACACACAGTACATATCAGTCTTTAAGATAGTTTACTACTCAGTGTTTAAATATAAAATGGCCTACGTGAGAGTGCAGTCAGTGTGAACAAGGAAAGTGATTAACTGTTTGTACTTTCCTTTCTGTGTTTGGAGTCTGTTCCAGTTGTATTTGTGAAAAGTATTTTACTGCACAGTCATGGTATAAGGAAGCGTGGAGCGGGATCCAAGTTTCATATTTTCGTGCAGCTGCTAAAGTTTCAGTTGTCTTCTGCTGTATTTCATTCTTGTTTTTGTAGCTTTACAACTGACAAAGCCCCTTTAGCTACCAAGTGTTATAAGAGCTGTAGTGTGTTGTGTCGTTTTCCAAATTCAATTTGGGTACAAGATACAGAAGAAATGGGTCTGACTAATCCAGAGGTTTCTCTGTGTTTTGCCTGGGTTTCTCGGAGACTTTGGTTTGTGTGCTTGTTCAGGTGGTAAAATAGGTTAAGATTACAAAGCTTGAGTGACAGCAAACAGCTTTATGAAAAATCTTGGCTTATGCTTTCAGCAGAGTAGTATGACTTTGGGGAAGGGGTGGGGGGTCAATTCTCAGGGATCTACATGAACTTTGAGACTGTGAGGTCGCACACTCGCTGACAACTCAACCACCTGTTGCAACACACACACACATACACAGGTGCACACTCACACATATATCCGCACCCTCACACTCACATCCACATTCTCCACACACCCTGTCTCATGTGACTAGTTAATTCAGCAGACGTGTAGGTATTAGATTCATTTGCATGGACATTACACAGTGAAGATGATGAAATGTGTTTTTTGTTTGTGCGTGCATGCGTGCGTGTGTGTGTGTGTGCATGTGTGCCTGAGAGTTTTTCTTTCTCCCTGTCTCTTGTGGTATTTTTCATTTCTCTGGCATCTAAAGCCTCTTTGAGTGCTTTATCACACACACACACACACACACACACACACACACACACACACACACACAAATGCAACATTCACAGTAAGACATATACATGACTGCAAATACATAAGCATACATTTTTTTTCTTTTCACAAGGAAATATAATGTGATTCCTTTAGTAAAAAAGCATGTAAAGAAAACTCACACACACTCATAATTTCATTGCTACACCATCTGAAATCAGTTAAATTAGTAAGATATTGATTAGGCTACATATAAACATTGTGTTGTGAATAGATATATTTTTTGGCTCAAAAAGGTCAAAGAACATGTTAATGTCCTCGGCCAAAGGGCGTGCTGATATAGCGCATGTTCGCAAAGAAAAGCTTTTCGGTCAAGTTCAGGGTTGGCTGTTGCGTACCTGACCCAGTCTAAAGAGCAGAAGCAGGTGCGTTGGGGTTTTTAAGTGCGAAGGGTCACACAGCCCTTTATATACACATCTCTCCTCCCGCCTGCCTCCCCCCTCCCTCATCCCCTGCTATATACAGAGCCATCATGTGCAGTTACATCTGTGTCACACAAGGAAAGACGTTCGTCAGCCTGACATCCAAACAGCTGCATCAAGTAAACATCTGTCAAACCAGACGTAGAATGTGTAGATCAGTCTGTCATTCGTCACCTTCCCACAGCTTTAACCTCGTCAAGTCCATAAATGTCAGCGGGATATCTCCCTTGGTTTCTTATGGCCATGATGTTATCATGTTAATATGCGACAGGCTCCTGGTGTAAATGTTTTTCTTTTTTCCTTTTTTTTTTTTTGGTCTGTTTTTTTCAGTCTGAGTGGTGACAAGGCCCTGCCTGTAGTGCATATTACTAGGTGGACATTAGCTGCATGTTTGCTAATCCAAAGACTTGATCGAGAACACCGGCAGGCACGTAATGAGAAACAGTTTAATTGACAAAAGGAATTTAGTCAATATATCCCTTAAAAAGAAAGTTTAAAAGTAGTGTTCAGTAACTCCATTCGAAGTTGGCAAGATCACAGAGGCCATGCAGAATGCTGTGTGAGTATAATAGTTACTGCATCAGGGCCTCCTGCCAGGGGTTGAAGTGCTTGCTTTGAGTGCCTGGGCCAGCCCTGTGTCTGCCCAATCCGTGTTCAGTTCCAGTTCAGTCACTGGGTTGCATCGCTCGAACTCCTTAATCAAAGCCGCAGGACTTTCTTTTTTTTTTTTTTTCCTTTAGTGACCACTGCAGCTGCACATGCATGTCATAGAAAACACGCTTGAAAGATTAGAAATATTCCCTTCAGTTAAAGGAGATTTGACAAGCTCACAGAAGCAGTGGCTTGGCCTGTCACTCTTCTCTGTCTGTCCACAGTTCAGCTCAGTGCTTGTTCAGCACATGGATGATTAATTTGTAGAACTCACTGAACCAAAAGCAACTTACACCCATTCCAGGGTGTCATTTTGTTTTCGTGACAGCCCTAGATGTCCAGAATCAAATTCAGCCCATGTGGGCAGTGACCTGTGAGGCCCCACCTCCCGAAGGGGTACCCGCCAGTCCTAAAGTCCGAGAGTCAAACAAGAAGCCCTGCTGTCCTCCACTGAGCACACCCAGACTGTCCGTTAGAGTCCCACTAGGAGACGAGCCAAGGAAGGGACTCTGATGATTGGCAGTGGCAGCGGCGGCCATTTTATCAGGGCTGGCAGCGAGGCGTGGTGAGGGAGGGAATGTGTAACCGTACAGGCTGTAGGGTGGTGTGTGGAGGCGAAGACCGGCGTATGCCTGCGAGGTGGGGTTGGATAGATAGCCAAGTTGAGAAGCAGGGAGAGGCAGAGAACAGAATCCTTCGCCTTCATACGCTGCTGGACCCCTGGGAGGGGGGAAGGGCTCTGGGGCGTTGCTGTAACGATGGAGGGGGTGCGTAGGTCGACTGCAGGTGTAATCAGGCGGGCTGAGAGGGCATACTTGGAAAGGTGAGGAGCATGGGGATGTGGAGAGCAGGTGAGATGATGAGCCGACCCCTCCATGAGCTCCTGGGACTCCTACAGAGACAGAGACAGAGAAACCGAAACAGAAAACACTTAAATGTCAGTGTTGGTCATTGGTTCAAATACTCCAGTAAGGACCTCTTGTGACTGGGAAAATGACATGTTGTCTCTCAAGAGCTAAGTAAAGGAAGTATTTTGACAGTTTAGCAAAACTTCTTTGGTAGAAGGTTAGGGTTAGACAGCTGGGCGTACAAATTTAAGTAAGTAATTTTTTCCTAAGGGAAACCACCTTTTGCATAACACTTGCTGCCAACAGTCATCCTTTGTTTCTTGTAACCATAACCGTGATCTTTCCCTTTACCAAGCACTTTGTGTGCCTAAACCTAACCACACCTGAACCATAGTGACAAACAATAAATCATTTTTATGATAATTTTAAAAAACATTTTTTTGGAATTGCCATGTATGTTTTGGAAGGCACTGACAAGCAGTGTCACTGTGTAAATCGGGATTGCCAGTTCAGCAGGTTAGGTTGGAGGACCTGAGTTATTCTCAGTATCCAGAACTTCTTAGTTAACTCTACCTTGCTTGGCCATGCCAGGGATGTCTTCAAACGTGAGCGTGCGCAGAGATGGACGCCAGAATGCATAAGACTCAACCAAAGCCTCCAGACCCATCCTGTAGAAGACACACAAACGCACAAGTTAACACACATACATCAATGCGACGGACAAATCACCACAAAATCATTTGGAGCAGAACTTCCTAGTCTCGCACTTTCTGTAGTCATTGATGCAGCTGCAGCCGCTCTCTCCCAGCATGCCTCACTGGATCGTACATTACGCTAACCACCTGGCGGCCATCTTAGTCGCCCGTGGGGCCTCACTCGCCGTCTCCATAGAGATTGCAGGTAATGAGGGACATAAACGCTGTGTTGCGATTGGCTGCTGCCAGCCGGGTGCTCTGAGGTAATTGCTTTCACACGGCTTTTACGGGCGAATCAGGACGAAGGAGCAGGAAGCCGCAGCAAGGATTTATGAGGTGGGACTCCCCTTCCCCCCCAGATCTGCGTCTCCCTCCTCCTCTAGGTGGGGCAGAGGGTGGCTGTGGCGGGGTAATGCAAGTGCTCTGTTACCCCTCGTTAGCGTGAGGATAAAAGTCCTCCCCCCCGCAGGGTTGTAGCCACTGTGATAATTTAGACAAGCTGCCCGGAGCGGCTCTGTGTGCACCAAAGCAGCCTATCAGAGCAGAAGTTTATTTAGCAAACTGCTTAACTCTTCCTGTAATATTTAAGGGGAGGCTTTTTTTTTTGGCCTTCCTGAGTTTAACTTTTATTGGGTCAGCTGTCAGGGTCCCTCGGTTATCCAGTTTGCCGTTCTTTACCTTCCTCCCTCTCACATTTTCTGTCTCACACGTTCCCTCTCCTCGCATTTCTCCTGCTCTCTCCCCTCCTCTCTAATGATTTCTATGAGGCCTCAGGGGAGTGGCTGTTTGGAGACTGTCGGAGTTTTACTGCTGTGTTGTTTTAATGCTGTGTTTATATATGTTTAGAAATGTGTTTATACAGATTTTCTTCAGGACACTCTTGACTTTTATTATTTTGCTGTTGATGTTTATGTTCCCGAAGCTGGCTGGAATCTTGACGCTCCATTTAGGTTTGCAGCTGAGGTTAGATTTTTCCCTCTCAGAGCCTGTGCCTGTAACTGTGCGACTGTAGGAATTAATGTGCCTTTAAAGTTAGCACATTTAAATGAAAATGCATCACCGATTAATATGATGGAACTGTAATAATATGTGCCACGTCTGTTCAGTTTAGTCAATTTCTTTTCTGCCATTTAGGACAGATTTAATGGGAGGCTGTTGCACATTTTCCATTAGATATTAAATAAATAAATACATAGCTTTGCTCCCCATAAAATCACACTGAAATAGCCGTGACAAAAACCACAACCAAGCCAGAATATAATGCAGTCATGCATCCCACATTACCCCTAATGCACTAGATAATGTGAAAATCTCTGTGGTTGAAATGAACTCACCGGTTTCTGCCAGAGTCTCTGAAGCCTTTGGCAAATGGGTTCCTGTCAATTTTCAGTCTTGTAATCTGAAAGTCAAAATAAGACTCTAATTATTTCCAAAAAATTTAGTTAGTACAAAGTCCACGATAACATATGCATAAGGGAAGATTTTTTTTCCAGCCAAAGTAATATTCTTTCTCTGTAATCTTTTAGTCAGCTCTATAAATAAATACATTCATGTGCATAGTTAGCTATCAGTTGTACCAGTAGTTTGCATGTGCCCGAGTGAATTGGTGCAAGTGTGTGTGTGTATACATGTTGGTTAATGTCTCTGGGGCTGCCCGGGCTGTGGGTGGTGTTTAAGACCCAGCTCTGTGACCCACATCCAAAAAGGGACTTTTATAGACATTGCCACCATGTTCTGACTTCAGCCATCATGCACTGTGGGCCAGCCAATCCCAGCTAACATCCTACTTCAAAGCTCACACTGACTGGTCCAGTGCAAAAATCCATAAAAACGGGCAGCTTCCCCTCGCTGAAGACACTGGCTTTGAAACTTGGTGGGGAAAATCCAGAAAATATGAGACACTCAAGCAATGTGGCAATTTAAAATACTTTTTAAAAAAAATCTACCTAAATGCATAGCACCATCATAACAATCTGGAGAACTGGTTGAATACTCTCTAGGAAAACTGCAGGACCTTTCTCTCTCTCTCTTTCTCTCTGTGTTTTGCAACACACACACTCATAGACAAGCACATGGACCCACGCTCAAAGAAGAATCTGTTCTTAAAATGCAGACCAGGCCAAGGTGAAAGCCATAAATCATGCAGAAATTAAAATTGTTTCCAAATCTACTTTTTTTTTCTTGTATCTTATAGTCTCGATCTGGCAGAAATTAATAGATGAAGAAAACACACCAGTGTGACCCGCAGAAGTGTATTTTAAACCTTTATCAGTCATCGCTAGTGAGTAACCACAAACAGGCCAGGGCAGTCGATGTATTTGGTTGACCCAGTGGTGTTGGTTTTAAGGGGAAATGCAGTTGTATGGAGGTCAGCTGTTCTACCTGTTGATTCTGATACGCTGTGACGGTGGTGAACACAGTTTCAGGGAAGGAGAAAGTGCGAGTGCCTTCCCCAGCTGGGATGGCTCTCACTGGGGACAGCTCCTCTCCACACTCTTTACGAATTACATGGACCCGTGGCTGGTACTTGTGCATGGAGTGCAGAATAATCTGAACAGGGAGGGAAACATGACTCTAGTTTTAAATTACAGTGACAGCAATTTCAGGTTATTCGCAGTTATACAACATGACTGTTGGATAATGAACATACACACATGGGTGTGCAGAGGTGTATAGATACATGCACCTGCACACACAAATAAAACAGCATGAACCATGAGTTATATCAGAGACTTTAGACTTTTATTTATTTATTTAAATATTATACTTTTGTAGTTACTAAGAAAATTCAGCACAAAAATACAGTTACAGGCTTTTATTGTCTCGAAAATTTTGATTTTTAATGATAATGTTTACAACAATGTTAACAGAATTATCACACCAAAAAAATATAAATATGAAATTATTATAATGGAGATGAAAGAACAATAAAGAGGCTACAATAAGGCAAATATACCTATGAGTATTACAAACATATAATAATATAGAAATGATCTGTACGGTTTTCGTTGTGGCACTTACGTGTCCCTGGTCATCAAGCTCGTTGTTGGTCAGTTTAAGTTTGTCGAAGCTGACGACCTGACGCATCCACGTCTCTCCTGAGGCCGGGGAGTCCGGGTGGATGTACACTCTGGGCGGCACAGGGGAGTCAGCATTCCCCGCTACCATCCACTTGGAGCTGTGGTACACGTACCTTCATAGATCACACACACGGAGAGGTAAATGAGCAACAGGCCGAGTTTGTATTTAGTTTCTACTATAGGCCCATACAGGCTCATTTCACCTTTCACAAAGACGAGACATGGCAGGAAAAAATAGCTTTGGTGATTTTGTCTTTAAAGATCAGCAGTAATCACAATTAATCGACATGGGGGCTTTAAAAAAAACCGGAGACAGGCTGAACTGAGCATCAGTCACGGGAATCTGCTTTAAATAATTAATCAAAGTTGTGATTAATAACTCAGATTGTGCAATTAAATATGTCATAATTTAAAAACGCAGGCTACAGCGCAGGCTGCAGGTTTAATGACCTTCAACTACAAACGCAAAATCTAATTAGTTCCTCATCTGGCTGAAGGTGTGTTCATCACCTGCTGGTAAACGTTTGGTTTGGATAAAAACCTGCAGACTCTGCTTCCTGCATGCCGCGCTGTCGTGCACATCACATGCAATACCTTGTCTGAGTGACAGAATAACGTGTTCTCTACGATATCACTCATCCCCCCACCGCGCCGCTAAAAACGTGTTCACATATAAACGGGTTTTTGAAAGTCTGAAATGATAGACCTGCACTGTGTAGCATGCAAAGACTTGGCTGCGCTGACGCCGTTGCAATAACACGCTGTTTTGTTCTGCATTATAACGACATTTGTTGGTTTGACCTTCCAGGGTGGAGAGGTTAGGCATCCAAAAGGCCTCTTCCAAAAGGGACGGCAAAACCGCCGTGACAAAACACCGGTGCCAGGCGCCATTTGTGGAGAAAGAGCTGGGGTTGCACAATTGAAAAATCTTGGGTCGTCTCAGGAACAGTGTATATGGAGTCTAAATTAAGACGAAAATTACTGCAACATTCCCGTTTCTATAGGACATGCGTGTGAGGCTATAGGCCGCTGATAGAAAAGCGTTTGAGGATATTTACATGCAGCTCCGGTGTCCCTTCGATATTCCCATCACGAGTTTTTTTTAGTTTATTTGGTCTAATGTCAATTTCAAATTCCTTAAAGGATCGCTTTGTTTCTGTCGCCTCTTTTTAGCATTGGCATGCAGTGCGCGGTGTGAGTGTGCGTGCGTGTGTGCGCGCGTGCGCACTTTGTGCGTCTTACCTATATCGTTTGTTGTCCACGGGGATTATATCCATGGCAATGTAATACTGCTGGTGTGGGTCCAAGCCCGTGATCTTCACACGCATAGCGGGGAACATCCGCCTGACAGGGAAACCAAATAAATCATCAGTATTGGAGATTTGAACTAAACTACGGTCTGCAGTTTTACAACACACAGGCATTTTTATTTTACACTTTAATAGTGATAATAATAATGATAATTATTCTTTTAATAATAATAGTTTTCGAAAAAATATAAAAGAAAATGCTGTTTAGGCTGTTATCTTAGTCAGAGATGTTATATCTTTGCCTTATATATGACTCTTATCTTATTGTTTAATCTTTTAAATGTAATATTATATGCCTGTTTTTATTGTAGACATGTTTTCATTTTCCATATTCCAGTATGATGTAGGCTGTAATATAATTATTTCTTTCGCAAAGTTTATGTCTGAGCTTCAGTAACCCGAACATCAGGCTACCCATCCCAATATGAACTCGGCCTTACCGTCCAGCCTTGGTGATAATCATTTCCGTTCCAATCTCGTGGAACCGTTTCCACAGGTCTGATCCCTGCAGGTCCACGCGGGCCTCCTCTCCGGTGCCGGTTACCGGCGCCGTGAACAGAGCTGCGGGCTGCGGGCTCTCCAGCAGCGCCTCCTCGCTCTCCGCTGCACCGGAAAGAGCCGAGATTCACACGTTTGACAAAATAACATACCCATCCATTCATTTACAAGGTGTTACTATGCAAGACAATTTGTCCGGTGACTCATGGGGAAAGAAAACCCATTTTGAATACAGAGGAACATAAGCATTATGGCAGGAATAACGTCCTGGCATGACGCTGACAAAGGCTATACAGTGTAAAACTAGTTTTACACACCATCATTTCACATATAGCTTACATGAATACGACTCATTATTAAGTGCATTACTGCAGCCGTTCTTTGACAATTTTCAGCAGCCTACAAAAATGTCCCCAGTTTTACTCCACACTACACAAGCTATTTTATAGCTATTATTTCAAGAAGGTAAAATGCTTTTAAGTAGCCCTGTGATTATGTTCAGAGTGAATACTGCTGCACTGAAAGCTCGGAATCTGTAGGAATATTATAGTAATATTATAGTAATATATGAGTCTTTAAACTAAGGTCACTCTGCATGTATTACTCTCCGTCGTATATTATGATCCTGCATTGGAAATAGTAGCTTTACTACAAACTAATTACTGAACACAATTTAAAGTCGCAGTAGAAACAGTATAGTGATTTTCATTATGGAGTGCTTGGGTTTAAATGTGTTTTGATATAGAGATTACGTTTTGAGGACACCCTAGTAGTGTTTATGTGTCTCACCGCTGTTGTTATTTGTGCTATTCAACACAGGCCTCGCCAAGTGGTGGAAATTTATGCACATTAGACATGGGCCTAACAAGCCAAACTGAACACAAAGACAAATCCTCAGCCAAGGGCATTTTAAACTTGCAGCAGATTTAAATCGTAATTTGTCAGGGCCAGCCGGTTTATGCTTTCTGCAGACCTCTTAGCATCCTTACCGTGGCAGTTTCCCTGCCTTTATACGCTGCTAATTGGCGTGTTTATGATTGCAACACAACTCATAAAGCGTCTCACATTAGTCACACTCACACCACTCATATTTACAAGACCAGAGCCGTGATATGATATCACATTTCCACTGTGTAGCTCTGACAGTGGCCTATCATTGTTTTGCTTCATAATCTACATCTTTTGCGCCTGATTACTTAAGTTTCCTTGGTAATAAACAGAGGAAAGCAAAACTAATTCTGATGCAAAGAAGTGTGCTGCTTCTTGTTGTGAAAGAAATGTCAGTCAGTGGCTAGGAGCATGTTTATTCCTTCCCCTTAAAATATAGTAATAGGATAATAAATGTGCAAGGCCTATGGTTGAAAGATTAAATAATTCGCATTATGCAGTATAAAGCTTTGAAAAAAATAAAGCCTTCAGTGAGAGAGTATATGGTTTAATCTAACATTGGTATTATTTAAGATTTATTTAACCTTTTTAGTGGGTACTACTAATTTGGTAACGATATTTCAAGGAGCTATTTTAGGCAGGTAATTTAGTCATTATTGTTATCATTAATATTATTGTTGTTGTTATTATTATTGTCTTTATTTATGATTGTCATTTACTTACGGGATCCGTCACTCGCACATTCTGCCTCGCTGCCTCGGTCGCTGGTGCACGCTCTGTCTGGTCGCGGCCCCGGGCTCCCGGTTATATCAGAGACATCAATTCCGTCCTCGTAGCCGGGGGACACAGCATCTTCCCCGGCTGTCCTGCGTCTTTTCTCCGCTCCTATCAGCGCTTCCACCGAGAATGCATGAGCCTTGACGCTCAGGGCGCACGGGGACCGCCGCTTCTCTGCCATTTCTCTCGGTCTCGGGACAGAGGAACGAGAGGAAGGAGACGGCGTCACGAGCTTGCAGGGAGCAAGAAAAGTTCAAAACACAGGCAGTGTCAAAATAAGAGAATCCGCGGTGACAGTGCAGCGCTTTCACAGTGGGACGGTTTCTCCGTCCTCCCGCCGGGCTGCAGAGGGAACCTGGAGGAGCTGTGATAAGGTCTCCGCTATCCGTGAGAGCCGTGCGGACTTTTGCAGAGTGTCAACAACCGGAGCTTAGAGGAGAGCCGGAGAACGGGACCTGTCAGTCACAGCACAGAGCAGCCAATCACGAGTAGTCACAACCCCCCGGAACTTTTCCCTGGTCCCGCCTGCTAAGGGGGCCGCTCGTGCCGCCTTATGTGGTAAAAGTAGAGCTGGCGAATGAATCATGTCTTCAGGCGAAGGAGCGCGAGGAGCATCTCTCTGTGGCATTGCGCGCATTTTCACACACCGGCCCGACATGCTTTGCATATCTGGCCATTAGTACCTCCTGCATGGTGGCCACTTATGGCCCTCCTCTAGACCATAAGCGTTTCATACAACATGCTCGTGCTTCACATGAGAATTGCCGTAAAATGTATTTGTGCACGTGATAGGTAAATCATTTTACAACTGTGTGTGGGCAAAATAAATATGGGTATTCTGCTGGTACACCTATGCTCATCGAGCCGTACACAAAGGAAATATATGTTCAGTTTTTTTGTGTATTTTTTTTTCTTTTTGTGTACTCAACAGATCCTAAAAGAAATCTAATATTTCAAATAAGTCTTTGAAAGGCAATATGTATTATTCATTCTGCAAACGCTGTCATCCAACATCTCCCATTCCCGTGTCACTGAGCAACCCTACTGTTTCAAACAGCAGAGGCATTCGCACGCAACAAAAGCTCTGCTTCATGACATTATGACAAGCTGTTATAATGTCAACATAATAATTAAAAATAAAACCAAGAAAAAAAGAAAAGAAAACATTGTGTAGTTTGACATCAGTGTAGCGACAGTATTGGTAACGACAACTTTGACTTAAGTGCTCAAAAAAAAAAAAAAAATAATAAAAAAAATAAAAATAAAAATCCAGTCCTTTCACTGGAACACAAATATACTGCAAAAAAAAAAAGATAAAGTACCATGAGAAGTTGCATTTTCACTAAAATAAATCTGTAGGCTAAGGGAACTTACAGTTGTTAATTATAACCGCATATAGGATGAAGCAAATGTTTAAATAGCCTAATAAATATAAACGCAGTCTATGTAAATACATTATATGTCAATTTAATGACAATAAATTATTATCATAGGCCTACATTGCTTTTGTGTATTATTTTGGTGTGCAAATATAAGTGATATAGACTGTGTGTGTAAGTATATCAACCATATTCCAATTTCTGCTTGAGTCAATAAAATAAACTATGGGCGTTAGTCATGATTAAGACATGGAAGTGATTTAAAATACAACCAGCTGAAGTGAACTGAGAGACGAGTTGGATTCTCTCTCCGTGCACGTTTGGAAATAATCTTCCGCACTTTCAAGGCCGCGTAAATGACCGTGTGGTCACGCGGGGAATGCGTGTCGGTGTGGTGGCTGTAACATATTGGGGGTGGGGGGCTGGCTATAAATAAACAAGTCAGCGTGGCCGTGTGTGTGTGTGTGTGCGTGCAACATGAAAATGCAGCACTTTGCACCTTTAATGGAACAATCAGTGCCTTGGTTAACCTGCTGATTTGTCACTTAGCAACCTCTGTTGTTCACATCAGAATTTCACTTTTTTTTAACCTTTTAATTTTTTTTTTTTTTTTAAGGTTCCTTGGTGCTTCAGTGATGTTTCCTCTGCTAAAATCACTGTGTGAAGCCCAAGGCCTCTCGTGGTTTGCTGGTTAAATAAACAACACGTCGCCATCGGTTATTGGCATAAATTCAGTGTGTATGATTGGACGTCAAGCGGAAGGTCCGTGCCCATATCCGTGCGGGTTATCAGATCAAAAGCCTTGTGTTTCACTTCGCCTCGGCATTTAAAAACGCCACATTCCCTTATAACTCCGCGAGAATAAAAGAGTTTACGCTTTGTTTGAAATAGAGTTTGTTTTCGACTCATTATGAGCTTATATTCACACGACTAATCATGGCAGAAATAGACTTTAAACTTTTAGAACTAAAATGTTTGCTCTTTGATGTGCAGGCCTATGGAGACAATTAAAAATGTAGATAATCAAAAGACAGATTCGGTTATCGCACAATGTTAACGATCTATGTCTGGCCTTTATAGAATTTCAGCGTATGCATAAACCAAAAGAACTTAACATACTTTTAATAATGTTTTTGTCAATTAGCTTTTATTTATTTTAACATTTAATGAAAGGCGACAAAAGTTGAGCAGAATTTTAAACTGGTGTTCCGTTAATTTTTAGTTTCAGAACAGGCGTTTAATATATTGACCATCGTTAAAATAAAGGTAGAATGAATAACATTTTTCATATCAAGTCATATCAAAATCATATCCAACTTGGTGGTACTTTTAGATGGGGCGAAGATCTTCTCTAATAATAATAATAATAATAATAATATTAATAATAACGACAATAATAATAATAATAATAATTCTACTGATATCCCAGCGTTGATTATTACTATTAGATGGAATGCAGTAATTATTTAATATTTCATAAACATTAAGCTGTTGTTGCCTTTAAATGGTTTGGATAAAGCAGAATACTCAGGACTCTGGGTGTAATTAGAGTCTAATTATTAGACCAATACCACTTCAGTCACATAGCTGTTAATTGGCGCGGTCTCATTATAATAATACGAGCCGATGGCTTCAATCAGTCTTCACCTAGAAAAACATTTTCCTTGCGACTGGTATAACTTTACAGTTGCAAATAAGAATTTCTAATAAAATCACATTATCTTTGTAAAATACGTGTTTTTAAAAATTGTTTTTAATTCTGTAGTTTTTCGTTAACAGGTGCACTGGTCCGAACATCTTAGAGATCACTGTGCCATCTGCTGTTGGTGCACGACTCTTTAGTGTCTTTATAATAATTTACCTTGATTTTAGAATGATTAAAATGTAACACGGCGCAGTATAACTGTCAGAGAATAAAGAAAAAAATCGACTTGCTAAAAACTTTGAAAACCTCTCTTGTTTACCACATTGGACACCACGTGTAATTTTCGACATCCTCATAGGTGGTTTAACATCTTGAAACAAAGAAACTTGAATGGGCTCATGACCAAGATGACCGCAGAGCGTTTTAAGGAACGGGACTGTGGAATAAGCTTATCTTTAAAATACAGAGGCCAATTTTCTTTCTTTGTGGCCAGGCCATGATTCACAGTCTTCCTCTGCAGATGCACTGGCTCTAAAAATAGTGGGAAGCTCTGTGTCGCCGGCCCTTTCTATTCTGTCCAATATGGCTTTGCTGCTCTGGCAGCTCTTCATGTCTTTTGTAATGAACGTAGCTGCGTTTTTCACATTTGTAACTGGAAAAAAAAAATCTTGGGCTATTAATGTGTTTTAGTTCTTTAATTTCTCTAATATTTCTTTCAGATTGTGTGAGTAAGACCTTCTTCCATAGGTTATACTGCAGTGTCATTTCTGTGTAGTGGCTCAATTCGTCAGCACCTGAAGTTGACTGGATAAACTATTTGAAAAACTTTTAAAAACCTTATATAAACTGAGCATTAGCCTACAGCATTTATCCGTGTATGGAAAATTTAAGAGAGGCTATTTTTCTTTTTAAACGTGTAAATAGTTTGCCCGCCTTCAGCTTCCTTTTCCATTCATGAAACTGAACCTGTGCTGCTGCACCACTGTAATTGGCTCGGGCTGCTGCGTTGATTTATTATGTTAACGTGTAGCTTAGACTTAAACCACCATTTTGTGCAATATTGAACAATTAAGTATGGACAATTAACGAATTTATTTTAATTTAAACGTAACAAATAGACTTTTAAATGATATTTATTGAGGTAAATAATAATAATGATAGGCTTATAAACAACATTTTATAGGTTATCCTGCAAGGGCACCATTTTAAAAAAGTTGACGAGCAATACGTGGCGAAATGAACCTAAATAATGCAGCCACGTGCACGTGCGCGTTCACCTGGTGATTTTTCACGGCTTTGGGCGTCAGTCAGCCAATCAGAGGCCAGCCCATTTATACAAGTGTCGTTTCAAAAACCCATTTTGGAGCTCTGAAGGTAGGCGTTACCCACTGCGCACTGAATAGGCTGTTTATTAAAAACCTTTGACATAATTACCTGTGAGCTTTGAAGGGGACCCGGGGTAGGGTAGAAGTGGCGGAGCAGGGGAGTCTGGGTAATACATTGTTAACAGTTATTTAGCGCGTGCTAATGGGCACGTGGATCACTGCCAGGGCTTTTATGGCGGAAGTGGCATAAAGGTGTGTGGGTTTCTGTGTGTGTGTTTCTCTCTCCCTCTGTGTAAGTGTGTGAGAGAGAGAGTGAAAAAGAAAAGAGAGAGACCTACATAGAATACAGTGGTTATATAGTGCTTGTTAAAGGTTTCAGGAGTGACACCTTTCCACAGTTTTGTAATGTGTCATTTTGATCTTTCCTGAGGACAGGCTGGTTTAGTGCTACAGCTGACCTGACAAAAATGTGTAGTCAAACTGAAGACAGACACAGGGATATATACAGAGGGACAAGCAGTATCCAGCTTCAGCCCTCTGCCTCCCTGCAGGTTCAGGTGTCCCTCGTCACCCCTGCGACCCGTCCTGGGAGGCAGAATCTCAGATGAGAACTGCCGGAGCCCCCCCCCCTCCCACCCCCGTACAGCTCCACTGGGAAAGCCATAACTTGAACTCCATGCCTATCTGCAGTTGTGCCAGCGCTGCGAAGCGAACGACCGGGGGCCCCTGCAAGCATATCCTGCTTATGCTGGCCGAGAGTCACTCATCATCCAAGTGAAGTGACCCCTGCTCCCTTTCATAAAGTTAACCTTCCATTGAAAACGTGGTATTTACTGACGCGCTTGATAGAAATTGATGGATCTATGACATTTATTGAATTTTTTTACGAGCCGGTTCTGGTCTTGACGCCGTTTATTCAGGCCTCTGTGTGTCTCGGATGTTATTCAAGTTGAACTCCTGCTCTGGCTGCAACAGCTTGTCTCATACACACAAGCGCACGCAGACACACACACAGCACACAGACACACAGACAGAAAGAGAGAGACACAGATGACTCAAGCTCTGAGTTACAGCTTGAAACTGCTGGACTGGCACTGGATTCATCCTCTTATTCATAGACCAAAAATGCTGAGATAAGCCATTTGTTGTCTGTCACTACATGGCCTATCACATTATTATTTTGATGAGATCAAACTGAAATATGTTTATGCTCATATTTCACTGCCTATAAATAAGTCCTATCATGCTAAAGGTATGGTTTTAACAAAACGTCTTATCCCTTAATCAAAAATGAATGTTTAGAAGTTCTAGGTGGAAGAGGGAGCTGGAAGTCAAAACAGGAACGATTGGTGGCTGTAAAAGAAACTAATGAATTACTTAAGTCATTTATATGAAAATGCGCAGTGCATTAACCCTTTGAAATCAGATATGTATGTGCTAAAGGGATCTCTTTATACAGCAGCCACTGTAACAGCCTGTGCAACATATTGTTTTTCATTTTGGAGAAAAACAAACACAAGAGAATGAAATTCTTGTTCCTCTTTCCACTTGATATATGTTGTGAGCCCAGTATTTATTCTCATTATTAACTGATGTTAAGAGTAATTTATTTAGAGGAGACATGAGAGTTAAGGGTTGAGAAGGGAGAAGCAGGAGGGTGTAATCGCTGTTTGCTGTGTGGTTAGTGATACAGTATGCATGAGGAGCTTTCTGAATGGCAGAGACAACATGAAGGGTAATAGAGTGTGTAGGAGACAGTGAGAGGTACTGAGAAGTGATGAAATTTAAGTGAAAAAGAGGAGGTGAGTCATTACCATAACACGAAATTAAACTTTGGTGAGAGGCACATATGTTTTGGGCGGCAGTCGGAGCCTTTCACACATCCTGACTTTTTATCTGATAACCTGCTGCACTGACACGGTCTGGAGCTCAAGCGTTCGAATTTGACTGAGTGTTAATAAGGAGCGATAGTATTAGCCAAAATATTTCATCATGACGTGTTTGAAGTCTGGAAACACTGGCATATTGAAGATCCTCAGAAGTACTGATGCGTTTTTAACGCGATCAGTTCTTTCTTTTTAGCTGGCAGTTGTTCTCTGCAGTTGAAATGAGAACATTTCTGTACAGTAGTGTCTGAGGACAGGCTAATCAGGAGGTCCAGCTGAAAAGCTTGTTTGTCAGTTCATTACACGTAATTTTAAAGCTTCTATATTTTACATTTTCTGGTCTGATTTGCTGTGGAGTTATTAAGACAGTGAGAAATATATTTTCAGGGCTGGGCTGAATAAGTGTAGCCAGAAACTGCTTGTATGTTATTTACCAATAGGGATTATTTTGGTTCCCATCTGAAACTTGAAACAACCAGCCTCCGACAGGATCTGGTCCTCTGGTCCAACTCTGAAAAAAAGAGAGCCCGCCTCACCTGAGAGTGTGTTGTAATAAAAGCTCAAAACACCCAATGACGTGGAGGTAGTGTCATAACAGGAGCAACGTCATTTAGTGATCGTCTCCAAGATCAACCACACTCAAGTCAGTTGCAGTGTAGAAATGTCAGGGACTGTGACACCCAGTCCTGCTAATCAATGTATAGCATTTATGAATATTGATGTGGGGTGGGGCTTTCCAAAATGACTCCCCATGGGTGCAGCAAGATTTGTGAATGGAA
This sequence comes from Toxotes jaculatrix, assembly GCF_017976425.1. Classification (NCBI taxonomy): domain Eukaryota; kingdom Metazoa; phylum Chordata; class Actinopteri; family Toxotidae; genus Toxotes; species Toxotes jaculatrix. The sequence goes on from NC_054412.1 coordinate 15,456,755, forward strand.
AATAACTGGGGATGTCATGGTTTCAAAAATTTGGCTGTTGTATATGTAAAAGAAGGCGTATAACGCTGCAAGAAACCCTGACAATCTGTAGAATGCTTTATTTAGCAGAGCTGTAAATAACTGACTTTGAACTTAAATCAGGTCAACACAGGTCAAACACTCGGCAGGACTGGCTCCAGTCATATTTACCCCAGACAGCAGGAGACACACTTATAGCTAATTCTCAGGCTGATCTAAGCTCTTTTAATTACAAAGCTGAGTCATAATTTGCGGAAGTAAACTATTAATTTGCTGGCACTGAACACGGTGTAAAGCAGGTCCTGTGTGTCCAAAAGATTTTCTGCTCTCAGTCTACATCGCTGCCAAGATAACCTGCTTATTTCATCACCTCATAGTCTACACCTGGATGATTTGTGCATGTGGAGTGGTTAGTGGCAGGGTGGCCTACTGGTTGAAGCTGCTCGAGCTTGGCAGGATTGATCCCCAGCCCGTGCCCTTGAGCAAGGCGCCAAACCCCTACCTGTCCAATCATTTTAACACGGTTCGGATGAGAACTGGCTAAAACGCGAGTGCAATGTGTTTTGTGCTGTTTCACAGCAACAAAACAACTAATCTCATTACCTCACTGCCTCTTTTTTCTCCCTTCAAAGACTGACAGGGAGGAGGGGCAGCTGTGATAGGGAGAGAATGAGCAAGCAGGTGCTGTTTTTATGGCTTTCTCCATCTAGCAAAGAGGAGGTGAAAACATTTTCTCCTCTCATAACCCTTGGAAACCACATGAAGAGTTGATCTGAGCGGTGTGTGTGTGTTTGTACGTGTGTGCATGAGGTCATTAGAACAGAGGATTGTGTACACGCAGAGGTTTTGATTACCCCCTATTGTTCACTGCCAGGGAATTTTTCATTTCATAGGTGTGTGCATACATTCATGTGTCTGCGTGTGCATGTGTGGGTTTTCTATCATTGCATGTAATAACCTCTATAGTTTCCTGTGATTAGACTGCGTGATGAGCTGCTAAAAATCACACAGATTAGAACTATGGTTAATTAAGCTCGAAGTACCCCGGACTTTTTCTTCGGATGTTTCTCTCTCATTGACCAACACGCACGTGTAAACACACACACACGCACACACACGTACACACATGCAAACACACACACTCTCCTAACGAGTGCAAAGCTCATCACGGAAACGCCGCAATTTGAAAATAACAACAATCATAAAAAACCATACAAACATCTGCAGCTCGTAACTGAAGTCTCAGGCCAACCCCAGCACACGTGCCTCTTAAAACTGGAGAACAACGGTTATTTTCATCTCTTAGATGTTGGAGTTTTATTTCTTTTCTCTTTCTCTGGCTCAACTGGAACCGTTTAGGCGTTTTTTAATCAAAGAACTAAGTCGTTAGAATTTGGCGGTGAAGGCGTCCGGTAAGCCTGTCTCTCCTCCCTGCCTGCATTCAACGTCCAGCCCAGCGCTAACTAGCATTTAGCGCAGATTTAAGGAATGCTGTTTTATTACTGTATTTAAAGGAATGTCTGCGTTAAAGCATGCACAAAACATATATATGTATATATGAAATTTTATTACCTTGTTACAAAAAAAAGTGTTTCAGTTCAGTTCTGTGTTTTCTCTCCAGTGCCAGTTGCTATTTTTAAGCCTTTCTGAGAATCCAATTGGTTGTAATGACACAGTTTCAACTATGGAGAGAAAGAACAAACTCTGAATGAGACTCAGGACATCAAAGCTCTTAGGAAGTGTTATGCACATTGATTCGCAATAACACACACTCAGAAATGTCTCTCACAGCCATATATGCACAATATGAAACACCTTAGGCCATCAGTCAGTGGTCCGATGTAAGTTTGCAACTATTTCTGTGAGTTACCTGTGTTAGGTGAAAAAGGTTTGCTGAGCACTGTTACCCATATCTGTATATAAGCAAAAATGCCCCAACATGACAATAAGATGTTAATGCAGTAGCCTCTGAGTCAGGACAGTCAAGGTAAAACTATTTTCACTTACATCTGACACATGTATAAATTGAAATTGACTGAAATAGAAACACAAAGAAAACCAAAATGGAATATCGTTAGTTATGGAATGTTGTTAGTCAAGGATAATCAGAGAAAACATATAAAAAGGAGAATTTGTTAGTACAAGTTAAGACAGTTCAGACTGTACACTATAGATGCATGGAAAGTGATTGCAAAAAGCATCATTGCCAGTTTTGTTCTTGTTGTTTGCTCTGCTGAAAAATGCACATAAGAAGAAGAGTGATTGTAACATCCAGTTAATGCAAACAGTAAACAAGAGAGACCTTATTCTGAATCCTACATCAGATTCAGATAATGTTAATCATCATGACAAGTGATGTGGTTTTAATTTCACCTCTGATTCTGTACTGTAGTCATCTAGGATCTACTCTAACAAACAAAAGAGAGCTATTTCAAATTTAATAGCTTTTTAAAGTTACAAGTCATTTGTTTAATGGCTTATTACCTTAAGTTTGCAAGTAAATTTCACTTTTATCTTTTACCTCAGTGTTTTTTATAAACTGTTCTGCACTTGACAACAACAAAAGAGTTTTTAAATCATACGGTCAGCGTTTCCCTGATAATGACTGATGAAGTCTTTGTATACACACAGACACACACACAATAGCATTCATATTTATGCACAAGTGCATGTCTGCACCTAAGTGCAAACGTCTGTGTGTGCTTGTGTATATATCTATAGGGGTGTGTGTGTGTGTGTGCGCGCGCACATGCCTGTGTTTGTAGCCATATAGCTGCAGTGATACTGCCTCGGGACAAAATGTGTTTTTGATATAGAGTCTCTTCCTCTCCCGGCATGCCTCTAATACTCTCCTTCTTCCCAGGATAACAGGGTCACAGCATGGAGACCTCAACGACTCCACACCTGGAATAACACCACCCAGAATATCCGCTCCGCTCTGCCTGGGAGCTTGTGTGTGTGTGTGTGTGCAAGTGTGTGTGTGTGCAAGTGTGTAAGGGAGATAGAAGAAAGAGGAGAGAGTGAGAGAGGCTTTATGAATGACAGAGTGAAGGAGGTCGTGTGGTGCAGTCAAGTCATCTGTCTCACTAATTTCTTTTTCTCTGTCTCTCTCTCTTTCTCTTTGACACATACTCAGACACAAACCGAACACTGGTGTTTTTTGCGATGGCCTGTTTTGCAGCGTAGGAAATATGAAACACCCTAAGGCATTTGTCAGCGGTCAGTTGCATGTTCTTGCTCTTTAGTCGTGTGTGTGTGGGTTCACTAGGCACATTTTAAACTCACAAAGCCGTGTGCGTCACTCTTCCCCCTGACACACCGCTGAGGTCTGATTAATAAAAGATGAGTTTAGGGGAAGTATGACTGTTTTGATTCCCCCCCACTCTCCACTGCAAAAAAAAAAAAAAAGTAAAGACTGGATGAAAGACCGGGAGAGAATGAAAGTGCAGCGAGAGAGGGCAGGGTCCACTCTGATCACACCAGGACCATACTGTGAATGGGCCGTTCACCCAGAGAGAGAGACGGGTGGAAAAAGAGAGGGATGAAGTGAGGACACAGAGAGAGAGAGAGAGAGAGAGAGAGAGAATTCATATATCTACCACTGTTTGATGCCTGTGGTGTACCTCTGTAACTATAGCCCTCTTTCTTTAGCTTGCTCTTGCTCTTTCCCTCCCTCTTCCAGACCTCCCTCCCTCCCTCTTTCCCCATCACTCCCGCTTTTTTTTTTTTTATATCCCTCTCTTTGCCCTCTTCCTGCTGATCTGTGCCAACCACCATGCAACCACTGCCACATTAGAGCCTTTAACGGGCACTGCCTGGCATCCTGCTCTGTCCAAACATATTATAGCCTCGTCGCACACAAGTAAGTGTGTATATACATTTTATACAGTTTCTGAATTCACAACTATAGGGTTTCACCCTATATTATGGGCTGGGGGATATTTTTCATCCCTACAAAACTGCCACGTGTCATTGTGGCTCCAAATAAACTCCAAAGATGTTGACTGCCTCTAACGGATTCTGGATGGAGAAGGCGGCAAATAAATAGTTCACATATATGGACAGAAAAATGATATTAAAGCTGAAGAATTTACTAGGAAAATGGCTTGGACTGATGTTTATAGAGTGGAATATTATTATTAAATTTATAGTCTGTTCTATACTAGTGCAGTATTATACAATTGAGCAGAGTAAAGGACTAAGCACTAGTTTTGGCTTTTTTCCATCCATCCCTCCATCATTTATCGATCCACCCCTTCATCATTCAACTATTTACAAGCCCATCTGTGCATCCATCATCCATTCATCATTCATATATTTTAGAAAATTAAGAGTTGTTGACTTTATTCTAACGGCACACCAGCTGAGACACTGGCAACCCTTCACTCAAACCCTCTAATTACTCAAGAAAATACACATTCTGACTCAGTTAAGTTGTTAGAGTGTGTGTGGGTGTGTGTGTGTGTTTGTGTGTGTGTGTGGGTGGGTGTGAGACAATGTTCAGATGGTCAGTTCATGTGAGAGATGAAAGCCTGGAAGACTTGGCCAGCTGATGGTGAGTACAGTTATACACACACACACACACACACACACACAACACATGTCCATGTGAGGATTTTATGATTTGTTAATGAGGCAGCGGGGATGTTGCTCACACCCCACGGAGGAGGATGCAGCTGGACAGCACTGACCCCACCTGCTGACATCACGCCTCCACACCAAGGTGATGCTTGTTTGTTTACATGTTGTCTAATTTAGTAGAAATGAGATAACAGTTGGGAAGATTATATTTACCACATGGCAGCAGTGTGGCTAGTTAATAAGGAGATCATTGTTGAGTCTGAGAACCCCTCCCTGAATACTCTTAACCCCTTCCAGCTCTGAGAGCACTGACCTGATTTGACCTTTGACCTCTCTGTGGAAAAAGGCAAATAAAATGAGAGCCTATGTGTAGTGATCATTTAGATGAAAAATACTTATTACAGAAACACAAAAATCATGAATCAAACGTCAAAAGTCATGTCAAAAATAGAGAAATGTATATTTATGAAAACATAAGCATAAAGTAGCTTAAAGCTACACAAATCAATATTTTTATATAGACAAAGGGACAAATGACGGTGACCTCTTTCATTTTTATATAAACTTGAGGTCACAAGTAAAAATGTACTCAGAGAGAATAATCATCCAACTCTTCACACAGTTCTCTTCAGCTCTGTGGAGTCTTTCAGTGTCATTGTTTTGGTTTTCCTGCCAGCAATCTCATCAGCCCCATTTCCAGCTGCCGTATGTTTTTTGTTTTAAGCAACTGAGCTCTGATAAACCAGCACCAGCAGGCAGACAAAGTTAGCGACAAGCTGGTGAGCCAGATATCTTACTGACACCAACAGTGAGCTAAATGGAGAACGAATGTTGGACATACATTTGTCAGGTGGCCAGAAGCACAACTTTAAACGAGTCTTAATGTTGCTCTATACCAGCTGTACATGTAAATAAGCAAGTGTTTACTCATATGTTAGCATTTGTATGCTTAACAATGAATTGCAATTTTGCAGTAAATTCCAAAATACATACCAAATAGATATGAAATGTATTCTACACTATGGCAGTATATTATATCCTGTAAATACTATGGAATTCCAGTCCAGTCGACATAGGTCTTAATGATCCTGGATGCGTGATAGCTCCAGTCTGTCCTGGTCTTCTGTACCATCCGTATATTATTATACACAAATCGATTAAGGATCAGTACCAGTGTGACAAGTACAAACACGTACACACACACACACACTGCTTCTTTTACAAATGAATCATTACATAAAGCCACAGCATTAAGGCTGAGAACCACACGCTCTTCGCTCTAATCTGTCCTGACTGTGTGGTGCTGAAAGCCCAGTTTCAGAGGTTCCTATAGAGCCACTGAGCCAAGAAAAAGTCCTTTGGTTAGACATGCACAGATTAGCAGCAGGCATTACTGTCAGGGAGTATCAGTGTCCACGTCCTTTGACTCTGTGGCTATGTAAACAACATTTATAGGTTTATTAAAAACACCCCTGTATTACTGGGGGTCATAGGAACAGTTAATGGTGTATGTGACAGTTTGTTTCCCTTTCATAATGGGCTCTGAGGAGAGCACATAATTACAACAGGCAGCCTCTCGGGCTGTGCAGCGATGAATGTGTGTTTACCAGCCTGGGAAAAAGCACAAATTTGAGAGTCGGAGCCTCAAAATATCTGGAATATTAGTGACAAACACGCCAGGCACAACCGCTTACACCCTAATGATATTCTGTCCTTAGTCATTATACTGTCTGTCTCTCTGTCTGTACTCATTTACCTCCATGTATGTGTATCTATTTCATTGCTTACTTTTCTCCAGGGTCAGCTTCATTTTTTTATCTTTGGTCTCTTAACAGGTTGTTGTCTATGTTTCAAACTGTGTGGAAAAATGTGCAGCGGAGAAACCGATACTGTAATTATTTAATAAATCGAGTGTTAAGAGGAGTCCTGTAACTTCTGCAGAGCGGTAGTCTTCTGTGGCTGTCCACAGGCCTTTGGGTCAAAAAACCAGCCTGTTTGAACAGATCAGTGCATAGATAGACAGACAGATAGGCAGAGCTCATACATCATTTTTTTGTGTTGATGTAATACATTATATTGAACTTTCTTTTGAAGCTGGGGCCATAGCCAGAGACCTATGATTTACAGCTTGGATTCTAATCTGTAGTTTACAACCTTAAATGGGTTGTGCTTCTTTTCTGGTGAGTTTTAATGTGTTTTCATCAGCCTTGGCTGAGCGGCACGAAACACTTTTTTTTTTCTTTATATGGGTCCTGATTTGAAAATGTTTTGGAAACCTTGACTTTATGAAACACTCGACTCCAAAACTTAGCAACAGAGACCAGTCAGAATATTTTCTTCTATGGGTCAGTCTGCAACACAACCACTGTTGAACTGATGAGGGAGAAAATCGTTCGTTTTTATTTTTGATGGAATACCAATAATTCATATTTAACAAAATATCAAGAAATACCTTAACCAAGTGTTTTCGTTGCCTCACCTTAACCATACCCCATACATGAGAAATATAGGTGTACATATCCTGACAGACAAGAGAAGATGCATTGTTGGAGTACACTCACTTGCTCCTTTGGAAAACAGGTCTGGTGTTATCTGCTGGTCAGACTGCCATGTGGCCGATGGCAGCAGCTGAATCCTCCTAAATACTATGAGGCGGTGAGAGGATGAAATCCAGCGCGCAATCAAAACACGGCTGAAACGGGCTGAAATGGGAGAGAGAGAAACAACTCTGTGGACACAGCAAATTTACTCCTAATAGACTATGACAGGGACCCATTTTTAGTCCAGCGGTTTGGGTTTTGCCTGTGTGAGTGTGTGGACAGTCCAGGAAAAGAGATCATTGTCTTGCGATGAAAGATGGAGCCTGCTTGTATGCGCACGAGATGGCCACTGTTAACCTTGGTCACGTGCTCGTCCGTGGGTTTAAATTTGACATGAAGGTTTTCAGCAGTTCTTTTCTCCCTTCGTCTTTTTCTGTCGTGATATGAGGGGATTTCTCAACAAACGTGGTGGAGTTTTCTTTAAGCAGAGTTTCCGTTGTTAAACAGTCTGTTCAGAATCAGCCTCATGGCTCATAGCTTTGCACTTCTTTGCCTTCTTCCTCTCCCCCCTTTTTTTTTGTCTTTTTTTATGTCAACAGCCCACTTAAAGAGCAGAGTAATAAAGGATAAGAATTTTAATCAGGCTTTTAAACAGTCTTCTCTTATTTGCCCTCCAAGGAAGGTTTTAACGCCACCCTCCATCTTTCCCCCCTCTCCCCTTCTCCCCTCCATTCCTCTTTCCTCCTGCCCTCGGCTCTACACCTCCCTTTGCTTGTTGAGTGCGCTCATGCATGATGGCCTGAACTTGATAGACGTTCAGAGGGCATCGGCAAGAGAGCTGTTAGCATGTGCATGTATGCATGTGTGTGAATGATGGACAGAGTATGTGTGGTCTCCCTTGATTGGGTTTCATGTGTGTTTTTCACCTCTTTCTTTAACATATTGTGTTTCTGCACTCATATATATACTGTATTTATATATAAATCTAGCTCTCAGATCTTACTCACTTTCATCTCTAGCTCTCTTTATTCCCATCTACAGCAAGGAATGTGTTAGTTTTATGTGAAGTCAGTTCATATGCCAACAGGCCTGTGATGTGGAAGCCAAAGTATGACGACTCTGTTCAGCCTAGCTGTCAGACGTTAGCTCTAGACAGATTTAAGCGAATAAGTGAAAAGAAGTAAAACGCTGCTCGGAGAGAGTGTGGAAGGGAGCGAAACTCGAGGATAGCTTGGGTGTCTGAGCCTGTCATTGCTTAATAAAAGTCGGCTCTGTTATCCTGGGGATCCTGGGAAGGGGGGATGGAAGAAGTAGAGAAAAGGAAGGGAGGGTCTGAGTTTGGGGTGTGTAATTTAGGCAGAGGGATTTTTAATGAGGGGAGATCTCTGCAGGTAACTTCCTCTCCTCCCCCCTCTCTCCTCTCCCCCATCGCCCCCCAGTGTGGGGGGAGAAACGCATCTGGTTGGACTAAACAGCAGATTAGCACATTAGCACTGGAAGACGGGCAGGCAGGCACCACGGGAAAGACCCAGGCTAACATATGACATTGGCGCACATGGTGTACGACTCATTAAAGGCAAACATAAAAGTTGCACTAAATTAAAGGCAAACTCCATCCGCCTTTGTTAACAGATGGTAAAAGTTTGACTCATGATTGCAGCTTTTATACTTCGTACACAAGAATCTTAATGCAGCACACATCTAAAAAGATCGTCTTTGTTTTAATGGAGTAAGATGAGGTTAGTCTACTCAATTTTTGGAAATGTATTCTTTGACTTGGCAACTGTTGCACAGTTACCAAACTGTTTGTACAACTAGTTTGCGTTGGCAAATGCATTGTGGAAGAAACAATTTTACCACTATCTTGCTGGTTTTGTTTAGATCTGGCAAAGTTTTGAGATATCCACCACTGAGACTTCAGCCAGCACCCCAGTATAAACAAGGTACACTGGGTTTGGTGGTACACATTAATATTAGAAGACGATAATATTCGAAGGGTCAAAATGTTGTATATGACTGGACTTTGTATGGTCGATATGTGAAATTGAGGACGTAGTTGAAAACTTTTGTGGAACCACTGTAAACAACTATTTTCAGTGGGAAGCAGCTACATCCTGCTCAAAGAGCCGCCACACGTTGCTTGGAGACACAATATGCTAATAAGCACACTAATGACATCATCGCGTTGTATTTGGGTTCTGCGTAGTGTCAGCTGGTTTCAGTTTGCTGTGTCATCTGACAAAATCACTACACACATAAGTGAAAGACATCATCTGGGCCGTGATTTCAGCTGTAATTCCACAGAGAATGTGAAAAGTTCATTCACGTTTATGTCAGCTGCTGTGCTGTCAGTTGAATGAGATGCATACAAAGGTGTGCCCGTGGAGGAAACTACTGAAGATGCCTTGCAAGCCTCATCTAATACAGCCTTTATTAGTTGTATGTTCTTCAATATAGTTTTTAACAGTATGACCTTAGTTTCCAGGATTTTTTGAAGGTACTGTGAGTTCAGTAAACACTACAAATAATTTCAAGTTAAACAGTTTGTAATGAACCTCCTGGATGACACAAAACTCAGTAATGTGAAGATGAACTGAAGACAGAAAAGTACAGACTTTTGAAACACTGATCTCTCATCTCGAACTTCTCTCTCTCAAACTGTCATGCTGATCTTAGACTTGTGTTGGTCTTAAAGTAGCACCGTTCTGTGTTTGTGTGCACTCATTCTACTGTTGCTGTTTCCATGTTTAGGTCTTATTAATTCTTTCTCAGTTCAGAGGGTGGAGAGGGATTGAAGCATGTCACAGGTGTCCAGGTTAGATTTTTCTCTGGCTTCAGGTTTTATGATTTAAAACCTGAGCTGTAAGAAACTACAAAGTTCCCAGGCATGGCTGGGAGGGGTGCTGTATGTGCACATGCATGTGTGCGTGTTGTAATAAAATGTATCCTGTAGCGAGGTGTGGAGTTAGGAGCTGCTAAAACAGCCACATCTGAGATTGCAGCTGTGTGAACACATCGTCATCTGTGCTTCTGGTGATGGGGCAGCATTGGAGAAACCAGTCCCACCCTTGACATACCTGCTACTGCAGGCCCCATATCAGTTATAGCTGTTCTAATCAAAACTTTAATATTGACAGTGAATCAGATGACAGTGTGTAATGTGAAAGGTGTTGGTTGTAGTGACAGAATTATCACCTAACTCTGCTATGCTCAGTTCTTCAGAGCATTTTAGCATCTTTCAGCAGAGTGTTTTGGTTTTTACAGCCCCCCAACTTTAATGTTTTGGTTCACTCTCACTGCTCTCAGTGTCTTTTCCAGATGCAGAAAGCAGCTGTTCTGTCCGCAGAGCTCTATTAGTTCACTGAAAGCTACCTACCATCACCAGCAACAGCAGAAACTACCAGTAACCATCGGGCAGAATTTATCAGCTAAAGAACCAAATATTAAACTAAAACAGAGCTAAAAAGAGAGTGAAACATACTATGCTAATGCTGATCTGCGTCTGCTGGATTTGTAAAAAGGTGATTTTTTTTTATCAGCTTTATTAGGAGATAGCATGCCAGTGTTTGTTGTGTTTACAGCGTGCTGCGCTGCCCCCAACAGGCAAAAAAAAAAAAAAGTTATAGCAGGTTTTTTTTTTTTATTGAAAGCAGATTAGTTTCCAACTATGTAGAATATCAATAGTCATGAAAATACATTCTTTACCTGTGGATTCATTTGAAACTAGCCCATAATAAAGATCAACCACCAAGTCTTCGCTGCAATGACCAGAATCTGTAACCATGGTTACTATAATCATTGGGATGGACTGGTTGGTCTGGTTTAACATCACTTTCAAAGAGCTGTCAGCTTATCATACTGTCTTTTCACATGCTAACACAGCTGTGAGGACGTGAAGCAATACTCGCACACAAACACACTCACTACCCCAACACTCACAAATATAGGCCTGTCTTTGTTAAGTCAGAGTACACAAGCACAGTTGTACACCAGTTTAACGACCCAATTTTGCCTGGCCAACGAGGTGTGCTGTTAACAACATAACACATGCTTAATGAATACACACAAACACACACAGGCACTCAAGTGTATGCTGTCTCAACGCACAAACTATTACCTAGTTAACACAGACACAGTCAAACTCACCTACACCTAAACACACACAAACTCACATTGCCAGGCAATTTTAACACACACTAATGAAAGGGAACAGACTTTATTAGCTCTCTTTAACAGCCAACACCCCACATACCTAATCACATTCACACAGACACACACAGAAACACATGTACACAAGTCACAAGTCAAAACAAAGATATCATAGACATATAAACTGAGATTTGAAGCACTGTGAATAATCGCCCACAATTCCATTTCCTGTTGGCCGAGGTGAAGGAACTCGGTGCCATCCAAGCATCCATCTGGTTTCCGTTTCAATCCCAGGACCCCTCACTGCTCCACCAGCACTAGCAGAACTCCCATTACTACCATTACACCCCACTAATGTTCCCACATGATGTATGAGCAGCTTTTTCAACCATGGAAATCAATTTAAAAGGAAAGTAAAAGGAAAAGAAACATCCTGCATCTTAACCCCGCGCTGGCAAACATGAGTGAGCTGCGTGCAGTTTATTGATGACAATAAACTTGCTTCAGCTTTAATACATTTAATAATAATAGGTGGATTTAACTAATCTCCGTTTCTTCTATTCATATTGAATTCTGATATTTGCTTTGCCATTTTCTATTTCTTTTTTCTGATGCAACCGCTCATTTTCCCGTCAGGAATTGTTTTAGTTCTGCCCAATCATGTTTTAGCTTATCTCATCCTCAGGCAGAGTCAGGGGTGCTTGTAGCCAGCTGACAGCTGGGACAGCAGAGCGCCTGCAGGCAAGGGAGAGAGAGATTCTGGGTGCTAGAATAGTACTGATCAAATTCAAGTCCTCATAGAATACAGGTCATTTGTACATATGACTCAAATGACTAAAATAGATGATGCAGAAAAAACACACGAGTTCACAAACAGAAAACTGGTTGGACTAATTTACAGGTTGAAAGCTCGGTCTTGCCATTAAATCTATTGCCAGAAAGTTGGGAGTCACATCCAATCTTTCTTTTGATTATCGTGTTAATAAAGCAGTACGAGCGTGTTTAAATTAAATTAACATTGTAAATGATCTATTAATCTATTATTATTATTATTAACTTCAATAATTCTCTGACTTTAAAGTTGTTCCTGTTTTCATCTGTTCCAGAACTGATTTCTGTAACTTTCTGTTTATTTGCCAGAGCAGCAAAGTAAACTCAGTCCTCTATTTTTTCATTTATTTATATATATATATATATATATATATATATATATATATATATATATATTTTTTTTTTTTTTTTTTTTTTTAACTTTTACATTTCCACATAAAGTGGTCTTTCTGTTTTTTTTCCTTTTTTTTATTAATTCAGGTTTTCATGGATCCAACCTCCTCTTTCTATTGTGCTTACAATTAAAGATTATTATATTAAAATTATAGGCAATTTAAAAAAAACTTTTTTTCTTTAGATTGCTGCACATTTTTAAATTTGTGGCCAGTCCTACTGTGCCAGTAGGTACAACTGGTACCAGTTTACTTTGCAGTATAAAATAGGAGTAGGGCATCAGGTTTTGCTTTACGGTGCTTTGAAAGACAGTTTGAGTCCTTTTCTGCACATTATTCACACCCTTTAAACAAAGACTCCTCACTCATGACACATCGCGATTTTGGAAAACAAATTATGAGCTGGGCTTTTATGGACACGATACATAAAAAAAGCGTCTGTGTGTGTGTGTGGGTCAGTGTGTATGTGCAGCGTACAGGATTTGTGTGCATGGGAATGGAGCTAACATTGCAAAGTGGTCACGGCATCACGGCGGGGAGAGCTGGCAGTGCCTTTACTGTCCAAATTAAAACAGCAGAAATCACCACAACAATTGAGAACAGATTTTCACCAAGGTGCCTTAATGACATTGTCAACCCTAAAAGCACACACAAACACACATAAACACATGCTCACACTCGCGCACACCAAAATGCAACACACTCACAAACGCTAATGATCTACTAAGCAAAAGCTTCAGGGCTATCTCATCAGTGAACAGGTTGTAATTCATAACATATTCACTCGGAGGCTTTCTAAGTGTGTGTGGGTATACTTATGTATATATATATGTGTGTGTGTGTGTCTGTAGTAGGCATCAGAAAACACACACCCGCTGTTCCAGTCTGTTTCCTCCCCATAAAAAGCAACACTTAGCACTTCATTCTCGAGCACTTCTGACAACATTATACAGGTTAGTTTAAGAGAAAAGAGGAAAAAAACAAAGCCAGAGTGAGGGAACGGGGAGGAAGAATGAGGGAGGAGAGAAAAAAAAAACAAAAACGGAAGCCTGGTCACTCAGCTGGGAATATTCAGAGCATTGTTTTTAACGAGTTAAATAAATTCTCCCACAAATGAGGTGAGGGAAAGCGAGAGGGGCAGAGTGAGGTGGAGAGAACTAGAGAGCGAGAGAGAAAGAGGGAGGTGAAGCTGAAGTGAGTGTTTGGCGTGGTGTTGGGAATATTTTACAAGCTGCATTAATGGCTGTTCTTAAAACACTGCTATTAAGAGATGGCCATAATGTTGTATATCATGGGCGATTATGTTCACACACACAGGCTTACACAGCTAAACACACTCTCATTACACACTCACACAGACATGCACAAGCCAAAGCGATTAAATGTGTGCTGGTCCACCACCTTTTAAGGTGTTGGATCAGCCTGTAAATAACAGCTTCCTCCTGCCCAAACAAACTGCACCTCTTCCTCTCTTGCATGCACAATATGGCCATTCACGCTGTCCTACTTCAGCTGATTGCGGAACTGATTTCTGGTTTAGAAAATATTACATTCACAGACAGCAGCAGATAACACAAGCCAACTCAAGTTGTGTTGGCCCTGTTGTGGCGGAGTGTCAGCGCATGTGGCTGTGTTCTGGCACCAGAAGACCTAATGTGAGGCCCATATATAGCTGCCAGAATCAGCTTGGTTTTGGGGCCGTGGACTTGCCAATTTGGGCTGAGAATTGGCTCCAGCAAGCAGAAATCAGGCTAGCGTTGGTTCAGTATCACCACTCAGACTTGGAGCAGTGTATTTACTTTTATCCTTTCACTACTGATTTAGACCTTTGTTTAGGAGCCTGGGAATTTGTGATTACATTTGATTCTGTAATTCATTAAAATTTTAGTTGATTTGAAACAATAGTTTAACATTTTGGGACATACAGTATGTTATTTGCTATATTGCTCTGAATTTGGCCGTGGTCAGACTGACAGCAGCCCTGCATGGGGAAAAAAACACACACAAAATTGCAACCCTTTCTTTCATTTGAATAGAACCAGTCCACCACCAATGCACAAAATGCAGCTTAACAGCACAGAGTTTTCCACCAAAGAAAAGTTTACAAGTTGTTGCCGTTCAGTATCATCCAGCGAGGTGCTGCATTGGCTAATCAAATACATGCAAGTGCACATGTTTGCTCTATTACTTTGTAACTGAAACATTGTTGAGATGAAAGATAATTGGTGCCATGATAACTTTCCAAAGTTGTAAAAAGTTGTGCAGTGTTTTGGCGTCTGATAAGTTTTAAACACATTTATCTGTTACTCAAACTGGACCTGGTCCCAGATCAAATTCCTTTGTCTCAGTGGTACCTTTAACAACACACCCCTGCCAGCTCAGCCCGCTGTGCTGTTTCAAGGGCTGTTTTCAGTCTTAATCCCCACTTAGATGTGATGCTGGAAACCATACGTGTGTCTGTGTGTTAACTACAGTGATGGAACCAGGAGGTGCTTAGCCTAGCTTAACATAAAGTCTGGAAACAGAGGGAAATGTCTAACCTGGCAAGTTCCAAAGTTAAAAAAATCTCCCAACTCCTCATTAATTAACACAGTGCATCCTGAACAACAGTTTATTTGTCCATAAAGCTCTTAACCAGGTTGCCTTGCATCCTCACGGTGACAACAGGACTCCCGGCAGTCACAGCTCGCCTCATGGAAGGAACTGTTAAAGTGTGTGACTCCCCCTAAAACCACAAACCTTTGTTTTTACATTTCTGCTTGTGTGTGGATTAAACAACCATGGTACAATGTGCTAATTGTGAGCTTTAGAGGTGCGTACTTTGTAGACTGAGCCAGGCTAGTTTCCCCCTGCTTCCAAGGAC
Organism: Toxotes jaculatrix; assembly: GCF_017976425.1. NCBI lineage: Eukaryota > Metazoa > Chordata > Actinopteri > Toxotidae > Toxotes > Toxotes jaculatrix. The sequence continues at coordinate 15,472,129 of NC_054412.1, forward strand.
AATCACTTCCTGGCTCCGGATCTATTCTTAATGCACAGATATGACAGTGTTATTTATCTTCTCATCTCACGGAAGCAAAGCAAAAACTCATTTCCCAAACTGTTGAACTATTCTTCTAAATATGCATCCATTTATCAGCTGGTTAAAAGGATTATATGCTCACATGTATATTGCGCGTAGACACGGCTGATCCTTTAACAACCAATGTAGTTACAAATTTGTTAATTACAAATACCAGCTGTCAGTTTTGCGACTGTTTATATTTTCAGTTATAAATAGATGGGACGAAAACAAAATAATAGCAGTGTAGCATGTGGGTATGTGTTTCCATCTCCTTAGAGGAGAGGATTTCTTTTGTTATGCTTTTTAAGATTTTTAAAATCAGTTAGAAAATCCAGTGCACTCCCACCTCTCTTAAATCTGGCCAACAGTATATTTAGTGTCTTCCCAGTTAAAAGACACAGTATACTGACCCTAGCAAAATCTGCGACACCTCCACATGATTTCCTCTTGCATTTACCTCTCAAAATGTTTTATTTAACTGGCAGAAGAATCAGTGGAAAAGGATCTGATTGTATTTCTAAGTTATAATCCATGAATCATTCGTATATGAGAACAGAAGGGTTGGAAATATTAAGACATCAGACGGTATGGAGCTGAATATTTTCTTTGTTATTCTAGGCGCCAGGGCTTGCTCCTGGAGGAAGTGGTGGGCATTGTGGTCAGTAGTTGAGTACAGTATGGAATAGACCCAGTGTGTGTGTGTGTGCATGTGTGTTTGTGCGTCCTGAGTGGTGATGGGAGGTGTGGCCATCAGTCTGTCAGGCTACTTTCTCTGTGTCGTCTTGCTCTTCCCCTCCTTCCTTAACTTTCCTCAGCGCCGCAGTCTCAAAAACTCCAATTAAAGTAATAAACCACACATCCCATCCAGCCCGAAAACACACACTCGCACAGCGTCCGTTTCCCCAGCAAACACAAACATCTAATACACACACACACACACACACATTTGTGCACACAGGTAAGCACACATGCACAAACACACACACCCTCAGTTCCTGCCCCCTGTCTTCCCGCCTCCCCTGGTTAAATATCCTGGTTATTAAACAGAAATGTGCTGCAGATTTCTGAGGCTCTGTGTGCGATACATCTGGCCTGGCCCTTCAGGAAACGACTGGTTCACTTCACTCTTGTCATCACCTTCCAACACATTTCTTTCACATTTCAATTTGGGAGCAGTGCAGCAGGCAGCTACACACACACACACACACACACACACCACACGGGTGCACGACCGCACATAAATGCACATCTGCACAAATGCGCCCAGGCACAGACACACACGGTCCACATTAGTGACAGTGGGAGTGCACTTTTTGCTGCTGCAACGCTCTGTTTTCAGCCTCTCAGCTCAGAGGGGTGGGCTCTTTTCCATCCCTCTCTCTCTGTATTTTCTTTCTCTCTCTCTCTCTCTCTCTCTCTCTCTCTCTCTCTCTCACACGACTTTCTCTTTGTCTCTCTCTCCCATCAGTGTTTTGTTGACAGTAGAAAACCTCTAAACCACCCGTGACACAAACTCCCATTTCAGGCTTGGTGAGGATTGTGTGGGATTAGCAGAGTGTGATGGACTGAGGCTCTGGGAAAGACATTTTTTACGGATATGTATTGTGTGTACATGTGTGTGTATATGTGTGTGTACGTGTGTGTGTTTAAGCTGCTATACTCTGCACAGAGTGAGCCTTAAGGCAGCACAAAAGGACTTTACAAGTGAAACTTAAAACAAAAAGCCAACTTTTAGTCAGGAACTCAGCATTGAGAGACAACATTAGATAAGATGAACAGTTTGTCATCACTGTGTTCACTTTCAGTGTTATTCCTGATGAAAACTAAACTTTACGGTCTCCAGAAAAATATCCACAGAAATGTGAAAATGTATAAGTCTTTTGGACTACGTGTTTCAGCCACCTGGAGAAGTGATGCTGCAGATAAGTTTATCTGACACTTCAACACTTGAATATTTGCACACTCTCTTTGCGTAGATGTGAGTAAGGGATTCAAGACAACTTTAAGTCAAAACATGCTACCAGTGTTATTTAATTTTTTTTCCCCTTTCTTCATTTCTGTTTTTCTTGGCATGTATACTTTTTGAAAAGTACACTCTCCCAGCCTGTTTAGAGAGGTAATTCAGCACCATTCCTGGGTAAATTCAGTCCTGAAGCAACCTGATCTCATTGAAATGTTTCTGTGGGTAGCAGCAGTTCGCTGTGTGATGTGGAAGACACCCGGCTTAAAGTCTGACAGGGTGCAGCTCATTGTTTGTCTGTTTAGAAACTTTGGAGACCCGTGTCTAATCAGCATTGCTGGAGCACAGACCACAGAACATGAGAGTTTTAAACCACAGCAACATGCAGGCGCTGACTGATGACACGCTAAGCATGCTACATGGCACTGACTGATGATGACGCGGTGAAGCGATGGCAGGTTTCACTGACAGATGATGACACAATAAGGGTGCTGTGGCCATGGATGAAGTAATCAGGGATTGACAGCCAGCTGACCCTCCTCCCTCCCCATCCCTCTTTCTTAATGGCAAAATTAGATGAGTGATAATGCAGGATTGCAGACAGTGACATCATCACAACATGGTCCAATCCGGGAAAGATAAATCAGCAATGTTCTTTTTTAATATCAGTTCATTAAAACCATATGGGCTTCTCTTTTGCTGCTCTGAACTTTGTCGGTATTCTTTGTCACTATCTGTCATTTTCCCCACTTCGTAATTCTCCCACAAGTCTGTCCATTCGTCCTCTCATGCAGTTACACAACATCAGCCTGTGCTGTTTACTCCATCGCAGGAGACAGTTTGTGATAAAGTGACTCACTTGCCCTCGAGCTGCATTGTTGACTTCAACTAATTATTTCCTACTTTTCCCCCAAAATCCTTTCTGACAACAACAACCCTTACACAATGAGTGTTAACATGTTACACACTTGTTTCACTCAGCTGTTGGTTATGTATGCAGGTGGTGAGGATGACGCCTTGTAAAGCAAGAGAGGAAGACTCACCAGTTTGCAAAACATTGTTTTTGTTCACTGAATCTCGTGTAAATGCATAAGTTGATATTTCTACCTCGTCTACAAATTATTTAGCTATGTGAGTTTCTTTCTAGAGAGAAGCTTTTCTCATTGGACAGATACTGTTGAGTTAATTCATGTTTTTTCTATATAACTTTTGCTTATAAATTCTTCCCTTTAGTTGAGATGTTGGATTTAAGAGCAGTGTCCTTGCATCAGTCTTTTATGTCCACTGGAGGGCAGACAGGGACAGCAACTCTGGAAACCCTAACAGAGGTGGACACTCTTTTCTAAGTCTGTCTGGGTAGGACGGTATCATACTGTACACCTGAACAATGCCTGCATGAACTCAGAATATAACAGCTGCAGTTTAATGGCAAAGTTTTCATTGCAAATAACTGTTTACAGTACAAATCTGTAGCTATATTTGGTTCAGTTAATCCCAGAATCTTTCATTTCTGTCACTGACTGTCTGGAACACAGTATGTGGGTAATACAGTTGTGTGATTTGTTGTTTAATACATTCAGGCACAGTGCTGCTCTACTGCTTGATTTGTGGGCAGGTTTATTCCTTGCAATGGTTTGATGTCTTCACTCGTACATACAGTACATCACAATGTCAGTACGTCCAGCCTGGCAAGTTTCACCATCATGAGTTTTAGGTTGACATGGTATCGACTGTCAGATTAGCGTGAACGGGTGCAATGTCTTATTCAGTCAGTCGGTTACATTAAAGCAGTGGTCCATAACTTAAAAAATATATATATAACTCTGTACTTGCTGTTTTTGCATAGTTTACCTTGAACTTGACTGATTGTTTATTATTTCTCCCTGTCATATCCCAGACTATATTTAGCTGATTTTAAACTTAAGAGTAAGTACTACAAATGTAACAGGTCTTTTATCACTGGATTCAGCACTACACAAAATCTGTGTGAGGCTACAACCTGAGAGCTACACTATATCTGTTTTTTAAATTCAGTAGTAACCACAATGAAACACATCAAAACAACAAATCTGGTCTGTAATGATGCAAAAACAGTGAAGAAACCCTGCATTAAAGGAGTCTGCATGAAAATTTGTTGGATGCATGTTTTGAAAATATGTATTTCTGTTTTTCAAACAGCAAAGCTCAAAGATGCTTATATTAAAACATTTAAATAAAGGGAAAGGAAAATCCAGCTTTAGAGAGTCAGTGCTGCTCATTCACAGAGACTGTCTAGAGTTATGTCTCCCATTAAACACTCTAGCAGGCTACAAAGTACAACTTTGAGGTACATCATGCAGTGGCAACAAGAGCTCTTATTTTGACATTTAGCTTCTTGTTCTTTTTTTGGGGGGGTATAAAAACAAGAGAGTAGATGGAGAAATAAAAGAAAAAGAGCAGGAGACAGAGAGTGAGGGATGGTGAGAGAGTGGGGGTCGACTGTGTCTGTTCTAGTGTGGTTTTGTGGAGTTATTTGGTGTTAAAATATGCCTTAATGGTTGCTGGGGATCCATTTATTAGGCTACAGGCAGGAAGCAGAAGGGGGTTTCTCTTCTCATTTAATGTGACCGCCGAGAAGCTCGCCAAGTCCTACAGGCAAGCCAGCATTCCTCTGCACCAACGCAACACACACACACACACACACACTCACACACATACAAACACTCACTCACAAATATGTATGCACACACATTTACAGCATAAAGCATGTAAATGAAGCTTATATATGCATGTGTAGATGCAACATGCAACATGTAATCTCAAACATTCATACAAACACACTCTTTCACAGACACACACATATAGACTGTGGTCTCTGGCAGTGAGAATGACCTTTTCTGAACCACGGAAGCACACACATTAACACACACACACACAAAAAGCCTCTGCAAAACATTTAAGCCTGGCAGTACTGAGGTTATATAAAAAGCCTCCTGAGGTCTTATTAATTCACATTTGTTTTGCAGTTGTGAAGCTCGGTTTCTCTCCTTCTCACTCATCCTGTCTCTCTGTATGGTTGTTGGTTTTTCACTCACTTCCTGTGATTTGAGTGTGACAGAGTCACACTTTCCTCCTCTCTTTACTTCTTTCTTCCTCTGTGTCCGTCCAGTACGGAGCCAGATACAGCTTGACACCCTTCCCCAGCATTAGGGAGGGTGTGTTAACACCTCCTCCCACACACATGCCAAGGCCCTAAGACCCGTTTATGAAGTGTAGGCCTCCTGGCATATGAACACACATACACACATGAAGAAAAAGAGAGAGATTAAGTTGTGATTTTTGACTTGTGCAGGAAAATTAATGATTTTCTTAAAGGGGTTTGGTTGGTGTGTTTTCTCTGTATTTTGGATGCTACTGATGTGAAACCACTAATAGTAGACTGCTTCTATGTTTTGCGGCTCATTTCAGAATATTCTGGAAAAACTGTTCATGCCAGTGGACAGAATGGGTGTGTTCTGTATTTATGTGTGTCTTTTTTCATCATGGATAAAACAGTCACGACCTGAGCTGGTCAGTGTTGGTGATTGCATCTACTAAAGAGTTTTTAAAATCTTGGCTTGGTCATCCACAGGGAGAAAAACGGTTGACAGAGTGTTACGATTGCGATTACACAAAGTTTAACGGCGCCTGAGTGCGTAAGAGAGGGAAGTAGACTGTCATGGCTGCTGCAAATGTGTGTTTTCTCTGAATGCTAAATCAAATTATACAGTATCAACATGTTTAAAATAAAAAAAAGGTAACTCTAGAAGCTTCAATTGGCTACTACAGTCGCTCCGTTAAAGGTTGTGCAAGGTTTGTGTGTGTGTGTGTTTGAGAGTGTGTGAATGTATTGGGTTACATGGCGGATATAAGGCTCTATCCCTCCTTTCATCAGCTGAGTGAGGAAGAATCGAGCAGCAACACACTGCAATCTGACCCTGATGTGCGCGCACACACACACACGGTTTAATACACACAGCAACAGAAAAGCAGATATTCTTCAACGCTGGCCATCGCTCATCAGCTTAAAACCTCACTGCTGCTTTCCACTGATCACCACTGTGGTAGCGCATGCCGCTGTGGTCCTAATGGCCTCTTGCCAGTATTATATCACTGAGTCAATATCAGTCCAGCACCAGTTTGGTTTTTACTTGAAATGATGAGTGTTATCATGTAAACTCATCATTCAAGTAAAAATGTGAAAACCATAATTGGCTTTCATGGTAAGAAGCTAGCAGAAATCTGCCATGGTGAATGGGCTGTTAAGACAGATACTGTATCCTCATAAATACTGAATCCCCAGCAGCTGCAAGGGGGTTGATCTGTCGTTGACCCTGACCTCTGACCTCTCTTGGCCTAACAAAAGATAATTACGCTGCAGAGGTCAAACAGTAAAGTTGGCAGTTGTAACAGTGAGAACATTAGAGAAGCTTTTAGCATTACATTCTTGCTGGCAGCCTGTGAATCCAGTTCAGAACACATTTTGTAATGAAAATATAGACTGTTGTGTATGAAAATATAAAATATATATGTATATATATATATATATATGAGGCAGAAAGGAATTTCGTCCACTCACGTTTGTACAGTAAATATTAAGTTACAGCAACAGGAAGCATAGCTCTGTCCAAATGTAACAATATTTGCTTACCAGCACCTGTACGGCTCAGCAATTATCATGTTTGTGTAATTTGTACTAAAAAATATTTAAAGGAAAGTCACTGCACCCCGCCAAAAAACAACAGGTCATTCACACGCTTTGGTTTTTATACGAGTTTTACAGAGTCATATCAGTAATGTCATCTGCTGTGACTCTTGGCAACAAATTCAAACATCCTTTTTTTTCCTGAGATGTCAAACTACTCCTTCAACAGACAGACCCACTGAGACCCGTTCACATTTTCCACACTTTGTGTTGCATATTTAGGTTTAAACCATTTTTTCCCATCAATCTATATACTCATTAATCCATAATGACAAAAGGAGAACGTTTTTAAACATTTTTGCAAAGTATTCAGACCTTTAATTCAGTAGAAGCCCCTTTGACAACAGTTACAGCTTTGAGTATTTAAGTCTCTATAAGCTTTGCACAGCTGGTTTTGGGCAGTTTAGGGTTAGGGTTCATCCTCAAGCCACATCAGATTGGATGGGGAGTATCTGTGAACTGCCATCCTCAGGTTTCTCCACAGATGATCTGTGAGGTTTAACTCTGGGCTTTAGCTGGGCCACTCAGGGACAGTTACAGGCTTGTCCTGAGGCCACTCCAGCGTTTTCTTGGCTGTACGTTCAGGTCATGGACATTCTGTAAGTTAAACCTGTGACACAGGTTCTCTTCAGGGACCTCTGTGTCTTTGGCTGCATTAATTCCTCCCTCAGTTCTGACCTGCCGCTGAGACACCCCTTCATGCTTCGCGTTAGGGATGGTAGTAGCCAGGGGATGAGCAGTGAACAGAGTAGTCGTTGGAGTTCTGCACAAAGAGTTCAGTTTCTGTCTCATCGGACAGGAGAATCTTTTTCCTCATGCTCCAGGAGTTCTTTAAATACCATTTGGCAAACTTCATCCGACTGTCACATGGCTTTTACTCAAAGTCTGTTCATCCACTCAACCATCAAGGTCTGATTAATGAAGTGCTGCTGAAATAGTCTTCCTCCCGGCAGGTTCTCCCATCACTGCAGATGACTTCTGAAGCCCTGTTAGAGTGACAGCTGACAATTGATAGCAGACACAGTTAATAATTGTTAACAATTATTGAGGCCACTGTGCTCCTGAGAACACTCAAAGTTCTAGAAATGGTTTTATATGCCTGCCCTGATCTGTGTCTCACCCCAGTTCCATCATAGGGGTCTACAGAGACTTCCTTGGATTTCATGGCTTTGTCCTCACATGCAGTATGAATTCTGGGACCTTATATATACAGGTGTGTGTGCCTTTCTGAACTATGTCCAATCCATTCAATTTTCCACAGGTGAACTCAATAAGGTTCTAGACACATCACAAGGATAAATGAATAAAACAGGATGTGGAGTGCCACAGCAAAGGGTCTGAATCATTTTGTAAATTAAAAATTTTGGTTTTTGATTTTTACTAAATTTGCAGAAGCTGTTAAAAATATTTTAACTGTGAAGGGATCTGAATTTGACCGTGATCGGGATGTGATCACTTATTCTTGTCCACTTGCCTGTCCATGTTTTGTATCATAAGAACTCTGATCTGTCCTCACAGCAGAAAACAGTCGCTGATTGTGCCAGTTAGAAACTAAAATAGGCAGAAATATAAAATAGCATTTCAAAGGGAAGCCAAGGAAATGAAGTAAGAGAGCTTGTATGGTTACCGTGTAACTGTGAGTATCTGCGTGTACCTTAGTGTGTGCAAAGGGAGGGGGGGTAATTACGGTGTAGAATGTCCTCCTCATCACTGGAGCTGACCTAAGAACACAACAGTTAATCATCCACTACCCAGCAGAGAGAGACCGAGTGTGAGAGGGAGAGAGAAGCCACTTGAGTACTGCACAGTTGGATTGAAAGAGAGACATTTTTAAGGCACCTGTACTTGTTAAAAGATAAAAATAAATGAAGAAAAGAGGAGTCACCTATCAGACAGTCTGGAATAAAGGAATTACTTATCTGAGAGTGGAAGGATAACAGAAATCTGCTGCTGAGGACACACACCTGTTCCTGAAGAAAGATTTGGATCCTGTCTCTGTTTTTGAGCAGCAGATCTCCTTCTTTCAAGTCAACCAAACCATTGTGTGTGTGTTTATGTGTGTCTGTGTTTATTAGTATGTGTGCTCTACAAAGTCAGTCCTGTTTTTGGATTTGACTGTGAGTGTAAGAGGCGGCCACATGGGGCCCGGACCCTGTCCGGGATGCCAGCTGCTGCAGTGAAGCCCAGTCCAGAGGACATGGTGGCGGAGGGAGGGGGCGAAGGAGTGTCCCAGTGGGAAGCCTCGGCGCTGGACCGGGAGAGGCTGCCTCTCCCCTCTCTGAAGGTCCCCAGGGAGCTGCTGCGGAGCTTCCCACATTCCAAACGGGTGGGATCCTACCTGGTGGGGAAAATGATCAACAAGGGCTCATTTGCCAAAGTGATGGAGGGGCTGCACATCGGCACGGGGGAAAAGGTCAGTGCTCTCTCCCTGATTTGAGAATTAGAGTGGGGAGACATGAAGAAACAGGCCTCAGGACTGGAGGGGTGGCACCCTGGCAAAGGAAAAGATCACACACAAATTATGATTACACGGTTACAACTTGTGCCCTGTACAGGTGTAACTGATGATTATACTCACATGAGTTTAAAGAAGCCAGTGGCCTGTTATTATTCTTATGTGAACAAAATCTTAGTCAGAACCATCTGCATTTACTTAATACCTAACCATGACTCTTAGAGGGATTTTACAGGAAAGAAATTTTAGTGTGTGTACTGAGGTAGGTATGTTTATTATTATTATTATTTTTTAAACAGCATATTAATGCAGCACTGCCAAGTGTGGAAAAATCAAATCCTGCTTGCCTGCAAAGTTTCAGTCATTATTAGTGTTTTGTATATCATGCAAATAAAATGAGTACATGTTGAGGGAAAGTATACACACTGTCTTAAACATGTCCTGTTTTTTTAATTGAATATTCTTTCAAACAGTCTTAAAAATAAACCCATGCTAATGTATTAATATGTGCCATATTTTGCCCATTTGCGATTCTGTGGCTCTTAACTGGGACTATATGGATGTGGATTATTGTGCACGGCCAGTGCCTTTGTGTGTGTAAATGTATGGGCGACTTTCTTTCATCGGTCAATGAGTCCCTGACCCCGGCTCATATGTACCTGACCTGGTTTCCATGGCAGTAACCAAACTCATCTCCAGGGGTGTTTGCTCTTCTTAACCCTCGTTACCCTCTGCAGGTACAAGACCTGTGGAGCTGAAGTCTGCAAATATCCAAACACACACACTGTTGTATACCGGAGGATCTTTTTATGTTCTGTCATTTATTTTTTTAAATGACAGAACATGGGTGTCATGAGGGCTCATAAGTGAAGCCCATTGGCCAGATCTCTGGATGAGTGGAAAAATGTTGGTGGAGAAAGTGATTAAGCAAAACTTTCTTAATGATTACTGTGAAAGACCCTTTGGGCACGACTCTGAAGCCACAACTACTAGGACATCTATCATTAGTATATAACTGTGGATGCACGTTCATTAAAGTGAACATCTGGTTCTGTTTACGTTCACATGTGAACTGTAAGAAGACTTCTGATTTAAAAAAAAAAATCATTTAACATTCTTTTGATAAATTAAGGTAAAAACAACATCAAAGCTCTTGTGTATGTATGTGACATTTGTTTGTCTGTGTGTGTTTAGGTGGCCATTAAGGTGATTGACAAGAAAAAAGCACGGCAGGACTCTTACGTGCTGAAAAACATGAAGAGAGAACCCCGCATTCATCAGATGGTCCGACATCCTCACATTGTAGTCCTGTTGGAGGTAAAATGACACCATAGATGCATATACAGCCCAAGTAAAGAAAAGTCTTACAACATTACAACTGCTCATGTGTGAGTCCATTAATAGTTTATGTTAATTGTAGATTGTAATTACAAGGTTATCATATATCTGTTCCTGTTGAACAAGCTTGAATGAATAACTCTTTGTGTCAGACTCTGGAGACAGAGAATAGCTACTACATGGCCATGGAGCTGTGTGCCGGAGGAGACCTGATGGACAGGATCTGTGAGAGGAAGAGGCTGGAGGAGAGGGAGGTGCGGCGCTACACCCGACAGATCCTCTCTGCAGTGGAGCACCTGCACAAACACGGCATCGTACACAGGTGAGACTGCACACATGCACGTGCACACACAGGAGGAGCATGGACACAATGTGCAGCACTTCTACATGTATTAAAGACATATACATTATACAGATATTTAGTGTCCCTCCCATTTTCTGAACCTCGCAAAGTACAAAATCTTCAATAGGTCCTTCATCAAATATAATAATTTCCTAGATAATAATTTCCTAAAACTAGCTATCTAGCTTAACTGAAAATGAAAAAAGTACAGTGGAAGTAAATGTCTAAACTTGTGCTGAAATTGCTTGAAAGTTTTTTAGACATCGAGGCTCTGTATAATCATTGTTTCAACAACATTTTAAGTCCCCTTCTTGTCAAAAATATGTTTTGCTTATTGTTACTTCACTTGGATGTTTGAGCGTCACTGTGCAGAATGAGGTTTTTTTTTTTTTCCTTCTTAAAACTAAATGCCAGCCAGAGGAGATGCAGCCAAACAGGAGCGTGTGATGTGGAGCTTGTCTTGCTTTTACCTGCTTGGCCCAGTTAGAGATTTGGCAGAACCAAGGAGTAAAAATAACTCAGGCCTTCAAATATTTACCTGCCCACAAACAGTAGCCATTTTCTTTGCACGGTGGATGTTATGGTTACACCTTGTGGATTCAAATACATATAAACACACTTGTTAGCACACAGCACACAGAGTAGTTTGCAGGGCATTAACAGTTTTACAGAGGAGGAAACACTGCAAGAAAATCAATGTCTGGCACAAAGCAGTGTGGGAGTGGACAGTGTTATTTTAGTGGCATTTTAGTATGTGTAGGTGTTAGAGATCCAATACTCTCACACACATACACAACCACACATACGCACTTTTGATGCAACCACACACAACATGCACAGCTCTGGGCTTTGGTTTAAGACCTTGGCTCCTCTGAAGGTGGGAATGTGATTACCAGGCAATGACCTCATCATCCTGCGCCTGCGCCATGATTCACACATCATCACAACATCACGGACTTCCTTTCTAATGAAGTCCCTCAACGATGCCTCTCTCAACCCTTCAATAGCACCTCCCTCTGTCACACACACACACACACACCCACGTCTTCACACACATGCATAAACTCGCTGGCTTCCACACCCTCCACCACAATCCCACACAGAGATGATTAAACTGGAAATAAATGGAAAATTTGCACTTAAACGCACCTCCTGCCACCCACATTCAGTAGGTTTACCGCATACATTTTCTCCTTTATGACAATGTCTGCTCCCGCTCTTTCGTGCTCCGTCTGTCTTTGAACTTTTGTGTGAGCGGTGTTCTCTGGATTTTTGGGACCTGGAGTGTCTGTTGGTTAGATGAAGGCAGATGAAAGGAGCACGACTGATTCCCAGGCTGTAGTTTATAGGGGATCTCTCTGTCCTAACCGCAGATTTTCATTTAGCTCAATAGTTTTAGAGCAGGCGGCAAGATTGGTGGTGAGGCTGGGGTACTTTGAGGAGAGTGAGGCAACTTTTCCAGGTGAAAGCAGTGAAATTACTTTGGTAGAGGTTTGCAATTAAGTCAGGAAGAGCAGTTTGACTTGATTTGAAAATCTTGATGGACGCAGGGTTTTAGGACTCCAAAGCAAACCAATTCCCAAAATTACAACTAAATGTTCCCCCAAATATTTTTCAACAGTGTTTTTAATGTTTAAGTTCTACCAAAACCCAAATTTAGCCTGAGTTTTCCTTATGTGGGTCTACCATGGTCCCATTTCATCTGGCTGTTCATAAAAACACAGAAAAGCTTAACAAGGCCAAAAACACATTGCTGTTTTTCTTAAAATTAAACAACCACCAGTGTCTGCTTAGTAAATTGCTCCGAAACACTGATCAGTAGGGGGGAAAAAGCTTTTCCTGTAGGATTAAGGACACAGCTATGAAAATACGACACTGAACCACACTCTTCCCTTTTAAGCTAACAGCTGTCTTCCCTCTTTCCCTTTGTAGAGATCTGAAGATTGAAAATTTCCTGCTGGACGAACACAACAACATAAAGATTGTAGGTATGTTGACATTTCTGCTTTCTCCAAAGACATTTGACTGCCGATGCAAAATGTTGCGACACATCAGGATATTGCAGAACTGTAGCTATGCATCTGTAAATGTGCAGTAACAAGAACCCATTGGAAAAATGATGCTGCTTCACACAGACTTTGGCCTGAGTAACACTCTGAAGGCAGAGTCGTTGTCTCTGGAGCTTCTCAACACCCAATGTGGAAGTCCTGCCTACGCTGCCCCTGAGCTGCTCGCTCACAGGAAGTATGGACCCAAAGTGGACGTCTGGTCCGTGTAAGTGATAAAGTCTGTTGAAGAGACTCTCGGGCCTGTTCCATCATAGCTTAGTGTGGAAATCTGAAAAGACAGTGTTTTCCTGCGGTGCTGTGTTTGGATAATGTAAATGTGTTTGTGTTTGCACACGTTTTCCAGAGGCGTGAGCATGTTCGCCATGCTGACAGGGACTTTGCCCTTTACTGTTGAGCCTTTCAACATCAAACAGCTGCACCAGAAGATGGTCAACGGAGAGATCAGCAGCATCCCCAGTGACGTCAGCAAAGGTAACTCCACATCTCACCTCCCTCACCGAAACAAAAGTCGTGTCACCATTACACTTTAAAATGTCCAATGAGTCATTTAGCTCCATAGAGCTGGAGTTGAGAGTGCGTGCTTTGAGTCAACTTTCAGACTGAATGATTTCCTTCTTATAATGATTGAATTTCCATTTGGAAAATTTTTCCTCAGTTTCAGGTCAGCACATCGGTACCCCTGAGCTATGCAGTAGTAAAATCTAAACTGGACGTGATGTCCTGAATAATCCTAAAGGAACTCTTGTGCAGATTTTAGAAATAACTAATTGCAAATAGAACCTAGGATTCAGTCATCTTTTTACAGACCACAGATCTGTCAGGAGACAGAGACGTGAAGGAAAAAATGTTTCATTTTCTTTCTTACTTCTTCCACTTGTTCTGTACCAAATCCACATTGGCCTCAGTGTCTCTGTTTCTCTCTTTATTTTGGTCTCTCTCTCTCTCTCTCTCTCTCTCTCTCTCTCTCTCTCTCTCTCTCTCTCTCTCTCTCTGTTTCTCACACATAGTCACTCTGTTACATTCTGTCATGGCTCCATGTCACCACAAACAAACATAGCTCCTGTTACTGAAAACCAGTAAGGCCCTGATGCTCTGAGACTGTGACAAGATCAGATAAACGGTTATATCACTGCCACAAATCAGCATCTGAGACATCCACATCAACTTTAGACTTTATCCTGCTTCTTACCAAATACAATACATGACTTTAACTTACCCAAACCAACTACGTCTGCCACAATTGAAGAAACTCTGTGTTGTGTTTTCTCTATCACAGGGAATTTGGCTTATTTCCATTGTCCATCATCACTATGCAAACAAATAAACTGGGTGTCCACAAAAATATTTTTCCACAAGGTTATCCATTTAAACCATCAAATGGTGCTTTGATTTTATCGGTTACAAACAAACTGAGTTGACCCTGCTGATAAAAGCTGCTTTGGCCTGACCACTGAAAGCAGGGCAACTGATAGCAGCGAATTAAACGCATCAGTCTCGGCTTATATGTCTGTTAATGTGGCAGCTATCTGCTCCTCCAGACTGTGGAGCTTATCAGGGATCCCCTGGCTGTCGCAGGCTGACAGGCTGAATTGGTTCTCCTGAAGGGAAATCCTGCCTCTCTCCATGGTGTCATCTCTGATACTGTTTCAGTGAAGTAACAGTGAGTGACACCAGTCTGGCAGCATGGAGTAGTCGTGTAACGTTGTTTGTTTTTTTAGACTGGCCATTTGGCCAGGCAAGAGCAGAACAAACTTGTTGATGAATATGAGGCATTTTGAAGTACAGTCCCTTTACCACAGTAAATCTGAGTAACCAGCAAGATGGTTATTGACCAGCTGTTGTTGTTGCTTGTAGTTTCTGCTGGTCTGTAAGTTATATCATTCTATGTGGGTTTGTCTCTGCTAGCAGCACCTTTCATATCAAACACAGTCATTTGATCAGTTGTTTTTCCTTTTTTTTGATACAGATTTAAAAGTTCTCCACATCATCCATAAGGGGATTGAGCCAAAGAGTTGTTTGGCAGAAACGACTCTTTTTTCTATTCATTTATTAATTAATCTGGTATGATCACTACAGAAATGTGCATCATTCTATGAGTAAGTGATTCTCCTGCCTGTAGCAGGAGAATCAAGTTTACTTTTTACGAAACTTTCCAATAACTAAGCTACTTGTAAATCTATAAAACTATTTAAACTTTTTTAAACAGGTCATTGATCGTTTACACCAATCCAGAAATTACTGGATTTAAAATTCAGATAATTAGAAAAACAAACTACGTTGCTCCATCCTCTGATGCCCTTTATACTCGATCTATCTGCGTTATAGGTGCGGTGTCATTTGTGCTGTCTCTCCTGGAGCCAGACCCGGCCAAGAGACCCAGCATCAGAGCTGCGATGGAGGAAAGATGGATCAATGAGGGATATGCCAAGAAACCACTACACACACACTCTCACAAAAACAGGTAGAGATCTGCTGTGTGAACACGCTAAAGGCACAGCTAAAGGCCACAAAAATACATTTTCCTTGTATGCACATATAATAAAGGGGGATACTTTTAATCACACATTTTGCAGAATGGACCAGTTAAGAAAAACAACTCATGTGTGTCCATTATATTCCTGGAAAAAATGGCATACACTGCAAAAATATGTAAATGAAGTCAATTTATTCACATTTGCTTTTTAATAAATTACACTAAATTTATAATGTAAGTGTATATTGTGCCGTGAGACACAAAAATTCCTCAGGGAAAGTTCTGCAGTAAACATTACCGTGTGGGCAAAAGAACCAAGAGGGAAATCACTGCGAGTTTTCTAACAAAATGAAAATTTTTGTGGTCAGTAGGGTAACAGCTTTGTATATTATAGCATGGCTAAAAGGCTTTTATCACTTTACGCAGTGTGGAAATGCAATCATGTATGGCTCCTCCTGGCAATAATGCGTTTTCTGAAATCCACATGAATGAAGCAAGAACTGTTCCAGCCCTGGACCGCTCACAATCAGAATCCTTCAGTTACCAGTCATTCATTACCGGCTGAACTTCCTGAACAACCCATTAGGTTTCCCTCTGCTTCACTTTTCACACTTAATCTCTGTCGTTGTTCTTCCCCCTCCCTCTCTGCTGTTGTTTCCCAGACTGGGTCCAGAGGATCTCAACTCGTCTGTGTTGGCATACATGACGGAGACGCTGGGCTACTCGCTCTCCGAAATCATTCACACGATCACCACCAACCGGCCCTCTGCCATCATGGCCTCCTATCACCTGCTGCTCAACAAGCTCAACAGGAGTCAGAAAGGAGCCAAGACCAGCAAGGTTTCACACCTCGTTTTCACACACACGCACACACAAGCCTGCACATACTGAAATACTAGTAAACACCACTGTTTTGACGCCTGTAATACACAAGTAGGCCAATATAATGGTACCTAAGAAAATATGAAAAATATATATGGTTTGCCTTGAAGTTTGAACAGCTACTAATTATTGATTTGGCAGAAGCTTGAGACCAGTGATTGGTGTCTTCCCAGCAAGAATACATGGAGAGAGAGAACTAACACTGAACCAAAGACTCAACAGGTAATGCTGACATTGTCACCATTAACACAATAAACATTAATCACCGAGAGATGTTAAAGTAATATTATTCTATTAAAGTATCAGGCAGGGACTCCTAGTCTTTGTTACGCACTCTAATCGTTTGTTTTTAGATTGATTCCAATGAGAAAAGCTCTAAGCAGTCCAGCAGGCCTCTGAGGACCCAACAGACAAGTGAATGTCAGAGCAACAGGAGGAGGAATGAGGACCCACACAGAAAGGACAACAGAGAGGACGATGAGAACCGCCCCCCTTCTCCCTCCCTACCCCAACTTCCTCACTCTGTCTCCCCCTCAATTCCCCCCCGCCTTCCCTCACCCTCCCCTGCCCCTCTGTCAGCAGAAGATGGGGCTACTGATGAGGAGATCGCCATCACCTTGGACACCAGAGAGACAATATTTCCTGAAGGTAAAGATTTATTGTCCAGCAACAAAGCTGCACACATCCATAGGACAATGTGTGACATCGGTGTACTTTTATGTTCCAGTGTCCTTGTTTAGGGACAGGGAACTCGTCCATCTGTCTCCTCCTAAAAGCTCTGCCTCTCCACTCTGTGACTCTGCCCCTTGCCAAGTCCCCCTACCCATTGAGCCAATCAGAGACAACAGCACAGTGAGACCGATCCGACACACACACCTCCTCAGGACAACTCAGTCGGATGGGGCAGCAGACCCCGGGTCAGATTGTTTCCACGACAACCGCCACCAGGAGGACCACTCTCATCACCTGAGCATCAACGAGCGACTGGAGAAGCTGCAGACGTTTTATTCCTCAGAGAAGAACGGCATCTCTCCCAGGATGCTCCTGGAGGCCGACACACATACCACACACTCCTCAGACAGAGTCCACCTGGGTTCCATGGAAACAACACAGACGTCACCCTCTGCCCCGCTGCCACGCTTGCGCAATGTGGGGCTAAAAGACGGACGAGGCAGGAAGATGACGTGGATGGGGTTGACCCGGCCTGGGCCCCCAGGACTCCTGGTCAATGGGTCTAAACCTCCTGCCTTCCCTACGCAGAGACAACATACTTTGGTCATCAAGAGCCTCAGACAGGAGAGGGGGAAGAGGAGAGATCTGTCAGGAGCAGGAGGAGGAGAGAGAGGGCCGGCAGGAGGAGGGATGACCGGAGCAAAGAGGAACTCAGTTCAATTACGGTCATCTCTCCAGCGTCGGGTGGCAGATCTGAATCTGCCCCTGCTTCCTGCTGCCCTGCAGGGGAAAGCAGACAAGAAGAGCCAGCTACACAGCATGGATTACTGACAGAGAGATAGGAAGACATGAAAGAGCAGCAGTGATATAACAAGGGAAGGAGGATTAAAGAAGAGAGGAGATAGGAATGAGGTTAGTGACACAGGTGGCTTCTGAAATGCCAGCTTGTAAAGAAATAGGGGCAACATTAGGGTGGAGGACAGAAGAGGCTACTTAGAAATGTGCAATTACAGTGTATGGAGTTCTTAGATATTAGGGCATTTTGAGAAATGTGCAAACAGCAGCTATAAAAGATACTAAAACTATAATTCTCCAGTTTTACTGTTCCATCCATGCATTGTTCACTAACTTAATTCCAACCCTCCAATGCTGCAGTGCCAAAATTTTAAACTCTTACTATAAGCTCATCAATTCAGATGTGGCCTTCGAGATTTTTACTGTTGATCATTTTACTCTTTAGTTTCAACATATAAATTTCCACCCATCACAATGTGAAGTGCAAGATGCTCATTGACTTTTGGTTCCATTTGTATTCACTGGTCTTAAATGCAATTTTGTATATGGAAAGTCAAAGTAAAAACTACCTTAAAGTCTCATTTCTACCTTAACTTCTTGTTGTGGGTCTTTGTGCGAATTAGTATATGTTAACACATAATGGGGTAATGTTTTGATATGTTTACTGGAGTTGACAGCTGTGATATCCACTTGTGGCCACGTATGGATTTTCTCTCCGCAGAAAAGTGAGCAAATGGCTGGCAGTGTTAAAGGCTCTGGGCTTCCCTATAAGGTTATGTCACTGTTTTACCACAATATAAGCTTTCCTTTCACACATGGATACATCACAGAACCAGGTGAATTATTTCATGTATATATTTATAGGGACAATGCATATTACATGTGCCAGCGTAAACCTGTCAGCTACTTTTTGACTGCAGTCATTTGGCAGGATGTTATTCAGCCAAATAACACAGCTGACAAAGGTCATCGTGTTCACTAGCTTACACATTGAGAAGAAACTAGAATTAACATGGGCTGCTTTTCTAAATTAGATTGTGGGCCAGCTAAGAAGGAAAGACAAAAAAGTTAGATAGGTAGACAGACAGGTAATATGAACATGATAAACGTGTTTAAACAGGAAAATAAGATTCACAGATCATTAAATACTCATAAATGACTGCTCTCTGTTCTCTCTGTACCTTCAAGATATAGTCTTTGATTCAGGGTCATTAGTAAAGGGGTATCTAATCACTGATTAGAATTTAGTTTCTAATTTGGTTACTACTTGGGCTTTAGTCAGTGCTACTACAACAATTTGTTTGGTAAACTGATGAGCTGACTCTTCTCAAGTTACAGTTTGAATAGTTTTGTAATATGGACAAGAACTAAAATGGCTATGAATAAAATCATGGCAATAACCTGAACTAGGAAAAAATGAAGCTAGACCATTTAGTCTTGAATTTCATTGCACAAAGCAAGTTCTTAATTAGACCACTGAGAGGTTGTCAGATGTTTTTACTAAAATGATTTGTCATGGAACTGTGAAGATTATTCACACCAAACATTCAAGCTTCAACAATCTTGCTCCCAAATCTCTGACAAGTCTTGTTTTCTTCCGTACGCTCCCTCTATCTCTCTCTACGCTCTTCGTTCCTCATGCCACCATCTGTGGATCATTATTATTCAGGCGGGATGCAAAGATGTGGACGAATCTGGTTGCTGCTTCGAGGCGCTCGTCGTGGCTGCTAAATAATTCATTGCCTGTTACCTGATACTCTGTTTGTTTGTGTGTGTGTATGTGTGTCTGTGTGTAGGTGGCGTGCATGTTCTGCGTGTGCCCAATGAAGACAGATTGAACCCAATGAGGTGGATACATCCCCCACTCCAGTTACCTCTCTGGCTACTTAACAGTGATATGAACCAGTAAGCTCTGATACTGTATCAGACAAACACACACATTCACACTGCACAATGGCAATACACTAAACAATAGTAGCACAGTCAACTTTCCAAGTTAAGTAAGTCTAAAGACATATAGGTGTACTTCTTCTTTAAAAAAATATGTAACCCAGAAACCAGTTAAGGTAATTTCATTGTAATCCTGTGACGTGTGCTCTTTAAATACACATCAACACTGATGCAGTGGACCCATCAATGAAATAAGAAAGCTTGTTTAGGATGCCTGACCTGTTCGCTGGTCTGGAGAAGCATCCACCACCCTCCCCCCGTTGAGAACTGAGCGTGATAGGACTGAATCTGAATGGTGCACGTACGTAAGAATTGGAAAACTGATTAATAATGCATGTGGCACATAAGGATGTATCCATGGGTACTGGAAGATTGCATTTGCATGCATGTTACACTGAACATTGTTCTGGTCGACGATGACCTCAAACACTGACTTAAAACTCGTTTCCATGTGATCATTTCCTGGTTATCAGTGACACATTCACTGTTGTGCTGTTTCACTCAGGGTCTTGAACAGTGACAGTCACGACTCTTGCCCCACCCTGTTCCCTTCTGTTTGAGGTTTCCACCTGTGTTTTTTCTTGCCATCAAGTGCTTGATCCTGCAGGAAACGTTGCATCTTTTTAAATAATAGTATAAAGTACAGCCTAGACCTGCTGTATATGAAAAATGCCACAAGATAACTTCTGTGTTATGATTCGGCGGTATATAAATAAAACTGATTCGACTTGAATTGATTTGAGAAAATCAAAACAAAAAGCAAAGTGAAAGTCAGCTCAGAGCTGACGTGTGAGTGCTTGGAACCGTAATCTCATCCTTGATTGCGCATCAGTCTTGCAATAGTATACAACAGCACATGGAACATGTTCTTTTACAAAGAGGCAAAACTATACCCGTGGTCAGGGTTAGAGCAGAGAGTTCATACAGAGGTGAAGGACTCACTTGAGACATGACTCCTCCTAGACCTAAGACTTGGTTTTGTTTTCAAGTCTAAAAGTCTTGAACTGTCCACATGTTCACGCAATTTTGATTTTTAATTATTAGGCCTGTGCATAGAGGTCTGTGTAAAACATCATAATGTGTTATGGGTAAAACAGTAAATATGGCGTTGAACCTCTGCTTTATCTTACTCTTGGATCATTTGATGGTGAAAACAGAAGCCCAGAGCTTTTCCAGTAGGACCTGCAGGGTCAAGCTTAAAGAATTCTATAGACTGAGTGTCTCTGTTTATCTCAACACACCTCTCCACCTACTTTCGCCTCTTTTATCCTGAGATCCATTCTCACCTTTAATCTTTGGCTGTACTGACATCCTCCATCCACGTGAACTTTGTTCAGTTTAGGTAAGGTGCTATAGAGACGGCCAGTTGTGGTAACTGGGAGTTAGTCATCTGTGTGTTCATGTGGGTTTGTTAGCATTATTAAAGGCACAAAACATGCCTGGACTTGGTCTGCTTAGATGCTTCCTCTGATGTTTGTTATTTTAGGTTTGAGCTAGTTACTTATTAGAGAAGCCACTGAACACACAGACTTATGTGCTGTTTGAATTTAAACAAAGAATATTTAAACAGGCCCTAAATGATCTCTGTCTTTCTTATATCACCTTGTCAGAGGTCTTCAGTCCAGCCGAGTATGAATGCACACATTGTACGCCACTCAAAGCTTGTCATTCGGGTGAATTTAACCACTGGACTGTTTATGTTGTGTTCGTTCGCTCCAAACAGCCAGTGTACTTACATTAACTGCAAGCCCCCAACTCTGTGGGAGTGATTGACTGACCACTGCCATGACACACTGCCATAGAGCCATGCTGCTCTTAAAAAGAAGTGTGGATGAAGTGGCAGCAGTGAAAACTGACATACCCAGATTCCACTCTGAAAGCTCTGAAAGTGGATGCCCGTTGTGGATGCATGACTGTCTATGCCGTCATTGTGATGTATAGCAGCTTAATCCTTGTTCTAATGACTGATGAGAGATGTGTCCTTTGTGTTTGCTCTTTCATAGAACAAATACAGGATTAAGAGCCAAGACAAAGGAACGAACATGCTCCTGACCCCAACATCAACTTCCAGATACAGCAGACAGGAATACTGTTACTACATGATCAGTCAGATCTCAGGTTTGTGAACATAATTTAAATGATTTTTGCC
This sequence comes from Toxotes jaculatrix, assembly GCF_017976425.1. Lineage (NCBI taxonomy): Eukaryota > Metazoa > Chordata > Actinopteri > Toxotidae > Toxotes > Toxotes jaculatrix. The sequence goes on from NC_054412.1 coordinate 15,494,001, forward strand.
ATGAAATGTAATTAATTTGGGTTAATATCATAATTTGACATTGATTTCAAGTTGCTAATAACGATACTGATATGGAAAATGTATATCAGTGGTCACCTGGAGGCCACAGGGGTTACAGGTGCACTGGTTATGGATTGAAATGGATGGTGTTACCCCATTAGCACTTCAATAGTCTTGGGTGTCTCTGAGAATAATTGCTGTGCCCATCACAGCGTGTGTGTGTGCGTGTCAGTCTGGGCAAGTCTGTGTTCCGGTGTGTCTGGTTTCTAATGATGGTCATCCATAATTGAGTGTCGCCTCGCAGGGGGGAGCAGTCCAGGGTGGCGCGGTGGTTAACTAGTCTCCGGCTGCTCGCCATGACAGTGTGTGTGAATGTGTGTGTGTAAAAGTCGCGGGGGTCAGCGGCGCACAAAACGTCCAGTACTGCAGGGCAGCAACCCGAGCCGAACACTGTTTAATTGATGCCACCTCTGATTAACTGTCAGTTCAGGATCAACACCAGCTAATTCACTAAAAGACGCCCTGACCAGAGGGACACTGTGTCACTTTAACCTCAACACATGCAAGCTCAACCTTCACAACAGGTTGACATGCAAAAAGACATCAAGCTACCACAATACAAGGACGTTTATCTTTATCAGTTAAAGCTAAATTTCCTATCAAGCTCCTCAAAGTTTATTCATGATGTTTTGCAGGACATGTAAGTGGAGTGGGTGTTCCACAACTGCTGTGTCACAAAATTAAAAGCTGACTTTACATTTTGGTTTAAAGACACTATGTTATTGTGTGGCTTTGACTGGACAATAAGTCAATAAATAGATTGTGATCTGGATGCTCCTTCTAAAGAGACAAAGCAAAGAGTCCCGTTGGAGGGGGATAAACACCTCTTCTTATCAGTGACTACTTAGAAAGCAGTTGTGCATCCACTACATCTACCGTCCCTGTCCTCAGTCAAATAGCAAGTTACAAAGTTTTCAGAAGTATTTTAAGCCTGAAGATTTTTGGTGGTGTAAGGATGAAAGAGCGTTGGGCTCAAACAAATAAAATTTCTCCAATGTGGCTAAATAGAGGAAAAACAGTGTACTGAGTGAAACCAAAATGCACAGAATGCCCATCTACTGTATGTTTATCCCCCAAAGTGTTGCCAGATTATTGCACAGTGGCCTTAAGTCACACAAACTTTTTTAAAAAAACATTCCAAACCCTGCTGCATTAGGCTGTTCCCAGACAAAGAGGCAGATCACATATTTAATGGACGAGCAACCCTCTGGCTTGCTCACAGCACATTGTTTGGATGAATCATTGCTCGATGAGAGTCATATTTCGGGATGAAAAAGATCCTGTCAAGATAAGCGAATGTCACAATGTGCTGCCAGCTGTTTTGACAGGCAGAACTCAGCACCTACGCATTCACAACAGAGGGGCCGATCCAAGACAGACATGCTGGGCCTCCACTTTCAAACACACTGACGCTATGATATACAGGCCATTATTAAAGACAAACTCGCCAAATACGGTTTGCCCCTTTGATGTTTTCTGGCTGTTTCTCTTAAAGATTATTCAAGGATCTCTAATTTTTCTCTGTTTGAAAGTTTTCATTCACTGAGTCAACACTCCATCCCAAACGTCTAACTTATGATCCCCACAGGGTTTTAAAAGTTGCCTTGAGAGCAATGACGATAAAAACAAACACACACGTTCACACACTAGCTTTTTTTTCTGTCAGACAAACTTGCGGGCGAGGAGACAATCAATTACTAATGAAGTCTGTAACAGAGAGCAGAGCCACATGAGTCAGAGGTGTTAAGTTCAGCACGTGTTGTTCACACTGTGAAGAAGACTATAAAACTGCCAGCTCTTGTGTTACCTGTAAAAGTCATTTCAGAGGGAAATGTGTGCAGAAACATTACTTTTGTGATTCTCCACTTCCAAGTCTTCAACTATGGCAACCAGGAAACATTCAGTCGAAAACTGTGTGAGCTAAAACATGAATTGATCTACAGCTCCATCTGCTGGAGGCTCTGTGAAGTGCACATTGTTTTATTAAAACTTTTCTCCTTTCTTTACAGGCATTTCTGTAACTTCACACGACTGGATGGCCGGATTGATGTAAGCAACATAGGTTTGATTTCACCTCTAAAACTAAATGATTTCTCAGGAATTTTAACTATGTTTTACTGTATTTTACATTTGAATAACTAAGATTTCATCTGGTGTTTGTGATGTGTGATGCTACTGCACGGTGTGAGGGTTATTAATCGGAAGGTGGAAGCTCGAGCTTAAGCTGAAGCTTGAAGTTGTGCTTAAATGATATATACACTATAAATGCACAGTATCTTCCAGTTTTCAACAGTCTGATAACTTCTGAAATGGTTGCTTGTGTGGTAGAACTGTTTTTTGTTTTTTGTCTTTTTGAGGTTTTTATTTTACTTCCATTTGTATTTTCTTCTTTTTTTGAGCTTGGAAATGTTGTATTCAAAAGATTTCTGAGTTACTGAGTGCTGTTTTTTGAGCATGCGTTGCTACACATGCTTCAAATTGGAGGTGTGATAGTTGGGTTTTGATTTTGGTAGGAGTGCCTGACGTTTCTGGCAGATGTGTGCTGATACCAGCGCTTCATCTTGGAGGGAAAGTGTGAGGTTCTGCTTTGTTGTTGGGGTGAACATGTTAATGCAGCTGCAAACTTGAGGCCTTTTGTAAGAAATGTGTATAAGTAATGAAGAAGAACCAGATATGGTGAAACCTGATGGTACCTAATTAGGAGGACACTGTGGACAGTAACCTGTTATCTGTATTTAATTGTGGCGCAGGCGATATTTACAGTGAAGACATGAAATGACTTGAGTGGACAAGGTGCTGAGTACATTAGGCTCACAGTTGCTCTGTGCTGGTCCCTGGTGGATATTAAAGGAACAATCATAAAAGTTTGTGCCTCCAACACAATAACGTGGTTAAAGAAAAATTCGCTTTTATTTGTTTCTGGACAGTCCTTTCTTTCACTGGTTAAATACAACATCACAAGTAGCCACACCGAAGCCCTGGAGTGTTTGCCAGAGCAGCATTTTACAACAACTTAGTCACAATTTGAACAGCTTGGTTCATTGATCCGAGGGAAGGGGAGGGGAGGGGAGGGGAGGGGAGGGGAGGGGAGGGGAGGGGAAGGGGAGGAGGGGGATTAAGAAAGTTTGCCCTAGAAAGTGGTGAGTAAAGCTGAGGAGCACACTACAAAAAAATGCCCAGAAAAGTAGCTGTGAAAATGAACGTTTGATTCTAAAGAAACTAAGGGATTTATCTGCCAGCAGGATGAGAGGCTTGTTTGTTTTAATGTTTGTTCTTATTATTTTGCCTCATTTTTTTGTTTCTTGAAATGGCACAATTTTTCTCATCCTGCTGACATATTTTTTATTTCCTAAAGTGAAATGCCTTGTTGCATTTAGCATTGTTTGTAGTGTTTGCAGCCTCCAAACTATCCCAGAGAAAAGACCTGAAGGACGATCCAATCAGCAAGTGGAACAGCAGAGATTAAAGACTGTTGTCAGATGTAGGAACTGCTACCTAGAGAGCTTTGTAGCTTTGCAGGGTTTGGAGTTGACAGTAAGAACACTGCTGATTGGCATCGTCTCCTGGTCTGTGTTTGGAGAAATCGGCCTACCGAACAATCCCGTTTTGTAAAAATAAAATAAAATAAAATAAAATAAAATAAAAACAAAGAAATAATGTAGGTATTTACACAGATATCCACACATACAGAGTATACACGCATACATTAACAGTACACATGGATCTTCACATACCCAGACAGTGCATTTGCCCACCAGAGAAACCGTTTTGGTGGTGAAAGCTCACAGTCAGTTGTTCTCATGTCTCTACAATCTACAGTCTCCACAGTCACAAATGTGGGGCTTCATTTAAACGGACTCAACAAATCAAGTTTCAGCTATTATAATGTGCTTATGACTGCATACAAGCGTTATCCAGTTGCAGTGCAGAGATATTGGAAACCAGCATGGGCTACTTGGCTGGGTATTATGGCAGTAGAGTTGGATCTTTTTGTTCCTCCCAGACAAGACAGTACTGCAGAGACACTACAAGGTTGTGCCTAAATGGTCACAGTTGCTCAAAAGCAGTTTGTATACAAAACTTCTGGGCAAGTGATTAAAAACACATATGCAAATCTGAAGTACATTTTGCCCCAGTGTATCTGATGTTTCCTATGCACCTTTCAGTCACTGAGTATGCTGATTATTACTGTGACTCGACATTCACATTCAGACTTTGTGTTCACATAGCTTTGACACTGACACATAGCTCCCAAATGAACTTGCCACAAGGCAAGTACTAGGTTTTCCCAACTGGTTTATTTTAACAGCTCTAAAACCACAGTATATATCTGATCTAACTGTTTTTCTGTCAGGTGAAAGTGAGGTGTGACATGTAAACCAGAGCCCCAGCCAGGGTTTGAAAATGTTAGTGAAGACTCATGGAATCTCTTAGTCTTGGTTCCACGTTGATCGTTTAAATTTCAATCAGGCCAAACTTGAACCTTTAGACTCTTTGAGTGTAGCTGGGACTTGACTCGAGGTAAATGTCCTCACAGACAGACATGACTGTTGACTTTTCAACAACAAGGCCAAAGAGGATTCAAAAAGGTCAGGCTACACACAAAAGAACTTATTTCCTCCAAACTATAATCCCACTGACAAACTCTTTATGTTGTAATTTGAAATAAAATGACAGATTTTTGATTCTTATTTGGCCTTGCTGTAAAAAAACAACAACTTGATGAGAAGCCAAGTCCAGTCTGCAGCTACTACTGAAGACCCATCTTCACAACGGAAACATTCCTTGAATCACACAGAAGAACAGTGTTTAACAGACTGAAAAAAAAAATACACACATTATCTGACAAACAGTATAAAAGGTGTGATAACCGTATCTATATGTGAGCAGGAGAGTGCGACGCCAGGCGGTGTTGTGGTGTCTGCGGTGTCTTTTGCAGCGGCTTGTTCCCTCAGAGTGAGTCCGCTCCGTTCATGGTTTTTGGACACACTCTTCATTCAAGCGCTGTGCAACTAAACCACACACCGTTGCCATGGCAACAGACCAACAAATAGTAGCAAAATTGTATATATAAAAATGAAAAAAAAAAAAAAATAATAAAACAGAACGAATCAGCATGAAGACACGACACCTCAGAGGATAGGGAGAGCTGGGAGGCCAGTGCTCAGACAGAGGTCAAAGGTTAGTAAAGTTCAAAAGGTCAGAAGTTACCCTAGTCAGTTCTTGCCACGGTTGATCGGTTGGTCATTATTCAACTCAGCCTGCTCGTGGTAGCCGTCATTACAGAGCTGAATGTGGAATTATTAGAGGGAAGTTTATACAATGTTTAACAGGACCAATCCTTTTTTTAAAGTTTCATTTCGTTTAAAATAAAATGCCCCCAAACCCCATTAACACATACAGTATATATAATTATTAACATATATCACCGAGATTTCCAAATGAAAATCATCGGATAATCAACAGGTGACTGAACCTTTAAACTCTGGACACAGCTGTGGATGTGTGAGCCACATGTAGCCAGAGTTCAGAGGCTTGGTCAGGTTTGAAACAGCACTACTTTAGGCATTCCTGTTGATGCAGTAAACTGAAATGGCGTTTCCCCAAGGCATACTATACATTCATAATACTATGTGAGTGCAACTGTTGGTGTGTGTGTGTGTGTGTGTGTGTGGCTGTGTTTGTCTTGAAATACCTGCCACGAGATATAAATTATCTGCATGAAAGCAGAATAACATGTGTTCATGTATGAGTGTGTGTGTTTGCATGGCTCGTCAGGGCTCCTGTCCTCACGACTGAAGCACATTTCCGTAGGAAACAATTGCACCTCATTGGCTCAACCAAGTTAGCCAATCACCAATGACGGAAGCCAGAGCCCCTGGGCCCGCCCCCATCGCCGAGACCGGAGTTTGGTTGGTTGGTCAGGACTGTGTGCGCGCGTTGTATCTTTATGTGTGTTTGGTGACCGTAGAAAAGAGGGCCATTGGTCCATTCCACTTGCGGCGTCCTCATGGATGGAGGGGAGGGGATGCGTTTTCCGTGGTGATAAGGGTGAAGTGTCGGTAGCGTAGAGGAGGGGAGGAGCTTAAACCTCCGCTCCTTTCAAGCCGATTCGTTCCTCCTCCTGTCAGTCACTGTTGGGCTTCTTCAGGGAGAAGGCAAAGATGTTGAAGTGGCTGCTGAGCTGTTGGACCTGACAATGGAAATAAAAACAACATCATCATTATTTTTGTATAGCATTCTACTCCGCAGGTGTAATTTCCAAACATCTATAAGGACAAGACTGAAACAAGGGTTTCTGTTAAACTAGAATAACTTATTTCTGAACTCACTATAAGTACATAGAAGAAAAGACCTTCATGTATTAAAGGGAAATCCAAAAGTTAATTATCCATATGTGTGCTCTTACCACTGATACACCGTAGTGTATGTGTGCTAGTATGACAGCGGCTGTCCACAGATGCAGCAGTAGCATCTCGTTGGCGACCACCCCTGTGACCGCTAACAGCACCACCACCAACATGGGCACCAACAGCCAGCTCAGCGCCTGGCAACGCGTGTTACTCATCTGACACACAATCAGCTTACACTGCAAGGTAAATACAAACGTGTACACGTGAAGACAGGAACTTGTGTTATGGTAATCATGGTTATGGATGTATGTGTGTGTGCAGACTCTCACCGTGACATTAGCGAATGCTGTTCCCACCATGAGGTAGAAGATCCTGGGCTGCTGCTCGAGGATGTTGGATGGAGAGTACACCACCCAACTGGTGGACAAGATGAAGAGGAGGACGGGAGAAAGGAAGGGCAGGAAGGCCTCATACAGGCTGCTGTGCTTCAGAGTGTTACTGCGGTAAGCCCTGCAACACCACGTGAAAAGTTTAGAGCACTGGGTGAAAATAATACTACAACAACATAATAAAACACTGGATGAAAACTTAACTTACTTCAGGACATTATAGAGGCTCATGGGTAATGTCACAGTGAAGGAACAAGCTGAAAATCAACAAACATTAATTATTGCAGCTGCTTCGGCAAAGGGGATGACTGTATTTAGAGTGATCAATCACAGCTTACCGATGATCATAAAGGTGAAAAGGTCTCTGTAGAGGAAGCGAAACAGGACTGGCTGGTACCACGTTTCCACGCCGACCACAGCAGTGACCAAGTAAACGAGGGAGATGGTCTGGAAGGAGACGAGCCACCAGACATCAAGTCAATAGAAAGCCGGAATGTTAATGTGAATGGACGCTAATGTTTGTCTGTGTCTTTACCACTTGGCTGATGTCGTATCCCCAGGGCAGGAACAAGATGCCAGTGTTATATTTCTCCCAGTGAGACAGGATGAAGGAGAACAGCACCACCCACAGGATGTAATACAGTGTGGCCACACTCACGCCGCTGTCGCCACGCCCAAATATGGAGTATACGGTGGCCACAAAGAAGATGCAGGCCCAGCTGTCCAGGCCGTGGTCAAACAGCTCCCCTAGTGGTGTGGAGGAGTTGGTGCGACGCGCCTGCTTACCATCGACGCCGTCTATACACAACAAAGATGCATGGATCATTCCATACACTGTATGTTTATGTGAGTACTTATTTAGAAACACATAAAAATGCTAAAGATTTTCTTTGTTTATTTTTTTTTTCTTTTTTTACATCTTACATTTCAAGCAAAGCTGCTGCCCACATTCACATAACTACACAAAGTCTCTGAAAACAGCCACATTCCCACTTCCCACCACTGAAATTCACTGTCACAGCCTCTGGTCTGGACTGCACTCATTTCATCCACATATGGAAGTTTTCTGCAAACACGCCCTCATATGAAACTCCATGTGGGAGTTTCATATGAGGACATTGTTTTATTTTACTGCATCACAAAATGTCAGCAGGATTTTAAACTTGTATGTCTACAAAGAAGGAATCTGACAGTAAAATAAATCTGTATGTATCTGACTGTAGTTAGATTCACTGACTAACAGCCTACAGAATACTTATATTTTCGATATTTGAGGGCATCTACTGCATTCAACAACAGACAAAGTGAATTTGGCATGACCAGTGTGTGTGCAGCCTATATACATATCTATATTGTGCAAGAAGAATTCCCCTTGAGCCTCTCAAAAAGTCACAGAGAGATGAAATAACACTGGGGGGTTGTTACAGGGGTCAGGACTCACCAAGTGTATAGGCCAAGAAGTTGAAGATCCCTGCAGCAACCCAGACCCAACTAGGCACGTGTTCATGACCTGCAGCTGAGACACAAATAATCTAAATATACATCACACCACACAGAGACACAGTATAAAAAACTGAAAGGCAAAGTGTATACAACTAAACTGAGTGAACCCTTGGTCATCACTAAAATGCTAAGTATTTACAGATCCTGTCCCTTTACGACTATTTTATTTCTTTTTAGCCAAAGCCCCCAAAACAATCAGGTTAATTTGAAAATCAGGAATGTTTGACTAATTAAACTGTAATGAAAATGTCCATATTTAAGAATAAAAGACAACAAAAGTCAGTACACGCTGCATTAGTGAGATTCCATTCTTTATCTTTTAATATTTTGTTTGTCCTTCTTTACTTTTGATGACAGATTTGATCCTCCTGGACCATGGATGATACCAGTCTTGCACAAATCTGTGCAGAGATGTTCTGCTGCTCTTCACAGATGATTCTTCTCAGCTGCTCTTTGCTGGAGGGGGTTTGTTATTCTGCCTTCTGCTCTGAAATACTCCAAAGGTTTTCTAGTGGATTCAAGTCGGGGACACACTTGGCCAGGTGAGAGTTGTCCCCTTTTCCTATTTACAAACTCTTGTGTGATTGCTGCAGTGTGTTTTGGGTCATTGTCATGTTGGAAAATTCCTCTCCTGCTGAGCTTCTTGAGACTGGGAGTCTTCTTTTGAGTCAGTATTTGTGTAAGCAAACGTACATTCACAGTGTTGTGAATAAATGTCACCTCCCCTGCACCTTTTGCACTCATGCAGCCACATGTCAACACACTCCCACCTCCATATTTTACAGTCAGAACCAGGCAACTACTGTGGAAGCCCACACCAAACATCTGGACCTCATGTGACCAAACACTTATTTTGGTTTCATCTGACTGCCAACATTCATCATGTTCTTTGGTAAAGTTTAATCTTGCAGTTCTGTGGCCTTTTCAGAGCAGTGTTTTTTTTTTCGTCCCCGTCCTCTTCATGCAGTGTCCTTCACATTGTCTGATCAGACTTTAAAACACCGATGTAACATTTTAGTGATATTGCACAGTTGTACTCAGCTTTGTTGTTCAGTACACTGTAAATTAAGCCACTGAATTTCACTATTCTGCCTTTACCTACATTAAACTCCTCTAATCTAAAACCAAAGAGAAAACTCAAAGTGGAATAAAAACTGCCACAGAGCATATTTCAGATGAACCATTAACGTGTGTATAATCTGGTTTAGCTATTCCTGTAAGAGCTGACTCCTCACAGCAAATACTGTAGTGAGGTCATTTTGACCAACATTCATATTGATTGTAAAGGTCAGAGTAACAGTCATGTGTCTTTGTGTGTTTATTTATGTGTGCAAAAAGTATGTAATTATATGAGACAAAGACATGATACAGTACGGTGTCTCGTCAGTGTTTTACGTCAGTCTTTGTTTATGTTATAGAGATTTTATTGTACATGTTAACAGTTGTAGTTTGGGGTGTGTGTGTGTGTGTGTTTGTATGATGTCATGGGTTAGTGATCACTGATCTGTAATAGGCCGTCGTGTTTCAGTAAGTGGTGGACTTTGCCTTTCATAAATGTTACACGCCTCTCATTCTGTCACCATCTTTTAGACTAGATATGGTGGATTCAATCAGCTCATTGAAGGTTTTAGGAGGGAAAAAAACCGAACAACACTCCCTCATGCAAACCCAGGGGGAAGATAAGTAGTGCAGAGGACCTACCAGAGGCAGTGAAGTCAAAGTCGTAGAAGGCCAACATGAGGAAGTTCAACACAAGAAACATAAAGCCTGTGAATGTAATAAGGTTTGGAGCCAACCATCTTGGTAGAAACTGTTGAGAAGGAAGTTGACAAGGACAAATAGATAGTGAAAAAGAGTTAATTAACATGTCATTTAGATGTAATAGTCGTAATAACAACACTGACTACATAATGAGACAGTACTTAATTCTGTCACACATCCTGGACAGTTATGTATCTGCTGGCAGTGACGATTTTAGAGGAAGGAACATGAATTTCTTAAAATTAACGTCAGATTTCAGTCATGCAGAGATTAATGTGAAAATAAAGGCTTGATACAGAAAAGTAAACAAATGTGTCATTGGTCAAATAAGCTGTTTACAAGGGAAATGGACGTGTTTATCTAAAGGAAGAACAGTTTGTTCATGTTATCAGGTACATGAGTGCATTCAAAGCACCACACTATCTCCAAAGACCAAAACAGGCTTTTACAATTACAGACTGATGTGTTCTGACACAGAGACAAAGGAGAAGATGGAAATGTGTGCGGCGGTGTTGTTACTGTATCACAGCAGACGGCTGGAAACCTCATTAATGATGTAGCAAGTGCACACACACACAGATCGAGTTGAACAGGTCTTCCTCACCTTCACTACAAAGTTCCAGAAAGGGTGCATGACGTAGATAGACAGGGGATTTGAGTCCACTGCGCTGTACTGCAAAGAGACACATAATGTAATCAGTCAGGATGTATCACATACCAAGGGTTAATCTACTGTGAATGCATTTTTAATATTTGATTCTCACCATTGCAAGTAAACCCGGGCTCGTAAACCCGGGCTCATAAACACAGGCCATATGGCCTCACATGTAACTTGTTTACTGGATAATTCTGGTAGCCTGTCATCATCATGCAGCTCAAAACAAACCTGATTCCAGTCTTTGTAACTTTATCCGTGCATGGTGAACAAGTGTGAGAGCTGCAGTGTAATGTACCTTCAGTGGAGTTTATACAGTTTAAGAAATGTGTATGTTTTTTTTGGTGTGTTTTGTGACGTGAGGCCATCCACTTAAGAGTAAACGCTAACTCTCTGGTGTCAGTCTTCTTGGAGGGCTGTTTTCTGGGATTGATTTTGATTTTTAAACTTAGAGCTCTTTCTCTCTCCTGGTTCACTTGGAAGAGGATTGAAATCTGCGTATTGGATTACAAAAGGGTTAATTATTGATTTTTAACTGAACTCTTCTCACAAGAGCAGTAAACTCCCTGGAGTTTAAATTAATCACTACAAATGTGTTTACTATAGACATACTACAGCAGTTAATACTAAAAGCCAACCAAGGGCACAGATTAATGCTTACAACAGCTTTTTTTTTTCTTTCTCATACACAGGCTTGTGGTGGACCTGCACAATTAATGATCAAATCCATTATGAAGGTTTCAATTTTCACATTTAATAATGACAGATTACTGAAACACTTCGTTTAGACTGTCCACTGTGGACTAATACAGTCATGGTGTTATGTAATACCAAACAAGTGTGTTCCTCAAATCAACAAAAATAACCAATGTGATTAATCATCACCCCATATGCAAGGACAGACAGTGTGGCCATAACTCATACCCTCATCTTGTACAAACATGGTTACACAAATGAAAGGATGTGAGAAGCAGAACGATGGGTGACAGCATGAAATACAGAGTGAAATTATCAGTAGCACATTCTTTTGCTCTCCACTTCAACACTTGTGTCTGGGCACATTTGCACACCTTGTGAGAAAACAAGCTCCATGTCAAACAGAACCACAATCCTTTCATTCACTGTCATTTGTCATCCTCCGATCTCCTCAAGCTACTAATGCCCGGGGCACAGTAGTCAGTGCGTGGGGTGAGCCACTTAAAAAGCAATTATTGGAAAAAGGCCCCTCGTGATAAACAGCTCAAAGGAGTAGTTTCTCGCAGAAATCAAAGGAGAAGATAAATAGCCTCAGAGACCTTTGCTGAGATCTTTTAAGGACAGACAACATGACATATCACCCATCAAAAACAAAAAAACACATCTTATATCGGAATACGCAGCTTGCATCATATCACCTGAGCTGCTCATCTTAAACTCCAGGGCTACAAGTCATACTAATAAACCAATACATGTATTGTGGCCAAGTCACATTCTGACCCCTTATCAATGCTGAATCGTCTTGTGAGATGCTTGAAATAACTGCCACTCCTTTTTTTCAGTCTCCCATAGCCTCCACGTACGACCACACTGACGCCTATCTTTATGGTAAGTGAACACTAAAATGTTTGTGTGACACACAGAGGGAGGTGGTACTAATCTAAACCTTTTAGAGACACAACTCTGTGCGCACTTGACTGCTTCTAAAAGTGATTTCACTTGTCAGTCCCCTTGTCAGTTTCCCATCAGTCTACTGGTTCAAGTTGAGTGGTTTCCCCCCTATCTTTCCATTACAGCAACTACTTGGTTTTTGTTTCTCTTTTCGGTGATTGCAATCATAGCGTAACAAGACCTGGGCTTCTACACAAAAAGGAGACAGTCGGTGAATCTAATCGCTAAAATGTGTGAAAACACTTAGTAAAATCCTTATTTCATAACCAAACACTGGCAGCGAAAAAGAGCCGTTAGCAAACTATTAGCACATCTGCGCCAAAGTCAAGCCGCAATGGTAAATAATGACACTTCCGGCAATCGCTTTCGAAATAAATAGCATTCATCAAATTTATGCCCCACAAACCTCTCAAACGGACCCTACACAACGGTAATGTTTATTTAGCTTTATTCACCAGTCTTTAAATAGTGTGCCTAATGCTTATATGCTCGGGTTCAAGTATCTGATCATCAAACTGCCCCTTTGCTGAAGTACCCTTGAGCAAGACACTGAATAAGTATTTTCGGACTCCAAAGGTGCTTTTAATTACTAACCCCAAACGTGATCGCTAATCAATCAATGATTACTGGAAAACTCCATTAAAAATATATAGGAGACAACTCCATAGAAGATACCATCAAAATGGACCAGAACAGAACGTAGTGTAGTTATAAATAACGAGACAAGCTTTATTTTTATTTTGAGCTTTTATTTTGAGGAAAAACTTTCTCAGCATCCGGTATCATTTCAGCTAAGCCTGGCTACCTTAACACACTCTGCCAGGCAAGCACCCTGCAGATCGTGACAGCTAGCTGTGAAACACACATGCACGCACACACACATGCACTGTCGGCTCAATGGCTAGCTGCTAACATAGTATTACAACATACCTTGTATTTGTCGAAGCCCGCGAGCTGCTCCTGAGTGACATATTCGTAAAGAGCCATGGTGGTACAGTCTGACTCAACAATGAGAAAAATAAATATCTCTTCCTTTGGAAGTCCAAATGCCCAACGTTAGCTGCCGAGTCGAAGTACCATCTAGCTTAGCCGCTGTCGTTCACGCCGGGTGAGGTGATGTCGACACATTTGGGCCACGCCTTCTGAGTGCAAACATTCAGCTAACCTTAGCTCACCACCGCCACCTCTGGCTTGGATGACAGGTATAAAAAAATTACTAAAACTATTGTAACATTTTGTGGACTGGCCCAAAATCACACCGTTTTTATTAGATATGGCGACATTGAGAAAATGAATTGTCAAAATGGTTGGTGAGGTGTTTTATTTTCGTTAATTAATCACTGGGGTCTGCTCTATTGAAGCTATTTCTATGGCGCTCATAAACGTGACGTGGCTTTCCTCTCCAGCCGGAAATAAGACCGATTTGCTTGTTTGCTGTTGTGCTGTTGTGCTGCTGTGCTGCTGACGAATCGCTATATCAAAGAGTAAAAGCCCAAATTAAGGGATAAGGTAAGTAGTAACAGTAGCTATTCTGCACTGCAATGTGTTTGTTTTTGTAATTATGTTGCAGCTTCATTTAAGCGTCCCCCATATTTGTTAGTTTAACAAGTGTCGGTTCCACTAGCTGGCTAGGTAAACGTTACCTAGCTTGAGCGTCCACTAGCAAAACTGACGTGATTTACAACCACGTTTATAAATTCATATGCAAAATGCAGTTACTAGCGATGTGTGGTCAGAAAGTCACCGTTGGCTTTTTCAAAGATTAAAAAAATGCTTGCACAAGATTTTAAACGTTGGTGGGTAGCTAGCTAATCACCGAAATCATGCCCACAATTATTGTGAACATAGGTGTGTCATAACATTGAAAAACTGTGTATATATAATGTTCACTGTGATTGGTTTCCTGCTTAAAAACAACTCTGCAAGTTGGTGATTTCACACCACAATGAAATTAATGTGAACTAGTGATTGAAAGGTCATAAAATGCATTCAGGTATCTGAAAAGCCACACTACACTGTAGTGAATGAACGGAGATGACACTAACTACAGTAAGCATGGCTTTATAGTAAACTGTCTTGCAAAAATATCTATATCTCCAACTCCATTACACTTGCTCCATTGTGTCATCCTTGGCAGAATGGTAACAGACGTGCAGCTGGCCATATTTGCCAACATGCTTGGCGTGTCATTGTTCCTGCTGGTTGTGTTATATCACTACGTCGCTGTCAATAACCCTAAGAAGCAGGAGTAGAGTCCCACAATATGGCCGAAGAGGTGAGTGTAATCTGTGTTTGCCTAAAACGATTCACTGCTTCACCACATATAAACCTTGTTTTTTCTTGTTTTTTTTTTCCTTGTTCTTTGTTTTTTTTTTTTTTTTTTGCCATTTTCCACTGTGCTCTCGAACAAACCAGGTTTTAACACAATGCTACATTACTGAATGTGTTGAATAGTTCCCTCTATGGTTGAAAGTATGGTATACTAATGATAAGAGAGCAGTAAATGTAGTGTTTTGTTGGTCATCATGACTCATAGGAAAGTAGTTCATGTTCATGAGTAAAAATGTGGAGGAAGCAAACTTAAATGTTCATTTGTAGTGTTGTTTGCTAGCTGTGGCATATTTAACTACAATCATGAGTTTTCTGTCCAAGTTTTATCACATTATCCTGTTTAATGTCTTTTTCTCTCCACAGATGAGATGGGGATCAAAGCCACCACCTTGGAAACAACATTCCCTGTCTTCCCACCTTCTTTCCTGGAATTTCTATGTTGTAATGATTGCACAGTAATGTTTTTTTTCTAATAAAAATGTGTGAAGTCCATTTATATTGCTTTTTCAGTAAATTCCTTAAGTTATCCCTTATTTCCACTGAGTTATTTCGCAAAATTTAAAGTACATGGAGTTTATTCCAAGTTAATTTATTGATACTTCAAGTTTCTTACAGGTTCCAACATAGTCTCATCTCAGTTTAGTATGACTATGATAATATATAGGATTTGTTCCCACACTGGTGTCCTGTGGAACAAAACGCTCTATAGCAGGGGTGTCCAAACTGTTGCACAAGGTTTTTGTTCCAACCAAGCAGCAGCACACCAGACTTGACCCATTTAATCAACTGATCTCAGTCTTCAGACAGCTGATTGGTCAAACTGTGTGCTCTTCATTGGTTGGAGCAAAAAGCTGCAGCCACACGGCCCTTTGTGAAACAGTTTGGACACCCCTGCTCTATAGGAATGTCACAGAAAAAGTATATTCAATACAAATATATATTGCTCATAATAGTATCAACTCACCCTTGGACTTTTTTATGGTTTATTAAGCTGAATTAGAGCAGAGGTAAGTAAATTGTTGACACTCAAAACAAACAAAAGGGCCTCTAAATGTTTATCACTGTTAATTATAAATAAAATATTTGATTAGATGAGTATCCATCCCCTTCCTACTCAGTGTTATCATAGTTATTTTTAACAGACAGTTGCATTCTTAGCTCTGTTTCAACTTTGGGCTCTAACTTGTTTCTCAGTCACCCATATAAGGTCTTACTTGGAAAAACAGGTTGCTGCGTGCATTTGACCCTTGGTCAAAGTAGGTATGATTTTTCTAATTTAATCTAACATTCCAGTTACTTTTCTGTTGGCCTGTGTGGTAAAACAAAGTATGAAAAAGTCCAATGGGAGGTGAATACATTTTATGGGCATTATATGCAAAGCAAAAACAACTTCTGGAATAATAACATTAAATGCACACTTATCTTGAACATTTGTTTCTAAACCCACAAAGGAAAGGACATTGTAAAGGTCCTGTTGTGCTTGTCAGTCTGAGTAAAAGTTATCCTTTTCTGTAATAGTACACGTGTCTGACTGTGAAACCATACACAATATTTATCAGTGCATAACAGTATTGGTCAGAGTGCATTTACTTTGAGTCTTTTTGGCAGAGGGAAGTGACTAAAATTACAAAAAACACAAATGTGAGGTACAGTGACGGTAGCTGAAATGTTAAAAGATATTTCAAGTCACTGGATCCGGATCAGTTGGAAAAGTGGGACGGGTAAAGTGCTCCTTTCCTCTACCTCAGCCACTGTTGTGGTGTCATTGAGAAAAGGCACTTAACCCCCTGCTGCTCCAGTAAAGCTGCTCAGTGTACTGTGCAGCTCCTTGGTATGTGGAACATGCATGGTGGAAGACACCATGCATGTTCAGGAAACTGAATAAATAAAGATTAAAATGTTGTATTGCACATTAAGATCACATTGTAATTTAGCCTCACATTAAGCGAAAACAGACATTTACACAGGCGCCTCCTCTTCTGTGTAATTCCTAGGCTTCTCCACACAGGGTCACTGTCTCACACAGGTTCACAGGCTCAGGCAGCGGCATTGCTGGAGTCTCCTCAACCTTCGACGGCGACATGACAAGCATGTATAAGTCACTTATTTGTCTCACTGTAATGTTGTGATAATTTGATTTGACATTGACAGTGTGCATATTTGTTTTAACCTGCTGCAGTATCTCATCCATCTCTGGTGAAGTTTCTATGATGGCATTTCCTTTGCAGTGTAAACTCCTGTTTGTGTTCTTCATTAGTGCTTTAGAAGCCAGCTGTATGGCACCATCTTTCCCCGGTATACCTGCAGAGTGAAATAAAACAGTGATGTTTACTGAGTACATGTACAGCTTACATACTAAGAGAGAACTCAAAGTAGCAATGCCGTGCTGCATGTGAAAATTACGGATTAAGAGGAAATATGTTCTGTAATGCACAGTCACCTGTATGTGAATCAATAATGAAGCCAGACTGAGTGGTAAAAGTATGGAAATGGGAAAAAGCAACTCCTACTTTGAAAATGTGTGTGTGTTTGTCTGTACATGCCTGACAGCGACAGGTGTTGGTGGAGGCCTGGTCTGAGCAGCTTCCAGACCTTCATGGTGGCTGACGACTCTTTCTCTCCAGGTGAGGATGGATTATTGCTATTAGAAGCTGTTTTTCTGTCACGTGTGGAGGGGGTGTCAGTTGATCCCATCCTCCGGATGGGGATGCGGCTCACATGAGGTTGTAGCTCACACCTGTGCAGGCAATGAAGAGGTCAACAGAGAGGAAGACTAATGTCCATAATAAACAATGTCCCTCTGTGGCAATGCAGATTTGAAATCTCATTATCATAATTTTCTTTTTCATTTAGGCAAGACTGGACTCACTTGCTAAATTTGATGGAGGAAAGGATGTGTTCAGGCCCCAAGTCTTTGGCAGTCTGTGACAGACGGAGACATTACAGCAAGGCTTCGTACACCAAAGGTATGTTGTGTGTAAGATATATTGGATGTAGAAAAAAATAACAAAACAGGTGATCCGAGAAACGAGGGGCGTTTGCTCTCTGTGAGTGATCCAGCAATGTCAGCTAACCTCTGCACGGGACTCTGTAGAGTGATGACTGGTTGTAAGAGTGCGGCACCCTCTCCCCACGCGCCCAGGACGCATGGGGAAAGGCGTTCTGGACCAACCCTCTGAACTGGGTCCACCAGCCTGAAAGTCTGGACAGCTGAGGCCTGTTAACCAGATGAAGGGACATGAATACAAAAAAAAAGAGGGAAGGAGAAACAGTAGGTAGCAAATAACCAACAAGCAATACAACATTAAAAGATGTAAATCTATTTCAGGACAGTTAACAATTTTTAAAAAATTACAAATGTAACATGATATAATGTCCTATGGTTTGACTGTCAAGCACCTTTGACCTTTTTGCCACCAAGCTGATAAAGATCACAAACAACAGAGTGAACAGAGAGTAGAGGACTCACACACAGAATCTGATTCACAAAAGGATAGTTTTTATTCCAGAGGTTAAACAGAGAGGCGGTAAAGGACAGCAGCACATTCAAGAAGGTGATAATTTTTAGATGTTACACAGACAAACACTTAACCGTAGTCTGGTATAGAAGGTTAGCACCACATTGAAGAAAACGGAAACATTCCCATGAGGAGTATAAAGCAGAAAGACCTAATGAGAATGTGACTACGCATACAGTGTGTTTCCACCTAAAGCTTCTGTTTTTTTTGTTATTCTGGTTGAAGATATTTCAGCTTTAGAGTCGAAACACCTGTGAAACAGGACACTGAAGTTCACAGTGAGAAAGCAGAATAAAACTACAGTACTCTCTCTCCCCCCATGTTTCAGGGCACCGGTCTAAATTGAAAGCTCATAGTACATTACTCCCACTGCGCTCAATGAAGTGGGCCTAGGCTACATGAAAGTCACCATCATAGTGATGCATTTGAAAAGACTTTTATGTCTCCATAGCACAAAATGACAATCAGGTTTTCAGAAGGTTGACGGCTTTACGTCTGCTGTATGTAAGAGAGGAACAGGACAGTGTTGCAAGAGAATCACTGGCTTTTGTTTGATATCTGATCTAATTAGCTAGCCTTTTGTGAAAAGTCCTAAATATGCCCCTTAAAGATAATGTCCAAACATCATCAGTAGTTATATATTCTTTTGTTTAACGATACAGTGTTTTAGGCCTGTATACTCAAAAAAGCCACTAAAATATATATAAATTTCTCCTTTTTATTTTCGTTCTTCATTGCATCTTGTAAGGGTAGGTTTCTCTAAATCAAGCAGACGTGGAGGCAAGAGGGATGACCTATCAGATATCAATATAATCCAGGTTTTCTGGTAAAAAGGATGAGCAGAGCCTCCTAAACCTACTGTTTACAACAGAGCAAGGCACACCATAACTACAATGTCGCACAGCACTGGAACTGACGATAGCTACAGCGAGGCAAGGCCAGATATTCTGAAAGCTCTTTTGATCAAATCAATCAATGGTCTGTTATTACAGGATGTATCTGCTATCAGACATTCTACCTCTGCGTCTTCAGTGCATCTAAAATTAAAATGGCTGGTCTTAAAACACAGACCATCATCAAGTACTTGGATGACAGCACACAAAACTGAATTACAGACAAATTACTATAATTCCACAGTTGATCTATGAGTCTTACATGTAGACCAAGACAACAAGATAAATTCTCACCTCTACTAACCACAAAATATATTAACTCTGACCATCGACAGCCTACTACACACCTGCCAAATTCAATGTACACGACGAAACACACAAATGTGCTTGAATAAATAATCATCAGTTTTTTTTCTTCACCGGTTTGATGAAACGTAATAAAATTAAAAAACTCTACACTTTATTTACACCAATACCAATATTGGAATCTTATTAGAAAATTATGGACACTTGCCAACTTTGACTTAGTCACACTGCTGGAACAAACACATAGTTTTAAATGATATTGCTTGTTTGCAAACAGCTCCATGACACAACGCCAAAGTTTTGTCATCCACAAGGATTTAAGCCAGTGATGGTCCACATGAGGTTTCTGGCAGTAGGCTACTCTGTGAATATCATAATGTCAGGACCATGACTGGACTGACACTGGAATGATACAGGTTTCATAAATATCACAGAAATGAGTCACCGGCTTACATACAAAAATTAAACAACAGACCTTTTAAATTTAGATTTTCAGTCACAAGAAATTAAACATAGACTACAGAACGCTAAATGCTACTCAGAACTAATTTCAAACATGACCATAGTGGGACGGTGTGATCGTCCTGCAACTTGCACTGTTTTACATATAAACATTACAGAGTGACAGATATTAATATACTGAAAAACTAAACAAAAGATCAGATTTGACTGAAACAGAAGCCACACTATGTTCAGTCTAATTCTGCAAACCGCGTTAAATAGAACAATAATTCAAAAATTAAAGTGCAACGAGGCAAAAATAATTAATATTGTAGCTGATTATGGGAAAGAATAACTGTGAACAGAAGATTTAAAAAATTGTTAGCCCTGGCTATTTCCCAAATATCAGCACAGTAAAAAGGTGAGCTTCTTAGCTTATCGGTTGTATAGAGACTCAAAATGCAACTTACTAAATGCGATGTAATCCTTTAGTGTACTGTTTATAATATCAATGTATACTGCTATTATCTGCTATATATTCTGCAAGTGCTAGGACACAATGATTATGTAGCCAAGCAACTTCCTCTCTTTGCTAAACATGTTAACACACTAACTGCTCTGATTTGTTTAGTAAAGAGTATCCGCAAGAACCACATTAGAGGGTTGTGTGTTACGCAATGTTTGATTTGAGGTTGGTAATGGGGAAAAGGTTTCTCAACATATTTCAGTCATAGCTGAGATTTGAGGAACACTTGCACTCTCAAGTGTATTATTTATCCTAAGGTGCTAATACTGGAGACACATGTAATTATGCAGATATGTGCAGGAGGAAATACGATAATATTTGAGGAAAAGTTAGAAGAGCTAGCACCAGTGATGTTTTATTCACACACAGACACTCACCCGCACACACCCGCACACACACACCGAACAGTGATCTGCATTTGTTTTAACCTACAGGGAGTGCCAGGCAGGTGCAGGTTTCTGTAAAGACATTCTCTTGATATAACTTAACGCACCTCTCGTCTGATACTCAAAGCAATCTGAAGAGTTTACACTCACTTGGCCCACCCACACTCAATTCACACTGACACACACACACACAGGCCCAGGCTCTCACAGGATAGGTTCAGTCCTGGGTAGGCCCAGCTGGAGTGTTGGTAGCCGGCGGCAGGCTCTGAAGGAGCAGGGGGCTCAGTTTGGAGAGCAGCCCGGGGCGGGGCAGAGCCTGCAGGGAGGGGAGCAAGGTGGAGAGACTGGGGGGCTGAAGGGAGTACAGACCTGTCATACTGACGGAGGCCGGGAGGGGACAGGAGCCCGCTGCACACACTGAGGAAGATGAGGAGGAGGAGGAGGAAGGGGGTGAGAGTGGGGGGCGTGAGGGGGTGTGGCTGTTGCTGGGAGACCGTAGGATGGAGCGGTGGTGGGGGGGACGTCTCTTTTCCTGAGGCTTAGGGTCTACAGAGAGGGAGACACATACACACACTAGCTCAGACACATGCAGGGGGGATTGTGTGCAACACAAACATAAAGTTGCTACGTGTGGAAACTGCCCTTCACAAGAGCCATGTCCTGAGGCACACCAGATGTTAAAATGTTCTAGGTGAGAAAATTGATGGGATATAGTTAGAATCAAACTAATGTAAAATATTACTATCATCTAAGAATTTTACCACCCAAACAATCAATTTGGTGCCTAGAAACAGGGCTCATTAAAACATAAAAGTCATGCAGTTTCATCCTCAGTGTGGGCAGGAATTACGTTAGAGGTTGCATGCACAGACAGCAGCAGCAGCAGTTGGGGCCATGCTCGGGTCATGCAGGGATCATGCTGATACTATACGCCACAGACATTCAGGACATTTGTTAATGTCTCTAAAATCAAAGCTCTCCCAAACCTGGGACTGATTTTACATCCCTGCCACAGTAAACCTGAAGCTAACTGCCACTGACACACACTGACACATCAATCTGCCATCCTAAAAGAACCACACTACCAGCCATCAACCGTTCTTAACATCAACAATAGTAAAAAAAAAATTATAATAATAACAAAAAAAGAGGATGGTAGCAAGAAAGAGACACTAAACGACAGAATATGTGGTGCTGAAAGACAAAAAGACAAGACAGGCGATAGGAAGTATCAACCTGCAAGACAGGTAGATGGCTGAGAGGTCAGCTTACCCCTGACTGGCCCGAGTGTCTTGTTGCCTCCACGTCCACTTGTATGTGTGCTGGTGTGCTGCGTGTGAGTTCGGGGTGGGGGGCAGCCAAAAGTAAAGCTCGGAGAGCTGTGCATCTTTGGGGAGGGCGTCTGGCTGCTGCTACTGTGGCTGTTGCAGCGAACACGGCTGAGGGTATTCTCCGACGCTGAGCCAGACAGACAGCTGCCAGGGAAATTACAAAAAAAAAAAACAACAAACATTTTTAGTTTAACATGAGAAAGAAGCACTGATGTGCACATTTGTGTGTAGGTTGTTTGTGTTCTTTGTTTGAACTCACTTGTTGAAGTTCTTTGGCGGTGAAGCCTTGCTGCCACTGTGGTGTATTCTTGGTGGAGGGTGAGCATTGATGTGTGTGTTCAGGCCTTTGGTGTTGCGGACATGCTTGAGGATCCAGGCTCGGAGATTGGTCAGGCAGCTGTGCTCCGACAGAACCAGTCGTGGCCAGGGGTTACACTCTGCCATATCCAGGGCTGAGGTAGCCACGGCACGCCCCACCTGATGCACAGCATCACTTGAATTTACTTAAGAGCTGCCTTATCTTGTTAGTTAAATTTTGTCTGCAGATAGGTTTTGCAGTTATCAAATTACACAAGCATTAAAGCCACATTGCAATAAACATGCTGCTGACAGAAAGTCAATAGCTTGCAATGCAGTGTGCTGAAAAGTTGTTCATTCATGGACGCAAACAGCTTCAGTCCTGACAGTGAATTAAATTTCCGTCTGAATAGGATGAAATACCTGTAAAACAAACCACTCGTCTTCCTACCTGTTCAAATATTTCTGGAGTATACTTTGGAGGGAATGATGGCGGCGGAGGGGGGGTTGCCCGTCCGTTGTCGTGGCAGGCAGGTGGGATGGTGTTCATGGTTTTTCCTGTGTTGTAGTTGCACTCCAAAGTATAACTGTTGGGGAGATGATAACAGAAACATGACTAACTGTTGCAGCAGCTGTTGTTTTCTGCATTTATTTAATACTTGACTAATGCAGACTTAAAAAAAAAACATTTAAGATACACAGCTTTGCACAACAGATAAAAAAAGCTGCTATGTGCAGTCTGTACTGACTACAATGAACATCAACCGTTGGAAGTGTGTGTTCATTGAGGTCTGACCTGTGAAGCAGCCCTATGGCCTTGTGAATGGCCACCCGCCCGCTGCCTTCCTTAGACTGCCCATCTCTCTTGTCTCGAGCGTACATGTTTTTCTCTGAGAAGTTACAGCCAAGGAAATCAAAGTGGGCAGAGTTCACAGCGATCAGCCTTGGGTACAGCATGTTCTCTACCTGCAGACAGAGCAAAGAGAGCGTAGTGAGGCTAAGATGTTGGTAACAAAGGTTTGACGACAGTATTTGATTATTTGAAGATCATTTAATATTCGTCCAGAAATATTCCAAGGGAAGGGATGGAATAAATAAATAAATAATCTTTAACCTGCTGGCTCTCATCAGGAAGGCTATTTCCGTACATGAAACATCCACGTTTGGAGGCGTGGCCATGTAAGTCCACATAATAGGCCACACCTCCCTCCTGGGGTGGAATTGATTCCTGTTCCTCCACCTGTGGGACTGTTACCTCTACAGTAACAGGGGCTACAGTCTCTGAGGAGCTCGATGAGCTGTTCTGGTCCCTTTTCCCCATCTCAGTCGTAACCCAGACGTTTTCCTCCATCACCATGGGAACTTCGGGCTGCGCAGGATTTGCGTCCTTTTCTGCAATTTGCTGGTTCAAGCTGCCCTCAAGGGCAGTGAGGGGAGGGGCTTGATGCTGATTGGCGGGTTTGACGTGAAGGGGAGGGCTCTGTGTGTGCGTAGGGCTGTTCAAATGAGTGCTGGACTGTGTACTGTGCAAGCGGTTATGCGTGTGGTGGTAGAGCAGCAGTGTTTTGGCTGCATAGATGGATGGGTGCAGCTCAGGGCTGGGGTTCAGGTATTGTCTGTTCAAGTTCACTCCCCTGGAATCAGTCCTGAAAAACACAGACAGATTGCTATTAAAAAAACAGGCTTTTAACATTGGTGACAAAACACAGCATAAGCCCTACTACACATTCTTCTTCTGTAATAGCGGAGTAATTAGTATACTTGAAGGGCTATTCTGGTACATGTTGGTGATTCTTTAAAGAGCAGCTGGTACAGATGTTATTTTTAGGCATACGTCATTCCAGATTTTTGATTATCGAAGAAGAGGCATCGTGTTATAAATAGCACAAAAAGTTCACAAGAAACACAAAGTGTAATCTCAGAACAGAAGCCACGCTGATCTGACCGAGTCATCGTTGTTGTGTGAAGCTGTAATCATACATGTAGAGTATGTGAATGAGAATTCTTACCTGTAGTGTCCGCGGACAACCCCGTCTGGGTTGAGCATGGGAATGAGCTTGAACACAAACATGTTGCGAAGCGCATGAGCGCGTGGGTCATCTCTTCTTAGGATAAAGTTTAGGAAACCTTTGAACACAAAGGAAGAGGGAGTCTCCCCTGGGTGCACCCGACTGCTGAGGAAAAACACCTGCAAACACGTGTAGACACACAAACGCCAGGGGTCAGCTTCACCACTTTGACATTATTAGGTTTTTCCGCATCGGCCTGAGCCTTAGGCGTTGCTGTTAATAGCCATTAAAGGTGCCACATTACAGAAAGAGAATAGGGATTGTGTTTATGTACGACTGAGTGATACCCTTTTGCTGGAGAAGCGATGAGGCCTCGGAGTGTTGGTGTCGGGAAACAGTTTAGGCAGACGTGGTTCTCTCTCCTCCTGCATCCCGCTGCAGTTGGTCACAGTGAGCAGGTCCACCCTATTGCCATCTAGAGAGTGGCACAGCAACTCCCTATGATAATACACACTGCTCGGTGCACTGGCAGACGGGGATGGAGATTGTAGGGAGCAGATGTTGGTAGAAAAGAGAGGGGCACAATAAACAAGTAAGCCACAGGTCACTTTCCGTACAAAGCAGTGTCAAATGATATGTGTTGCATGCGTTCTACCTGCTTGGACTGAGTTGAGAAGTATTGGGGTAGCTCCCATCCAACTGCTGTAGCATCTCCTGGCACTCAGTGTAAGAGAATGGATAGCAGAAGGAGAAGTAGGTGGTTGCCCCTCGCACCTCTGACAGTCGGTGAGTGAACGAGAGGATGAACTGGTTATCTACAATCTGGAAAGGGAGAGATACAAAGGAGGAAGAGACATATTATTAGAGAGATAATTATAGCTGTCAGGAAGTCAGACTGACGGCACTCTGCCTCAGTGGCTCCTGCTGCCAAGATCCTCCGCCTGACTGAGTGTGTGTATAATACCTCAGATGTGGGTCTGTCTCGGATCCTTTCCCATCGGTTCTTGCCAGGTAAAGTGCGTACAAGAGGAGCCATGCCCTGGCTGTAGAGCTTCCTCTGGTTATTCATGTTCATCACATTGATCTTCAGTATCTTTCCAGGTGCTGCACCACGCACACTGAAGTAAAACCATGATCTAAAACACAAACACATGATTGTGTGTGCAGCGAATCAAGGTATTCATCTACAAAGAAGCACTGTTCATGCCTTTTGCTTTCCTCTCACGTAATAAACAAAATCCGTGTGACAAAAGCAAAAGTTTTCTTACCTGTTTCCATTCTCATGTTCTGTGCCAGCGCAGTCTGGCTGTGTCCACACATTGAACTCATAGTCAGGGATGAGGGTTGACCCTGAGGGGGCACTCCCACTGGAAGCTGTATCAGAGGAAGGGCTAGAACTGCCCTTCTCCACCTTCTCCACACGTGCCAGGTTCCCTGAGTCAAACTTGGAGCTGAACACAATATTACCAAAGCGAGCCTCCATGGTTCTGAACTCTGGCCTCTTTCACTTTTCTCCCCTCAGGTTGTTTGTGAAGTGCTGGTCAGAGGTCTGACATAGACAGCCTGTTATGAAATCAGAAAAACAAAAACACACACTAACTAAATATAAAGGAAGAAAAAATAAGTGTAGGGATGCTTCTGGTGTTCTGTCTAGAGAAATAAGCTGAAACAAGAGGACTATGTGGCTATAACAAACCCAGACAGCTCCCTTGGTCTTACATGGTGCAACCTTGTACTGCAATGGCACAGTGCAGTCTGAGCTACAATATTCTAGGCTGCATGAAATTTCTCAGTTCTCAGCAGGGGTCCTGGAGCTGCAACTCAAACAATTCTCAGCAAGCTGATGTGCTTGTAAACATACACTTACTGCCAGCAGTGACCCCAGTTATGGCATTTCTTCATGCCAGTGGGGACATTAAATTTATTTATAATGGATATTATAACAACGCAGATATTTAGAATTCACATTTCAGATAGTCAAAACTGAACTGCAAATATTTTTAAATAGAGGCAGCAAGCAAAAGACAAAACAATCACCATGTAATTAGATTTTTTTGTTTAATTTCTTAAAAATTAAATTAAAATTTCCACTTGTTCCACTTGATTCAAGTCAACACATAACAGCGACAACCCGAGGCCGACAAGGAAACTACAACCATGGTCAAACTAAATGCAAAATTTGTCTACATTTGCAGTCCAATGTTCGCTAGATACGTGTATTCACAGTGCCACTAGCGCAGATAAACTGGTGAATGGCTGCTTATCGTTTACGAGAACATGTCTACACCTCTGTCCTGAGGGATAAAATTAATGGCTGCTGTTTGATTCAGTAACAGAGCAATAACAACAACAGCTGACCGAGAAATACAGCACAGAGGAAAGGGGGAGTGAACTAAGGGTTGCAAGCTCTACACTCGGTTAACAAAATACCCTCGATTAACACGGTTTAGATTAGAAAGTGTTAGCTAATATTTACTACTATGCTAGTCTTGGTGGTCAACATCATACCTTTATGTTACACACAGCTAATAACGCTAGCATACCTTTCTAAGCTACTGAGGCTAACTTAGCTACCGAACTAGCTGTCGTTGCACGAAACGACAGTCTTTTTACCGAACGGACGGTTTATTCGTCGTAACATTGTCACTGCATTTCAGCTGCACCAATGCTCTCACACGATACAATGCATTTTCAGTCTTACTGGGCTATTTCCGATCGATGTCCATTTTTGTTTTCACCGTCCTTCTCAACCCCTCAATTCATTGCTATGTGTGCTGCGTTCAGGGTTCTCTGTAGAAATGAACGCTGCCTGGAAATTTCCTTGTCCCTTCGGTTATCCTTACAGTCACAAATAGTAGGACGTTTTACAGGAGGTAGTACAACAAGATCTAAAAGTCATTTTCCGACATGATCAGTCACATATACAAGGAACCGTAGTTATATTGACTATATACTCTGTTCTTATGGCTCTGTTTGGATTCTGTATGGTGGTTATTCAGTGCAAAACACACCAAAATTACAGAAAACAAAATAGAGCAGGATCATAACCAAAATTTAAAATAGACAAAATGAGAATAAAAATGAAGCAATTACACAAAAATCTCAATAACAATGTGCAATCTTGCATGATGCCTTTTTATTGATCCTGGTCAAAGACAGTGTTTTGCACTGTACCGCAAACAGAGCCTGAGCACTTTGGTGAAAATGCTTTGGTAGAGAAACAGACTTCAAGACATCATTTACTGTCTTTAGAAAACCTATTTGTGATAGTACTACATAGTAAAGCTGTTGTATGATGTCATAGGTTTATTGGCTGAATGGAGATTATCACAACAATAATAACTTCAGCTTCAACCACTATTTGCTAGCCACCAGTTTCACAAGTGACTTTTTCTGTTCAAGGGACATTCTTTCAGTGGTGGTTTACCACATCTGAGAGTACATTATTATGGTAATGGTCCATTTAAATATAGACTTTTCTCTCATATGATTCTGTGTTGCTTTGACAGGTGCTGATATTGCTGCCCTTTGTATCAGTTCTGGGAAAGGACTTCTGTGAGAAGCTTGAAGCCCAGGAGGAGGTCAAGGTAATTTGTTTTGAAAAGCACGTAAAAACTGTACAGTTAGCTGTCCTCAACGAAAGTTTTGTTTGCATGTGTTGCAAATCCGAACCTTCTTGATGACAAGCTGTGGAAGAACATAGGTAAACGTTGTGTCGAGAGCCTCAGTGGTAAGCATCAGATTAGTACACAACTGCAACTTCAGTGTTACTTGACCTCCACCACCACAGATCTAGTTAAGCTTGCTCGTCACTTAAGAGACTGTGTATAGGTGGACCTTATATGATAATTACACAATTACACAAACAATGCCTGTCTGCCCTGTGTTGGCCTTCGTTCAAAACAGGATTACATATTATTGACTGTATCAGTAATCACTTTCTTGTCTATGGTGTAAAATGCTAACTTCCATCTGAGTTTATTATTCACTATGAAATTAAATATTGAGTGTTGGTTATGTAGGGTATAGTAATTGTTCTGTACCAGGGCTCTTTTTTGTGTGTGTCTTGTGTTGCCATGGTTTTTTTGTTTGGTTTGTCTACACTTGCTACCACGCAACCACAGCCCAGTCTCTGTTTTGCAAAAATAAACTGCACAGGATTACATAACTGTATAGCTGTCACAACAATTGTATCTTTTATCAAATTTTACACAATTTTTGAGCAACAACTGAAATTTCACTAACAGTAGTAAAGGCAACAGTAATGTGAAATAAAATAGAGGTATCCAATATTTAACTCTTACTTACGACTGAAAACTTTCAGTTGGCTCTGGGGTGTAGCAAATTACAGCAGCCCATTGTTAGGTAACATTGTGCACTGGAGGTATTAACCTTTTTACTCATTCTCTTATTTACCTTCAGGTCTACTCCTTGTGGTGACTTGTCTCAGTATTTTGTGTCCTTGTTAAAAAAAAACAACAACGTCAAACTGGGTTTTCTAAGAGTCACTTAGCAGTGTAGTCAGGGACACTTGACCAAAAAAAAGGGCTTATCTCTTGCTCTTTACAGCCAGACTACATTATTATTATTATTGTTATTATTAATAATTAACAGTTTGCACCCACTATAGTAACCAATTTCTAAAACTCTGTTGTTGTCATAGGAAATATTTAACAGTTCACATTACATAGTGCTTTTCTCTTGAAGTGAGCCTTTTGAAATTCTTGAAGGGCAACTAGAAATGAAACTATTGGGTGTAGGGTATTTGGCTTATTAAGTTGTGGCTGCATTCTATCACTCTGAAAATTTAGCTGCGTGTTAATGCTTTGTAAAAGTTGTAGATGACGATCAATTGATTTGAAATTCTTGTGTTTTGTGTCAGGGTGTGGCCAGCCCTGATTCGTATAAGGGTAGCAGATGTCTGCTGCTGTACTGGGATCCTTTCTGGGGATCCCAGTGTAAGGCCTCAGCAGGATTTTTGGTAAGTTTTTTTGTGATTTTTTTTTCTCAAAGTGAGCTACTTGAGATAGGCTCATTGTGTGTTACACAATGAAACTAATGTGGTCTTGTTGTGGTACATTTATGATGTTTTACACCTAAAAATTATTGAATAGCAAGTATGTCCAGAACACATTTTCTATTACGAACCCAAAATGTGGACTGAAGCCTCTTCAAGTTATTTAAGAAGTGGATCATCTTTTGTTTGTTTCTGTGACAGACATTTGTTCCAGATTTTAATGAATGTGCAGACGAGTTTTTGCTGTTTGCTGTTATTAATTGAAAATGTTGACTGAAGTCTGTTCAAGTAATTTTAGAGGAAGTGGATGATCTGTTTGTCTCTGTGTGGATTTATGGCATTTGTAATGTCATTTCTAAGCTCTTAATATGCTGTGTCAGACTTAAATGTGCGCTTAATATTGATGGTTGAATACTGATTGTTTTGATTGATTTGCAGAGCAAGTTTTGATGGTTTCTGTTAGTAATTCAAAATATGGACTGAAGCCTGTAACAAAGTATTTGAAAAATGGGAGCATGTATTTATTGCTACGTGGTATCCTGAAGTTTTGTATCAGTTTTTAAGCTCTGAATATGCGCTGCCTGACTTCACTTTATAGTAGGGTCTGAACTTTCTTACTGAGTTTCTGTCTGTCGTTTGCGCTTAATATAATGTTTTGTTTGCATATATATATATATATATATATATATATATATATATATATATATATATATATATATATATATACGCCATGTGTTGTGATCTCACTTTTTAACTTTGATGCAGTTTCGACTAATACTCTTCATAATCTCTCTTTTTTTGCATTTTAAAATAGATTTGTTATGTTTAAGGTTTATAATGGATAAAAGGAAGTCTACTATCCATATTTGCATAGTGATGTTACAGTAACTTGACCTGCTTTAAATATTGACCAGAAATGAATTAACAACTATCTTTGTTGTTAAAATAGAAATTTATATTCATGTAGTAAGATCCCAGCCTGTGTACAAAGGCACAATGCTTTGACATCTGTTGCCATTGTTCTGTCTCTTAGGTTTCAAGGCATTACACTCTGCTGCAAGCTACATCTGCTACAGAGAAGCAGCATTTTGAATGGTAAGTACACAGAACAAAGAAAATGAGAAGCCAAGTTGAAGTAAAGTTTAAGTAAAGTATAAATGTAGACAATCTTATATCTGGCTGAAAATGCTCCTTATTCATGACTGTGCTTCTCTTTTGACAGAGAAAACTGTTTTAATATTTTATCTCCAGCTACTCTAGTGTTACCCTCTTTCTGAAAAGTGTGTTTTGTTCACTCCCTCTGGGTTGGCCTGGTGGACTCTAAAATCAGACTCCTGGTGGGAATTCTCGAGCGAAATATGCACGTTTCCCTGGC
Organism: Toxotes jaculatrix; assembly: GCF_017976425.1. NCBI lineage: Eukaryota > Metazoa > Chordata > Actinopteri > Toxotidae > Toxotes > Toxotes jaculatrix. Next base: position 15,524,799 of record NC_054412.1, read on the forward strand.
TCACGTTAACCTACAGCCCCTCCCTGGACCCAGGAAGACAGATAACAAGTAAGGATGTATTTTGTGGTTATATTTGAACTCATTCATGACATTGTTCTTATGCTATATATTTAAACTCAGTTTGCATTAAGAAAGGACTAAAACATGCTTCTTATTTTGGTCGTTAGATGCTGTACTTCTCAATGTAACTCATTGGCCTGTATTTCTGTCTGTGTCATAGAGTGAGTGAGCACAATGTGGCTGATTGGACTTGTCCTTATTACAGAGGGGTCTAATTACCAGAAAATAGACCTGACGCCTGACCTCCTTTCCTTCACTGATACTAGTATGTTTATTTTCTTTTTCTTATTTATATTTAGTGGAAATAGAGTAATGTTGTAAAAAAAAAAAAAATTGTATTTTTATTTTGTGCCGTAGCAGTCTACAACCAGGCAGAAAGCTGTAAACTATATGAAGAGGGGTGATCATATTAGCCACATACGTGCAGAGGGACAGTCTCTGTCCAAAACTGAAGCCTGCAGCGAGCCACCAAATCTCTGCAACAGTGCCACCCTGTCATGCACCACCTGTCCGTGTGGGCCTAACAGGCACAAAAAGAAAAGGACAAAATCCTCTAGTTTCTGGTGTTAAAATGTCTTAAATGGTAGTATTATCATGTTAAAAGAATAATTCACCATTTTGGGAAATATGCTTATTTGCTTTCTTGCTTAGTGTTAGATGAGAAGATGGCCATCGCTCATACTTCTGTACGGTAAATCGGAAGCCACAGCCAGCAGTTGAGTAGCTCTCTTTTAGAAAAATGATATCTAATCTAAAAAAACCAGAGAGTGTGGTTTCACAGTGGGTTATGCACCGGACTATTTCTTTTCCTGGAGTCTCCACTAGATTCCTGCCAACCATGCAGTGACAAAAACACTTCAGGAAGTAACTATGCCCAGCCAAGAATTAAATCGACATATAACCCCTGTAAAATCCCAATGTAACATTTGTACACCTATTTCTAATTTATTTACTTAAAAAAAACTAATATGTTTGTATTAAAACATATTTTGCACAGATTACCTTTAGACAGACCCATGCTAGCTGTTTCCTCCGGTTTCCAGTCTTTGTGCTAAGCTAAGATTGGTGGCTGATCGCTGTAGCTTCATATGTAACATACTGGTTGTAGGAGAGGAATCAATCTTCTTATTTAATTCTTTGCAAAAAAGTGAATAAGCACATTTTCCAAAACTAATCCTTGAACATGCCTTGTACTCTTGTTAAGATATTCCTAAATATATATATATACTATTTAACTAACCGAGCCTTTAATGAGAATGTCAGAAGAAGAAAAAATATATATTTTCCTTGTTCTCCACAGGAGCCAGTGTCTGTGACAAAAGACTCATCTGTACAAGCATCCCGACCCAGCAAAGCCACTTCACCCTCCATAATTCAACAGGCTTCAAAGAGGCCTTCAGTAACTTCATAAAAGGAGTTCAAACCTGATGACGACCCAGCTCAAGAAGTAAAATGCACCTGATTTGAAGAGTCCTCTACAGGCGTCTCGCTCAGTCCATCTCCTAGTGTGAGCCTGCCCAACAACAACAGACCTGGCACTCCTGAGCTTCAGATGCCTACCAAGAAATTCAAATATGAGCTGGTATGCATCTTACATTATTGAACTTCTCAGCTTGCAGTTAGATTAAGTCTTGCTAAGAGACTTAGTATCAGTAAAGAGATTCACATGTTATGACTTACCCCAGTTTCTGTTCCTTCCCTCTCAGAGTGAGCCCACTGTCGAGCTGTCAGACCTTCCCGGCCCCACCAGTCCTGTTCCTGTCCTGAAACATGCCATTAAACTGCAGCTGATCAGGTACCGTACAAAATCTTCTTCGTTCCCTCTGGCTGCAAATGCCTCTGCTTTCCTTGTCATGTTCTCCATATGACACTAAGGGCATGTACAGCACACGTTGCGATCCATAGGAGGCCTGTTGCAAAGTAGACTGAGAGAGCTGGATGAATGTCATATCTTTTCACCACAAGAGGGCAGTGAAGCCTTTCTACTGGCCTCTTCCTCAACCGTAGCAAATCCTCGGGTACACAGACACACTGTTCAAAGACCAGTCAGTTGGTGACAGCAAACCCTGCTGCAGATTAGAGTTATCTTTACCTTCAGTAATCTCTACAAATGTCTCGGTCTTCAAGGGAAGAAAATAAGGATTTTGAATGCTTGCATTTTTCACCTTAATGTGTTGATCTTGAGACCAGATAACCGTAGTGAGGTTCTGATTAATAATTTTGTGATGTATTTGTGAGGATTATTTATCATCATGCGCTTTAAAGAGTACATATTTTTTTGGTGTTGTTGTTGTTGATAATTTTCCTGAAAGTGCTGTAGCCAGAAGATAATGTTTTCTCAGTTGACCCCTGTGAGCTCTTTGCAGAGTGGTGCTTTTAAGTCATCTGCTGTCTTTGATTAACTGTAACTAATGACAGGGAGAAACAAACATCACTCATTATTGAACGGTAATTGTTTTTAGGACTTTTTGGATGAAGAGGATAATAGCAAGTATGCTTAAGAACTGAGTACTACAAAAATCACACTCAATCTAACGCCATTAGACTAAGTAACTGCACACACACTGTAGTGCTGACAGCAAGACGGACCTCATGCATTAAAGTGTCTGTGGTATGGTTTTGCATCATACAGTCGCCCATAACATATGTAAATAACATCCTCAGGGGAAACTGTAGCAGAACGCTACAGTCCCATATAAGGTGGTTTCATTATGAATAGATTTCCACCCTCGTCATTGGCTGTGATTTTTTTCTTCACTAAATGTAACATTAAGCCAGTACAGAGTCGTGAACAGGATGCCCAAGTTAATTACATTAAATGGACATAAGATTTTTTTAATGCACCTGACTTATAAGATTTTTTTGAGTACTGGAGGGAGAACAAAACTCATTCGGCAGGGTTGACCAGTTTATGACCTTTGAATTATATAGAGTATCCATTGTATCTTAACCTGGTCAATTGCCATGTCATTTCTTTTTAAAGAGCTTAAAAGGTACTTTAGTGTGAAAAATAAGACTTGACCTTTAGCCTTGATGGATTCTGGGACGTTAATTATATGACTTGTGATCACTCATGTAACATTTTGAATTGAACTGAAAAGGGCTGAGATTTGGCTTTGCCACATACCTCAAACCTGCTTGTATTCCCTCTATTGTGTTTTGTAGATATGCAGCATGTATCATTAGTTGGAGGGGGGATTTGTGCCAGACGAGACACCCAGATACTCAGCCATAGGGAGTAGACTCATAACATGGCCTAGTTAAAGGTTTTCTGTTGTTTGCATCCCAATCTGGTCAAAATTTCCCAAGATGTAGCTTGTAAGAGCGTGTATGTTGTTGCTAAGGAACAGTTTTTCCTGTGCCCCAGTAGGTGGTCTCTTTATGAATATCATTACATATCCCCATTCAGGGGTGGCAAGACATCTTTATCCCTCGCAGACAATATGTATTTCTATTTTCGCTCCTAAATTTGGGAGGGATCTTTATGCTCACTGTGGTTTTAGGCCTTTATATATTTACTGAGAGATGCAGTTGTGATGTAAAGTAATTGCTGACATAAAGGAGAGGCTGCAATGTATATTTAAAACTTAAGTAATTATCTAATGGGATAAATGCCCAAATCCAAAGCATGCCTATTTTCTTACACAGCAGCAATGGCGTACTTACATTTGTCTCTAATTAATCATAGACAACATTAGGACTTCATCCAGAGGTGTATCCACAGGAGGTCCAGTCTAGGGTATGGGCCTCCCCTATAGTTGTGGCCCCTCTTACTCCCGCCGTGTGCACTCTGTGTGGGGCAGAGGCTCAGGGCATGGCCCCCTGTCTTCCTGCTGGGCCTCCATCTGCTGTTGAGGTGGTTAGGTCCCTAGATTGATGGCAAGACAATGAGTTTATGACATGTGTCGCCGTGAGTGACAGAGGGCCTCGTCCCAACTGGGCCTCCTGACGACCACTGATCTCACATTTGTAGTCGGCACTATGCCAGGGCTAATGGGAGGAGTGATCCTCCTGCTGTGGAATGGGACTTGTAGTTTACAGCTGGCTGATAATTCAGGACAAGGAGCAAATCTCAAGCAAGATTCTTAGGTGGAGGAGTGGCACCAGTGCACCTTAGCAAGCCTTAAAGTATGTGCCTGAATCTGAAAGGAGAATAATATATGGTAAAAGCATGCGCAGGCATCCATAGAAACTAGCCTTCCATTCTAACTTCTGATTTGTAGATGAGTTGATAGTTGCTTTGCTGCTGAGCCTATTGCACCCTCTCTTCGGAGAGACTTTATGAAGCCTTCTAAACTGGTCTCTGATGTTCCCCAGTTGCCCCAGCAGTGCTCCTTTCACACACCTGTCAACACACTGTTTCTTTCCACTTTGGTGGGTCCAAGTTAAAAAGAAATCGCTTCCTTCATCTCCCACTCCTCTCCTCCTTGCCCAAAACAGGATGATAAAAGCTAGAGTTTCACATCTGAGCAACTGCAACAATGCTACTGTACCTTCAAAGGGGAAGATGCCACATCGTGAGATGACAGGGTATTGATATGAAAGTGTTGTCTCCTTCCCGGGTGAGATCAGAGGAGGCCCGGTAGATGTGTACTGTTATGTTGCTCTGAGTGGTCTGACCAGCGTGGTGGAGGAGAAGTGTCATGGCAGACAGACTCACTGGGATGTGTGTCTGTGTCAGTTTTTTCTTGCAGGGATCTGGTGTAATGCATTTGGCAAAGGCTTCCAACTGTCAGGGTTTTTTTTATATTTGTCTGTACTTGAATTTGTTGGTAATCAGATTGGTTCATTTATGCTCATAATGACTGAAAATGAAGTATTTATTTGTTAATCGACTATATATTTGTTAATCGATTGGAAATGACTATTCAGTAGCTGCATTCTGTTTTAATGAGGGAAGCGGTGTTACTTGCTTTTCCATGAACTTATTGGACTGACAGCCCTGTCCCTCACTGTTTCTCTCACAGCTGGTGTAACTGGTTGAGCTTTGAATAAGGGTTGCCAGACTTCAATTTTGGTAAAACCAGACGTACATATTTGATGGAACTTGGATAATGTTGTCAGTGTAATTCAGGTGTTTTGGTGTCATTCAACAAAACAATAGTACTTTCAGTGTCACAGCAATATTACATGTGATTTTCAGTCAATAACCTCAGAAAACGTTATGAGAGTAAAGCAACAAAACAGTATGAAAATACAAAAAGAAAAAGGCGATGAAGTGCTGCTGCTTATTGTAGTTTGGACTAAACCTGCAACTCCAGCACCTGATCTAGGTAAACAAATACTTTTTTTTCTCAAGCTAATCTTGTATGCAAACATGATTAGTGCCTTACCTGCAGTACAGGTTCTAATCACAGTGTCTCCCTTGTGAATAAGAAATACCTATTGCACTACTTGGCAGCAAAGTGGTCCTGGAACAGTGAGTCTGCTGAGCATACAAAGTATTCAGGAAGATGTAAAAAGAAAAGAAAATGACCTGGATGCTAATAAGTCAAAAATGATGAATATCAAGCTTTAACAAAGCCTCAAAGAAGTGTGAAGGAAAACAAGTGGAAACACAGGATTATTTGAGAGTGTTTTTTTGGAAGTTGGTTATTTGTAGCCATATTCAGTTACAGATTGTTACTGTCATTGAAGCACTTCATATATAATATGACTTCAGAATCACATTTTTGTCATTTTCAGGCATATTTCTGAGATCACAAATTAAGATAAGAGTGGTGGTAATCGCCTAAAATGGAAATACTGTATATTAGCATGAGTAGTAGATTAATGTGTCTGAGCTGCGGTGGCAACTGTCAGTAAGCTTATTGTATCACAAACGGTATTATGGTAACACAAAACGATACAAGATATGTACACCTCTATTTAAGGAATTTACCAAAACTGTTTAATGTCAGTTTTATCAATTTGTGATTTCAGCTTTACAGTAAAATGTGCTGTAGGCATCTGGATCAGCAAAGATTTTCCAAATTAGCAGTCAAACAATATGCAGAATCAACAAATGGCCAGAAAAATGCATTCTTTTAAAAATTATAGGTACTGTTACTGAACTGCATGTGTGATCTGTCTCAAAGCTCCATTCAAATATATATTTTAATGATTATTTATAAATTAATGTAACGTATACATAGTTTATATTCCCCTCCTGGCCTAGCAGTTTGGGCTGACATTCAGATGCAAATGTTTCTAAATACTTGATGAAACTTTTAAATGAGATTTAAACAAGTCACTGTCTTTTGCCTGTCCATCACTTTTATGATTTGTTATTTTATTTATGGTGAAAACAATCCTATATGTTCTGTCACTTTAAACACACAACAAGTAGTTATGTTCAGTGATGTGCAGAGTAATCCTTCTTCTTCTTTCTTCTACTTCATTTAACCTTAACACGTCATCATGTAGGCCTTTAATAACCTAGTTAAAGTTCTGTGCTATACTCTGTCGCAGCTCACACAAGAAAACACCCACCAACACGAGGTGATGTTGTAACCTGTAACTGGTTGAGATAAATGTTTTAAATCACAAGCCTAACAAAACAAGTGTAGCTTGTGAAATCAATAAATATCCACAAAGTCTTCAAGTAGACTAAAGCTCAAACCTGATATTGGTCAAAGGTCAAAAGTCAAAATGTGACATCTCCTCCAACTGATCGATAGTCTTTTCAGTGGCAGCAGAGAAATATATCCATTTCTTTCCTGCTCACCGTTGTTGCAACCAGCCAACTTTCCCACCACATTAAAAACAAACCCAGCCAAGTTAGCAGCAGCCACAAATGACTCAGTATCTGGAGTCGGAGTCAAGCGCTCAAGTGTGTAAGGAGGAAAACTTAAGCTCAGAGCGAAGCACTGAACCCACTGAAATGCTCCCAATTTAAAAGCAACCCAAAGGATGTAATTGAGGCCTACGGACACCATAAGCACAACATGGAAGAGCACCTGTTCCTGGATGGCACCCTGCCACTGCTCTCTGTCTGCCTGCTGTGGAGGCTAGCTACCCACTGATGAGGAATTAGAAAGTCATTAAGGAACACAAATAGCAGGAAGGCACTGTCGCAACCAACTCCATTTATAGACTCATGGGAAAAACTAACTTTCTTTTTTTTTTTTTAACTCATTACTGATTATATTTACATTTATAATTTAGATTCTCTCTTTTGGTTAGCATTTCCTTTCATGAAATCTCACCTTTGAGATTGTTCTTTTCAATGCAAATAATGATATAAAAAGTTAAAGTTTAATTTAGTAATTGTTTTGTTTCTTCATTAAAAAGTCAGCTTGGATTCATGTTGATTACAGATGCAGATGCCAAGACAAATTTTCACGGCAGTATAATTCTCCTGTGCCCAATGGTTTGCAAAATAACCAGTATGGATAGCTGCTTGAAATCGGTTTCAGCTTGACGCACGCAACGAGACTAACCCTTGACGCCACTCTGTGAAGCTATACTTAGGCACGGCAGTACTTTGAGCTAAATGCTAATGTCGGTGCCAACATGCTTACAGTGGCAATGCTAACATGCCAGTGTTAAGCAGGTATAATCTGTATCCTGTTCAGCATCTTTGTTTCGTGTGTTTGCAGCCTTGCTTATTAGCACTAAACACCAAGTACAGTTCAGCACGGTAGTAATGCAGTTTGCTATGTCAGTTTGCAGACAAATTGAAATTTTGAACTGTTGATGTCACTAGATGAAAGGTCAGGGGAAGACCAAAGTTCCTCTGGGGAACATGAATGTCAGTACTAAATGTCATAGTCATCAGTCCAATAGTTGCAGATACACACACACACCTCACTCTGTAATGTTGCCATCTTTTCAATATCTTAAACCTTACCACATGTCTGTGAATGTCTGTGTGATGGTTGCCACACTGGTACAGGCCCTTTCTGCCTTTGCAATGCACAGTGCATGTCAGTATGAGGCCTTGGACCTTCGGGTTCAACTAGCTAACACTTTCACATGCGATTATTATCCTGCATGTCTTTACATTTCACTCACTGAGGCCACAGTGAGACATAACCCAGGTTGATACACAGTTCATCATATTTCTTACATTTCAGTTTAGCTCCTATTGTTTGAGGATGTGCTGCTTTTGGTCTCAAAGATCGCTTTATATTGCTACTTAAAGTACCTTAATTGCCTCTGTAAGCTGTGTCACTTCTGACACTTCTGCTGCTACTGCAAAATCAGCCAACTAGTCTACAGTAACAGACTTCCCGTTGTTTTTAGAACACCAGCATGCATCTATCTCTTTCATCTCACACAGGATCTTTGCCTCATGCCTGTCCTTCCATACCCTGCCTTCAACTCTCCCTTGCTTCTCGTGGTTTGAAAACCTCTCGTCTGAACCAAAGTGGTGGACTGACTGACCGACAGATGGACACCCTGACATTGTAATCCCTAATAAATAATGTTTTTAGTTCTTTAATATGAACTGTTTGAAATAGATATTGATATGACATGCCTCACTTGGGTCATGTGGAAAATGTAGTACTGTTTCCCTGGTGCCATCTGTCTGGTGCTCACTGGTCACACTCCCCCTGTACAAGAGCTTGTGGTACCTAATTAAAGCCTTCAAATGGAGTTGCAAATGAAGTTTTTCAGTTGTCTCCACAGCTGGCAAGGCTGGCAGCACTGACTCCAGAGGTTCAACTAAAGGGCAGTGAGGTCTGGGTTTAACAGTGACAGGTTAGGAAGTAGAGACTAGTGTTTCTAGAATTTTCGCCTGCAGCTGCATGGATCTGTTACCGGCATGGTGGAAGGGACAAATAGCTGTAGACTGTTGTTAGGAACTGAAGAGGAAAAGGATGAAATCTACTGGAAATCACAGCGTTAAGTCTTGAATTGATAGTTGTATGACACTTCTAGTGGCTGATCCACTGGCACTGCATTAAGGACTGACTCCATTGATTTATTGGATGTTTGAGATTTTAAATCCAAATTTGTTTTATTTGACTGTGGGCCTTACAGCTGTGAATCATAAAATGTCTACATATCCCAGTGAAATCACCATGGGGGCTGTCACAGTGGCCTTGCAGTTGTTCAATTATTCACCATCTATGGAGCAGCTCCAGGATTGGCCTCAGTCTGGCATCATCACTGAAGCTTTCACTCTCTGCTGTTCAGCTTAAGGAGAGACGTGTTTATATTTACAAATTAAACCTGAGCTGGACTATATCATTGAAATAGCATGTTATTTATATTCTTATGTGGGTTTTCCCTTTAACTCTCCACTCCTCATGGAGAGCAACTCCATTTAAAGCTGCACTTATCAATATTTTTATATTAACAGTAGATTAAATGACTACTTGTAAAGTGAATGGGGTCGCTTGTTGTGATGAATCCAGAGAGACTCTGCAAGTCTTCCTCAGCTCTGTGGAGTGTTTTAGTGTCTTTCAGCTCATTGTTTTGGTTTTGGTTTTGGCTCACTCTCTCTTTAGTCTTGCATCCAGATCCAGAGGGCAGTTTTTTCTCAACAAAAAAAGCCCTGATAAACCTACTATATGTACACTGCTCAATGCCAAACGACAGGCTGACAAAGTTAGCAACTAGCTAGTGAATGTAGGAATTTAGGAGATAAAGAGTCAGATATTTGTTTCTCAGGGGTTGGTGCTAAAAGAAGTTAATTTTAGACTTAGATTTGTGAGGTTGCCAGAGACATCTCCAACTGAATCCAACTGAACCCTAATATTATTCCATGTATGCTGAATGTGGAAACAGTCAAACTGTTAGAAAGGCTAACACATTAGACATATCAACTTAATAAGTGGTAATATTTGTCAATTTTATGTTTATAGCTTTTTCCTCTGCCTGCACGTTGCCAAAAACCTCACCTAGCAGATCAGCAAACATTCTCTGTCAATTTTTCTTCGACAAAATAAGGTTTTGGAAATAGCCTCTATACACAATATTGAACTGTACAGAAGACAAATACACTGTGAGTGTTTTGGTTGGAGCTTAGGTTAGCTTGGAGCTGAGAAATGCTATACCAAGAGTGGCATCTGCATATGCAGCTCTCAAGCTGGGGGTTTTCTACCTCACTGTTTGGACAAGTCAATAGATCAGTAGATCAGTGGCAGTGTCTGTGATTCATATGGACCACATGTCCAGTAACTTCAGCAGACTGTGTCTGATCACTATGTGATGAATGTCTGTTTCACTGAGGCCCTCAATGCGTCAAGTGCATTAAAGCCGAATTCAGGCTGCACTGCTTGAGAGGTCAAGGCGTATGGGAATCTGACAGATATCATGAACACGGCTATAACTCCTATCTTTTACACTTCAATTCTGCAGCCATAATGCATTGTACTTTGAGAGTTACCCCAAGGCTCACTAGCCATGTGAGTCATTGGCACACCAGTGACTCCGACTGCACAGTCAATTACCCATCTACCTTTCATGGGCCAGGAGTAGAAGACAGGGAATGAGTTCATCCATGCATTCAACCTACGGCAGCCATGCCTCCACCAGAGGTGAAACCCATATGCAGACGGGAGAGACGAGAGGATATTGGGTTAGTTTTTTTTTTCCTATGTGAAGAATAAAGGTTAATAACAGTCCTTTCCTATGTCATATTTGACATGACCAGTCATCGCAGTAATTACAATCATTACACTCCAAAGGATGTCTAGTTATCCCTCTTAAACACAGGCCGCACAAAGGAAATCAATTATTCAATCAGAGCTCTCCCATTCATCCCTGCCTGAGTTCACTTAATTTTGGGCCTGGGTGAATCTGCCGCAAATAAACCCCACGACCGGAGAAGAAAAGATGAACAGGCCCCTAATTTGTACCCTTTCAGGCGGTCAATCACTTTTCAAAGGAATGCAAGCTTATTCTGACAATCAGGCCGACGTGAATGGGAATGGGTTTCATCTGCTACTTTACATAAGTTATCTGGTGATAAAGAGGGCAGAAGAAGAGAGAGAGAGGAAAGGGGGGGGGGGCTTTCTGTCGACAAGTGCAGCCTGTGGCCCCCTCCACTCTTACTCTCGGCCCCCTCTCTCCTTTCTCTCATCCTGCTTTCACCTCATCTCTCACCCATCCTCCGCTCCTCATCTTGCCCGTGCCCACTAGGATTGGCAGCATGTAATTTAAGAGCATGGGCACAAAGACCAAATGCCAAGCCCATAATGGAAGCTGGATGTGTTCTGATTTAAATGGGCTTCTCCGCTCAGGGCCCAGGGCCTGTAATTAAGATCACTGGGACAAAGGAGAGGAGACAGTCTCACAATGCATTTGGGACCTGGTTGAAGAAGAGGGAGCGAAAATATCAGCTCCTTGCACCCAAAAATGGAAAGAAGTTTTTTTTTTTTTTTTTTTTTTTTTTTTAAATGGACACTTGAGTAGTTAGAAGAGAAGAAGAAAGTTTAAGTGATGAACACATGGCTACAAATATTGTCTATTTATTGTTACTTCACTGTGATGATCTGATGAATTTACTTGTGCTACTGATGTCCATTCATTAAAATGGCAACTTGGACGCACAGTTGAAATTAGTCTCGGCTAACTTTCAAGGATCCACCACAGTACATGCATCTCTTTGATTGCTTATGGAGTACGACACATTGCAAAGAGCAGCTTAACTTCAGAGAGAATTACTATTACCAAGCACTGACTCCATCAGCATTCCTGTAGGGGTATTTGATCAATCTGAATGATGAAAAGACTACGAGAGGCCTTCATATCCGGATGGAGGGCTGGAAGTCTCGTCCTCCATATCCATACACCCTCCATCACTCTCTCCTGAGCGTTTTTTGTTCCCGAGGACACACTCTAGCTCCTAGTGCTCTGGGTGGTTGTGTGTTCAGACCTTTTTCCGTTTAATTAGATTTGTTAAAACAATTTTTGGAGTGCTTTATTCGGTAAAAGCTCTCAGGGGTTAATATCCGCAGAACACTTCTGTTCAGCTTCTTTTCACCAATGGAGCATAAATTATTTAAATTATTCAGAATTGTGCGACCTTTTATCTCACCCCCTTTGAAGGCAGCAAATTAAAAATGCAAATGGGCTAACTAATTAATATGCAAATGCATTCATTCCCTGTTAACAATTAGCAATTAAACCTGCAGTGTCTAGAAAGAGCACTGACAAAATTAGCAACTTATTTTTTCATTTGAAAAATAGTCAGTCCGAAAAAAATTGATTGACGAAATGACTTTTACTGACAACCACCTGCCTTGATATAAACAAAATTAATAGGATGTCATGTAGGAGACACAGAAATTTGAGTAGAGTCATGTCACAAACAACAAAAATGTATGTCATTTTGTCATGGTATGGTTCCAAGACTTGTATATTTCATAACTCAATCAAACCTCAATTGAAACATAAAAGTCTGCGAGGGATTCGCTGTGTGTGTATGTGTGTATGTGTGTGTGTGTGTGTGTGTATGTGTGTGAGAGAGGGATTCCTTTAAGGGCAGAAGACAAAACATGCAGGCAGACAAATAGTGGGGCAGAAATACAGAGGAGGACTGAGTTAACACATTACGTAACACAAATTAATGGCAGATATTTGTTTTTATTGCTAGGGTCAGGTAGAGCAGAAAAACCAGCAAGCAACCATAAAATACCAAGAGCTGTCAAACAGTTTCCTATTACCTTCAACTCGTTCAAATGCAATCTTACACTTCATGCTATCTCCTATATTACACCTTATGATACCTAATGTTACAAACTCGACATCAGTCATGCATGCCAAGCCCTGACTGTCTCTCCAACCTGAATTTAACCACATCCAGATCCTTTGATGTGATAGCGGGAAGGTGCGGGGGCCGGGAGGCGTGAACTACACCTCCTTGTAAAGGTTATCTGTGATACACAGACCCGGGGGCACCTGCCTCATGCAGAGTTCACGCACGTTGCCGCTGTTCAGCCGAGAACATACAAAGTGATGTATGTGTGGAGATCACTGTCAGCTGTGGAGCTATGACAATAGAGGTCAGTCACTCAGTCAATCATGGGAACAGGAAGCGAGGGGGAAAGAGAACAAGAAGGATTTGTCTTTTTTTTTTTTTTATTAACATCCCCAGCTCATATACTAATAATCACTGTCAGTGTTCAACTTGATCTCTTGTCAGCCTGCAACTTCTGCCAGAGGGCTCAGCAACACGATCATCACCTTTCGACAAATGCTCAGTGATTGCTGTGCCTTTAAACATGATTCTTGTGTTTCATTAACTTGCATTAAGTGCCCACGTCCCCTGACGCTTGAATGCTATATTACCAAAGAAGGTTCATATTTTATTTATCGCAGTTTAATATTGTTTTTGAATATTTGCGGTGCCTTTAAGCTTGGCTTCCAGTCACGTTATGCTCTTTAATTTCTCTTCGGAATTGATTCTCTATTGCTCGGAGTGACGTTTGATTAAAAACATTTTCCTCCATAAAAATGTAAACGAACATCCATTCTGCAGCTGTTTGCTACAATATCTTTAGATTACACTCATATTTTTTTTATTTAATGCGCTCCTTAATTGAATTGTTTCTTGTTTATATTGCACATTCTGAGGTAGAGCATCTCACCTTACTGACCGCTTATGCCGATGACACCCCACAGCTCTAATTCATTCGCTGGTTTTCATATACATACTGCTAATATACTAGCAACTGCATAATTACTGCACTCGACACGAGACACTCCACATGCATCTCTTTATCCGCTCACTCATGGAATAAATAGAACTAAAACACAAGAAATGCAGCAAAGAGCCTCTTTCAAGCAAATAGGCTGGGGGTGGGGTAGATAATTAATTCTGAGATTAATGTACTGTAGCAGTGGTGTGTTATTAAAACGCTATTTTTAAATTACAGCTCAGAAAGCACCCCCTTGGGATTAAGAGTGTTAGCCACTGATCTCTGCTTAAGTTATGGATGGAAAGGGAGGAGGGGGGGTCTGTTTTACATGCCCAGGTCCCATCTTATGGCTCATGCTGTGGGCTGACACGGAGAATCTTTTTGGTGTTTGCTCGCCTCAGTGACTCACTGAAAAGCCTTTAGTCCCTTTATCAATGGAGTTAGAACTTGTGCTTTTCAATAAGTGTTTAGAGTGTTTGATAGGCGAGGGCCACTGCTGGTTTACAAGTGGGATTTGATTAATGGATCTTGCTGTGTCTATTGTAAAACACTTGTTTGCAGAGCAGGGGAATGTTGGGAGGTTGTTGTAAGATAGATGACAGGTTTTGTGGTAATGTGCCAGTTAAAAGGTACACAACTCAGAGCGGGACCTACACAGCTTAAAGGATGATGCCAGTTTATCACAACCTGGGTTTTATTTTTGTAGTTTTAGACATAATTCCTATCAGTTTTGATTGCACTGCACATGCATAAATAATTGCTGAGATCCAGTAACATGTCAACATTCCTATGAAGACGTCTGACGGGTCAAAAAACTCACGCAATCACACTTCAACACAGGTTGTAAACAAGCTAGTTGAGATGGATTATCTAAAGCTCTTTTATTTTTGTTTTGAGGCTGAACCAAAAATGGGCTCACACAAAATGTCAGTACCATTGCACTGGGAAATTATGTGCTTGTTCAGCTACAACAAGCAGGTAGGTAGGTAGGTCAAAATGAACCAATAAATCTTTGAAATGTTCTGGATGTTCACAACAAACAGTTTGGGCAATAATTTTACCTTTCACCTTTAGACTAACAGAAGTTTGCTGAAAGCAGTATTAACTGATATTGGAGGCCAACACTGATGCTGAAAACTTTATATGCTGACATATTAGATGGTATGGTTAAGGTGTGTCTCACCAACAGACATGAGGAAACAGGGTTTGTGACACTTCTCACATAACACAAAGTCATGTGATCCATTGATTATACAAAAAAATATAGATTAATATAGCTTTAAAACCTCTGAGTTTTTGTGTTGCTGCATTCACATTTGATTTATTTTCAGTGATGTTGCCATGCTCCCAGATCTCAGCAATTAACTTATTGGATAAAAATGTTAATATTACCATTGAAATGGTGGCCCAAACTGTGAGAATGAACTGTAATCAACTTTAACACTGCAAGAACAATAAATACTGTGTGCATGTAACAAAGTACAGGTGAGAGCACCAACCAAGTGTTGTGCATCATACCTCTCTCGTGTGCTTACTGTTTGATCATAAAGGGCTAACAGCACTTTAATTTCTAACAAATGTGTCAGAAAAGGCTGCGCGGTGGGGCCATCTGCATGAGATGACCACAAGATGACAGGGAGAGTAATGGTGTCTGCGTGTGTGTGTGTTTGTTGGGCCCCCGTGTTTGTGTGTGTGTATGCATGTGTTATGTTCTGTTTTTAACATTGGCAGAGTGTGCTTTGCACCTGTGGCTGCTGGCAGACCATCCCGTGTGTTGCAGCTCCGGAGGGACCTTGAAGCCCGTCGCAGTGGGAGAGAGGAGTCTGTCCTGCTAACCGTAATTAGCACAGGCCTGTTGATTCACTGATAATGAGAGGGAGTTCATTAGCGCCACGCTAATTGCTGCCTACTTCACCACCACCGCAGCCATGCCAGCCCCCAAAACCCCCTGCACTCCAAAAAAGTTTTCCCGTCTGTCACATTTGAGATGAAAATAAACATAAAAATCTGTAACTTTTCAGGAGATTGGAGTGGAAGCAGATGGAAGATTATGTGGAGGGAGAGAGAGAAACAGAGGAAAGGGAGAGAACTGTTTTGGTTGTGAAATTTCACTGTGATGAGCAGCAGGAGTCTTCTGCAGAGGGGCAGATGCTTGTAGGTAGGACAGTTCTGTCCAAGGACGTGATGGAGGTTCAAAAGCTAATTGCCAGAACAAGCAAACAAGAAAAAACACAGCGCGCTTGCTGATTCAGCTTAAAGACAACCTCACCTGCACCTGTGTTATATAACCATTGTGTCACAAGCATATTTGTACTTTGGTCTAACTAAGAGTTTTACTCCCAAACTGCAACATATTAACCCTGTGAGCCCGTACGTATCATATATGATACCCACATTTCTGGGACTCATTGCATCACCATCAAGCATAAACTTTGCATTTAACCCTTTTAGATGAACTCTTATGCTCGTATACTGACTCCTGGTAGACACTCCTCACTTTTCTAAATGTTTTGACATGTGTGATACAAACAAAAAATATACTTAGAATTTTTTTTTTTTAATTTTTTTTTTTTACATTTTGTCAAAGGGACAAATAAAGAGTTCATATTTGAAAAATTAGAATTTTCTGACCATTCTTTCATAGTTCAGGTCTCACAGGGTTAAATATATTGACTGTGAAAGACAAAAAAACCTTACATAGAGAACAATGTACAAAGTAAAACAAAGAAAATAGTCTCTTTAAATTAATGGGTGTGGTTACAAACAACACCAATGTGATTCAGGTATATAAATTAAATTACGTCTATCTGCTGCCGCAACCTAAACTTGAATATATATTAATTTGCATGAGACATATGTTAAAATGCTGAAGTGATGTTATCAGAAAAACCTTCACATATAGACATGTAAATGTCCATACCTGGAACTGGAAATTCAACTACTGGAATTGTTTAACTACGTTACAGTTCTTTTGGAGCATGCAAATGAAAAACTGTAACACACACACACATACTCAGCACTTACCACCTATGGCCATTGGTCTCCTGCCTGTGTTTGCAGACCTGTGCTAATTGCTCCTCAAAGCTGAATGACATGTCATTAAATTATGTTGGTCCACATTAAATGTTCCCGGAGTTAAACTGAGAACAGATAACCCTCTACGTCTATATACATATTTACATGTACAACCCAGTAAAATTAGAGAGTAGGCCTGTTCAATCTATATTTAGCATTATTTAAAATCATCATATCAGTGTCAAATGAGCTACAGTACCTTTGTATCATCACTGTCAAAAATAACAGTTGTTAGAAAGCTTTGGTTTTTTTTTTTGTGTCATCTTTCCTTTGCTCTAACATTTGCATCTGAGATTGCCAGAAGCTCTGTATGCATAGCCCCAGCTGAGCTGGCAAACATCTGTTTTGTGCCATAAACCAATCTCCTTTTGTGCATTAAAGTAATAAAACAGATTTCTACAAAAGCTGTTGGCACACAGTGTAAAACATTGTGTCAATTAAGGCCAAGAGATTATGCCAGTTGTCTTGCTAATAGTTTCATTTATTTAAAGATGTTCTAACTTTTATATTATATTAACAGTAGATCAAATCACTATGCACAATGTTATACGGGTCACAGAGATGAACCCATAAAAAACGATCATCCCACTTCACTGTTTTAGCATCTTTTTGCTCACTGTTTTGTTTTTTACAGCCCACAACCTTATGGTGTTGGTTTGCAAATTCTTATCAGTCCTGTTAGCGGGTAACAGGTTTTTACTAGCTGCTCAGTGACTGGTCCGTGTGTATGTTTTCAACTTGTCAAATTAATTTTAAACAGATCCTTTGTAATTTTAACGAATCACTAGTTGGGGCTTTGCAGAGAAAAGATGGATACAGTATTCGTAAAACTTTCCTCCTAATTGTTGTGAAGCTTTAATCACTGATGCAGTCTGCAGCTTATGGTCCCCAGAGAGCACTTCATTTTCAACCTGGGGAAATGGTGGGATGGATGGATGGATGGATGGAGGATGGAGGGATGACTAACCAGTCCGAAAGTGCCATAGTAATATCCGTCAGTGTTGTGTATTTCTACATAACAAGTGTCCATCCACGAGGCAATCTCACCTCAAGAGAGTGATCTGTCTCTCCTTTCCCCTCGCTAAGAGGCTGAGGCTTTATCAGCGAGGCCATGATGAATTCTCAGCAGACACCCACTCTGTATGGGCCCTGAGTGAGCATGCATTTAAATGAACCCTCTCTTCCTCTGCCTCGTACTACACAAGGATTTCTAAACTCTCTCTCTTGTCAAGCACTACATCAAACACAATAACAACAGCCGTCCTAGCCCTCCTTCATTCCCTCCCCTCCCTTTTCTACCTCTTTCTTTAAGTCATTTTCTTCGCCGACATTTTTCTTTCTTGGTCCGCATCACCAAAGACTCCTTTCATCTGCTTTTCATGATGGACTCATCTACATTTTTTAAAGCACTTTACGTCATATCCAAGTTTTTTACTGCTCTCAATCAAACCACAAAGAGTCATAAGCCATCATTCTTAACCACCTTGTCTCTCTTCTTTTTTTTTCTACTCTCCTGGTTTTGAACTAGAAGGTGAGAGGCAGGATTCTGTTGATCAGAGCATCAAAGCTGCCAGTCAGTCCCCAGGCTGGTGCATCATTCTCGGGGTGAAATACAATGATGTGAGACCCCCTTCCACCATGACCATTGCTGTAAGGAATTAGTAACTGGATTGCAATTCCTTGCGCTACTTGTGACTGAAAGAAGTAATTTCTGTAATTTTCTACTAAATGATGCATTACGGTCCAACGCTGTTCGTTAGCTAAGCACAGAGCAGCACAGATTTTTGGGAAAAATTAGTTCTGAGTAACATTGTCACTTCAGCCAATCAAAATTTACAACCCTTTCTACTTGCAGAGAGTATGCTGAATGTAATTAACAAGGTTCTTCTTTTGAGCTGGCAGATATTGAGATGATAGCTCATACACGAAGTGTAGTGGAGAAAATCGAGGGGGGTGGTCGCTATGTTCTACTTATTCCCTGTCCACTGATTCAGCATATGAGAATGGGCATTGGTAGCTTCTACCTCCAGCCACTGGAAAACAATAACTTCACCCCACATTTGGATTTTCTTCAATTAAACCACTTAAGTCATTGTTTCCCAGGAAACTGAGGAAAGTTCCAGAAAAACGTGCGGTAATTATTCATAATCCCAACAATTTGAGTGCAGCTACCTCATTTGGCTCAGTAATTTCGGCTTTTCTGAAATTTTCTTGCATACATTTGCACATTAATGTGGCCTGTTGTGTGCGGAGAGGGAGCGTTTTCCTGTGTGATGTCTCACAGAGTGGTGCGGCCCAGTCGGGAGGCAGGGCCAGCTGAGACACAAAGATTGGTTTTGTTCTCCATTCGCCAAGGAGCATTTTAACACATTCAGCGTTATTGCCTCTTGTCAGTGGTGTTGTGATGGTAAACAAACACCTTTGTGGTCCTTGTGCAAGCGTGTGCACCTTTTGTGTGTGTCCTCTCTTATATGTGTATGTTTGCGTTATGCAGACACACAAAAAAAGTCATCATTAATTGTCTCACTCATTAATTGTTACGTTGCACATACCTGTACAGTCACTTCTGCATATTCAGCCAAGACTTCTAACACTGTGTGTCCTTGAAATGCAGTGAAAACATCCCACCAAATCCCTGCATACCGTACATCCATCTGCAACATCCGTATATTTTATTTACCGTAAGCTCTACATTTCCCCAATCTCCTTGACTCTGCCACTCCCTCTCTCCCTCTTTTGCCACTCGGTCCACATCTTTCATGTTTTCCATGTTTTTCCAACTAGTTGTGCTGGCGGGGAGATATGGCCACCAGTGTCTGTGGCCGGCTCTGTGTTGTGCTGTGACTGTCTCCCTGAGATTTGCATAAATAAGCTCCCAGTCCCAGCATGCCCACGCTGTTGCCCAGGTGCAAGGACATTTGCATATAGAGCTGTGATAGGGCTCCCCTGGGTCCCCTCGGCAACTGCTGAGCGGGTAGGGGGCCGGCAGCACCACAAATTTGTTCTGAATTGGAACCTCACCGCTGCCCTCCATTTTATGTGTGTGGAGGCACGGAGCAAGGCAGAGAATGACCAGAGAGAGAAAAGGAAGAGATAAAAAGGGACTGAGAAAAAAGGTAGAGACAGGATGGATGGGTGGCATATGGCAGAGGGCACAAACAACAGCAGCACAGACCGCTGGTTAGATATATGAGCAACCCATTTGTTTGATCGGGAACTTGGCTTGTTGCTGATTATTGACACCAGGGTGGATCAATCAATTGTTTATCTACATCATAAAATGAATCCCGTAATGGCTTTCAACAGCTCTGCTGATATATTACCACATATTGTGTTGGACATCAACCAAAGCAATATCAACTACAATATTTCTTGACTTTCTCTGATGGCCCCATCATGCTTTTCCATTACAATGGAGTCTCAGTGGTCTTTTGAATCAGCAGAATATGGTTTGGGAGGCAGGGAGCAGAGCCCAGTCCTGATTAGTCACATGCCGCTCCTCTGACAATACTCTCTCCATCTGAGCACCATCGAGCCGTCTCTCATTCAAGAGACGAGTTCTGATGGGACGCCAGCCAGAGGAGTCTTATGGGATCGCCAAGGAGATCCTGCATGAGAACAGATGCAAGGAATCACACACAAACAAAAAATATTTGACAAAAGTCACTGTCTCGAACAGTGTATTTGCCTGATAATTATCCAATATGTGAACATCTCTAGATGTTCTGCAGCTCAGTATGGAGACTGTGGGGCTATTACTGTCACCATGGCCCCTCTTAATATAGTTGTTGGTGCTTCAATGTATTTAGGATAAAATTAATGTGGCAAAAAAGCTATTTCTTAATCTTCTTCTTGTCATTAAACTATCTCAGAAAGATGCTTTGGTTACATACTGTATCTGTGCAGCAATTTACAGCAGCCACTTTGTATAATCAAACTAGGAATGCCTGAGCATGACCGAGGCACAAGCAAAAACAACCTCATGCAGATTATGTTCCTGCTCTAAAAGGCTATTATTGCACCTGGTCATCTTTTAAGAAAGAGGGAAATATCAACACAAAATCATCGCATTGTGCGATGTCTATCGTTACGAAGACATTTTGACCTCAATTACAACAGGGTGTCTGTCTAAACAAGCGAGTGAAAACTCAAGGCCAAACAATGAGGTGTTACTTTTGTCAAAGACGCTCAGAGGTCAGTGAAAACCCTCATTAACTGTTTCTTTATTCCAGGCTGTGAATGTTTTTTCATTTAAAACATTGCAGCAACTAGATGAAGATGACCCCTCTAGTCTCACTGTAGCCTGGATCACAAACACAGTGAAATGCTGCGTCAAACAGAGAAGGCGCAAAATAAATTAAACACAAAAAAAGCAAAGCAAGGAAGGAAAGAAAGAAAAGAAAAAGCAAGCCATGTTTTCTTGAGCTTAAAATTACAGAAAATCATGCATCTGAACTGGCAGCTAAATATATATTAAAATATATGTTTGATATATATATCAAACATATATTTTAATATATGTTTGATATATATATCAAACATATATTTTAATATATATGTTTGATATATATATGTTTGATATGCAGTATTTAAATGTAGACTTCTGTAAAGTCATCATGTAAGGAAAACTACATAGATTCTGACTGAAGACTTCTTCTGACTGAAATCATACTTGAAACAGAGGATGCAGCATTTGTGTGTGTAACAAGACTGCAAGATCCTTTGCTCTCATCTCTGTAATGAATTGTACAGTTTTGCTTAGGGAACGATTATTTCTCTCTATTAGAGTTTGCTGAAGCTTTCAACTTGTAGCTCATTGAGTTTTTGCAATTTATTTCACAGCAGCAGTAAATTTACACAGCAAATTAACTGAAACCAATGGCAATAATGTAGACATTTGTTTAACGTCATGGCTGACCATGCATGGCTATTGTGTCAGGTCAGGGAGATACATACGGAGTCGCTGGATAACAGCACATGATTTGGATTATGAGGCTGGTGTGCTGCTTAGAAGTGTTGCATTTCTTCCTCACAGTATATTGTTAAGTCTATGCATCATTTTTTTAAAGCCCCTGAAAAAGTGGTTTAAAGGTTGAAGTGATTATCTGCTTCATCAGGACTTCATGGGTGTGGTTTGATCATGTTTGGTTTGCAGAAATGGGTATCATTTCACTCCACGTCTTTGCATGAGATACAAATAGTATGGGGACCTGCTCATCACAATATTGCTCTATAGCGCCGTTTGTGGTTAAAGCCTCTGCAGGGTACCTTTAACATGTTTATGGAAATTTTGCTCAAGGGTAAAAGCAGTGTCAAATGAAAATATTACCCCTGTAGGAGCGAAATTATGTGAGATCACACATTGTTTCTCCACATTAAAGAGCTTTGTTTAGTAGCTGTTTAGATTTGATATTCTCTCTCTTTATAGGATCAGGCAGAAGGGTTTTATGTGAGATGATCAACTGTGTGTGATCAATCCATTTACTGTGCATGATTGGTACAGTATGTTTTGTCTTGTTAAAGTATGCCACAGTGCCAAACAAGCTGGAAATTGCTGGTCTAAAGGACACCAAAAGCTCTGCTTTTGAAGTCTCTCTGTGGCTGGCATGACCTCCACTCCAAGTCTATTCAGGGCCTTTTGTTTGGTTCTTTGTTTGGCTCCAGGCTCTAATGGCAATCAAAGGGGACATGGTGGTCGTTCTCAGTCCTCAGCACTAATGACATTGGCACTGAGGCAGACAGACAATGTTCATCCAATCCGCCGGCCTCCCAACACGGTCTCATCGCCATACACCGAGCCTCTGCAGAGTCTCTTCGGAGAGCTCCCATTTAGCCATTCTCTGTGATTTCCCTCTCAGGAAACAACCAAATCATTTTCTCATAGACACGCTCATTAGCTGACAGCACCGTTCCTTGCCAGTTTCAACATTTGAATATTCCCGTGTGTACCTCGGCAAACATCGGAGGTCTCATCGTTTCCAACCAAAGCCAGAGTCGACATGCCAGCAATGCACTCCAAGGAGAAAGATCTAGATGCCAAAGCAATAAGCTGAGGTAGAAAAAAATAATGGCTCAAATGTTATGATACTCAGTGACATGATGAGAATATGTCAGAATATAATTAGACATTTGGTTAGAAGGAGCCGATTATTAGGTTAAATAGTGAAAACGGTGGATGTGAGGCTACGATGGAGATAGACCCAAACCACAGAATATTGTTGTATTTAACAAAATTTAGAGAAAAGCCTTTAGCACAATCACGCACGGATACTCACACAAACGCTCATATGCATACCATCAGTTTCAGCGAGTTTAGTGCCTGAGACTGATTTTTATTTTCCTAATATGTTCTGCAGTAAATCTGCATTGTCTGTGGCTATTGAAATACAGAGAAAGAGAGATCAATATAATAGGTTTGGCACCTGGCCAAAATCATCCCTGACAATGTGCGAGGCAGGCATTTGAAATCATCGGTGCATATCCGCGTGTTTGGGGGATAAAAATAATTCCTCGCCTCTTTGCCAGGGAGCGAGAGGCACAATGCCCAGGTCTGAAGGGAAGGGTGCCACATGGGTCTGCAAATTGGCTCAGGCGATCAGACACGGGCATCTCATTTTGTAGAGGAGAAGAAGAAGGAGGGGTGGGAGTTGGGGGGGGGGGGGGGGGGGGGGGGGGGTTTAGAGGAGGAGGAGAGGGAGATGAAGATGGGAGGTGTGTATGTGTGTGGTGGTGGTATTGGGGGTGGAGTGAGGGTGTTGGTTGGGGGGGGGGGGGGTAAACAATTCCAATGATTTCCCCAACCTGGCACAGTCCAGGATGTGGATGGCTGCACTGGAGAGGAATTGCAACGGGTTTATTTGGCTCTCTGTTTGTTTCTTTATTGGGAGGTGAGAGAGAGAGAGAGAGAGAGAGAGAGAGAGAATGGAGGGAAGAGGAGGAGGGTGTCTGTTTCTTGTCAGAGCAGTCAGATGAGGGAGGATGTTCAGAACAAATTATTTCATTGAGATGAACTGAAAATCATTCCTGTACATTTGCAAACATTTGCCGGTTGCCAGCAGTATAAGCCACATTTATGAATGCACAAACCTGAATGCAGGGAAACTAATTTCCTTTGCAGAGGCTGACTGATGACATTCACCTCTGGTGTGATGTCAATTTTAATGTCAACCATTTTAACTTGTGGCAATTACAGCATAATTATGAGGAGAATGCCTAAACACCCCATAGTATTTACATTGTATATACATAAACACCGTAACACACATTCAAACACACACAAGTACACGCGTGCATCCACAAACCTATAAAGGTATGTTACGCCAGGGTGTTTTTTTTTTTTTTAAACACATGTCTGCTTTCATGTGCATGCACTGACACATGCTTGGCTAACCGGATACACTTGCACACATGCATGCACTGTGCACATGCACACGAACACCCGCACGCTTTCCCATGCAGGTACCTTTGGCACCCTACAGACTAGGCTGCTGCCGAAGAAGTCTCAGCGGGAGTGCTAGATTAAAAATGACAATCACTCGGGGTGCACGGCAATCACCACAGGAAACGCAGGTGCCTTTGTTAAGAGACACCCAGCGCTCTAAAGGGCCTAATTATCTGCTGTTATTTTGGCAGTTATCAGGCAGAGAATAACTCCCCTGCTCAGACTTAGACTCACACAGCGAAAAATTACTCACTCGCTCACAGTGAGGTATTATATTGCACCACTGACAAGGTATGCATATTATATGCTGTGTTGGAATTTCACTAATTTTCACAATAGAGTGTTGTGGTTTCCTGTTTTGTACTGGAAGGAAATTATTAGTATCACCCCGTTCATTAAAAAACCCAAAATGTAATGATTTTGAATAACATAAAACATATTTTCCAAAACAACTACCAGGTGTAAGACATGAAATTTGGGCAAAACTTTGAATAAAAACACAAAATAATGCTGACTTCATTGCAATTTGCTCATGGATCATAAAAATGAAATGCAGAAACAGAGGAAGATATTAAAAACTGCTTCCCCCTTCTCTCAAGGGCTAGGTGGCACTGTTGGGCATGCTTTCAGACGCATGCATACATATCCCCTCTCAGCTCATGAACAGATAATTGGACAGTTTTATGGAGGATATGAACTCTGAAGGGGAACTTAAGCCATCTAATCATTGGCATTCAGCGTATGCTATTCATATGCATAAATACAAATAAAACACATTCTCTCCGTGCACAAAGAGAGCCTTTACTGAAAAGGAAGTCGTACTACAAAACACCCATATTCCTCTGAAATTGAACTAAAGATTATAGGAAGTAATAGACTTAAGGTAGAAGGCTCTAAATACATTCTTCTCCTCCACAGCATGTCTGAGTTGGTGATTAATCAGTATAATATATGATACATAAAGATGCAGATTCTTTTTCATTTTCTTTTTTTTTTTTTTTTGCATTTGAACAATAGAAGTGCAACAATGCTTCACTCCGATGGCAGTGTGTTTGCAAGTTCATGCATGCGTGTGTTTTCAAGCAGCAATACAGAATTCATAGAAGGGGCAAGTTTTGCAAAGCATTTGCATGTCAAGCGTTTGTGACCATGATATGATTAAATTTGGGATCTCATATGTATTTCAGACATTTCTAGTATGAGGACTGGGCAGTGTTTGAATCCAGAACAATGTGTATCAATTGCAGAAAAAAGCATAAATGAGGCATTTCTTCTTCAGTGTTCAAGATGCGTTAAACAAATTCTTTTTTTTTTTATCTGGTGTTTATGTGTTTGTATCA
Source organism: Toxotes jaculatrix (assembly GCF_017976425.1). Classification (NCBI taxonomy): domain Eukaryota; kingdom Metazoa; phylum Chordata; class Actinopteri; family Toxotidae; genus Toxotes; species Toxotes jaculatrix. The sequence goes on from NC_054412.1 coordinate 15,550,289, forward strand.
CTTCAACTTCTGCCACCTTTCAGCAGAGACTTCCTGCCCATTTCCCCTCGTGCTGTAGCCACTAATGTAACCAGCTCCATATAATATGCAGATAATGGTGCATCAGCGTGTTTTCTCTGTGTCGCCCTCGCTGCATTACAGTGGATCACACGACACGGCCTTGCCCTGCAGGAATACAAGCCCCTTGTAATTGAAATGAATAAGAGAGGGAGGAACATGCCTACTGAGAGCCCAAACTTCTTGCTCTCTCGTCAGTATATTCAGTGGGGATCCAGCCTTTCGCTGGCACCGCCAGTCTCAGTAGCTCTGTCATGGGGGCTGAGGCTCGTCTGCGTGGCTGATCGGAAGTGGCACGGTCGAGGAGAAGGAGCTCTCAGCGTGGGGTGCAGGAATGGGGACAGTCCCCTACGGTCTCCTGCTCCCTCTCCCCCTCTTTTCTCTCTCCCTCTCTCGTGTGCAAATGCATATGCATCTCTTATGATCTTTCGGTCTTCTTCTTTTCCCTCGCTATGATCTCCCTCTTCCTGTTTCCCTCCCACTCTCTCGCTCTCGCTATCCTTTTTTCCCTCACTCTCTCCTTCCCCACGGCCCGTCCTTTCTTCATCTTAATCCCTCTTCCTCCTTGAGTTTTCTAGTCTCTATGTCTTTTTATTTTATTTATTTATTTATTTATTTTTTGAGAGGTGAGTTTCGGATTCATGTGGAAAGAAAAAGTAGTCCTGTTGTGGGTATTGCAGCACCTGTTAAACTTACTGTACTAAAGAGTAATTCACGTCTTTTATGCCCTGCTTGTTTTGGACACATGTGCACATACTTCTTATCCTGTCTTCAACTTTTTGTGCCTGTTCTTGCTGGAGTTTTAATATTTCACTGAGACATTTTATTTATTTATTTATTTCATCCGTTTCACCCTGGATGTGCTCTTAACTCATTTGCTTGAGGTTTCTGCAAAGCAAAATAGACACACATGTAGTAACTCGTGCACCCATGGCACACACTTGCTCTCCGCCTCTTCCCCACACCCGCCTCTTGCCTCCTTACACTTCACCCATCTGTGGGGGCAATTACGTGCCCCCCTCTCATCCCAGCGCAGCCACACACACTCAGCAAAACCACATTCATCCCTCAGTGCACCTGCATCCCTCATGTTTCTAACAGTCCCACAATGCCCTCCGTCTACCGGCCTACAACGCCCCGGGTTCCTGTGAGAGCAGATCATTGTCATCTTTTTCTTTTCTCTTCCTTTCTGCTCCCCACTTTGGTGACATACACATTATTTATTTTATGACTGAGGACTCAATTTAAATCCCCTTTCTCCATCAGTCACACGCCACACAATGGCTTTCTCCTTATCTACCGAAGTGTCCTTTTTACAACACATCAGGGCACCGTAACACACCAATAAATTCTACTGTTTCCGTATTCTTACCTACTGAAACCTGCAGTTTAAATTCATCCGGATGGGGAACGTGGCCATGAATTTTTTTTTTTTTTTTTTTTACACTTTTCTCCTCCGTATGTCTGTGTGAGAGCTGTAAACAAGTGGCTCCTCCCTAACTTTCATTCTTTTTTCACGCTTTGTAAGTTTTGTAAGGATTCCTGCAGGAGAGAATAAACAAGCTGATTATTTTTTCATGTTATTCAGGAGCTTACTTGGTAACTTTGCCTGCGCAGAGGACAAATGTGTACACGAGTTGGGGTGACATTGCTGACCATGTCCAGCGGCCCAATTACCTCTTTCCAAATATGGCATACAAAAGCGGGGCCAGTGTATCTGTACACATGATGTCTGTTACTCCCCAATTATTCCTGCATAAGCAGATTGTGTGGAACATCAAACTGGGAATGTGATGGCTCGTGTGCGGGCTGCCTCCAGCAGAGTGCTCTTTCTTTCCTATCATTTGATCTCGTATTGTAATCCCAGGTGCTTTGAATAATTTATAGGATACAGCTTCTCGTTAAACAATAATTTATATGTGTCTATGAGAATTGATTCCACAGGAATGCACATCTAAATAATGAGAGAAACTGCTGCATTTCATCTATAAGGGGAAGCAGAGAGATAATAATAGCAAAACAAAGGCATTTCAACAACAACAACACTAGTAGCAGTGATAATAACAATAATAATAATAATAAAAATAATAATAGTAATGACTAATGATAATAATAATAATGATAGTAATCATAATAATAATGATATTTTATTTGCTATTGCTTCAAATGAAATGAGTTAAACTAACTTCTTGTTGTGCAGCTATAAAGTCCTCTAATGTCACAGTGTTTGATTTCGGAGAAAAATGACATAAAAATGTGTGTCGCCACATTCAAAAATCTAAACATCTCGTGAATTTAGACGTAAAATTGGTGTCCACATTTGGGTTTTGAGGCTCACTGTGTCATTTCACCCCTCTTTCACTTTCAAGCCAATATACCGCATTTTCCTATTCACATCCACTTATCAATTCACAGGAGAGGACCATACTCATGCATGATAAATTTATTGTTAATGCAAAAGGCTTGTACCGCCCAGTGCCGATGCCCTAAGAGAAATGATGCAACTGATTCCTTCTGAGGTGGAACAATCAAAATGTTCATCAGAGGAGAAGATGTGAAAGGGTGGGGATGTGTGTGTATGTGTGTGTGTGTGTATGAATGAACTAGACCCAGGTCATACAGTTCACATAATGTGCTTTTGGCAGTAAAAGTCTCATGAAAAGCTTCAAAACTTTAAACACCTCCTTGCATTTTGTTTTTTGTTTTTTTCTATAAGTAAGTTTTCAAATGTCCAGCATTATAAAATCATTATACTTGGACAGATACACATACGTAATATTACCTTTTAAAAACTGAAACTCTCACCTGAGAGCCATGTTCTCACGTGTTCTCAGAATTTGATACTGACTGAAATCTGATAACAAAAACAAAACAAAACAAAACAAAAAAAGAAACAGTTCCTCTGCAGTTTACGTTATCGTTTAAACAGCAGTGTGGCATGCATAACAATGCATAAGAAAATGCGGTGTTGGTTAAGGTGCAACACTGTGAAGAAAGTTTTATTGGGACCGCTGCAAAGGAGGAAGTTTGCTCGCTTTTTACAGGAAGTGCCGGGGACCAATTATCCAGAAGTGTGACGCTGTCAGAAGTCTCCAGGTTTTGTCAAGTCTTCTGACACCCTGCCAGTGTTGTTCTCTGGGAAATGGAACTGTTGAGATTTTTTTTTTCCCCAAACGGGCTGGGAAAAAAAAATGCATCTGTGAGTAGCCTAAGGGTCTAGATTTAACTTCTCCTGGTCGATACATTTTTAATTATCATTTTTTTTTCTCAGGATATGTGATAAGCATTCTGTGTTTGTTTGGAGTCCTCCCCCTTTTTCAGAAATTTTACAGTGTCTTGAATTGAAATAACCGACATTAAAACGTGTAAACGTCCCTCATTAGCGACGAGATTCGAGATGTCGTTGCTATCACATGGAAATCAGAAAAATAAGATGATAAAACGTAGATTAGCATTTTAGAACTGCCTGCATCTAGTGCATCATTCTGCTTCAAAGAAGAAAAAGATAAATGATGATGCCATTAAAAGTGAACTAATTAAGGAATGCTTCTTTTAAAAACTCATTAACTGCACCCTCATTTACATAATGATGCATATTAATTAAGTTTTAATGAATCTGAGCTTCCATCAAGTCTCCTCTCCTTGGCAGTGGAGCCATCTCTACAAATGAATAAACACTTCTCTTAAGTATATTTCTCCCTGCAAATGGGAAATGGGTTTTAAACAATAGCAACAAACAAACAAAAGCCTTCAATCTCTGCTCAATAGAAATACACATAATTCAAGGTCAAACTTCAACAGCAAAATCTACATAAACTCCTATTGGTTAAAACAAAAACATATTTAAAAATAAGAAAAATAGCTACAAAGCGTAATTCTTTCCTATGTAACATATTTATTGAGAGAAACATTTCAGCAGCTATTTCTTGAGGTTTTTTTTTTTTTTTTTTTAAGAAAATCATTAATTCCACACTGTGTCTTTATACAGAGAAAGAGTGCAGTGACAGGCTATGGGTTGCTTTTAATGAGATGCATTTTAAATTAGAGCGCACCTCTCACATTGCCAGCTGGTGCCTGCTCAGGTGCTTCTGTGTTGTGAATGACGGAATGCACACACACACACACAGGCATCATCCTCGTCATCCTCTGTCCTTACCATAACACATAAAGCCTCCAACAAAAAGAGATTTCCTCACGCTGGTGACTGGCTGTGGGGTCTGAGTGACTGGTGTTAATCCGGGCTTTTACCACACTTTAATTATGTCATTCCACGTAGTGAAATAAAAATCATGACAGCGCTGTAAGCCAAGTTTTCCTGTACCAAAATGAGATGAGTTTAAGTTTTCTTTAGTGTAGGAAGGAGCCAAAATCTCTTGGGCAAAAATAGAATTTTAAGACGTTAAGTTCTTGGTTTGTTTGGACCATTTCTGGCTTTGAAAGGGACTCTGCAAATCAGTCACTGTGACTCATAACTGTGTTGCTAGACAGTGGTTCTCAGAAACAAAAGCCTACTGTGGCCAAGTAGAAACGAAAGTCTGTAAATTTCAGTTTTTACTGTTAGATTTTTTTTTTTCTTTTTTTGAAAGCGAGCGAAGTTTGGCAGGAATAATAATCACTGGAAAAGACAGAAGTGTGATGTCTGTCCTCCAGATGAACACTGCCTCGTTGGTTTGTTTGTTTGCATGCCCTTGCGTCTCCCCAGCTGGTATGTGGCAGGCAGGTAAGCAGAAAGGAGGGTGGGCAGGCGGGCAAACACAGGCATGCTCCGAGCCAGACGAGCTCGGAGGGGTTAAAGGTCATAACGATCAGATGATTGGAACTACAGAGGGAAAGTGTGTAGCCATGTAGGGAAAATGGGGGAAGCAGATGCCCGTTAATTAGGGGAAATGTGACGGACAAGATTTGATCAGCGAGGGGTACGGCTGCCTCCTGCAGCACGGCAGCTGTTGCGAGGGGGGATGCTGGGGGGGCTGGTGTGTGTGTGTTCCCGTCCCCACAGGGCACCGCCACACTTCACAGACATGCCAGGAACCGTCCGCAGGCCAATGCAGTGCCCTACGGAGAGAGACTATTTACAGCACAATACAGTTCAACTCATTAAACTCTCAGATGAAGTTGTATTTGTCAGTCTTGACTCTTAGTGGATAACTTGATTTGTTTCTGTGGAATTTCCACATCCGTAGTTTTGTGTTTCAAAGTTTTGGATGGAAATATTTTTAGTGTACATGTACTTAGCTGGCAGGCAGAAAAAAAAAAAAAAAAAACAAGAATCAATTTAGACCATGAGTAGCATACTTTCAGTCTGTATTTAAACTTTTTGAATATTTTATAACTGTGTATTCTTAAAAAAAAGTGACATTTATTTTGTTGAGAGACCCTCCTGAACCCAATTTTAAGATATTTCCTTGCAGCCTAAAATTATGCATGCTACTGTGTAGGCTTACATATCAAACATTTATCATGGTAGACAACTGCTTAGTGTGAGGAGTGTATTACTCAGTCTACTGCACAGGTATACCCAAACCTGGAGTTTGTCATAGTCAGATCTTGATTTTTAAAAAAAAGAAAGCTAAAAATAATTTACATACCTATACCATTCGATCAAATCTCTAATTTGCAGTTCTGAGTCACAGTCTGTTAACCACTGGCCGAGACATTTGCCAGCAGTCCTCCACTGATGGCCCCTTTGTCATTTTATTTCTGAAAGCATGAATATCCCACGCTATCTGTCACTTTTGTCCTTTTAGTTGCGAAAACAGTGGAGTTTCACTTAGTTGAGTAACTTCCCCACCAATGACTCTCTCTCTCTCTCTCTCTCTCTCTCTCTCTCTCTCTCTCTCTCTCTCTCTCTCTCTCTCTCTCTCTCTCTCTCTCTGTGTCTCTCTGTGTCTCTCAGTGTGTCTGCCTCCTTGTCAGCACGTGTCTCTTACTTATTCTTTTTGTCTAAGAGTGTTTCTATCTACGGTCGTGTCAGGTGTTGCTATTGCTATTTACCCCTGTTCTAATGCTCTTGTCTTGCACGTGTAATTAGCATGCCGTGAGACGGACTGACATGACGTTTGACAACTGACATTACTTTACACACTCTAAACGAGATTATGATTCTTGAAAATGATTGCTATAGATATAACATGGAGAAGTGTAAAAATAGATCACCTGTGCGGGCCTGCGGTTAGTTTAAGTCTGACTAAGACAACTTTTATAACACTAAGACAACTTTCATACAGAAAATGACTCGAGTAAAATTCGGAAAATTTGGAGCAAGTTCCAAACTTGCCTCTTTCAAAATCATTTGGTTAGCTAGTCATTGTGATCCAAAAAGTACACATTTAATGCAGTATTACTGGAAATGTTGTGTTGTTTTTTAATCACATTAACAAATATCAGTTATTCTCACCTTTTAAAAGTCAAAATAAAAGTGAAATTTATTGCACTTTCAGAAAAAAAAAAGAAAAGACTTTTGAAAGTTCTCCAAAGACCAAAAATGGGGATATTTACAACAAATCTGATATATTATTCTAATGAAATTTGTAAGGTATGTAATTGTATGGTATGTTTTTTTTTGTATGCAGTATGTGAGAAAAAGTACCACTATGTTTGTACAAGTTTTTTAAAAAATCCTCATTTGCTTCAATACGCAGACTCTTTTTGATACACTTTAGATGTTTTATGTTAAATTTATCATTTCATTGTTACAAGCTGCAGAATATGGCATGCATAAAGAAATATTGCTGCCGAGAAGAACAGCCCACCCCCCATACCCCCCCCAAACACCCACATCACCAGCACCACCACCTATTAAAACTTATCTTTCTTTAATCAATTGTTAAATGTCATAGACAATCATCATTTAACACTGTCTTCCTGTGTGATTCTTTTTAATCTGGCTGTAAATAGGGCAGCCCTGTCTATCACTTCAGTTTCTGCCGTACACCAGAGACTTAAGGTGTTTCAACAATAGCTCGCGAAAAAAAAACAAAGAAGCACTTTTTTTTTTTCTCCCTCCTCATTTCAAATCCCCGCAGAGAACACCAAAGGTATGAAAAGTGAAGAAAGGAGGAAATAAATCCAGGCGATGATGAATAATTTGAATGTAGAAATGAAGCTGTTTCAGGAGTGAGTGAGATACCGCACAAGGAGCAGCCATGGGGAGCGTACAATTAGGTCACCCAAAATAAAACGCTATCCTTCAGAAAGTCTTTCTTGGAGTTGTCAAATTCAATATATTTCACTGCCAACAGAATTCGTGATTTGGCTGTGAAGTGAGAGGGCGAAAGAAGGGGAGTGAAGGCCTATTAGAGAAAGACAGCTCAGGACCACGTATATTTCATAATTTATGTAAAAATGGGGACTTTTCATTTAAAGTCAGACTCTCCCCTTAGGAGGGACAACAGGCAGGGCCATATTGTCTGGCATATGTTGAGAAGCATGACGTGTCTGCAATAATACCTGATGTTCTCTGAGTTTATGAAAGCATGCAGAGGCATTGTTTGCTCCCAGTGGCTATATATTATGTTTAATGACACTCAAAAAGAGCCCGAGCCATGGAGCGCACATGTGGCCGTCGCGCCACCTCATGTACCCGAGCGTGGTAACAAAACTTTGGGGCGGTGGAAAGTTTACAAAGCATCAATGCAGTGACAAAAGTCAACAAACAGCCCCAGCCAGCCGCCATTTCTCTCTCTCTCTCTCCCCACGACACCCAACAGGAAGGCAAGGCTCCTCTGGAGAGCACGATACGGCAGGTGACAGATATGTCACACCACCTAAAACCCCGTGGCACAATTATACCTCTGTCGCTCTGAAGGGAGAGAGGAGGGAGGGAGGGGGGAGAAGTAGTCGGGGAGGAGACGGTGGGTACACAGCGAGAGTGAGTGAGTGAGAGGAGAAGTGGAGGGTGTGTGGCGGGGTTGGTGGTGCTGGTGGATTCTTTACTCCTAGCTTATTCAAAGAGACAGCCCAAGGGATGCCTCTCGCTCTTCTAACAAAGCACTCCTTTTTTTTTTTTTTGCCTTTTTTTTTTTCCTTGAGTATTGCTGGGTGCGCTCCAGTCAAATCCTCTGGGCCCCAGACTTCCCCCTCAACCATTTGAGGATGCCTCAGAAACTTTTTCCCGCAGACATTGGGCCTGTTTCAGTGCTGATGTTTCAAATGAATAATCCAATGCTGCTGCGGCCATGCAGAGGGTTACTCTGGGAGTGAGGATAGATGGCGGTTTAATGTCAGACTTACGGCTGAGGGAGTGTCACTTAATTCATTGTAGTGAACTGCACAGTGGTGACAGATTGCTTCTGCTGCTTTAAAGTAATTTCATAACATATTTTTAAATTCTTGATTAGCTGTTCTTTGGCTCAAACTTAGCCGAAAAAGCTAATTTCTCCCTAATGCAAACAAAATCTACATTTCTGTTCATACACACACACAGTTTGTATTAGCTTCTTCTGACATGTGATGACTTGGGAGTGCCTAATACGGGCCCACGGCTTTAACAATGCATGAGTGAGGGAAAGAGAGAGGGGACGTGCTCGCACTCCAACTAGGTCAAACTGTCTAAGGAACAAAACAGAACAGACCTCAAGTTTGCGGAAATCATTACAGGAAAACAAACTTGTCACTCGCTTGACACCCTTGACTGTTTTGCTTTCCGAAGCAGAGAATGATAATAATAATAAAAAAAATCTCCATTGCAAATTAGCCTCTACGGTTGTGAAGTTTTTTCTCCCGTTTGAAATGCATATCAAAAAGCCAGCCAAAGCCACAACTTACCTTGTCGTTGACATCGGGGGACAGGAGAAGAAAAAGCGCTTTTCTCTTCGAGAGCTGGTTTCGATTGTATACATAAGCCCCACAAAGGAAGATAAACCAGAGGCACACGTTCATAAAATATACATTTGCTTCTTTGTCTTTCGTTAAGATCTTCAACAAATAGTGCTGATGCAAGAAGGACAAAAAGAGAGAAGGTTACAGGGTGTTTGAAAAATGGAATTGCAGCAGCATGACTTAACCCCCTATCTCATTGTACTTTCTTTAGGAATTACTGTTAATCGTGAAAAGGGATTCATTTATAGTTAAAGCAGATTTAAGGGCATTTTCAGCGCTATTTTCTTCACTTCCTCTCGGGTTCGAAAGCAGATCACTTTAGTGTGTACCCCAGATAACTCACCTAAAATGTTGCATTTCTACACGACTTCCCACCACAGTGACAGACATCTGCGTGCAGCACTTAGTTTGTCATTATCTTGTAATACATGTTGATTGTGAGATATCACCCGTTTCCTGGTAGTTTATTAACACCTGTCACCTGAATTTCTTCCTCACTTTGCACATACAGTCACTACCCAGCGAACCGTGTAGGGCATCCGCTCCTCACCTCTTCTGTCCATGCCTGCATCCATGGCCATGGTACAACTACACGTGTGTGTGTGTGTGTGTGAGTTTGTATGTGTGTGTATGATTGCCGGTACAGGAGAGAACGGCGGGAGTGACAGCGCCCCTCCCCAAGGTCACGTCCAAGGAGAGTCGAGCCAATTACTATGCAGATCAGAGCTGATGGCGTTTAAGGGGATTGCTCCGATGCAATCACATTAGCTGGCCAGAGAGGAATCTCCAGGCTGACCCCAATCACTGGGGCTGCAGCGTCGGGGTCAGCCAGGATGGAGGACTGCCGCCCATGTTTTCTTTTCACAAAACACTTTTTCCTTATCTCGAGCAGGCACGTGATTATCAAGCCAAACAACCCTCCTCCTCCACCCCGGTCTTCCTACAGGCATGCACTTGCATATATATTTTTTAAGAATGCATATAGATTGCGACACATACAGTACACAGTAGGGGTGTGAGGCTGTTTTGGGTGAAAAATAATGCTGCTGGATGGTGGACTGACAGACAGACAGACAGACAGACAGACAGACAGACAGACAGACACGAGGCAACAATGTTCACAGTTGACCACAGTTACCCACAGACATATATTCGCACTTTTCTTGCCATCTATTTCTCCCTGCTCTTCTCTTTCTCTCCCACTCGTCTTTCAGGTGAACGCCTGTCTGTGATCTGCCGCGGTCTTGGAGGGCAGATTGCAATTTACTCTCTCCCTGTGGGTGAGGTGTGTGTGTCCAGGTTGTAAATATGCCTCCTCTATCTCTTTTTTTTTTCTTTTCTCACTCTGTTGCACCCTTTCTCTCCTCCGTCAGTACTTTCCCTGCTGCCCGTATGGCCAGTAATGAGACTGAGTTTGATCAGGTCGCCTCGGTGTTCCTGGAAAGATCTCACTTGAGCCACTGGCCCGTAATGGAATCTGCATCTAATGCATACATAAATCACACCTCTTTCAGGACATTTTCATATGCATAATGTCTTTCAACCCCCCCTTCTTTCCCATTCCTCTTTCTCTCTCTTTCCACCCAATGAGCTTTGTATGGAGAGATGGGGATGGGGGGTGGGGGTGAAGAGGAATGGCGAGATAGAAAAAGAGAGAGGTGATGAGTCCCTCTTTTTTTGTGCCTTTTTTAAAGAAAGAGAGAGACCCGTCTGTAATTCTGTCCTGTCTATTGTGCTGACAAGACTGGCTGAGTGGTGAGATGATGCTAAGATTGGGGAGGATCTTTAGGTGGCAGCTCGACATCTGTTCTCACTGTCTGTATCCTGTGTGAATGTGTGTGTGTGTGAAAGCCAGAGTAGGAGAGAGGAAGAGAGAAAGAATAAATAATAATGGCTAAAAAGCACAGAGAATTTGTCAATTCTGCACATTGGTTCGGACTTTGGGTAGATTTAAAAAGGACAGTTGCTATGGCCTCTCTCTCCTTCTTTCTCTTTCTACCTCTCTCTTTCTCTCTCCTCGGAGGCTTTGTTATGTTAATGCAGACGGATGTGGCAGATTCACAGTGATTTTTCATCTGCCAGTGACGAGAGATAAAAGGCGAGTGACGAGGTGTCGCGATCGTCCTCACTGTTCGCCTCTCAGTCACTAACAAGCTTCTGCATTGTACCTCCGCCATTTTCCACGTGCCCCATTTGCATCTGCAAGCCTCCACTTCATCCTGCCTCCTAAAAGTTTATGCCTTCTCGTTAGGGCCACGTAGGTGTGAGATTAAAATGTTGGGCACACTTTCATTTTCATAAGCGTACTGACTGCACAAGTGTGTGTGTGTTTGTGTGTGTGTGTGGCTGCCAGTGTGTGTTCCTGTGTCTGTGTGAGTGTCTACATGTGCAGGGCACATGTGCATCTGTGCATGCTGTAAAGGAGATATTACCATACAGCATCTATACTAGTGAATGTTATTTATTTATTTGAGTGCCTCCTAAGTACGTGGCACTTTTCCCCCGTAGGTGCTCTGCATCTCTTTAGATGATACAAGCTGCCATATCAGCACAGGCTAACCCATTCTTAATCACATTTGCATTTTTATTTTGAGATATTCCTCAAACGTTTGCATTATTGAGGATTTATGATGAGCTCTTCGCCTGATCCTCCATCAACTTCACTCATAAAGAAGGTTCTCCATAACTCATAGGCGAGTGGAATATGCTGTCCCCCCTGAAGTAATTAGATAGCAGAATTCTGATATGGAAAGTTTGAATAAATCACTTTGTTTATGAGTGCTGAGGCCTTGAGAACAGGGGAGTCAAAAGGCAGACCTGTTCACACCATGCAAAGACGCAGAGGAATTTCCACGGTGAAGTTTTGCTACAGAGCTGTTGAAGTGTACAGTTTGATTTTCAGTCATGAATGACATTTGCTCTTCAGACATTACACATCATGTGGAAGAAAATTCTTGTTTAACACACCTTGGCCTGATTTTTGTGGTGTCAGCCTTTGTTTCTATTCTTACATTGTGATGTAGCACTGTACTCACTAAAGTCCGTAGGCCTGACTGCTGAGACCTGGGGAAAAAAAAGAAAACATTGCTCTAGCAAAGTCCTCCAGGGCGAAAAAAAACCACAAGTAGTCAGATGATCAGACAGCTCAGCTTATCACTTTATTTGGAGGAAAAACCAAAAGTGAACACATCTGAAATGTCTCACAGAAAAATTGCATTTTTGCGTTCACAGCTACGGCAAGTACAATAGGTCAGTTGAACAAGGAGTCTGGTCTTCAAAGTGCCTGCTGGGAAACTCTCAAATGGCTATGACAACCTGCAAGGTGATTGGTCACGTGACAAATGAAGACAGCTGAAGGAGTGTATCACCTGTTTTAGCAGCCTTGCTAGATGGCTATCTGCACTGTACTGAAGATAATTATGATTTAAGGAAGCACACAACACAACTGAGCCTTTAAATTTAAAGTCTACAGCAAAAGGAAAAAGGTTTGTTAATTAACTGTTTCGTTGGTCCTTCATCTCTTTTTAGTTTTGATAAATCAGAACTTTATCACTGTGATTCAAATGTAATCAGTGCAGAATTGTTTTAAAGTAAAAACAATTATGAAAAAAAGGAGCCAAACCAACTCATTCCCTTTGTGAATATTCAAGCAGAGCTAACATAGCCTATAGTTAATCAGAGTTTAACAACATTTTAGGTGCCAAACAATACAAATGACTCTCAGGTTTTTGTATTACTGTTCTATCATCACAGATTTTTTGCTCAGATTTCTTTAAAGTGTGGGTAAAGCCCAGCCAAAGACTTGCACCAACTCGGATTATGAGGAGGAAACAGTTTCCCAACCAGATCAACAGCTTGATGCATCCATTGCAACATTTGAAATGCAAACTCATGCAGCAACAGTGTTAAACCCACAGGTAATGTGGGTTAACACTGTAAATTAATGTAAGTTAACACTGTAATAACAATTTGCACACCTAATAGTATTTTAGCAGTAGTAAACATGGCAGCAGTTTAGCTTGCTAGAGGCAGTTCTAGCTCAGCTACTGTGAGTGATCCTCACCTTGCAGGTTGCATTTGTCCCTTGAAAGTCTTCTAAATAATCAGGATAAACTACAGGTTTGTTTTCTACCTGTGATTGTGATCCAATGTCTTGTGTTTCTTGCCCAGTTGCACTTGCTTTTTAGTGACGTTTTCAGATCTCAACACTGAACATGGCGAGTGCAATGTTATTATCATAGATAGGAATAACAGACTGTGCAAGTAAAACTCAAGTTTTAATACTAAAACACTGTTTTGTGTGATTTTAAGACGAGACTGAGACTTTGATGATGCTCATGTACAATGTTTACTTCATGTTTTGTCATGAAAAATGGCTTTAAAACTGTGAGAAACACTGATCCCTCCCGCTCACAGTAAGTCTGATGCTAAGCGACTGTTTAAAATGTCTTTCATATAGAAGCTTTGTTACAAACTCGGTTTCATGTTTGTGTGCAGAAGCAAAGTGTTTGCTGTTTGGAAAAATAACAGTGTCGTAATACTTTGGGACAATGGCTCGAAACAGGTGAAACTGTCTCATTCTCTCTTTCCTGCAAAAATTCAAATGATGTTCTCTCCAATGCAAAATGAGTGTTTTTGGCAAATCTATGGGAAATGAATCAAGCTGAGTTTTATTAAAAAGGATTTGAATATTCAAATGAAGATCAGCTTGACTGATCTTTTGTTTAAGCCCTCATCCTGTCACCAGTTATTAGCTCAAGAAGGTGAAAAGTTTCCCGTATTTTGGTGAATTTCACATTGGATTTACACAGGAGGGAATTTTATTAAACCATTATTTACATTGACTCATTTCCATTTTGGTTCCCTACAGAAAGTTCAAGCTTGACATTTTTGAACAAACTTCTGTGTTTTTTCTTATTAGCTTTTATTATAGATTTGCGATGATGCTTCAGTAAAAATAGGATTTCCAGTCACTGTTTACTGAGATGTAATTGGCTATCTGGTGTAGAGAGGTATTTGGTGTGGGGCTGAACTTTGGGATAGAACAGAAATTACTGCCTCAGTGCTTCTGCCTAACTGTAGGTAGTTATTCTACAAATAGAAATCTCTGCCTCGTGATAATTACTGCCACACACTCTCCGAGTGATGCGATATGAATGTGTGAAGACATTGTACGTGGGGATCAAAATAATGACATGTCGACCCATGAGAGGAGAGGATTAAAAATGAGATGGATTGTTTTTTTTGCATGAAAAGCAGTTCAGTGATGTTGAACAAGTGGAATTCGGTGCAGTGATTCAAAAAAGGACAACTTGCCCTCTGTGTGAGGCGCGTTAAACAAACCAAGTAATAGTGGCAGACTTCCCATTAATTAAGCTTGAAGGATTCAGTTTCAATCCTCCATTTGTTGATGGGGAATTGCATACTTCACAGCCTCTGCCCCTTTGATGGTAGTTTTGGGACCAACAAATTGATTGATGGATAGCTATTTGCATGTATCTTAAAATGCATCTTTTTTTTTTTTTTTTTTTTTTTTGGCTCCCCATTTTTATTGAAAATAATGGAATGGAAGTAAGTGTGTGTAGGTGGGGCTGTCTGTGTGTGGGGTTGGGGGGGGGGGGTGTCGGCTTGTTAAGCAGAATTCATTTTCCACCAGATCATAATGCAATCATAGTGGGCCCGCTTTATTGTGCCAGTCAGCACATGCACACACATGCACACACACACAAATACATCTCACTCTGTTTAGGCTATGATTTTATTATTCCATCTCACTGTGTCCTATTCAAGCATGCACAACAGCCAGACATTCCTATTTATTTATTCTGAGACTTTTATAATCAGCCATATCAAGCATGTGCAGCGCTGTAACACACTTCCTTCATGTCGTATGTGAATCATATCGGTTTAAAGCAAAGTATCACTTTGTTGCCAGCACAAAAGAAGGGCTCGATTACATGTTGGCCTGGTGTAGGAAAATTGAAATCCTCTATAATCCCACTTTAAGGAAATTACTTTGATTTCCATGTTCATGGCAATTTCATTATTGATGAGGCAAAGTGAATTGGCAGAGGTGGTGTCCAAAGACCTACATTAAGTGCAATATTCAAATTGTCCCCCTCTCTCAGTATGAGCTGTGACCTTCGGGTGCCATGAAAGCCCAGCCTTATAACCAAGGCAGTTAGTTTGCCTAAGGCATATGAGATATAAGCATATGTATATTGATATATTGAGGTAGTTCGTCCCTCTGCAATGCAATGAAGCGGGATATATATTTATACTTAGGTGTCCGGTGGACGCAGTGCCTGTGTCCGCTGATGAGAATGGGTATCTAGCTCCACAGCATGTGGGTGAATTTACTCGAGGTAGTGTATGCAGGGGTTTCAATCTCCCTGCAAACCATTTGAATATAGGCCGCTGATTTATTACCTTATTTGGTCTGTCTTCTGTATGCAAATGCATTAGTGGGGGGCGGCTGGCAGTAAGGTTGAGGGTGGCGGCAGTGGTGGTTCTAGTGGCGGTGGCGGTGGGGGGGCACACACTTTGGTTGTATGCATAATGAGATTCCCAGGGTCATCCCTCCGGTGTGTCAGGGACCCATAGTGAAGTAAGCCTCCAGGGGATGTAGAAGAAGATGGGTGGGTGGGGGGGCTGGAGGGTTGGGATGTGAGCTAAGGGGGAGGTTGCAGGGGAATGGGCCCCGCTAGGCAAAGTCCCCAGGTGCCCTCCTGCCCCACCACCACCACCCCTCCTCACCCCTCCCTCATAAACTCCTGGCAGTTCCTCAGCCTATCCGCTGCCAGCTCCATCAGCCCCCACTACGCAACCTAGGGTGTGCTAAGTGCCTGCTGTGGCTCTTGGCTCAGTGGAAGTGCATTAGTCCTCATGACAATGTATCCCCCCCCCCCCCCCTGCCAATTATGGATCTGATCTGTGTGTTTAATAATTGCCCTCTTCAGACGCATTCAATTGTGTCCAAATGGGAGTGGAATTGATTTTTTGTAGGATATTAGCCGATTACTTTGAGTGCCCCCGTAATTTGAATCGATTTGAATAATGGTTATTCATGTGATCTTTGCCTTTGCTACTGTGCTGCGCAACAACACGCCCTCAAGGTGCAGCACCGCCACTGTGATAAGTACACCGTATATGCAAGTGTTGGCATGCACACGCGTTTTGATATTACACATTCTTTCATTACTTGAGAAATGTAAAATGATTAATACACTACACTGTAAAAACTTCTATTCTTTGGCATAAATAACAATTACTAGCTCTTGGGCCTTTGAAACCTAAATGATCCGCATTTAAAGTAAAAACTGAAATTGTGTCAACAAACCAAACTAATCTCTGATTTCTACAAAAGTGAGTGAGTCCTGATAACTTTGAATCACCTGTAACTACACAGCGAGAAAGTTCTTTTAACTTAAAATTCTTTAATTATCACTTTCAGAGCTGATAATCACGTGTTCAGCTGACTAAATGTCCAGTGGATTTTCTTAACTGAACTCATCAAATGAAGTTATTTAGAAACACTGTTAGGTTATTTGCCAGCACTTCCCAGCATGCATTGCATTTAGGTCAAAATTCTCCAGAAATGATGATGGAAAGTGTAATGTGTGTTTTTCTAACAGTGTATCAGATGAGTCAGATGGTCTTCTCTCTGATCAAAATTAAAATAGTGCAAACCATGGTGAACATCGGTCTGCACTTCAAAGACTTCCTGCAGCGCTACCGTGTAACACACCCGAGTCTTAGGGTCATATTGAGGAATGCTGTACCTGAGCTTATTGTGACTGTTATCAGTACATCAAAAGATTGAACTTTCACTGTGAGCTGTGATGATACAAAAGAATATGTTGTGCAACAAGTAAGTTAGCAGAAGTAAAAAAAAAAAAAAAGTTGAGTTGAAAAAAGTTGAACTCAAAACCTAAACTTGATTTAACTTGAAGTTAACTCACAAAAAAAAAAAATCTCAAGTTTTTCTGTGTTTACAGTGTAGAGGCTACAGGATGGGAGGGAGACTGAAAGGGCATGGACTGATACAAATTCTTACGACTTATCCTTCCAGTTGGAGATCAAACTCATGTTCATGCTTCAAAATCATGATGGGCCTTTGATTGTTGCTGTTTAAACAGTAAATTAATATATGGTTGTTGTTCACTTGCTTAAATGTGAGGTTTTCAAATGCATAACCCCACTTGATCAGAATGAAAATTTATGAGAAGATGGCCCCCCCCCAACTCGCTTTTGTTGAGCATATATGCAAAGCGCAGGCCTGGGTGCTCTCATCCGTAGCTGAGTGAATGCTGCCCTGGCCATCATATGTGTCTCAAAGAGAACTGGGGGGACACAGACAGTGATTTACCCCCCCAATAGATAGACAATAGGCCTGTCTGACACTTAAAATATTAAAGAGTGGAATATGCACCGCTACGTTGATCTTCACTATCAATATTTAACATCCTCTTATGCATGTATGCTGAGTTGTCCAATTTCATTAAGGCCATTTGTCATCCTGGAGGGCACTGGTCTTGGGCCCCGGAGAGCCCAGGGACAAACCGAGGGGGGCTTGTGTCACCAGCACCCATGTGGGGGAAGTGATCTGCCTTCCTTACAGTATATGCACTGAACACAGGCGACAAACAAAGTAAAGTCTATTGTTTTGTCCTCTCACACTTGTTCAAGTGTTAATTGTATGAAAAGTGTTTTGAGTGGCTGAAACATTATCAGAAACGAAAAAAATATTTATTTTCGCTGTGGATTTCGATCATTTGAAACCTCTCAGTGACAGTGCATAAGCATGTGCTTCTCAGATCTGTAAACACTTTGAACAAATCAGCATTTGGTTTTCATTTACTCAGAATTACGCTTTGAATGTCATTGTGTGGGTACATGTTCCTTTTTTTGTCATTATAGAGAAAATGTATGAGTTCCTAAGAGAAAGGTGTGAGGAAGTATATAACCACAAATTGTGCATTCATCAGTTTGCGTCTGTTCTGTGGGCGTCGCTGTGAGCACGTTGACTAAGACAACGTGGTATACATGGAGCTCTATTTGCTCTCTCCGTCCATTTGGCTTGTGTTTATCACATTTCCTCTAACAATACATCTCGATTCCTAAAGGCACAGAATCTCAAATGTGACATTTTAACAACCCTTATTCCTTTCACGCTGCACCATTTCCTTTTTGCACTTTAGTGTCATTTTCATTCCAAACCTGAATTACCAATTTGTCTTTGTGGCACGGGCAATTTACATGCATCCGTTTCAGTTTTTTTTATATGCAAAATGCACTAAAGTGTAGCATTTTTCCCATCACAAGGATATTTTCCTGGGTCTAATTTCATGGTTTTGATGGTGAGTGAGTCTGTCTCGGAGGAACTGTACCTCTTGTTCTCATAGCTCCTGGGTGACGTCTTGATGACAAGTGTCTTTAATATGCATGGAGAATGGCAGGTCCCACATTTTGTCCCCACAGTTTTGCATGTTGAGGGGAAATTGCCCAGCGCTGGAGCTGCGGTTACTGTAGGAGATGAATGTCAGTTACCATTCTGAAAGAGACTCTGGCTTTTTATGATTATTGCCTCTGTGTACCACCATTAAAAACAGAGTGGGGGGAATTGTCCGTGCGGCATTTTTGGCTCTCTGTGTGGGGGCTAGGTTCCAGTACGAAGGGTTGCACAGACATTTCCCTCCTATGAAAGAGGTACAGGGATCCCATGCCAAAGCCCAGAGGCCTGTTCCACCATGCCACTGCCATGTTTAAATGAAATCTGAGGGCTTGTTTGCTTTCAGAAACACAAAGCCATGTTTATCGGGTTTGTAAGGACAACAAAGGCTTGAAGCTCTGCAGACTGTACAAACCTTCTTCAGACTATCGACACCATAGTATATGAAACCAATGTCTACAGATATTATTTGCTTGCATCTTGCAGTGACTTCAGAATTGCTGATGTGGACTTGGAGTGGTATCAGTGTAGGTGCAGGTGTTTTTGCTCTGTGGGAAAAAAGCACATTGCAGTCTAAAACCACCGAGGGTTTGAATCCACAGCACCTTTTTGCCCTCTTTACTGAAGCGGCACTGCCACAGAACAATCAAACGAACAAATGAATGTGTGAAACGTGTACGTGCGTCATGCCTTTTGGTGTTAAATCTGACAGAATGTGAAGGGACTAATGAATTTCTTGTGCAGTACATGTTTGTCCGTAGAGTCTGGTTTTTGTGGCACACCTTGTGTTAGTTCATTTCAGTTTTACTGAAGCAGCATTACTCTCATCTATCTGAGCAGGGTTTGGATTTTGCTTTGCAACGTCTGGTTTGGTGGTGAACTATTTTCTCTTTCCTGTGAATTCAGTATTGTTCTGCTACAGTATTACCATCACTACAGCCTCTATTACACTATTATATACATATATAAGACTTTTGCTAGTTTTACTATCTCTACCATTCCTGCTGTAATACTGTAACTGTTGCTGCTGCTATTACAGCTTTAAAATGACAACTACTGCCTGAACTATTACTACAACCACTTTTGGGAATAACATGCTGATTTGTGTTATCAATTATATTTTGTTCCATTAGTACTAATTTTTACTATTTTTTTTTCTTTTACAAGAGAGACAAGGGTTGTGCAAAGTTGCAGTGTAAAGTGTCAAACACAGAGTCACATGAAAACTAATTTGCACAATAACAGGACAAAAAGTTGCTGGGTTGTATTTAGTAACAGTAACAACCAAAGGACAGTAAGATATCGTTTTAAAAGTACTTTTGATAGTTTAACAGTATGGATTCGTACCTGCTGCATATTGTAGAGTTTAATCTGTATGTCGGTGTGATTGGTGCCAACACGTCGTTGGTCTGTTTGTTTTATATTTAGTGTTGAAATCTTACTTTTTCTTTAAAGGAGCTAATCAGTTTTGACAAAGTGAACATGTTCCTGTATGCACTCTTACTTTTTCCTCCACAGGATTTGTTTAGAAACAAAGACACATCACTCCACACACACACTACACAGTATATAGAACATGACAGGTGATACCCAATTACTGAAAGTTGGCAAAAAGAGGAATCCATTGACTGATCTTTTACTTAAGAATGAATACTAAATGAAGTTACTTGTTTTGTGGTGGATGTTGCTTTAGTGTTTGGTTGTCTCGATGTATTGAATTCATGAAAGAATTGCGATCTTGTTTGTTTTTTGCTTTTTTGTTTTCTTTCTTCACGTTCTTTTTTCACCTCTCAGTTTTCCACCATGTCTCATTTCTCACCTGTGTGACACTCTCTGCAGTCCATCCAAACACAGATACACACTTATCACATCAAGCACACACACACACACACGCACACATGTGCAAATGAGCACAGTCGGACATAGTGCACATATTCACACACACGCTTCCACTTTCACCACCAATCTCTTGTCTTTCTCTTACACTCATACACACACAAACACACACGCATGCACGCACACACACACACTAGCACACACACAAACACACACACACACCTCTGGTGGCCATATCCGCCACACTTCTTACTGGCGCTAATCAATCTTACAATACATTCATCATCAGCACCGCACCGCAGGCTCCGTCCTGCTGAGTGAAATCTCATTTAGGCCTCTTTGGATGTTTCACTGCGGAAATACGCAATTACATCACGGACATGGAGGGACCGGGCCTGGCAGGGAGCAGCCACTGACAATTAGACACCAAACAGACCAGGTGTGAACTGTGCTGCGGCACATCACAGAAGAAGAAGCCTCTGTATATAGAAACTCATATCTATCTATCTATCTATCTATCTATCTATCTATCTATCTATCTACCATCTCATCAAATGAGCAATATGGAGTCAAAGGAATAATCTTTGCTAAACTAGTAAACTACTCATCTATAGTGGACTTGCTGCAATGTTTGATAAACACATGCAACCCAGCCCCATATTACTGTAATAGGTTTTGGTATCTCAGAATTGATAGCAGCTCTCTTACAGCTTAATTACAGCCAAAACACTTATTGTTGTGTGCTGGAAGAAGGAGGTACCTACACGTTTATCAATATCCTATACCTTGAAAAAGTAAGTGTCATGCTAAGGGACTGACTTTTACATAACCTGGCAGCCTCTTACCTATTATCTAAAGTCACAACATTAATCTTCAATGACCATCTTTGAGGCGTGATAATATTCTTGTGTCCCCACAGTGTTTTTCTCCCCTGACGTACAGCAATGGTCAAATGGTATCGTCGAGCCCTGACGTACAGTATGTTATGATCATAGTTTATATGGTCCTGTTATTAAAAGTGCTCACTGCAGTTGACGTCTTTATTTGAAGTTGCAGTCATAGAGGCAGCATCTCCGTCACTGTCGGCATCTGCTGTGATTGAGGTAAGGGACGAGGCAGGCGCAGACGTTAGGCTATTGTTACCTGAGCTGCTGGCTAACAGCATCGATGTAGCATCACAAGACTGTTTGTAATTCTTATATCAAATTTTTTGTTTGAGTAGTTTCATCTTTCCTATTAATTTCATTAATGAAATAATGCAAAAGAAGCAGTATTTTGTTGCGTTATCATTGAGGTAAACCGACGGGGCAGGTGATAGTTTCCTGTACTACCCTACCTGATTGGCTTACCCTGATATTCTTACCCTAACCAGTCATGACTCTTTGTGCCTAACCCTAACCAACTCAACAAAAGAAGGCAACGGGACTAGCCAATCAGGGGTGGGTAGAGTCGGGCAGGTCATGTCTTTGCAGCACACTACTGAATGATTCGCATCAGATGGGATTTAGAAATGAGCTTACACAATGCAGACTGAAATATAAGTAGTTTTACGCCATATACCTGTGTATACCCTCCACTCAGATTACTGGTAATAGTCTTTGAATAATATTATGTCAGAGGAGGTGCACAGTATGACAGTCAGCACAGCTGGTGGGCAGTGAAATGAAACACATAGGTTCATTATTTCATCATTCATTAATTATTCATTAATTATCACTTTTTCCCTCTTTTCAAGAAAAATAACATTATATTTAGATTTTCACAGCATTTGTGTTAAAGCTGCCTTGTGACTCCAACGTAACAATGGATGACATGGTCCTTTCACTCTGTGACAATCAGGAAACCAGTGTCCTTCAGATATGTTTGTGTGTGTGTGTGTGTCTCTCTCTGTCTTACACTACCTGTCTACGTGTGTGTGTGTGTGTGTCTCTCTCTGTCTTACACTACCTGTCTACGTGTGTGTGTGCGTGGCATACACACAAGTAACTCTAACATATGATTGTGAATAAGCATGCAAAGCAGACATCTTTACAGTGCAGGTGTGTGTGTGTGTGTGTGTGTGTGTGTGCGCCTTTGCCTTTATATGTGTGTGCGTGTGCACGTGTGTGTGCAGGGTTCACAGGCCCAGGCTTTGACATTCACGCTACGCCACCTACGCACTGGGGTCCCATCTCGGGGTCATTTACATATCTTTGAAAGACAGATTGGAAAGAAAGAGAAAGGAGGGAATGGAGGGGTGGAGGAAGGGTGGAAAGAAAACGGGGGGAAAAAGAGATAGATGGAGAGGGAGAGTGGAATAGAGAGAGTGAGAAAGAGAGGAAAAGAAAGAAAGACCAAGCCAGAAGATTACATTCCCCCATCTACAAAATGAGGGGAAAAGGCAGGGTGTGTAGGGGCCTACTGGGAGGATCCTTATTCATATTTGTGTGTGAATTGTTTATCACGGTGACAGAAGCGTGCCAGGGCTGAGATAAAGGCAGCGCTCCATCACGGGGCTGTGACAGCGGGAGGACACGCCACGCACTCACCGCAGCAGCCCCAGAAATATTATTAATAGATGCTGACTTGATTTGCCACGATTGCAGCGTCTTGGCACCGCTTGATTGTGGCCTGTGAAGTTCCGTCCAAAGGGGAAGCTATTTTTCATGAAGTGACAGAAGTCTTCGCGATTTCTATCCCCCCCCCCCAACACCTCCCTTCCTTCCCCCCACCCCCCTTCCTTCCCTCCCGCCTTCTTCCCTTCAGTTGAGCAGTTGCATCTCTTTCCAAGGAGCTGATATGCAAGGCTGCTTATTATGAGAGCGGTGTCAGATTTAGAGAGAAAAAGCCAGGCAGGGAGTGGGAGAAATAGTCGCTGCTTTGATGGGATGGCCTGTGAGATGGCCTGTAGATGATATCCGGTGTGTGTGTGTGTGTGTGAGAGAGACAGTACTCATGCGTGTGTGCATGTGAGCGTGCCGAGCATGCATAAACTTCAGTAGTTTCAAGCAATATCACAGCTTTAAGAATATTGGAAAATTTGTTATCACATGTGCACATACATAAATTCATAAGTTCACACACAGCTGGTAAACAGTTTTTTTTTTTCTTCTTTTTTTTTTTATACACACGTCGACAGCAGTCATGGTGCACACATTAGAAGCCACCTTCCTCACAGTGAGGCTCGGATGAAGGGAGAGCAATTTACAGTACAGAGCAGGAAGCTCCAGATCCTTTCCATATTGACAACATGTGATGTTTCTCCTTGAACACGTCCACCCTCATTCGACACAATATCTTGATCGCATTGTGGGAGGTTTGCTTTCACTTTTCCTCTCCATTTCAACTACACCCTGGGTGTATACTTGTGCAGCCATGAGAGGGCATTGCAGTCCCAGATGTGTGAAGAAAGTGTGAATAAACTTGGTTGTTGCTGTCAAAGTTCAGCTTATACACACACACTGTCTCTGACAAATGGGTTTGCGACTCTGATTTGAATTTCAATCCCGGGCCACCAACAAGTATCATAGGCGCCCCCCCCCCCTCCCACTCTCTAAGTGCCAAACAGCATGGAAAAGATCAGTGAGGATATTTGACAATGAAATAGAGACAGAAACCTTTGTATTGAACAATGTCATCTCAAACCGCAGACAAGCCTCGCTGAGTGAGGTTGAAAGCTGGTGAGTACAGTGAGATCACGACATCTGTAGACCGCCGTCATAACGGCAGGGTCGCCTCACCCTTTCTGACCTTGTTTGCTTACAGACGTATCAAAACGACCATGAGATCAGAACACGGCGGAGTTTCTCAGGTCTCTCTTTGTCGCCGTACACACACACACACACACACACACACACACACACACACACACACACACACACACACACACACACACACACCTGCACCTTGCAACCGCAGGCTCTGTCCTCATTGGCGTGGAGACGGGAAGGAGCTGCGGTCACACACACACACACACTTAAACACACACAAACATGTATTTCAGCGGAGTGCTGTGCTGGTGGGGCCCTAACCTCATACAGGATGTGCGCTTGTCTCCATACAGCCCTTATCTCGGTGCGCTGCACTGCTACTGCAGCCCAGAGGCCACAGTGTGGGTGTGACACCTGCCAGGGAGAGGGAGGGAGGGAGGGGACAGAGAGGGGGAGAGAAAGAGAGGGGGAGCAGGAACAACAGAACAAACTGAGAGATGAAGAGAGTGAGATAACTCTTCACCTCTTACTTTTAAGCAGCTACATTCATAATTTAACTAAGTACCAAGTCTCAGTCTTTCAGTCTAAGCCTTTCTCGTAGTTTTAGTTAATGTAATTCAAATGAAGTCGAATTTGTTTAGGGTGACACAATGAACACCCGGCAATGCAACCGTTGCACTGGTTGCCACCCATGTGGCCCTGACCATGATTTATCCCAGCTGCAGCTTCATACACACAGAAACATTTTCCCTCGCTATATTCCACACATGCACTACTTTGAAAACTGCAGGAGATCTATTCAGTCCCCTGACAAATACTCAATGTTCAGTATCGGCTGACAAATTAATTAATACAGTGGTGGCAGCAGCAGCAGCAGGTCATCTTTATTCAGCATTATGCTTTCTGCACTGAACATTGTTTATTCAATCTGCACCCGTGCCGGCTGCCGTCTACTTTGGAGTGTTCTGTTTTTCGAGCAATCTATTTCTGATATTGCTCTATTTTCCTGAGACAGAGTGATATTTTCACACTGGCCTCGTAATATTACACCACCCTTAATGGAATCACGGTGCCTCCACCCCTACTCCCCCCGCAATTTGAATAAACGCATTCAATTAAATCAAAACCAGGAATACTGTAGCTTTTAATTGAAAGGGAATTATCCTCTATATGATTTCAGAAGCGATCTCCAGGGAGGTAGTGGTGCTTTTCAACAACTCACCAATTAGACACTTGTCTCTTAAATGGAAACTACCTCCAAAGGAAATGCCCCGCATTAGGGCTTAATGATTTGGGCACTTACCAATTACGGTAGCAATGAATTTCTTTTCTCGTTAAAACAAGACATCATTTTATGGATTCATAAAAGCTGCAGTTCTATATACTGTTGCAAAGGAGAAACACGGGGGGGGGAAGAAAAAAAACAGTAGTTACACCATATATTCTGTCACATGCTATTTATTTAACACTACATCATTATTCTTGTAAAAGAGTGAGAGTATATATTAAAAGAAGGAGTTAAAGTTTGAGTTATGGTTACAGAATTTTTATTTGCTTCATTTTAAACACTAAAAAACTGAAGTGATAAGAAAAAAAACCGGAATGAGCTTTAAAGCTCAAATCAACATTTGAGAGGAATTTCTCTAATGTAATTCCATGATTTCATTTATTCACTGGGGATCACAAGTCTGTTGGCTAATAGGTTTTAATTTCACATTAAGTCTTATACTACTGTGATCAAGATGATATCCATTCAGTACAGCCATAATATTGACAAAAGAGGGCAGCAGGCTGCTACTGAATGACCGACCAGACCTTCTGTGTTTGAGAAAAGAAGCAGACTTGGCCACAGAGAGTCTGGGCCTGGTTTCGCTCACTGAAGAGGGCCTGCCTGTCTGCTCGCCTGCCTCCTTGGCTGCCTGTCTGTGTGAGTGACTGCAAGATTGGTTTATTTTAGTTCATCATCTCCCTCATCAATCTTTTACATGGGACTGGGTCAGCAAAGATGACAAAAGTAAATCGCTTATGTGGTTTAAAGTTTCTGGCAGTGACTCGGTGTGAGTACCCCCCCCACCCCCACCCACCCTTTGTCACCCGCTCCAACTTTCTCCCCCCACCCCCAACCCCTTACTCCCCATCACACACCCGCCGCTCACCCCTTTCCAGAGATATATGAAGGCAATGTGTGGATCTGGTTGACTTTGTGAACTAGGTGCCAGACCACATCTGAGAAGCTGTGCTGAGGGAGCAGATTGCATGGTGACGTCTTTCTCTCCTCTCCCTGTTCTTTCTCTTCTTCTTGTGCTCTTCTTTTCTCTTCTCAAGAGGTGTTTGCAAGTCACCGTTGACTGACATTTTTTCTCCCTTCCCTTTCTGTCTGCAACCACTACAAAAAAACTTTACTGCCCTGCAACATGTCCACTGCAGATTAATTCCCATTCATGTATTCTGCTGGCTACTGTGCTGTAGCTTGTGTGGGTGGGGCAGATTATGGGCTCCAGAGTGACGATGGCCCACCGACAGTTCTAATCAAGACCGAGATGCAGAAAAGATGAAAAAAAAAAAACAAACTTAAATGGATAGCATGGAAAAAGAGGAGTCTCCACTTGGCCTTTTGAATTCAAACACATGTCAGATGTTGTAAAGACTTGTCAAAATGGAAAGGAAAAAACAGGGGCAGGGGGAATGAAACGCTGGGACACATTGGTTAGCGAGTGCTATTAGTGAAGCCTGAGCCTGAGACATCTCACCGGGCCATATGAAATTACGCAAAATGGAAACCATGTTGAGAACCTCTTCAGCACAGTATCTAATAGAACAAAACCCTCACTGCTTCCATACGTTTACTATCAAAGAATTCAATAGAATAATACAGGTAAGATTAACTTTTCTGACCAATGATTGTGATTTTATGTCCCTAAACTCCCAGAACTGTCAGATTGTCATGTGATTTTTAGTTAGGTAAACTTTTTCCATTTGTGGTTCAAGACAGTGAAGGCACCTCTGTATGGATAATACAGGAATTATTATATTTCATTAGCGTGAATAGCACATATTGACTTATAGTCCAAATAACTGTTTCTGGAAATTCAAAAACTCAACAACAAAAAATCATGGAAGTCTAAGAAAAGAGCAAATATTCTTATGTGGGAAACTGTAACGAGAGATTTTTGGTCTTATTTTATTAATTAGAATGATTACTTTACTATCAAATGACCCACCATGGCATAGATTTTGGGAATTTATGCCTTGTGTTCTTCGTTCAGCATGGCTGCAGTTCTTGTAGCTGCACGTGATAATTTAATAATAATAAATTATAATTTTCACATTCTGGATCATCTGAAACTCATTGTAAAAGTAGTATTTACTGCATTTTGAACTTGTATTTATATTAACTGTATTTTGTAAATGCAGATTGAAAGCAGACAGTAGCTAAAGCACCTCGTCTCTTCTCTTCCTCTCTGTATGAGGTTCGGGCCTTTTCCACGTGGTCCCTGAAAAAATAAACGTAATAAAACTAAAACTGAAGTGAACTTTTTAACTACTTTTAACAGTCCAGCTACGTTATGTCTTCTGCTGTTTCAGCTGGACTTTCTCTAGTAGACATTAGAAGAGATACCAGAGAAATGTTGACTAAAAGGTTATGAACAAACACCAAACAAAACTTGGGGGAAACAACTGGAAAGAAAAAGTCCGACTTAGCCAAACTGTGAAAACACAACTCTCCAGGAACATGTGACTCACCAAACAAACTGTTTAGCCACAGACGTGATCTGCTCCTTTCCAATACAGCCTCGGTCGCCCTTTCACTTACTAACTCACACACATATAGCACACACACAGAACACGGGTGCAGGGTCGGCCGGCGCACATGAGAGAGACACTTTGAAAAATAAGCCCTCATTTGGGCAGAGTGGATTCAGATGGCTTGGCTACAGCTCAAAGGCGAGCAGCTCTCTGGGTCAGCTTATTATTTCAATGGATGCAAGGCGCTGATGTTCTCAAGTGTGGTGCACTTCAATCAAGCGACCCGACAGCTCAGCACATGGGTCAAGGCTACGGTCTCATCTATCGGGTCTGAAGGCGACCAAGGTTCGTCCTGTAGTGGTTTGGACTGAGCTCTCAGTCCCAGTGCTGCTATCCCCAAGCCTCCTGTATGAGAGGAGCTGGGCTCCTACTTTAAAAAAAAGTGCAGTAAATTGAATTTGGCTGCGGCAAGGGAATCCCAGACCTGACCATGAAAAAAAAAAGAACTAGCAGAAGAAAGAAAAATTACTCAAAGATGCCAAGTTTTTCAGGAGTGAGGGAGAAAAAAGACAGATGTTTAATTTCCTTCAGTGTGCGAGCGGCAGGGCTGAGAGGTGTGGATTTGTTGGGGTGGGGGGGGGGGGGTGCGCTTCTCATGTTTGCATTCTGTCAAAGTGTTTGTGTTTGTGCTGAAAAATATTTTTGACTCTTATTTTTCCTCAAACAGAGGAGAGCGTAATTAACATAAGCAGACTCTCCAAACAAAAACAAACAATTAAACTCATGAGTCACAAAAAAGTATGGAAGTAATCTTTGTTGTTTCGTCTTTATCTTACTTTCTGGCCGGTCTCAAGTGGTTCCTTGTTCATACATTTACTTGTATAAACATACCTTTGTTTGTTCGGCTGAGGACCGATTATTACCATAAAGGATTGCTTTTCCACTTTTAATGTTGTGGTTGTGGGTTTCATAAACACTGGCCGTAATTAAATCACACTACAGTTGACAACACAGAGGAAGAGACACCTCACACATACAGAGAAATATGTATGTGCAGCCACATACACACACACACAAAATGGGACAAAAAAACAAACAGCTAAAACTAATAAACACTTAACACAACAGAGTGAAACACAATCACAGCTGAATGAGAGCCATCATGTGCGCTTGACCGAGCCTGTGCCTCTCTGACTGGTCAAAGGCAGCCTTGCGAGAAGGTTAACCGGACTATATTTGTTGTTATTCCACCGTGGGCATCTGTTACATTGCTTACATTAGCAGTTATCGACTGCGCCAATATTAGTCATGGCCCCGGAGTTGTGTAATTCAGACTTACTAAAGCGTACCATCCACCACCATGGTCTGTTTCCCCCTCTAGCCATACCCTGATAGGGTAATGTGGGGTGTAATGATGGCCAATTAGAAGGGATCACGAAGCAGGACATGCAAACAGAACCCAACAGACCAGACCCGGAGGAGCTGCACCCTGCTGTGGCTGCCGGTAACCCAGCTATCGCTTTGTTTGCCCTGGCGCTGATCTGTTATCAGAATTAGTTTTCAGTGCAGATTTCATCTCAGGCAAACTGATTTGAGATCAGTGTCCTTGAGAAAAATCATTGGTCTTACAGTATAGCAGTCCTTGACTACTCTGGGCAGTGTCAAATAGTTGGACCACCCAGTCTCCAGCTGCACTGTAAGGCCATTGTGCAGCCATGCAGGCAGCACCCTGATTCATAACAGAGCTGATGGTCTATGTCTGAATGAGTGCAGTATGTGGTGAGTGGAGATAACCTCCAGCACTTTGTATCAGTAATTGGCCCTGATGAATTGAACAGCCTTAGAGATTTGGTTGGTGCAAATTGAATAAGGGTTGTTTTCCTGCTGTAGATGTGTCAGATAATGATACTGAACAATGACCTGAGCACACACAGGACGTCGCTGTGTTTGTGTACATGTGCATTTTTTGTGTCTTTGTACCTGCTCCTCTGGCATGTTGCAGTATAAACACAGTTTTTTAGCTCTTATGTTTTTGTGACTTTGGCTTCACTTCCTCATTGTTTGGGGTCTCACAGATCCCACTGTAAACTGCAAAATCAACCATTCATTTCCTTTAAATATGTTTTTTCTTTTCTTTTGACCTTGTTAAAACTTATAATGTAGAAACATACTGAAGTCTAGGCCCTAAACTTTGCCACAAACTGTTCTTGGACATTTGATGAAGGTGGCAAAGTCTGTAACTCAATGTTAGACTTCTTACAACAAACTGTTGTAAAACTCCACATAAACAGAAATTCAAATATTAAGAGTAAATAAAAAAATTCATTCTATTTAATCACGTTTTACAGCCGGGACCTCTAACAGAAGTGTCAGTCTCTGTAGCAGACATGTCAGTTCAAAATCATGTCAATAAGCAAAAGTCATAAAATTAGAAGAAGTCATAAAGTATAGAGTATGTTATTTTGAGCTGCTAAAGAAGGTGAGGGGTGTACACGACCCACCCAAACAGAACATCAGGGGAAAACCTGATGCCTCAAAAAGTTAAGTCTTACTTATTCTAACAATCCTGGGATGACACTCGGGTCTGTGTATGCAAACATGACTAAGTCTCTCCCAAAACTGTAAACCACACATACCAAAATGTTAATTTGTGATGTTTATGACAGAAATGATCTGGAGCTGAACTGCAATGAATATGTGACTGGCAAAAAATATCTTTTTTTTTTTTTTTTTTTTTCAAACACTCATAAATATGTTTTAAATCTGTATTGTGTTAACAGTTCTCCAGCAAAAATACCCACAACACAAGAAAATCACCCTGAGAACTGTCTACCCAGTGTCGACACTTCATCTACATAGCATATACAAGTGGCGTCACAAGTGCCTCTTGCCTTATTTGCAGCTATGGGATTAACTCAGTCATGTGCACAATTCATACTGTGAACCGATCACTGCCAATGAAAAACATATGAATTTAGTTTCGGGGTGGATATTCGCGTCGTCTGAATCGCATTTGTTGCAACAGAAGATGGAAGAGATACAGAAATGCTTCAGATGTTTTACAGCCAGTTTTACCAGCAGTAAAACTGCCTCACTTCGAATACAGTAGTACCATTCAGTGTCTGCTGGGTAACATGTGGGCATCTTGATACAGTATGGAAAACATATAAAGCAAGACCACGGACAGCGTGAGGGGTGTTACTCATTACACAAGATAACATTTGGATAACATGTGAATTCACCTCTAAATGAATGAGTCATGCTGGGCACAAGGAGACAACTGCAGAACTAGTTGTGTTGCAAGGATGAGAAATTCATACTTTCATTTTTCAAGCTTGAGTTTTAACACAGACTCGGTTCCTGCGTGTTCTCGCAGTAGATTTAAATTGATAAGTCTGTTTCAACTTATTAAGTATAATTGCTGTTAACGATTTGAAACTGCATCATCATCTTTAATTTCTTCAGTGTCACCAGAGGGAATATGTTCTCATGACTTTAATGAAGTTAAGATTTTGTTTGGGTGAAGACAGATTGAGCTGTTATGGTTGTGTGCCTACGTGGTCAGATCAACCTGCTAGGGGGCCCAGGGGCAAAAATTAGCTGTGGGACCCCAGTTTGTTTCACCGTTTTTCTTTTTTTTTGTTGTTGTTTGTTTGTTTTTGTGGTGTAATATATAAACTTTATTACAGGCTCAAGGCCCACAACTTGATCACAATACAAACATCAATTACACAGAACAATTCACACTTATTTACGTACAAAAAAAAAAAAAAAAAAAAAAAAACAGTATATAAGCTAATGAAATGTAATATTACTGAGCTCCAGATTTTCTGTATGGTAATTTGAATAAACATTAATTTATGCAACAAATAAGCACAACTGAGGTAATAAAAGTCTTAGTAGTCAAGTAACACAGCAGGGGCCACCTTAAGGCCCTGATAATGTCTTTAAAGTTGAACACACAACCTCGCGTCCCTAAAATTAGTTGGAAAACTGACACATTTATTAACTGACTTGTCCATTCATAGCCTAGTATCTGTAACTAAGCGTGGCAGGTCTGTCAAGCTTTGGATTTTGCCACATGTTGAAGTAGTGTGTGTGGGGCTGTAGCAAGAGCAATACTCAGTATATAAAGTGTTTGGAGAGGGGTGTCATTTTTAGGCTTTTAAAAACCAAAAGCACAACAGCAAATGTGCACTTACCTCAAATATAAGCTGCAAATGTTAGCCTGCAAATGTTGTCCTGCTAACTTGCTAACTACTTTCAGTAGAATAAAAGAAGTACTAACACTCAGGACTTTACTACCTCCAAGTCCAAGGAGAATCTATTTAATTATGTAACTAATGTACTTTTTGTGGGGCTACATGTTATATCAAAATAGTACAATGGTACAATTACAATGGTTGTCGTTTTTTTTAGTGTTTTCATCTAACTCTGCTTCCTTTCTGTCTGAACGGAAGGGGCCAAATGTTGGAAAGATTTCCATGACTTTTGAGTGGTAAATCACCCGCCATTTTTATTGTAAACTGCATTATTAGCCATGCAAGAGCAGAAAGTTTGACAGGCCTTAGCAACAGTAACTGCTAATTATTTGAAATTACTGAGCAGGGCTTAGTGAACGGTGAATCACAATTTACTCCTACACCCTTAACTAGTAACCTTCAAAATACACAAATATCTTTTTCACTGTAAAGGTGGAATATGTTTGACACTGTAGCTCCTAAAATAAAGACACAGACTTCCCCTCCACTGCATCGTAGTGTGCTGCAGGCTTTGCAGTTTGCCTCCTATTAACGATGAATGTGCACAACAACTGACAAACCCGACTTTCCCTTCATCGTAGTTTCTTTTATCAATAAATGCTCATGCACACATGATCTATGCTCAGCTGTGCACATGCAAAGAAACACACACAGCTGATACACACTTCTTTTGCCTTTGAGATGCTTCCATTGGGTCACGAAGCGAAACAGGCGATTGACACCCTCTGGTTTCAACTTCTGTGACCCTTCCAGCAGCCTGTGAAGTAGGCACAGAAGAGCAGAGCGAGGCCCTTGGAAATATCTGCGGTCAGCTGCATGGGGAGGAGGGAGCGAAGGAAAGAAACTTGCTTTTAATAAACAAGATAATGGGTGCCATACGCCCCTTCTCACACCACCAGTGCCTGCAATCTCTCTCTCACTCTCTCTCTTTCTTGCTTTCTCTCTCTCCGTGCCTCACCCACTCTATCTCACATTTTCTATAAAAATTACATTCATTGTTTAAGAATGGGGAGAAAGACTGAGAGAGTGTGAGAGAAAGAAAGCAAGGTTGTGGGGGGGTGGGGGGGCGGCTGATCTTCAAACCAACAATTAACTGGCGTCAGGATGTTTATGGGCAGAGTTAGTTTAAGCGACTGGTCCTCAGTCAGTTCAGCTGTGGCCTTAAACACTCATTCTCTTTAATACTGAAATTACGCAGAGAAAAAAAAAAGAGTGTTCATAATTCATTTCTAGCCCTCAGTCTTTTCTATTGGAAGATAAATCTTTTCACCCCAAAATCAAACTACTCTTTTACCCATTGCATAAGTTTTCAGTGAAGAAGTTATTCCTGCAGTGAGAGAAGTCAACAGGTCTTTGAATGCATATTTTCTTCAGAGCACTAAGTCATACATGTGTGTGCACCAGACTAGGAACAAATGCCTGACAATACCTTCCTATCTGCCTCCACCTGGTTCCAAAAAGTTTGACACAGGTCTGAGTGCGGTCCAAGAATAACATAGAGGTGAGGATGGGCTGAGGGGCTGACATGTTGCACACAAAAACTCCAACCATGAGACTGGAAAAAGACCAAGCATTCAGAGGCACACGAGCATGGAAAGTTGTGGTGCTCTGTTGCGAGTGTGTGTGTTTGTCTCATGGGGCCCACCTCTGTGCTAGTGGCCAAAGAGATGGCAGGGCCCCGGGAAGCTGTAGACAGCCGGTTCGATATGCAAGAGACCCAGCTGTGGTTTTACAAGTGGAGCTGGCACTTACTGTGGAGTGTGTTTATGTGTGTGTGTGTGTGTGTGTGTGTGTGTGTGTCTGAGGCTATATGCGTATGCTAAGATATGCCAAAGATAATGTGGATCGAATGAGGTGAAACAAATCCTTCTCTAGCGTTGCCCTGATACAAATTAGTTAAGGATTTCACAATGTTCATAGTGAAGGGTGTGGGAAACCAATGAGAGCGTGTGCTGCAGAGGGCTTGTTTTGTTTTTTTTACTCTGTTGGAAACTGATCATTTATTTAAGATATTTTCAGACAAGCACAAGCTTGGATGTCATGGAATATCAGAGTAAGATAAGGTAAAATCATTTTTCCAGGAGATTTAGTTCACCTAATGTCTCCTTTCGTCATTTATTTTTGTTTTCCTTTTTCCCACTGACAAATTAGACTACGGTTTGGAGGAATATTATTCAAACAAATTCATGCCACCATGTCCTAACCTCATGGCCTTAGTTGTCGAGCGAACAAATTGCCCTGTGTCTGTTTGACTAATCAGCTAAAACACGGCTGTTCAGAATTTCATTAACAACTATTTTCATGTGAACTGCAGGGGATCAGATGAGCTGCCTTTGTCTTTTAAAGAGTTGCAGTCCTGAGGACATTAAAAGAACTACAGAGTCAGTGAATAACCCTGTTTTTCTAGTCAAAAAAGTAGCACAGTAAGGAGAGTGGCTGCATTTTCTTCATGTTCACTGTATCTTTTATCTCGACTCCACCCTACCAGGCAACACAAACCTTAATAATGTCCAGACTTTTCTCATTATGAGACATCCATCTACCTTTTTTTAGGCTTTGTAATACAAATTTGAAGTGCTGCCTGGTGAGTAAAAAACACAGAGGATCAGTGTTTTGGATCCTTTCAGTGTCAGAGCCCACGATTCTGTATGAACACGTAATTTACATCCTAGGCAACAAAGTGGTTTTCACCACAGAGTCATAGCTGTAAAACCACTGCTAACTGGTTGATGTGGATCCCAGCGTCTTGTGAAATGTAACGTCCCACAAGACCCCATCCTGGCCATCGCCCTGCTGCACTGAGGACTCCTTTTTTATTAGCATGTCCTTTCTTTTTTTTTTCTCCTTTTCTTTTTTTTTTTTTTTGCTCCCCCCTCTTCATTTTCATTGTCTTTCTCTCCCATTTTTGCTCTCGTCTACTGGTGTTGTTAAGCCCTCTGAGACCGCCGCTGTGGTGTTGCGCCAAGTATTTTTGGCTCGACACTGCTTACATGCAAAATGCAAATTATGGTGAAATCCGTTGCTCCATGATCTAATTTGCTGCTAAAACCACATTTTATAGTGATATCTTTTCTGTCACCCTCACTCGTTTCAGATAGATTTTCACTGACACATTAGTTATAGTGCCTCATATTTCTGGCAAGAGAGCATCTGTTTTATTCAATTATATCACTTGACTTGAAATTGACATTTGGTAATGGATACAGTGCTGATATTAAAATGTACTCACCCTACCATATCTGCATTGCTGCCTTTTTATGTGACTTTTCTACTCAATTACATATAATCATAGGATGAGCACATGTCTTCTCAGGTATATCGCCTTCCATTTCAACACAGATGTATTGTTTTCAGCCAACATGGGGGCAGGGGATTCCCCCCCATTTATGCAGTATTAGTGCAGCCCCTTGGCCAGACACTTGGCCGGCCCTCTCTCGTCTGGCACGGTGTAAAGCGGGGCTTGCCAGGACACGCTGGAGAGCCAGGCTGTAGCTGCTCCGCTCGCAGGAATGTGTCAGTCATCCTTGCCAGTCCATCGCTGCTGATAATTCAAAATGACAATATAATGAAAGCGGTGAGGTAGAGAGCAATGTGGTACTGTGATGTGCTACTCTCACCCTCTCTGTCTATCAGTTGAGTGGGCTTGAGGGGGGGTTGGGGAGGAGTGGGGGGGAGTGGATGGTGCCAAATAAAACGTACATAAAAGAAGGTTTGTGAATGGGGCTAAGTGTAGGCAGCCGTGCCAAATTGTTTGTGGATCTCAGTGCTTTTGGACTTTCAGCACATTTGGCCTTGCTTTGCTCAGACTATCGTGAGCTCCAGACAGTAAAGGTTCTTTGCGGTCCATCATTACAAAATGTTTTGTCTCCATTTTTCCAAGATGGTCGCCCAGAAAATGACATCACACGTACAAGTATCAGAGGAGGCAAAAACGAGGGGTTTGGCTTCCTCTGGGAAAGCAGAAAAGTTTCAACTTTTTCCTGATTAATACATTTTCATTACATGAAATATTAATCAAGATGAATTGTTTAACACAGGGGTGGGTGCAGTGGGGGATTTGCATACTCAAGCCTCTTTCAGCTCGCCCATTATTTCATCTCCGAAATTCCACCTTGTGGCTTCTGTCAACCAGAGAATACCTCTGATGAAGGTGTCCTAGTCTGTCTCATTCTGGCTCCGTTGCCAGACAGATGTTGGCATTTGAGTCGGAAACCTTAAGGGACTGGCATGTTCCTCTGGGGTGAAGGGGAGAGCAAATTATATTGACAAACATGCATGAGATTCATCCTCTGTCAGACAACCTTTTCAGAAGAGGAAACTTTGAGTGAGTCAGACAGGACATGAATATTCTTTTTTTTTTTATTAATGCCTCACTCCAGTGACACTCTCCCATTTGACTGACAGATAAGTTGTAAAATGTAAAAACCGATCATTTTCAGTTTTTCTCCGAACACGAGAGTAACTGAAAAACATTACCAAAGCTTTGTGTTTTCACTTAACCAGGTGAGAGAAGAACAATTGCAAACCTTTAGCCCAGAATCCCATTTCAGCATCCCAGCGAGGGTGTTGAGTCTAATCGGTGGATAAGTGTACTGATACTCTTTGCTTTCCCTGATGCCTCCCGGGAGATGTCCTGGCTTGGCCGTCAGCTCAGGATTAATTAGAACCTCCCGTGTCCCTACAGACGTATTAGTGAGCTCAGTGCCGGTCAAACACCAACCGCATTAGCAACCAAAGGCTAATACCTTGCACTTGAACACATCACCAGGTAGTATAATTAATAACTACGTCTCTACCCACTCAGGCATCACCACTTATTATTTACCACATGTGACCTAAAGGCATTTTATTTCTGCTGCCATAAGAGAATGCTTGCATTTTATTTATTTATTTTTTAATACTGCTCAGGAAGTTACTGAACATGTGCAGTGCTGTAATGTTATATGTGCTTCCTGTTGGTGTGCCTTTCTGCAGCAAAAACAAGGCTTCTTTGAATGTCAGACTGACGAAAAGCAAGATTTTTAGTGTGAAATTTGTTTACTAAATGTTGACATTTACAGAATACAGTAGAAAAGAACAACCGTTTTTTTTTTTTTTTAGTCTTAACATCTCAGCAAGTAGGAAAAAATGCCCATCACTTTTCCCAAGAGAAACTGGCATCTTCAAATTGCTTGTTTTGTTTGACAAACACTCTGAAACCCCAAAGAAATTTAAGTTAAAATAACAGAACGCAGCACAAATGCAACAAATCCTCATGTTTAAGGAGCTGAAACGGGAAAGTTTAACATATTTGCCTGATCAATAATCTGAAAGATGAATCTGTTAGTCGATGAGTGTTTCTGTAAAAAAATAAATGGAATAGAATACAGTGAAGAATTAATGCTTTAGTCGCGATATATTGAGATGCTTCTTGCCGTATTCATATTTGGCATAGACTGTGATTGTATGGAAAAAAAGGCATTTTATGAAATTATAATTAATAATCCATGATTAGTTCCTTTGAGGAACACTAAAATAGAAGAGGTGCTTTTTAAAAACAAAAGCATTTTGCAAATTGCAGATCTGCAATTTTGTTGTGTATTATAATAACCCATTGGAGATTACTGTATATTTATATATAGCTTTTCTCTGTTTTGCTATGCACACTAAATTTCTCCCCGACCCTACCTTTGCTATTAACAACATTATCCATGTCCCTTGGATAAAGTTCCCTTTTTCTTTTGTCTTAAGACTCTGCAGGCTCGACTCGACCACTGGTCTCTTGAATAAACATGGGCTGAGGAGGATCAGGGAGGCCTGGATTGCCAGGGGTTTGGTGAAATGTCACCACAGAGAGGAGCTGAGGTAGACGCGGGCTTGATCTGCTTGATCACTCAGTCATACCGCGTCCACTGAAGGTTAGGAGTGAGACAGATTTAGGTGGAACAGCCGTACGCACATGCAGTGCACACACATAGGGACACACAAGCACGGAATCAGAGTCACAGTGGATCATAGCCTATCCCTGCTGTCCAACTAGGAGGCAAGGGAAGGACATAGAGCCTCATATATCCCAGGTTAGAAGACCTGACCAGCACCTTTGAAGGAATCCATAAGAATACATAAGGGTATGGAGAGGGGATATAAGGAATCCCTGCAATATTAATGTCCAAAATGTCATGAAAAAGCCACAGTAT
This sequence comes from Toxotes jaculatrix, assembly GCF_017976425.1. Taxonomy (NCBI): domain Eukaryota; kingdom Metazoa; phylum Chordata; class Actinopteri; family Toxotidae; genus Toxotes; species Toxotes jaculatrix. Next base: position 15,588,327 of record NC_054412.1, read on the forward strand.
CATTCAAAACACGACAGGCCTGGTTAGGGTTGAAGAGTGACATCTAGAGCCGGTGAAAGACTTGCCTTGTATAATGAATGAACTCAGGGCTCCTGCCTTCAATCCCTCTGGACTTGGGTTTGCGAGTTAGCATGGCCAGGACTGTCAAGAGACTTTCCGTCTAGACGTACAGGGAAAATAAACTGCACTCCGCAGGGTCCAGTTCAAACAACAAGGCTATCATCTTGAAACTTACTTGAGTAGATTTGTTGTCAAGGCTGCGGTGATTGTTTTTCCTGAAAACTCCCAGCAGAGGAATACATGTTTATCCACCTCAAATAAAACACCAATTTGCCTTCCATTTTCTGATCACCCCCTCTATAAATTAAGCTGCGCTCAAATTCAAACACGGGCAGTGTGTGCAATAATGAGCACGAGCGTCAACATTGCTACATCTCTTTTGAGAGTGTGTAAGCTTCTTATATCAAAATGGCTTGTTTGTCCCCCAGTCACAAATCATTAAGTATTTTGCTCTACTTTTTTAGCTCAGTGGGTTATATGAAAATGAGCGACAAGCCTCCATCCCTCCTGTGTAGGGATTATGAGGCTGTGTTTGTGAGGGTCTGACTCTAATGGGCTAGTAATTACAGTTTGTTTATGAGTTTATCGATGCATACCACCACCATGCCTGCATGGGTTATGGGCAATGGCAGATAAGGATCACACATTTATTTTCATTTCCCCCCCTCTAAAGAGCGAGTTAGCTCACATTGTGAACTCCCACTGTGATCATATTACAAGGCCCAGTACTTTTGATCTACGCTGGTATGGGTCCAGGGCATGGATCTAACTTGACTTTGCAACCTTGGCATACACAATCTATACTGTTTCTCACAAGATCTGTGAAAAAAAACTATACACAGAAATAGCTCATTATAGAAAAGGCTAGGATTGTCCAATTTACACTTCTATCATGTCCCCACAGTAATACTGCTGTTCATTTAACAAGGTCAGGACCTACACGCACCTCACATTACTAACATACACTGTAATCTTTCCTCCTGTGTCTCCATCTCTCAGTGTTTTGGGCCAAGTCTTGGAGCAGGACCGGATGGTGGGTCACGATCCTGCGCCGGCTCAGGGCTCCGAGGGTATTTTCCACGGTGTGTTGTCAGCAAGGCAGCAACAGCAGGCGGTCTCAGATCCTTCCCTTCTTCCCGGGCTCCTGACGACCTGCATGGCATATGCTCTGGGAACCCTTGACGCAGACCCGCTCGCCTCCATTTGTGTTTGTGCGGTCAAATTTAATCAAGATGGCATCTGTTGGTGTTTAATGTGAGTAATTGTCCTGTACAGTGTGTGTGTGTGTGTGTGTGTGTGTGTGTGTGTGTGTGTGTGTGTGTGTGTGTGTGTGTGTGTGTGTGTGTATGTGTGTGTGTGCGTACAAAAAGACAATGTTAGCATACACCGAGGGAGAGTATTTAGGGAAATGCCATTTCTTTCTATATGCTCACATACTGGATAAAGCTCACATTTACTACTGATGCATAATTTTGCCCCATATGTTTTCACCACCTTTAATAGCACCCTGGACTCCTTCTGTTTTTTTCTGCACCTATGTCTTCTTGTTATGAGTGCACTCCCTCTGTGATAGTGTGTTGGTCTGTGTCAAATCATGTGCCAGAGTAATAACTGCCTTGTATGAATGTACCTGCAACTAGCTGGCTGTGGAAATGAATTTCCTCCTTGACAACAAATAGAGCTCTAATCTGATCTACCCTGCATCTTTCCAGCGTGAGTGAAGATACATGGACATACGGTATATGTGTGTGGTCGTATGTGTATTTCAGTAAGTGTGAGAGAAGAAGACAGAGTGCAAGTGGGTGCATGACTTTGAGTGTGTGTGTGTGCGTGTGTCTGTGTACAGTATGTGTGTTTGCATTAAGGTTCGCCTAAGAGCCCATTGTTGACTTCAAAAGGATTCCTCCGAGGTTTTAATTATGCTACTGCTTAACTTGGCACCAGAGAAAGAGAGTGATCCTGGCTGAAGCCTATAAATCTCTCAGCGCAGACACATCCACGCCCTCCAAAGCCCTCGACTCCCCTGGACCTCCCAGACACACTAAGGAGGAGCGCTCAGGTTGGCCCCAACCACAGTCACCCTGCTCACAAACACAAACACATATACACATGGACACAAGCAAAGCGCTGAGCACACATGGGCGAACAAAACTGCCTGAGCTGACGCAATCAAACTTGCTTTCATTCATACAGTATGTGCAATCACGTTTATATTTGCAGGCGTGCATTTAGGTACACAGAGCTTAAAGTTAAATTCACAATGTGCCTCACACACCTTGATTCTCTTGAAGGATTAGTTTGACATATACAATTATTTTCTGCGTTACATGGGAACATTGATACTTGCCTGGCAACCGAGAGTTTAAGCTTACTCTGACTAAGAAATAGTGCAGCACATATCTCCCCATAAACACAAAATCTTTACACTTTTTTATACAGATTAAACAAGATATCACACTTAATTAGTGAATCTTAGAGGTGCTGTTTGGCAGATATTAAATACCTTTGAACAGAGTCAGACTAGCTGTTTCTCACTGTCAGTCTTTGCGCTAACTTGAGCTAAACAGCTGCTGGCTGTAGAGTGAATTTTGGTATAGACCCTTCCATGCTAGCTGACAGCGGTTCAACTTGAGGGAAAACATAATACTCAGACACAGAAATTAAAAGGAGAGGGGTCTGTAATACGATAACAGTGAGAGGTGGAATAAATTTTGAGTTGTCACACAAATACATACAAAGACTTATTCCACATATGCATGGTTTGTGTGTGCGTTCATGAGGTGAAAATTTACTTTGAATCAAATCATACACCTCTATGTAAACCAGCACACCACCTTTTACTCCATTTACTCTTACTGTAGTCTGCATCCTGGGCCTATAGTATTTGATAGGAGAGAACACCAGTGTAAATGCATTAAAGTGTAGAAGCATGAAAGTTGGTTTGTGATGCTGTTGAAAAGGGGTAAATGCATCTCTCTCTCCAGGATACATATGAAGTCTTTTCTCCTCCCAAATGTAAATGACTTTTTAATGTATTATTAGCTGCCAGGCTGAGTTGTGATTGTTGTAGCTAAACTTAAGTGCACACATTATTCTTATTTTTGAATTTTTAGTTACCAAACAGCTCCAGGTGCATCACCACCACCATCCTCTGGAAGAGAACAGGCTGACCTTGATTTGTATGTAGCCTATGACAACCAAGGCAAGTAAACAAAAGCGTATTAAATTGCATCTGGACTTTATCTGGCAATGAGACACCCGAAAGTGTAAATAGAGCTAATTGTCCCAAGACCTGGTGCCCTTGCTGGGGCCTGAGGGCAGCCATGTATACCCCTCAACTCAGTTTCTTTTACAAGTTGTGTTTCAGTGATACAGAAACTCAACCATCTAACAGTGTAGCAATGTGTGGAGAAATTGTTTATTTGTGTCAGCTGTTTTTTTTCCTCCTTCACTATAAAATGACTTTCTTTATGTCTTCCAGAGTGGCTGACATATAGTTAATGTAGTGTATCCCCCCCGCCTCCTCTGCATTACCCATATGCCTCTAAATCTAAAGTGGAATACCCAGAATTATCTCAAAGGCAAATGATGGTTGTTGGTAGCAGACAATCTTCAAATGACTGTATCTTTCATCTGTGTACCTTTTTCCAGGGTAAAACAGAAGGAGTGAGGGACTTGAAAAGTGATACCTCTGCGTACCTGCTTGAAAGAGTTTCTCCTCTCAGCGAGGGATTAAGAGCAGAGTGTTTTTTTCCTTTTTTTTTTTTTTTTTTTGTTATTCTTCGCCATTGCGCTCCACCCTCCTCATTAAAGACCATGCATATTCTCCCAGGAGAATCCTCCAACATTACAACTCTTCTCCACAGGTACAGCTCTCTGGGGTCCATCACTTTTTCTCATCCCTTTCCCTCTCCTCCCCTTTCCTCTTCTCTGCTCTCCCTCCATCTCCTCTCCTCGTCTGTCTCCCAACCCGTCGCCCTTCTTTTCATGTACTTCCCATCCCCTACCCCCTTAGATCCTCTCTACCTCCTTCCCTCCACCTTTACCTCACTACCTTTACTTTGGTGGCACACAATGCACTCCTTCCCCCTTTCCCTCCTTCTCTCTCACCTTCCATCTGCATATGCAAGTGCTTATTTTGAAGTCGTGGCCCACAACAGATATTCAATATTAATGAGGACCCTCATGAATTTTTGAGCTCTAATTAGACGGCTCCCGGTTCGTTAACTGAGAGGGTTTCGGTGCTCAGTAGTGGCGATGGAGGGCTTGTTGGGGGGTGTGAGCTGTGAGAGAGAGAGAGGGACAGTCCCACCCTCATCTTCCACCTCTGCACTCCTACTCCCCTTCTGCCTTCCCCCCTTTAGTGCCCGTAATGTCCCACAGTGGGGACAGCCATTGGGGCGATGGGGTAATCAGAGGGCCTGGATCGCCAGGGCTCATTATAAGACAGCTGGCCATTAGTTTGCAGGCCCTGCGCATTGTATCATCTCTGCAAACGCCCTCCTGCTGGGACATTATTTAGCTATTCTATTTCATCGTCACTTCAAATGATGCAATGGTCTTTTCAGGCACAGGCAGACAGACGCAGGAGTGAAATCAGACGGTGACACCTCCGCCCTTCTGTGACAAGAGAGACATTCCTTTTCACAAGTGTGGATGACCAATGGGTGTGCGCAGAACACACAATCCCACCCTCCCATGTCTTGTTTTTCCTTCACCCTGCTGACCAGATACAGATTAGGATTAGACCTTTAAACAACCAATCCTCTCTGTACCTTTTACCCTTTTCCTTTAAGGTTTTAGAGCACATTGGTTAGCTGTCATCCCTGTGTTATCATCCACAATGTCACAGACATGTGCCTTGCCCTTGCAACAACCCCCCCACCACCACCACCACCAAAATCCCTCTACTCTGATATCATGCTCTCCCTATTTCTCGAGAAGCATTCCCTCTGTCCTTTGGTTTCTGATTCCCAAAGGTGTGTCAGGATCAGCAGATACCACAGGCATACGTGCCTTGCCACCCCCCCCCCCCCCCCCCCCCAAACACCCGCACCTCACCACCCACCCCACCCCTGCCTACTTGTGCATATGCAGAGGAAGGAAGCATCTCCACTGTGGCAGCAGCAAAACACCACACTACAAAAGAGATGCGCACCTCTGACAGTAACCATCAAGAAGGGCGTTGACAGAATAAGGGCGGGAGATGATGATCTGAGAGGCAGGGATGTGCAGAAGGAGGCAAGAAGGGAAGAGAAAGGGCTTTCTTTCCTCTGTCTCCTTTTTTTTTTCCTTTTTTTTTTTCTTCATTTTCCCAGGACTCATCAAACCCCGCTTGACACATGTCTGACTGGGGTGGCGTTAATCTCCCCAGAGGGTGGGGTCCCCTTTTCTCCTCTGCAAGCCACTCCTTCACGAAGCCCTTTCCTTTTCCCGTCAATTTACATTTCAAAACAGGCGATGAGCCGATCAAAGACGGTCACTAACGATGAGGCCTTTCATCAGTGGCTGGCGTGGTATGCCGAGATAGTATACGGTGAGGGTTTCATTGATCATAAGCAGGTGGGTGTGCGGTTTGGCACTGGTTTGTGTGCTGCTGGGCTCCTGTCATTGTTTTATCCTAAGTTTGTCTCTGGGGGCAAGACGTCGCTGGCAGGGGATGTGCCAGTGGGAATGTCTTTGTCATCCGGAAGCCTTACATGCCAATGAATTAATCACAAGCACTGCAAGGCCTGCGTGAGCACTGAATCCGAATAAATCTGAAAACACTGTTTCTGAGAGAATCCTTGAAGGATCTTATTCTTGGCTGTGATTAAGAACTCAATTGTTGACAATAAGACTCAGTTTCAGTTCAGGTCAGGTCAGCTCCAGAGCCACAAATGCAAGACCGTTCAAAGGTAGAAGAAATCTGACCTCTGATGACTCACTCACCCACCGAAATTAAACACAGCACACATGGAACTCCTCAGTAATACATGTCATTAATCTTGAATATGATTTCTGATAAGACCTTTTGGACAAATACAGAAAAGCGGAAACTGCGTCATGGAAAATTTAATGACCGCTGTGATCAAACTTGTCAATTAATCACTTCTGGAAGAGAAGAAAAATATACTTTATATTCTGATTCTGTTTATGTTTTTGCCAAGTGAGGATGGGCAAGTTGGAGAACTTTTGTCTGGTCTGTGGTAAGCACTGGGCTTAAACAAAATTACAACTTTTGAGCAACTCAAAGGGCTGAATACTGCAATGAATACTGAGTCAGACCCTTAATCTTTGGATCATCCCCCCGGGGTGGGAGATTATATTAGCAGAGCCATTCATCTCCAATAATTTAGTAATGTAGATAGTAGATTAGCTCTATTCCCTCTTGTCTGTGAACACCTGGGGCATAGCTCATATTCAATACCTCCTTGTTCTCCTACTGTATATTCTAACTGTTGTAGGTGGCCTGGCCTCCCCACTACGCTCATTTGACTCCAAATTACTGAGCTCTCCAGGGAGACAATTCAACAGCAGCTGACCAGAGGACCTCCAACACCCCCCCTCCCCCAGCCCCCTCTCAGACGCACAAGTCCACAGACACTCTTTCTCTCAGTTCTATCAAAGATCACACATTAAGGTGTAAAACAGCCGGATTATGCACATTAATGCCTAATCAGATGTCATTTTTTTGTATTCACTTGGTATGTAACCCATGCCCTTTTTCCTGTAATTATAGCCACCGAGTGGCAGGAGGAAGGCACGCTGTAATTGTTTTTGAGGGAGGAATGGCAGTGGCAAAGATAGATTTCAGATGGCATATTTGCACTGAGGAATTTGTGCTTTTTCTCCCCCCTTCGCTCTCTTTCCAAAAAGGACCCTGTCGTTTTCAGAGCTTGCTGCTCCCGGGGTAGTATGCTTTTTATTATTTTTCCAATTAGAGTCAATTGACCTGACAGAATGGAGGGCAATTAGTGATATTTCCCCCTCCTCGCAGGCCTGCGGGGTAATTTGCTGGAGGTTCTCGGCAGTGCTTTATGTGGATATACGCCCCGCCCCACAAACCCCTTCTGGAGCATAATGGCTTATGATTTTTCAGAATATATCTCCTCTTACTTTATTCTTTTTCCCGGTAAAGTACAATTACAGACTGTTGAAGGGTGTCATCTTTTAAACTGCCTATAATGTCTCTCTCCCCCTTCCTCTATCATATAAAAAGAGGGGCTATAGTATCAGCACATTACTTTTAGTATTTATGCCCAGAAATGAGATCTTTACTGATGTTTAGGGATTGTTGCCAGAGAAGTGGCAGTAGCTGTGTTGGTTTCATAAAATATCCATCCAACGAGGCATAATTGTGAGCAGATCATTCCTCTCAGTGTATGCAGAATTAACTTGCGCATTGAAAGCCAGACTTACGGAAGAGGGGGAGGAGGTGTCGGTAGGGTGAGCTCGTTGGCTTAAATCCCAACTTGCTATTGATAAACTTGATGAATGTAATTTGTGCTTGCAACCCTGGGTTATTGTCCCCCTCTATACCTGCAATGCCAGAACGTTCTGTTCCTGCGTGCAGGAAAGCACAATGGCCCGGTCCGTGTTGGCTCCCATCTGAATACCTGTATCTGCCTGTGCCTCTGCTGAGGAGTCTGACACACAAAGAGAAAAATAATCTTCAGAACTAAGCTTGTCTGGCATATCCACTGCTGAGTCTATAAGAGCAGAGAAAATCTCCTCAAACTGATGCACTGAAATAAATACGCTTAATTTACCTATGCAGAAGCCGCATTGGAGATCGTAAAGGCCGGCAAATAAAAGAGCCATCGATGGAGTTGTTTGGAGATTGAGATACAAGACAGTGTGGGTTAGTGGAGCATGCAATGCATATAGTGAAATGCAAATTCTTTGAGAGGGGGAGAGGATGCAACAAAAACACATTTGATACATCGGGTAAAATTTATTCCATGCATGTGAATGTGCCGCCCCAACCCGAGCACATCATTTGCTCGACATTCAGTACATCTGTTGTGTTAAGTGACTGTAATTTAGGTGACATTGGCACAAAGCCTCTTAATGTAGCCCCGGTGGACCCCCTGTAAGAGGGGCACGCGGGACCAAACAGAGGCATCTCGCAGCTGGAGCCGCGTCAAGGATCATTTCCCTTTTCACATGATTAATTACAGTTTGATCACTTGAATCTAAATCTGATTAATTTTGGTCACATGTCAGGGAGGCATCAGTGGTCTATAATGTATACTGTGCTAATCTGTACCAGGCTCTCCTTGAGAATCGTTTCATGAGGTTACAACATGTGAAACTAATGTCGTGCATGTGTGAAGAGCTGAGGCGATCACTTTATGTCATTCATGTGTGAATCTTTGGAATTATCATGTGTAAATTGCCGGAATTGTCATCATGAATGTTCGTACATGCTGTCTTTAATGGGCCACCCGTACAATGAGGTGATTTAAGCTATATATTCATTGTCTCCATACTTTGCATATCGTATGCTCTGTAAATGTATAGCACAATATAGTACAACATTAACCTTCTCCTGCAAATTGCCTGGTGAGGTGTATTTAAGGAACCACATGCATAACAACTCCTTCGAAATCAATGTCACTCACGGCTGTTTTCTTTTACCCTGACCCTCATGAGAAACACCTCAAAAAAAAAAAAAAAGAAAAGAAAAAACACACACACATTCCCTCAGGACCTTTGGACAGATTCCTGTCCTAAGTGGTTGTTGTGGAACTCCTGAGCTGTCAAAGACTCAACATAATCCCTCTCATGGGTCAGGGCACAGTGTTGGAGCTCACTTTACTGTACAGCTCTCCAGTGTTTACTAGTGTTATCCTCACTGTGGCTTAATAGGGCAGATTTGTTAAGTAATTTCTACTATAGTTGCCCAGGACGCTTCATTACAACTGTTGGTGTGAAGAAAGGTGAAGAAATCCTGTCCGTGTTTTGAGAACTAAGGAAAGAGGATCTTTTCTAAGTTGGCCCATTGTGCAGGTTTCACTTCATTCAGTGGATTCTAGAAGAAGTTTTAGTTTTCATTTAATGTTTTTACTCTAAAAATACATTTTGAGCTGCTGGAATTGTTATATTGTGAATTAACTGTTTTGTAATTTCTGAAATCTCTGCTTGCTACAGTAGAAATTCCAAGAGGGACAGTTAAAGTAGCTCCACAGATGCTGAAGACCTGACCTTACAAATATGGCAGGAATGTGTTGTGAGTGACAATAGTACAGTGCAAAGAAAACACGGCAAGGCCAGAGGTCACTTTTACACTACCTGCATGCCCAAGGGCCTAAAGCCTGTGTGTGTGTGTGAAAGTGGATTTTTGTGGTAACAACTCATCAGCCAGCAACAGGATCAGCGTTTCTGCCAAACCAGTAATTAGATAAGAATGATAAACATACTAGTTTATAGTTAACAGGAAAATTAAGGAGAACTGGATGTCCAGTGTTTTACATTGCTTGTTTTCCTACAAGAATATCTGGATGGTGTATTTATGCCCCCCCCCCCCCGGGCCTGTTTCAACTGTCAGATGACAGCTCACTCAAAGTAGTGTAATTTTTCAATTCTGAGATGACAAAAGACAGCATGTCCTGAATATCTTGTCAATGTCAAACATTGTTTAGTATAATCAGGATCACCTTGACTGTGCTTTGTGGGCAAACAGAGGAGGAACTGTAATTGTAGATATGCTGTACGTTTCAACACAAGAATATGAAAGGGGGGGCACAACAACTTGCAGGGAAGCTTTGTGAAGTGTGTGAGCTCTGGAACTGTGATCCTCAAGGGCGAATCAGCGGAAAACAAAAGCACACAACAGTCGTGGCCTACATTCGTGTTGGAGTGCTTTCAACGCCAACAGAGCTTATTTTCATACGCCATTAATTGCTTGAATAGATTGCCTGTTGAATTCTTAATGTGCTATAAATTCCATGTTTGTTTTCCCCGAGTTGACAGCACACAGGCATACTGTGTCAGGCCTTGTCCTGTAATCAGCACTGGCCTTGGAAGAACTTCAGCTAAAGAAAACCCTTCTGTGTTCTCTTCAACTTTATCTTCTCATGGGCTATTGTCCACAGGTCTGTCTCTCTTCTCGTTTCTGCCACAATGAAATCTATCCATTACATCTCTGCACTGTACATCAATGGCCTTGTGCTGCGTACAGTAGAGGGATTACTTTGTGCTCATCTTTTCTATTCACGAGGTGTGAAAGCTGGGTAGGGTCACGGAGCAGTGTGCGGCATTGCCAAACAGATTATCCTTCAGCACAGTGAGGAGTTGGACAGCAGTGAAGGGACATCTCTGGTTTTTGTCTCCTCAAAGTGCAGAATCAGTCGTTACTCCAGGGCTTTTACCTGTAGGAGTCAAACCCTGCTTCCAATCCATTTTAATGCATAACCAGCAGGGCTTTCCTTTCCAGCTTAATTCGTACGCAGGGACTTTGCATGTTTTAAGCTCTATGCAAATATTATTGGATTTTCCAAGGATTTGGGCGGATTTCCTGCCATGGATTTTCCTTTACAAATGTCTTTAGAAAATAAAGTGAACCTATTTTATTTAAATTCGGTTTAAGAAGGCAAACAAATATTTAGATGCTAAAAATATTGAAGAGGGATCTTCTGAAGTAGGGACCAAACTTTTATTTGATTTTTTTTTTTTTTTTTTTGCCTATATTGGCATTTACTTTTCCACTAATCTTTTTCTTTTTCTTTTATGGGAAATTAACTTTCTTTTTGATCACATCAACTGTATTGTCATCACCACATAACCCATGTGGTTCTGTGGTGCTCAAATTGTCTGCATAAAAAAAAAAGTGGATTATGGCTGCACATATCTGTGTAATGATCCTCAGCATTGTTTTTCAGTGGCCTTGACACATTCTACATGGACCCAGCCTTGAAAGGCAGCACTGACAACAGCACATCCTTGAGCAAACCAAAAGGCTGTCCAGAATAATGGGCTGCTGTTGCAGTCGTGTCATCTGAGAGGGCGTTGTGTTCGGGAGCAGCAGTGAGGAATACGACGGGGGTTTGTTTGGACATGACCGTGGTGGATACGCCATCCCCTCTGGCCATGGAAGATGAAACTGTAAAGGGAAAGAAGAACACAAAAGCAGGTACTGTCTGCCCCTGAGAATGTATCTAAGAGAGAGAAAGCCTAATTCCTCCGAAAGATGTTGACTGTGTACACAATATTCATAATCGCAACTCTCACCCCTTTGCCACCAACAAATGTCTTGACAAAGGCCTTAATCAGACACTGCTATGAGTGGAATGTGAGGTGCACATGTTTTTGATTAGTGCTCACTTGTGTACTGTTCCTGTGCTGCCATCTTTAACGGTGCCAGAACTTTCAACAATAATGTTTTCCCAAACAAACTGCAGCAATCCCTGTATTTAAAACATTACGCTTGTGTTCTCCCAGCATACAGGGCACAGTTTTAATGACTATCTCTCACACCCTGCTCGCCTCCTTCTGTCTCTGCCCCTCATTTCTCTCATAGTTTAGTCTGTTGGTGGCTTTTCGGGCTGGGATGGGGGTAGGCCCTGGCCACAAGCTGAAGGCTTGATTACAGTCCTGGCAAGAGAACAGAAAGCTGAGGGGCAGGAGGGATGAAGGGATGGAAGGGGATGGGGAAGGGGAGGGAGAGGATGGAGGGACCTCAGGCCCTGACTAAAAGCAGCTGTGGAGCGGGCGGGGGTGAAGGCCCTGTGTGCTCTTAAAGGGCTCAGGAAGACTGACCTCAGCAGAGCTACACGTGGAAGTGCAAAGACGTCCATGTTAGCTAACTTGGCAGACAGCTGCACTCACTTTAATCACTTTAGAACTTCCTGTGTTTCTGATTTGGATTCTCATTTTAAAGGATAATAACAGTTTACTACAACTTACTTTTTTTTTTTTTTTTTAAAGCTTTGGCTATTGTTTCTATAACTTGTACTCACGACAGTAATTGCTGAGATCAGGGAACATGACGACATTGCTGAAATGAAGTCCGATGTGGAAAGAAACACAAGTGGTTAGACAATCAGACAAGTTGTAAACAAATCCAGATTATCAAAACCACTAAATTTGGAGGTAAAACTGAAAGTGAGCGCACACAAACGTTCGCTTTCATTTCCTCTTCCAAATCACACCGCTGTCTAAACCCTTTGTAAAGAGTTTATACACTTTGCTAAAATTTTGGTCCAGAGCTCGTGCACGTCTTTTCTAGCAAGTAGCTGGTCATACAGTCCAATCAGTTGAAGTTTGAGATGTTTTTTCAACGACCTGGCGACCCAAAAGTTGTTTTTATTAATGGATTATAATTGAGCTACAAAGCTTTGTAAATGGTTTGTTAAACACTGATAAATCCATTCATTAAAAACACTTTATAAGAGGCGGGTTATGAGAAAGTTTTAGCTTCCAAATAAAACAATCTGGGTGTTTGTTCTGCATAAATTGTCTTTTCACAATTAACCTGGTGAATAAAGGGATAGTAAGCGATATTTGATACTTTTTACAGGATTGTAAACCAAAAATGTAAAGGAGTAGCACATACTTTGATATTTTTATAAAATGGCAGTATTTTGATAAGCGAGACCTTGCATTCAAAACCAATCAAGATGTGGACAGGTACTGGAGAACATATGCTAAACCTCAAGAGCAAATGAGTCTGGCTATTAAGAAGCGTCAGTACTTCAAGTGACTTGATGCTCTCTTCTTGTGAAGCTTTTATCTATTCAAAACAAAGAAAAAAGAGAGAAATGGTGATGAGCTGGATGTGATAGTGCTGCCAGAACAATGATATATTCACAATAATGGCTGTGAGAGGAGCTCCCTAATGGCGATGTTCAGGAGCCGAGTATTGTAAAGCACCGCAACAAGGCTAAACTTGTGTGGTGGATTTATATGGGGAAATAGCCAGCGACTCCCAGTGACTCCCACTCTTTTCCTGTGAGGAAAACAGTGTGTGTGTGCGTGTGTGTGTGTGTGGATTGGTTGGCGGTTGTGGGGGTTCCTACACATAGAAGATGTGCAATAGTCAACACGGTGTCTTAGTATAGTTTTCTCACACTCCCACAAACCTTCTGTCAAATGCAACAATATCATGGGAGAGAGAAGAACTAAAGAGGATCTAAATTTGTGAAGCCGCTGGAACCTGAACAGGAGGCACAACAAAATTATATGTTCGGAAAATGACAAGTCTAACACTATAGCACCTTCATATTTCACTGAACTGCACTGTCATTTTGGCACAGCGGCAGAAACGGGAGCACGTTTCTGAATGATCCTCTCTTGCCCTTTGAGTGACGAGGACAGTCAGCTTTATTAAAGGGATATTTCATCCAAACACGGGGCTCCATTCGCCCTCCTGATTTTGATTGACAGCTCAACTTCAGCAGAAAATCAAAGCAATCTGGGATGCATTTGGATTAAAACGAAAGGGTCATCCTCAAAGGCTAAGGTTAGGCACACCGTGTGGATCTCCCATTGCAGTAACACACATTTGAGCACGGATCAAACGCCTTTGTTTCGGAACAGGGCTTTAATGTGAAGATAACATGTTGTTGTTTGGAAATGTTAAAATGCAGTCTTAAGTATCCCTCTTGAATGTGAATCATCTCATTACCAGGCATTCTCACACTGAGATAATGTGAAGCATAATGTGTTTTATATCATCATGGTATGAAACAGGGCCAGCAGTGCACTGTGTAAAATCCCCTTCAGTGGCATTATTTTGGTCGTCAGTAGCATAAATTTGGATGTGAGAAACATCAAAGCCCCCATATAAATGCCTTTCTCTTCATGTTGTCATCCTATCTTTGAATCACTCCCCCTCCCCCCTAGGGCCATGGTTATTTACATTTTCAAATCTGCATTTTTCATATAGATCTGTCTGCCTCTGATTTTAATATCAGTGATGTTTCCCACGACACCTTTTGTTTTATTATGCATTATGAATTTCTTCCCCTCTCACTCCTCCCTCTCTCTCCTTCTCTCTCCCTCTCTCTCTCTCACTCTCTCTCTCGCTCTCTCGCCTCCATCTTTTTCTAATCCCTATCCCCCACACTAGGCTTATGAGTCCCAGTGTTTTATCATGGGGAGAGAGATTTATCATTTCAATCTCATTTCAATAAATAAAATAATCTCTCTTCTCCTGTACGTGACAGCAGCTAATAGTATTTTGTTATCGTGGAGTGAAACTTTGCAGACTTAGTGCACTTGCTGAAATGCTTTGCATTGGCATTCTGCACCAGCATATTGTAACATCGCCTGCATAGTGAGGAATACTTATCGCATTGTGAACTGTGCACAAGTACATTTAAAGATATGTGATCCCAGCCCACTTCATTAAAGTGAAGCGTGGTGTCAAAACATTTTATTTGTTGATTTAATGGGTGTAATAATGTCGTGCTTCTGTTACAACATGCATTCATCTGATGTTAGAACTGAAACAGAGGTTAAATGCGACATCGTGTTAGATGCTTAGTAATTAAATGAATAATGCACTTATTGGGTTTGGTTTGTACCTATTCAAGCAGCAGTATAGGAACCCTCTTGTACCAATTCCATCCTCTTAAAAGCTACTGGGCTGCACTCATGTATGCTTTTATCTTTCAGCCAGGATATGTTCTTAAAGCACGGTCTGTCAGATCCGCCTGCACTGTGGTGTGTAGAAGAACAAGAGCAGCCATCAAGACGACAGTTTTATTTTAATTGCTATCTCCCTTTCCTCCCGGTCCTTCATTTTCCCTTACCCCTGGAGCAAATCAACAGAAAAAATGTAAAAGGACTGACAGGAAAACAATTGCGTTTCAAATTGAACTCCCTGCAGAGTGTGTTCACTTCCTTAACCTGACATCCCTCCCTTCCCCACACATGGCAGAGGAGAAGGCGAGGCGAGCGGCAGCCACACTAAAGCCGGAGAGAGGGGGGAGACCGTCCTTTTGAATATGTGTTTTCTGTTTATCATTAGCTGACTGGGTGCTTCATCATTCGGCGAAAATCCCTATCTGCTGAACATAAGGCCGAGAGACAGCGGGGAATCAATCTTTTGTGCTTGGGCAGATAAACACAGGACGCAATCAGGGGGAGACGGAGCGACGGAGCAGGCCGCGGGACTCACGCCGCCGGTGATGGATGGCGGAAGTGAAAGTGTCAGGATGGCATTATGCAAATGGGGGAGGCATCCGAGCATCGCCCCGGTGATTATGGGAGATGGGAGAGCAGCCTGTGGTCCCCCTGGCACCAAGGCAGCCATTTTGGGAGCTCGTTGTCTCCTACTGGGGAGGAGGGAGAAGGAGGGGTGTGGATAGAGAGGTGGACGGGGAGAGAAAGAAGGAGGAGATGAAGGAGGAGGAAAAGGGAGGGAAGAACGTGTCATGGTATCATTCCCTCACATGCGCCACCGCCTCACCCCCACCCTTTACCCAAAAAAGGGGAGGAATAAGTCTATAAGGAGAGTGAGAGGCATCTGTGTCATTTACTGAAACAAATGACCAGCCTTCTCTTTCTGTGGGGTTTGAATGAGGAGGGTGAGACTCCTGAATGATAGAGATGGAACACTGATGGAACAATCATGAATAATGAACTTGAACTGGACAGAAATAAAAACTGGTTAGGGTGATTGCGACAGCCGCTATGTTTTTCGACAAGTCGAAACGACTGCATGCCGAGGAGCTCTCAGAGGCCAACGTGACCCCTGGGTACAACGGTATCCATCCCCGGCTGTGTCACTTTCACGACCATCTACACTCTCACACACACACCGATCTCAATGACAAGTGAGCAGGACACACACTCCCACTATAATGACCGAGGATGCTACTTGTATTCAAATGAGGGTTGAAGTGAGAGCAAGGCAGATACTTCAGGGAGCAGCCGGGCCCAGAGGGGAGATCCAGCCACAGTCCCCTCTGTACCATTACAGTAAGATTGGATGAAGATGGAGACATGGAAAATATGATAGTGTGAATGAGCTGATGGGGACAGCGCAAGGAGAATGCCGCCCAGATGATTTATGCACACAACCCTGTGCGTGGTTTGTGTGCATCTGAGAGATGTATAGTGGGTTAGCGTGTGTTTGTGTGATGTGAAATTAGCAGCTGTAGTCAGATGAGCCCATTTTTCTCCTGTTTACACAAGAGGAGAGGGAGTACGCCTGTGTTTGTGATATAAGGGAGCAGGGGGAGAGTCAGTGATCATGCACGGTGTAATTCTTTTGAATGAACGTCTGCCACCACCGCAGCGTCATTGTTTCGCAACGGGAACACAATTAACAATAACCATCCGGTCTCAGTCTTTACAGTCTCAAATTTTGTTGTCCTGTCTCTTTGAGCCTGCATCCATTTTTAGTCCCTGTCCTAGTAAGACAAAGCAGGCTGAGGTGCCCGTCCTCCACCTCTAACTTTACCACTCGCCACAACACACAGACAATACCACTCCGTTCCGCCTGATTGGATCCATTTGCATTGGACACCTCCTCTGCATATTGATTGATGGGTTTAATCAGCGAATCAGGGGGAGCGCTCAGACATCAATCTCTGTCAGGCCCCTACCTTTTTTCCGAGCCTGTGATTCCCTGCTAGGACTCATCAAGGAAAGCAAGTTTAGACAGAAAGAACGAAGGAGGTAGGGAGAGGGAACAGAAGAGAAAAAGGGAGAGAAAAAAAGAAGGAAGGCATGCGGGGTGGGGAAGGACGAAGCATTAGAAATAACTTCAGGTGGATTTTTGTGACTGGCTGCAGTAAAAGTAGATCAGGTGTAGCATAAAGGAAGGTTGGCTAACTGTGAAGCCATGTAGGAAATTTAGAAATGAAATAGCAGCCAGACAGAGCAGAATCTATACAGGTTCTACCTGTACAGTTATGCAAAAAATGTATGAGTCCAGCATGGAAAAAAAAGAGTTTTGACAGTTCTCACAAATGATCGGCCACATTATTTATGGTGTTTTACATACTTGTAGTCAATGTTATTCAGTCATTTAATTTGACACTTTTTAAATCCGAATATAACATTTAAACGTCTTTTGACCTTGGTGTGAGGATAAATGAATTCACAGAAAGATTTCCCTCCGCCACCCTTCACTCAAATTAAACTTTTGTTCGTTTTCTCTCCACCTAAACTTTGGTGCATGGAAGTAATAGGGGATGACAAAACAGTTAACTAATTGGCATCAACCAGCTCAAGTCTTAAGAGCGTTCTTCTTTCCTGTCTAATTTCACAGGTCCTACAACAGGTGTAGCTGTCAAAGTCACAGGATCAATAGAAAGAGTTGGAAAGCAGCCTTTTCTCTCCTCTCCCTGCTGTTTGTGTGTGTGCATGTGTGTCTCTGTGCATGCACAGTTGTATATATAGAAAGTGTTAATTGAGTTGTGATTGCCATTGTGTGCCTCATCAGGGGACGTAGGAGACCCCCCTCTACCCTTCCCATGTCAATGTGAGAGTGTACCTGTGACACGTCGAGCTGACAGATACTTCGTTTCCTTCTCACTTGATAATTACTGTAATACAAACTCAATTAAAAGTAAGCAGCTCAAAGAGGAAGGAGATGAGTTTGATTAAAATATGAATAAAAATACAGATCTGAGAATACATATTTTCACATATCTGTCCCCAAGATCGTGTGAGATTTGCACAAATGAATGCAGGTATCTCTAATTTCTGTATCACTGGAGACAGTTAATAGTCTAGAGACAATGCTGTGTTTTTAAGGCAGCTTGTTTCTTTAGTTTTGGAGAAAGGTGTCTTGTTTTTAGGTGAGGAAATCTGACTGCCTCTACGTGACAGTTTAACTAAATCAGCCAGTTAACAATAAATAAATGAACGACAGAATTAAAGGCTCCTTCTTTGTCACGAGCAAACACTCACCCTCTATTAGCAGCACAGTGCTGAGGTTGGTTTAATAGCGACCAGATAATTGTCATGAAACAACATCACACACAACTAGTAAAAACAGTAAATGAACTCTATCCTTCTGTATTTCAACATTTGTTCAGGCTGAGAGTATTTTTTTTATTCCTTCTATTAAACTCAATTACTTCCTGCATGAACCTGGCCTTGATGGAAAGGGCCCCATAATTCAGTTCTGGAGAGAGGGAGAGAGAGAGAGAGAAAAAAAAAAACATTGCAACATGCTCGTTTTTTGGAGGAAGAAACTTTTAATACCCACAGCTCTTAATGACGGCACTGCAATTAGAGTGGCTGCATTTTTGCTCTAGCCGCGAGTCAAAGGAAAACAAATAAAGCAGCTCGATTTAGAAACCTTATTAGACTTTGAGTCCCTGAGCAATTAAAGTATTACAGCTGAAGTGCTTCTGTGAACCCACCGATGGAAAGCATTTATAGGTGGTCTCTACTTTACTGGTGGTCTGTTACCAGGCTTTTTTCTCTTTTTCTTATTTGCACCATTCAGAGCTGCAGCCTTTTCATTGTTTATGTGTAAGCATGTTGTGAAAAGGTATTGGACAATAAAAGCTCTTGATATTACGGTGCCTGTCAAGGACAAATTGTACAAACATTCCTGACCTCTGCTTCAGTTGAATACATAGATTATGGCAAAATATCAGCGTACTTGACACAGATTTAAACAAAAAAAAAAAAGAGAGAAAGATTTAAGACTTAATTTCAGCAAGAAAATTATTAAAATAAACACAACTCATCTTTTTATCATTCATTCTTTAATCTTTTATCTACAGCATTTGCCCCACGCAGTGTCTAAATTGGCTTGGCTGTGATGATGCCCTTTGCAATGCAATCTCTCCAATTTGATGCCTTATCAAATTACTAACCCAAAGGAAATTAATGGTATCATCTGTGTCAAGGCATTGATGTAGTTTCACTTAGCCTGAAACACTATGGTCCTAATTGAATGATTAGATTCCTCTAGATTTTCTATCCATCTTTATACTAATTACAATTTAAGAGGAAAACCAAGTGCCTTTCATATCAATTTAACAAATAAAACCAGGTAAAAATGAAAGAAAAAGGATGCTTCGATCACACCGAATTTAATAATACATAATTGTAATTGGCTGTAATTGGAGAGGAAGTGTTCTGAAGACAAGCTGAATTTTATGTTCTTAAATATATTTTATTTTAATGAGTTGTAATACATTTTGGAAAGAGCACAGTAATAAAAGACTAAATCCTGATGTGCCACTAGGGGGGGTGGTGATGCTTTTTGAGCCGAGCAAGCACATGAGTTGGTGTGCACTGAAAAATACAGTGCATTCAAATGTTGTCTCTCTCATTCATACACATGCACATAAGCGCACAAACACAGCCGCACACACACAGTTACTTTCCCACAAGACAGAGAAGGTAGCTTGGTTTTAATGCAGAGAATGAAAAGGAAAAAAGAGAAAAAAGTAGGAGAATGTGGTCACATGACTACTTGCATTTCTGCTACAGCTCTATCTCGACTAACTTTGGCATGTAGTTTCACCCTCCGCCTGCTAATGCTATAATCCCCCCTCAGTGACCTCCTCCTCTCCGACCACTTCTGACACCTCCTCCTCGACCACCTCTGCCCCAGCTCCTCCCCTCTGATCACTCAGCAAGAGTCCCCGCCATAACTGACTAATGACCCCATATCAATATTTGGCTGTGGTCACAGGCTTTCAGTACCGTTGTAATTTAAAGTGGATTAGTGTTCGCCTCAGCACGTTTCTTTTGGCAGCCAGCCAGCCAACTAGCTTTTGATAACAGGTTCCTTCTTGAGTGAGTGTGTTTCCAGCGTAAGCGCGTGTGTGTGTGTTTGTGTGAACTACATAAGCTGCCCATTGCCCTACGGGACTTAAACACCAGAGCAGCAAAAAGGCTGCAGTTTTTCCTGATGAGGAGATGAGAAGACACACACACACACACACACATACACAGGCTCTGGCTAACTGACTGACTGCCTGAGCCTGTTCCTGTGAAATGCTGAGGTCTCAGTCCAAGTATTTATGCTGCCCTCCCACTGTGAGCAACACATGACGGTGGAGACAGCAACCAAATAAAACAACAATTTTGCATTACTTTTGAAACTGTCAAACAAGTTAAAGCAGAACTCATCAGGTTAGATTACACTGGTATAACTAACTATACTCGTTCTGGATTAGCTCCCACCCATTTTCACGTGTGGGCTTTTGACAGGTTACGGCCTTATTATGTACATGAACTATGAGCTCTTCAGCTTATTTGTTTTATCCCTTTATCTCTCTTGACCCTTCAGATTTATCCAGGGACCCTCGACACCTCTGGTTATGATCCCGAGTTAATTCAGCAAAAACGAAACATTCAGCTGTGCTCTTATTATTGTTTAAATATTTCAGCCATGTTGAGATTTATAGATTTTTTCCCCCCTTTGCCTTTTTATGTCTGCACTGCTGTGGCTGATCAGACACAACCAGGTCCAGACTTGTCAGGGTACACTGTCTGTCTTTTTGCTGCACTGAACAAACTGTGCAGCTTTACTACGGCAATACCCAGACAGACAGACAGACAGAAAGACAAACAGAAAAAAAAGACTCTGACCGTGTCTTACCTTGTCCCTGCACTGTTTTCTGTATGCAGAGTGTGGAGGCAGAGTGTTTATCTCGCTCGCTGGTGGAATGTTTGTGTAACTGAATGCTACGCTGATCGAGTTCAAATCACGGCAGGATAATTAAAACATGTTGATCCCTTCAGTCATGGGAAAGGGGCAGATTTATTAATGATACACTTACCACAGCCCGTGAACTGCGTGCACAGCTGAGAAATGGTAATATTGCATGAAATCGTTGGTTAGATTGTCATTTACCTGCAGGCCCGTGCCAGTGTGAGAGGTCTTTCATGTAAATGAATTTGTCTAGAGAATGAGAGAAATGAGAGACAGAGGGAGGAGTGAGAGATGAAATTAATAGCTTCGGGTCATGGGGATAATGATTTCTTCATGGACCCAGTCAGAGTCAAATGGCCCGGGCATCTCGTTTGTTTTTTTTGAACGGAGGAATGAATGTAAGGGTGAACATTACATTGAACAGGGGCATTTACTGAATATGTAAACGCATTTGGTTTTATGACAGGGTCTACATGCCAACAACGCTTCCAAATGACCCACTTTGTATTCACGCAATGCAAATTTGCCACTGCATCGTTAGAGCGCGTTGATTGAGTGGTGCTCCCATATGTTGAACAAGGGAACATATAATTTACTCATGATATCAAAATATTATGACATGTTTGGGTGAGAAAAATGCCTTCCACAAATCTAACCAACCCTACCTGGTCAACTTCAACCCTGTCAAACAGATTTGTCCCATTTATCCGGCTTAATTCCAAACTTCCAAGTCACCCAGGACAGACATACCCCTTTAGCATTAACTGTGAACCCACACACATAAAGGTGCAGGTGTGTTTTTCCACTCATGCTCATTCATATCTGAATGGGGGTGGGTGCGTCAAAAGCTGCTGGTCAATCTCTTTGCACGTCTATTGTTAGGGGGGCAAGTCTGACAGAGTAAACCAGCATGGACACATGTGAACATAAAGGGCGTACCTCACACCCCCACCGCCCCATGCTGAAAGGACCCAGTGGGGGTGTGATCAGGAGGGACAGAGGAGGGGACAAGGAAAAAGGGTCCAGGCCAGGGCCTAATGGTGGGAACAGTGCGGAGGTGAAGCCGTCTTTTTGTTCGCTGTGGATAAAGGAGGCTTTTGAGAGGCAGCGTGTGTTTTTGTTCCACGGAGGGCCATCGAAGCTGCAGGCCATGCTTGTCCTGGGTTGTGTTGTTGGGGGTGGGGGGGGCAGGAGTGTGGACACAGGCAGGAGACAGAGTTACTTGCTCCAGGGAGAGAAATATGCTACTGTGAGGGAAGGAGGACAGCGTATCATCTGTCTATGAAGAAAAAAAAAATAAGGGGGGGGGTGAGAGAGTAAGGCAGTGCTATAGAAAGAGACAGATGGAAAGGGGGGGTGGTAGAAAGTGAGACAGAGAAAGAAGGAAAGAGAGAGAAGGAGAGGCGTGAAGGTGCTTTATGGGGTACTTAGTGGCTCATGTATCCAAGCTGCTGTCATTTCAGGTCATCCATTGTACTGTGAGCAGCTGTACACACCTGATTTTCCCTCAAAATACTTCAAGATATTCTAGAATATATTTAATTTCCGAATCACCCGAACATCTGACTTTGACGTTGGAACCAAGACTGCCAATTAAATTTGGATAAGCGACTCTACCTTCCTGTGACAATGACCTATTGTTCAACATGCCGATGAGAAAGCTTCAGGCAGCCAGCGGTGAACTCTCAGTGCTCCCTGACCTGTCTGACCTTCCCAACAGTTCAACTTCCACAGACCAGCACTGATTGATCTGCCTTTAGGGCCCTCAAATTGCTCCTTGTCTCCTCAGCTGACAGGGAACAAAAATCTTTGATTCCTATACCGAAACCTGATCTTCACATAAAATCTACTAAACTACTAAAAAAGGGTTAGTATATTAAACCTAAAAACACAGGGATTTATGCACTTATTTTGCATCTGAGTAAACTCATTTGAAATGCTGCATGGAAAATTAAAATTTTTGTGTAGAAATATAAATTCATGCACCCACTTAACAAAATAGGATCACCACTGTAAAGCCTGGCTCAGACTACATGGGTTTTGTGCCGGTTTATCCCCGATTCACCCCCCCCCCCCCCCCCACAATCGGAGGAGAAATCGGGTCTTGCCCCTCAGATAACTTGTTTACTGAACAATCACTTGTTATACATTGCACCACACAAACAAGCAGAAAGTCATCACAGGTGTTAGGTGTCACTTTGTACTGTTAAGTCGCTATTCTCCTGAATGACCCCAGGTGACTTCTCTCCGGTCTTTTAGCCTTTCAGTTGATTGTCAGACATCTAATCTCCTAAAATGTCCATTAAGGTGTGAGGGAGAGTTTGTCTGTAGAGCAGACTGTAATTGATGGGATCAGATGACATTTCAAACTGGTAAAGGGGAGGACAGATTCCTTTACGGGCTGCACAGACATGGAATTAAATGACAAGATGACTGTCAAGATCGCTGCTCTTTTGCTGAGGGTACACCACCGTACAATACAGCAGGATTTTCTTTAAGAAAAACCACAAATATACACTCTGCCTTAACTGTTTCCTCGAATGTAGCTTAGGTTTACCTTTTGAACACTGAAAAAAACTCAATAAACTCCTGAATTAAAGTAATAACAGTGAAAACATTTACATACCCAGTAATCAACACAATTCTGCAATAATTATTCTCTTTAGTGGAATGTAAGTAAACATTTTCAATGAAAATTACGATATGTAGTTAATAATAATAATGTCCTTTGCAATTCCAGGAGACTCACAGAAATCATTGAAAATGGACAAGAATGAGAAGAAAAAAACGACCTGCCAAATCTAAGGTAAGATCACCAGAGTGAGAATTGGCAACACTAATTAGTCCGCAATATGTTTTTCCACATTTTACATGGCAGTATATCACAGTTTGATATATTGTTACATGGCCAATTAGCATCTCATAATGCTCAGTCAGCCACAGAGCTCAGGGTCAGAGGTCATGTTCGCTCTAGTCTGAGAGTGAATGAGACAGAAGCAGAGGCAGCGCAGCAAAAAGGGAGTAGAAACAGACTATTTCAATTTATTTTATTGTGATGGATCAAAGATGAGAGGAATTTCCATTATAATTAATATAAATAGTCAAAACAGGCAAATGGCAGATGATATCTCACCACGTCAGTGTGTGAGAAACATCACAGAGCCTAGATAGCCTGTAGATTAAACACTGACTTCCTCAAGCCATTCCTTATCTTACATTAGATTAGATCTTCACACAGGTACTGAGTAAATGTTCCTCAAAAAGGCAATGCACTGCACACAGTCATCTGTAAAAGGTAAATGAACTCTAATAATAGCCTTTATCTGAGCACTAATTGCCATAATCCATAAATCATCCTCAGAGATTACATCACCGGAGGGCTGTCAAGTATCATAGATGCATGATAAAGCATTAGAATCAGTTAATCACCTCTGACAAAGAATATAAAATGATTGAATGACTCTTCTTTCAAAAGGAGCTTTGTTTGGATAGGCTAGGACACGCAGAGAGTGAGGAAAAAGGCCAAGTATTTTGAGGCCTCTGAAGTGGTAGAGAGCTAGTGTGTGTGTGTGTTGAGTGTGTAGTCCATAGCATAGCATAGTCTCATTTCACATTGGTTACAGATGCATAGTAAAAACACCACAATCACGCCATCGTATGATAGTCAGGATTCCACACCTTCAGCACTCGTTCTCGTACCTACCGGGACCCTCCATTAGCCTGCCCATGTGCTTACATTCCAGGGGTCTGTTCACAAATGATTTGAATGTATTTTTGCTGGCTACTGTTATTTATCACATGCAAAATGGACTGGGACACGGTGATGTATGCTATCAGCAGTGACAATGATAACCAGGACAATAATTACACAAAGCCCGGCTCATCCATCACCGTCACTTATCACTTAAACAATCAGGCAGTAAAGAGTAGGAAGGGTTGGGGAGGAAAGGGAGGATCCTGGACTGGGATTCTCTGTTCCGTATGTTAGTCGAAGCCAATCCAGTTTGGCCACTCTTATAAACGCGGTGAGGATGGAGACTCTCAAGGCGATGTTAATTTAGGATATAGGGATATTAAGTTAAGCTCAAACACTTCCACATTTGATATATTGTGTGAGTGTTTTTCAAAAAGTGTTTTCTTTTATGATAAAGTTGTATTTATTTTTGAGACTAAATTAGTTGCATGTACAAAACTTTGGGAAACAAATCAAAACGAGAGAAAAAAAGATCTGATGTCTCCTTTATGATCAACCATAGCAAGGTTTCATATAAAAACATTTCAAAGAAAAAATTTTTAAAGAAAAATACAAATACGTTGTCACCATTTCCACCCAGACATACAGGATTGCACAACATATACACACACAAAAGGCAAATTCCCCCAGTGTTTTGCTTCAGACAGAGTACTGGATAGCCTCGACATGCCTGGGCTGCTCTGACAGTGAACTTGAACCCTGAAACCCTTGGAAGAAGGGAGTAAACTTGAGAGTGAAGTGCGGCTTGAACGACAGAAAGTGGGAGCTTCACTTGTAGAGGAGGGGGGTCATGGGTTACGTAAATACTGAGAAAGCCCTCTGGGTTGGGCTAATGTGCTCTCGGGTAATGAGGCTGACACCTCCTGGGACTCATAACCTTTGAACCCTGAGCCTACGATGAATTGGCCTGTGGGGTAAAAGAGAAAATTCACTTGAGAGGCTACACCCTCATGCTTATGGTGAGGAGGAGATACAAGGGGAATCTGACCTTTAACCTATTGTTGTGTACTATAAAACTTACTATCATAAGTTAATAGATCTTTAATGGTATAATGTGCAGTGGCTATTTGACCTGTTTAAGCACTGGCAAAAAAAACCCCTCTATACTAAAGGAGGAATGAAGAGCAAACATCTGCTGCATGCAAGCAGCAAATGAAAAGCACTTTACACCAGTGTTTCATTCCCTTGTTTATTGCAGCAGGATTGTGAATACGTTTTCTTTGAACATGATGGATCATTAAAGTAATGGTGTACTGTGGTTTTGTTCTTTTTTTGCTTAGATGTTTCTTCTTTTTAATACAAATTTTTTATCTGTGTATGTGTCTCTCTTGAGAGCTGCCATTGCTCTACTTACCAGGAAATACTTTCTAGATATGCAAATTTTTAGTCATGAGAGAAGGCAAAAGTGTGTGCGCTCATGTGTACTGAAAAAGAGAGGAGGAGAGATGCATTGTTGGATATCTCGTAGCACCAGCAAAGTACGAGCATTTAAGTAACTCATAGCAGCACATGTCGTGTGTCTCTGGTTTGTGCGTATGCTATATGTGTGTGGGTGTGTCTTTGTGTCTATTTATGCAGATACTTTCATACTGTACCTACGTGGCTCTTTGAGGCAGCATGTCATTGTGCGTTTGATACTCTGTGTACTGTTACTCTTTTAACTTAAAAGAATGGTTTGACATTTTGGAAAATTCACTTTCTTGCTGAGAGTTAAATGAAAGGATCAATACCATTCTCATATCTGTGCACCGAACATGAATCTAAAGCCAGGCTGTTGCCTGGCTAAGAAATGGTGTTTTTTACATTTGTGCAGGTTGAACAAAAAGATATAACAAGCTAATTAGTGAGTTTTAGTTAGTGATGCTGGTAAGCAAATTATTTTATTATTGGACAGAGCCTTTTCCCCCTGTTTCACTAGCAAACATATTTGCGGAAACACATTACAAAAGAGGCTGAGAGACCAGTGTCATCAATGACAGTAGCATCAATGGCCAACGAAACAGAACAGCTACAAGGCATGTTGTGTCTGAGAGATGTAGACTGATGTTAAATAAAATGAGACAAGTTTAAGGAAAGTGGTTTAACCAAAAAGTACCTTTCAGTGCATGCCACGATTACAAATATTGTAACTCTTGGAATTGACTATAAAAAATTTATGGCAACTAGATCGTTCTTTTCTAATGTCTCTCAGTTTTCAATGGTTTGACCCAGATGACATAAAATCACTCCAGGTATGAAATTCCCCTAGTTCATCTTCTCTGTCGACAACATCAGAGACCTCCCTCCCTCTCATGGTGTGTGGTCTCCTCCTTCTCGGCCTCGCTTTTGAAACTCAGTCAGACTTCGTCAGCTCTAAGTGACACAGAAAAAAGTCCTGGTGGCTACTCGCTGGTCTCAGAGGGGTCATTTCCCAACTTGGCCCATTCTTTTAACTTTGAACTCTTTCTGTTGTGTGATACACCACCAAAAAGTATGTCAAACACAATACACCCACCAACTGCTGCTGCTGGGTGCAATAACATTTAAATGACAAACCACAGCACCCAGTAACACAATATACCGGAATCTATGGAGTAACAGAGTGTACCACTAAAACTTGTATTTTCAGTTGAGATACAGGAAAGGAAGCTCATGTGGTAAGCAGTCTCACTGTAACTGAACCAGTTTATATCCCTTTTCCTATTGCCAATGTCTTTACTTTGTGAATCCTGGCGGTACAAAGCATAATCACATCTTGCGAGCACTCTAACTAACTTCCACCATGACGTTATGTGCTGGTATCTACCGCTGAACAATTCATCTCTTCACTGCTGTCAAGCTAACCAACAATTTATGTAGTGTTGAATTCAGCTGCATAGAATCACTATCATTACAAAAGAGTGGAATATATTTTCCTATTAAATATGACCGTAGATCAAATGCGCCTTTGGAAAATGTATACAGATGGACACCATATGTTTGTAAGTAACAAGATTCCCCTGGGAACACAAATCAAAACTTTTACTTGAAATCTAAGTTCGTATTGTCAAAAATGGTCCTGAATATGGTGGAATTTGAAGTGAATTAAATGAAGATGTGGATTTTTCAAATGGCGTTTACATTTTTACGCAAAATAGACCTTTGACATTTCAGAAAATTGTCTTGGTTTAATATTTATAAAAGCCAACCAACCCTGACCTAACAGTCATCTATAGTATTCTATATAACGTTTACAGTGAAAATGTTCATATGCAGTCTCAGCCTCATTGTCTGATTGGATGACCCAGCTTTAACTTTTGCTCAGTCTGCCACCTGAAATCTTTAGCTTCCCTGACCATTTCAAACAGCCCCTGTTCAACTTGGTACATCGCATGTATAATGGCCTGGTAGACCAAGAATGAGAGTATAGTATGTCTCTGGCTCACAGATCGTTCTGTTTGCTGTTAAAGAAATACTTTATTTTGGAGGATCTGCTTGTTCTCTGTTTTTTGCAAAAATGGGCTGGACCCAGTGACTTCTCGAGTCTCGATGTTACTGTGAGGTTGTCAGACATCAAGGGGTTGGTTGCTGTATTTTTGAGATCTGTAATGAGCACGGCTAGCTGTTTCCCATTTCTTTTAGTCTTTATGCTACGCTAGACTAATCGCCCCCTGTGGAATCAGTTTGGTTGTTCACTCACATCTTAACAATGTGACACAAACCAACATTGTAAAAAGTTAGAATACAAAGAACATAAATAATAAAACAACGGGGAGAGCACGAGCTTGTGGGTCAGAGTTACCTCCCTTGGCCAGCTCTTCGCGTGGCCCAGCATTATCAGTGACAAAGGAGTCTGTGGCACTCTCGTCAGAAAGTCAATACCATGATAAACACTGCCCTTCACTTGAGCCCCGGTTCACCACTTTAGCAGCCAATTGCCTCGACAGTCATTACCTAACTAGTAAATCACCACAACCAGGATACAAGTAAATAACAGAGCCAGTGAATGAATAACTCAACAAAAGAGGTGAGCTGCAGTGAGAGGAAATATGTTGCTTTGTATTTTTACACAAACTCATTCTAAGTGGAAAGTGAGCATATGCTATAGAAAATGAGCCTGTAAAACGTTTTTTTGTGTTTTTTTTTTTTTTTTCACCAATGGCTCTGGCAGTGAGTGTCATTCAAGATGTGGCCTTTCCACACTCATAAAGAACACATAAAACACACATTGTGCTCTCGTAAAGCACTTACAGAGGTGAGATTTATGTGCTGGGGTCTGGATTTCCAAATAGAGACCAACGCTGTCTCTAAAATGTTTGTGATTTATGCTGCAAATGTATTGGCAAGAATACCAATGTGACTGCTTAAAACTGATTTGAATGAGCTGAGCAATCTAAGTGTACGCTTAAGGAGGTTTCACGCCAACACATTTCTTTAAAAAGATGCATCACCCAGGAGCGCTTTTTCTACCCCCATTGTCATTTTGAGAGGCAACCTTGCTCCTCCCATAGGCCAGACTAAATGTGTGTGCCATCATGCATATAGTCATTAAACACTCCTCTGCTCATACAAAACTAAATACTCTACAACTACAAAGAAAAGAAGTCAGTGCGGCTCAGACCTACTGGTAGAATGAGCACAGGTGATCAGCTCTGCTGTAGCTGAGAAAAGACTCAATTCCCTCTTCAGCAAGAGGTGTCAGTAACTTTGCTAATGTGTCTTTAATGCGGCCCGTTACACCCTTGCATGTGGATATCAAAACGTTTAAATCGACCTGCTCACTGGAGGCAGAAGTGAGTCTTGTAAAATGAATTATTGATGCCGTACGAGGCTCCTCTCTGACTGGGAACAATGTAACTTGCACTGGTGAATTCATCTGAGCTCTTTAAAATCAAGGTCTCACTGCTCGCTTTCATGTTCTGACGAAGGTTTGGTCTCCAAGCCACAAGACATTCCTTGATTGCCGGTGATGTCCAAGTCTTTCTGAGAGGCACCGCAGTCCTGTCGGGACAGAGCAAGTTATTGTTGGGATACCTGCATAGTTGCATGATTGGTGTCAAATAAACATGGTGCTGAGCTACAGTGCTAGAGGTCTTTTTACCTGTAATTATGGCATGGCTAGCTTTCCACTGTGGGACGGCTGCCAGCTTGCTTTGGCTTTTATGGGGCTTCTGGTCCTTTCTTGTGGTTGTCATGCTGCAATTAAAACTGTCTCCAATCGCTGGGTGGCAAAAGGCGCTGAGACAGACTCTTGTCTCTCTCACACATAGACACAGAAACGCACGTGTATGCATATACACACACAAACACACTGTGGAGCCTCAGGCTGGGGGCGATGGGAAAGCGTATGATATAGGAAAAACATAGTTAATTACATTTGACAGGTATCTATTAAAGTGCATTCTTAGACCTTAGAGGCCTTCACACATCTAATGGAAATACACACTCAACTGCTGCCCATGAATAATAGGGCTTCCAAGCCAAAAGCTTTGGCTTTTTTTTTTCGCCCCCTTATCTCGCCAAAATCTAGCGTCTGTCAGCGAATAGACAAATCACCACTAATCAAATCCACAAAAGTATAAACCAAGGTCTTACACTGGTATTCAGATGCTTTTTAATTAGTTATTCAGGGATTCTTTTCACTTTTAGGTGAACGAGCACTTGAATCCCTCCTCCACAGAAGTACCAGCTCTCCTGTTTGTTACAGACAATAGTAGTATGATTGTAATCATGGCACTTTCCCCTGATTTTGCGGCCAAAGAAAAGATGTATGCATTGCACATATACTTGAATCGCGACCTGCAGGTGAAATGTCCAGATCCATGGGTGTACCTATCTGTCCGATAAACTTGGACAATGCATGACAGGGATAGTTGTCCGTCTTTCTGGTCTGTGCATCGGCCTTTTCTCTCGGCCTTTCTCTCTCAGTCTGTCTGCCTGTTTACCTAGCCGTCTGGTTTGTGGTTTCACCCTTTTAAGACCATTTAAACACCCAAGAAAATCTTGAAATCTGTGGAGGTCAGTCTCATTTAGACTTTGTGCCCTATCAAAAATGTCCCTCACACCAAATTTTGCTGTCTGAAATGTGTGGCATGTCTTGGACAAAAAAATATTCTCTGGTATGAAAAAGTAATGATGTAACGTCAAATGTCAAATACTACTGTCAAACTATTTGGCCACCATGTTTATACACCTGGTCCCTCATGGGCCTAAAGGGAAATATTTGGTGGAACATGTATTGCTATCAGGCAATTTTTCGCTCGCTCTTGGCTGTAGGCATTTTCTGTGAAACCTGGGAGACGTGTAATGACTGTTTGCTGCCTCGACCCATTCCTTTGACTTTGTTCTGGATAGGGAGCTGTTTGTGAGCTCTGCAGATTGGATAGAGTGGAAGACCGGTCAGTGACTGATTGATTCATTTATTGATTCAAATGTTTGTTGATTAGCTTGAGATATTTCAGATCGTAAAACCACTGAGCTACGGTACCAAGTGGATATGCCAGAGTGTTCTTCTTTCTGATTTACATCTTAGTCTTTACTCCTTGCTCTGTTTTGTATTTTCTGTTTCACAGAACACTTCTCCCTTTTTTCCCCCTCCTTCCACACCCCTGTGTTTCTCCCCATCCTATCTCCTCTCATTAGAAGGGCTCGAGGATCACACACAAAGCCAGGGAGAGATTATGATGATAGTTTTGTAGCCTGCCCCCCTTTGTCTCTGTCCACATTCCTCTAAAATGAAAGACAGCAACAATTACCTTAGTGTCTGATGCCTCAAGTCTTTTGACTTCCACCTTGAAGAGCAGGTCTGGTTCCCAGCCCATGGCGATGGGCGCAGGTTTGTCTTTTGTGGCAATTACTGTCCAAGTCGAGACAGATAGCTGACGAACTGGGAGTGCCCACTTCTCCTGCAAAGTTGCATTTGTCGAGAGCCAGCATTTGACGGCATGGAAAGCTGCTCTTCATTTATAGACCAACCTTTTGTAGAACAACTGACAGTACAAGTTCGTCATGTATTAGTTATTGCTATGGACAGCTAATCGGGATTCACTCTAAATATTACCACAGGTCAGGGGAAAGGCGGTGTGTGGGTATTTAAATAGGCTGTACATCAAAGCGTGGCAATTTGAGAGTGACATGTGAGTCTGGAAAGTGCTAATAGCCTTCCCGAGCTGAATCCATCCAACCTCCTGCCAATGTCAGAATCCAGCTGAATTTGCTCTCCAAGATGTTCTTCTGAGGTGAAAGCCAGCAGTCAGTTGTAGCTCCACTGGTAGCCGTTTCCGATGCTTTGGTAGCGTAGCATCAAAGTCACAGGGCACACATATATTCCGCAGGATTAGAGTAGCGTAAAAGGACAGCCCCAGCCCATTCACTGTTGGCACGGCCGCCACAGCCTCGGCACAAGTGAGTTTTTAATGCATTCCATTTAACTTTAATTACTCCAATCTCTGCGAGGGCACACAGGAAGAAAAGGCCCGGGCGTTTGTGCCGAGCAGATTACCCCACTGCCCTGCCAAGTCCGCGGCGCGCTGCATCCTAAGATAGAATTCAAATTCAAATGTGGGCTAAAGAAAGTGCAGCTGTCACCCCTCTGGCCTGCGAAGCCCCAACCGGATCAAAGATGAGCTGTCCTCCTCCCTTGCCCGTGTAAAAATGAGCTGTCCTGGCCGTGCCAGTGTCTCGTCCCCCTGGGGCACCTAATCCTCCTCTCCTGACTCCACACTGACAGTCTGAATAAAGGCATTAAACCCCGCAAAATAATTACCAATTAAAACGGATGGAGAAGTCATCAGGTAGTGACTGGGGGGAGAGCAGGCAGAGGCGGCAGAGAGGGATGGAGCCGTGGTGGGTTTCTTTCCTCCCTGCCAAGAACAACCTGTATTTTCTCCTTTATGGGTTATGGTTTTGCAGTTCTGGATGAGTGAGTGACCTTACAGAGTGGTATCAGACCAGGAACAGACTTCTAAAAGCTTCTAGGATGTCGAAGAAAGTTTGTGTGAGGCATCCCAACTGTATGCAAGCCAGAAATCAGTGCAGAAGTTTTATAAGCTCCTGGAATTAATTAAGAGTAGTTGTTTTATCTAGTGCTGTGGGTTGCAGCTGCTGCATAGACCTGAGATATTGTGAAAGTACAGAGATCACTGGGCATTTGTTTGTGTGTTTTAGCATATGGATATGGATGTGGCATGTCTGCAGGTACACGAGAGTGCATTTCAAGGTGTCGGTATTTTTGGGTGTGAGGGCAAACCACACCTGGATGTGCAAAATTAACCTTCAATGTTTGTGTGTTTACTGGCCACTGTGCTGTAAATGAGCGTGTGTGTGCATGTGTGTTTGTACCTGTAGAAGAGTGTTATGGGGGTGTTTGCAGACTAGCGTGCCATGAGGCCCGGGGCACTAATCCACCAGCGCCACACTGCCGAATCCAGGTAAAGTGATCCTAAAGCCTTCTTACCCCTCTCCCTCCTCTGTTCTCCCTGCTCCCCTTTGAGCTCTGTCTATTAGCAGTGGCGGAGATCAGACTAGTGAATATCCACTCAAAAGACCAGTCTGGACCAGGACCCACATTTTGACAACTTAATCTCCTCTTTGACGGCAGGCAGAAAAGGAGGGAATTGCCATGTGACAAAAGGGTTCTGACCTGACCATATTCTTTTGAAATTCCTTCCTCTGGTATGAGAGTCAACCTGTATGCCTGTCCTCTAGCATAAACATGAGACACAAACAAAAAACTAATACTCTTCTATTTGTGAGTGCTCACTTGTTGTAGTAGTATCATTTCTATACAATCAATGGCTGAAACTTACTTTTAAAAACATATTTTACTCTTGACTATGTGAATCTCTTCACGGGAGGACAGATAGGGACACAGCATGGAATTCTAGCCTGAGTCACACAGCCAATAAAGTGCACACTATAAATCAAATTTATATTCAGATGCATGTTTATCACCCTGTGTTTCATAACACTGATTGAGCAAGGTGGCTCATTCCAGCGCTTCAACAAAACTGCTCCTCAGTCTAAAACCCTCTGTAGTATTCCACTGATGTTGATCACTTTTGACCTGAGGGATGGTTTGCATTGCTGATATGACTTGTCTTTTGGTTTCTGTATCTGTGCCAGAATCACCCTGGGCTAAGTACACTGGGCGTGTACACCGCTGTGGACGTTGCAGTGTGTTTGATGCACACATGTGTACGTGGAAGTGTGTGAGAAGGAGAAGAGAAAGAATTTTTTTTGACTATTCTTTGGAACCCGTAATTAGACCTCAACTTAGACTCCTAGCCAAACACATATTTGCCGTATGCATACATACTGTACAGGGAAAACATGTACACTACAGTTTAAAAGATGATCCCTTGTGGGTGTTTTCATCTTTCTTTTACTCTCCCGTCATTAAGCCCAGGATCAATTTAAATCTGCACTTATTTTTTCATCTCAGTATCCCACAATTATCATGTTATGGTCAAATTATTATCTTGATTTACAAAACTGAGCTTTGCTGTTGAGGGGCCAAGACAGCTCAAAGGTGCAGCTTTTATTTCATTTATTGTGAAGTGCCGCCTCAAGCATTTTATGGCTAAAACCTTGATCCCCTGAGATGACAAATCTGCTGTATCCAGACCTCATCTTCAATCCCTTTCCAAACTTCAGTCAAAGAGTGTATGATTCTGATCGTAAGGAAAATCAGTTGCAGCCGTCACTTAACTAAGACAGTTCTTTGGGGTTATGCTATCTGTCATTACAGCCTGACTCCTTAACAATTTAATCAAAATATACATGTAAAACACACCCGTTCTTTGCACCACCCAAGCAACACGGTGCATATTTTGTGGTTTCTCTGGTGTGCTGTGAAGTGGATCGGCAGCCTCTCTTCCTCACCTAAATGAATTGCAACTATTTTTTTTTTTGCAATTAAAAATAACTTCTGTAGATGCTCTTGAATTAACATCATGGCAGGAGTTGTTGTATGCAGTTACCCTCTGTCTGTGATAACAGTTTGAAAAACAGGCCTGTGCGTCCTTGCCAGACAAACTGGTGGAGCAGCTTTCATGCCACTGGCAAGCTGACATGCGAATGGACTTACATACTGTAATATGCTGTAAAAAAAAAGAGAGAGAGAGAGAGAGCTATGTCTATATAATGTCATGATCTCTACAAACAACTTTCTTTTAGATGAGAGGAAGAATTTGGAAATGTTTATCACTGTTAATCTATAACTGACTAGACACACTCACTTGGAAGCAAGAAGTCAGGATCAGCTGTATTTTCCATTAAAGCTCTTACAAAAGCAAAGTATTGATGCGACGATGAATCAAACTACGTGCCCTCGTGTACCAAAAGAAAGTATGAAATGATGTCTTAGATTCAGCATACTGAAAAAAGAGAAAAAGAAAAAAGAGAGAAAAAGATCATTGCACATTGGTGTTCTTGCTAAAAAGAAAAAAAAAAAACAAACTAAAATGTGTTTAACTGAAAACTGGCAATGTTGTCCATAAACTAAGCTGCTGCTGAATCTTTTCAGCAAAGCTTGTGAAAAGCTTTGCTTTCGACTTTTAGTGTGTAGACATGGCAAACTCACAACAGCATTAGCATGACAGAATTTGAGTTAGTCATCAGCATGTGACTGTTTCAAACATAAGCTGAGGCCACTTTCCATTTCTGTCACCCATTAAATTTTAAGATAAAGGACTCCAAAATCAAATATGCTACTTAAGCAAACACATCATTCAGTGTGCATGAAAGTGACTTTGATAGAAAGATGAAAAACTCTGTGACATGCTCAGGTCGAAGGACAATTTGATAATTTAGGGAGGTCAAGGATTTCTCTTTTCATAAAGAGAAAGAGTTCCATATAAAGAAAGAGGAGGCCTTCGGGCCTTGTCAACCATCATTATTAGAAAGCCCACTTCGGGTCTTAATGCATTTCTAGTCATTAGCCAGGGCACAATATGTCACAATCCTCTTCAAAAGAGTACATACACATTGTTCAAATAATTACCCTGTGAAGGACAAACAACTAACATGTAAAAAGGCATCATTATTCAGGCGCAATCACTGGCGGGGACTTTCAGGCCTTCTTCTTTGCCATTGTCATAGAAGGCCATCTGATGTCAGAGTGCCTCTCTGCAGAAGTAAGAATTAAAGACAGAGAGATTTGCCAAACAGCAGCATGAGAGTGCCTGTGTGGACGCTTTAATCAGATCTGCTGCAGCACTGATCATCAGTTAAAGACACTCCGCTGTAAGAATTGCAGTCTCTGGTCTAATGAAATTGTTTCAAACAGGGCGTGTTAATGTAAACTTACACAAAACAATGTAACTGTCAGTACTCAGGAAATTTGACACCCTTTGAAAAACACCATCCCCCTGCTTGTCAATCAAACGGTTGTAGATATGAAATTTGTCCCATTTACTCAGGTTTTTTTTTAATTAATATGCATAGTTAATGAGCAGTTTTCTGTCAGTTGGGAGTAAAATGGCAGCTTGCTGAAATAACCAAAATCACCATGCATGGATGACTGACATATTGTTTTGTGTATTATCACCACTCTCACTCTCAAAGTTCTATCCATCCATAGAGGATATATACTGGTGACCTACCCCACCAGGCAGTGGGACTAGTAAGGCCTCAGAGAGGACTTGTCAAGATCACAGACCAAGTCCAGCTGCCTGACTTGACATGACGTAACCTTCCCAGACCCAGTGGCTGGTGTACAGTACAGTATTTATGTCATGTACGGTACTCAAGGATTTCTACAGCCTCGTGTGCATGATTTAACTCCCCCAAGCAGTGTGTATCTGCAAAAAGTGGTACAATTAAAAAACAAATGAATAACCAAAATCCCCATGCATGGCATGTTATTTTTACACCTCATTTCTTTATGGATTAAACAAAGATAAACCTTGTTAATTATTAAGTTTTTGAGATGGTAGTAGCCCAAGTAGCACTTACCCTTTGTTTTCAGTTCTTCTGTTAAACTAAACTAACTGGCTGCTGGCACTGGCCTCATATTGGTATTGATCTTCTCATCTAATTCATCTAACTTCTCATCTAACTCTTGGCAAGAAAGCAAATAAATGTAATGTCCTTTACTAGTCCTTTAATGAGACACTGAAGTATTGTTGAGTTGTTTACAAAGACCCACATTTTCTTTTTTTTTTTGTACAACCCCATCTGACTGATTCAGGCATGTAAGCTACAGAAGTGTGTGTGCAAGAGGGGAAATGTCAAAGCTTAAAAAATGTTTAATTTGATATGATATTATTAAATATTCAATATGATAATGTTTTATCTCCAGGAAGAATTTTCTCCAGCATCGATTACACCATGAATATTAATTAATTAGATACTTCTACTTGTGATATGTTGCCTAACATAAAACCTGTGGTGCTGAGGTTGCAGGATGGCTTTGGTCAATATGCTGATGCCACGTCAAGCCTCCAAAAACTGGCTGTGCATGCAGAAACGAGCCCCAAAACTGTCTTAATATTAATTAATCTGAGTTTTAAAAATTGCACTGGGTCTTAAGTGATATCCAGCATGAGAATATAATAATAACAGCATTAGAGCCAGGGTGGCTATGCAGATGTAAAGTTTAATACCCACATTCTGTCTGCCAAAACAGGAAAAGCAAGGGTAGAAAAGGACACATTTTTGGCAGCCCTTCATCAAAAGCATAAAGCACTAGCCACAAGGGGAGAAGTAAACAGATTAGAAAAGCTATTGACATTTCCCCGTAGCAAGGAAGGGGTGTCGAATGGCAGCAAGGATGATAAGGTGTACAGGCATTCAGTCCCCCCTCTCATGTTTTATGTATCTGTGATCACAACTGATCGTGAGAGAAATTAATCAATAACAATGCCGCTGGGATGTGTGGATGACACATGCCACTGCCCACCCCCACTCGCCACCTTGTGCCGCCGTCTCCCCCTCCTCCTCCTCCTCCGCCTCCCCCTCCTTCAACACCCTTTGCCACACTCCTCCATTCTCCACCCTCCTCTCTTTCTCCTCACCCCATCCATTTTGATTCGGGGGCCTGTTGTTCGCCCACGTCTAGGTGAGGGATTTTTACATCCCCGGCGTGCTTGGAGGAACTCCATATGGCCGGGATCAAAGGTGTTGCTGGGTGCATGGTTCTGCTTGGTTGCCAGCCACCGCCGTTAATTAGAAAACAAGATCAGAGGCGGTATTAAAATCCAATTAAGCCCGTATGAACAGATTGCCAAGTGATGTTCACTAATGCATTACTGAGCACCATGCAAATTTTAGTGGCAGCATTTGGCTTTATGTTATGTGTTTGTGTCATTAAGAGAGTGTGTGTGTGTGTGTGTGTGTATTTGGGTGTGTATCTGTGTGTGTGTGTGTGTGTGTGTGTGTGTGTGTGTGTGTGTGTGTGTGTGTGTGTGTGTGTAGGAGTGTGTCTATGCACGTGTCACTGGCTGGCTATCCAAGGCTCTGTGACATTGCCTGATCTTTTCCTTGATACAGAACTCTAATCTCATATAAACAATCAGCTAAAGCTCTGCACAACAACAAACACCTATCCACACAATAGGATTGCGTGATATTGCTTCTTACAATTAAAGCATAATTGAGAATGCTGAATTATTGATCCATCATAATTGAGTTCTCTTCATTTGATTTGTATGAGAAACTAATACGATGAACAGAAAACCCAGCAAATTTGGATAAATTGCCACAGAGCATTCGGGTCTGATTCAGAAATCTATAGCCTTTCTGTTTGGTCTCACTGGCCACTCAAAGACATAAATTACAAGAGGGACAGGAGCTTTCCATTTAGATCATTTTAAAATCTTAGATAGCTGTCAGCAGATAAAATTAAACCATGTTAAGGAATTGGATGAGGCACATTAAAATGCGTACATAAAATCATTTTGCACAATAAGTGCCAATTTAGTCCATGAGTTTCATTCGCCACAGCAGACAGACAGGGCATCTGTACCAAAGACTGACAAGTGGATGCAGCTGGTGGCCTATGGCCCGAAGCATCCACATTATCACAGACGAGGGCTGTTAATGTTGAGCTGAATGGAGCCCCTTTTGAGATACAAAATAGCATTCTGATTAGAAAGCCAGGAAATACACATCTGAAGTGCCGGAAATTGTCACAATGCAGAACCTCGGCACATTTGGCACAGTCTCAAGCTGGGTATAGAGGAGTAAGATCTTAATGAAGGGATGTGCCACTATCAAACGCATTTCGATTTCTCATATAGTTGTGCAGGTTATTTGTTTTTCAGGACATGTTCTTTAGGTTATGGGTTGGGTCAATGTTTTCTTCTTACATTACGAGACACTGCTGTACTGTAATTTTAGTTTTTTATGGAGATGACTTCATTATATGTGTTTGTAGTTAAAATGTCTCCGACATCTAGTGTTTACTCTTCTACAGTAGCCACATGATAGGCCTGTTGACCTTTTGGCTGTACATTAGATCTTTCCCTTGGTTTAACCTCTCAAAATGTTACTGTGATTTTTTTTTTTAAACAAATTAAAACATAAACTAAAACAGTTCGACTGAAGATGTACTAAAATGATGTGCTCCAACCATATTATAGTCTGGGCAGGTCAATGTGCAAAACA
Source organism: Toxotes jaculatrix (assembly GCF_017976425.1). Lineage (NCBI taxonomy): Eukaryota > Metazoa > Chordata > Actinopteri > Toxotidae > Toxotes > Toxotes jaculatrix. The sequence continues at coordinate 15,627,269 of NC_054412.1, forward strand.
ATTAACACTGGGCAAACTCCCTGTTGAAGCTTCTGCTTGGGGGATGCACCTACATTAGCCTTAATTTGCCAGCAGCTGTGCCTTGTTAACACATCATGTTCTTATTGGTCAGGGCAGGTCACAGTCACGTGTATAAAACTTTGACCCGGCAAAAGAAACACTAGAGCTGCTTGTTCAACATGATGGCTGCGTGGGCTTCCTCAGGGTAAGCAGCTGCTTGGTTGTAATGTTTTGACTGGTTTCTGATGAGTAGTTGTTGTTATGCTTTGTCTCTTTTCAACAGGGCTTTGCTCCTTGTTTTGCTGACTGGTGCAAGTTACAGCTACCCTGCGAAGAAAGGTAAAATACAAGTTTACCAAACTTTGAAGTTGTTTGTGAGTTTAAGTCACTATTAACTTACCTCTTTCTACTCTGTAGGTTTTGATCCTAGCTCCTCCTCTGGTAGCAGTTATGGTGCAAACCCAGCTTCAGCTGGCTCTAGCTATGAAGTTCCTTCCTCTGGATTTGCAGTTTCTGGTTCTGGGGCTGTCTCTGGAACGGCCCTGAGACCAGTTAGGTCTGGGGCCTCTCAACCCAGTGCTCGGAGAGGACCGGCAGCAGCTTCTTACAGTGCTCACTCTGTGGGCTCAGCACAGCCAAGTTCTTTTCAACCTGCATCTACACGAGGTAAGAGGTGCTAATATGACTTGTAAAAACTAGTTTCACTTGAGTTTTCAGAGCCTCTTAAATGTCTGGCCTGCTCTGGGTGGTATATATATTTTTAAATATATATATAAACTGCTTAAATGCCTTTTAACATCTGCTCCTAGACATTGACTGGCTAGTTGCACCTCCCGGTCCTTTTTCTGGTGAGGGAACATCCCCAAGACCTAGTGCTCGCCGGATTGACTCCAGTAACCCTGCCCCTGAACTACTTGGCCCCAGCAATGTGAGTCCACCTATCTTTTCTCCAGAGTACCAGGCCGGTGAACTGTTACATGAGGAGAACAGCTTTGAGTTTGGCTACTATGACTCTGAGACGGAAGACCAAGGCTTCCAGCCATCACCTCCAGGTGTCCATGCTGTGAATGCAGAGTTTAGCAGTGAACTTGCACCATCAAGCCCAGGAAGTGCTTCGATTCCATATCCTGGTCCTTATCCTTATCCTTATCCTTACCCTTACCCTTACCCTTATGACTACATGTTCCTGACTGGCCAGTATCCTCCAGGAACAGTAACTCACTTGAGCAGCAGCTTTGAGCAGGGGGGGGACTACTGGCAAGACACTCACTACATAAGGGATTACTTTCCGGCCTACCCCGACACTCAGGTGGTTGAGAACTTCCCCACTGAATTTGCAGCCCCACCAAGTGTTAAGCAGGCCAGCCAACCAGTTAAGCGGCCCAGCCAACCTGTGAAGCAGTCTTCTAGAGCACCTGGTCTACCAGGTGGATACAGCATGCGCAAGGTATTGTTGGCAACAGTTGAAACACTTTAAGATTAAGATTGTTTCTAATTTATAATGTGCTGTTTCTTCTCTTTCAGGCCTGATATAAAGGTGTGAATCCTTCAAACCTAGTTTTCTGAATAAAATAAAGATCTTGAAAATCACTTGCCTAGCTTTCCTGTCCTCTGGCAAATGACTGAACCAAACTGGTCCAGTTTAGCCATATCTATGGAACAGTCATGTCGAACTAAAGTTTTCCTCCATCCCTGCTGTTTATGGTGATCTTGGAGGCATTAGTTGATAGTTTCACTAATTGCTCAAAGGTGTGTTTTTTTTTTTTTTTTTTTTTGGCCTCCCCCCCCCCCCCCCCCCAACCTAAAATATACATTTAAACTTAAACCTGTAATGCAAACAAATACTTTAAAATCACAGATGCTCTGCTTTGTCAAATGGATGTGTCTAACACTACTGGCTGCATTCCATTAAGGAGTGCAAGCTGAAGAGCTCTGGCATTGTATACTGGCAACAAATATCATTAGTTATACCAGTGCTGCTCCCACAATGACAAATCAAAATCTCAGTCCACAGTTCAATTGTACATAACAGAGCCTTTAAAATTTAATGTGCATAAAATTACCTACAGTAGGTGTTCAGAGTAATGGTCTTATGAAATCAACTCAACCACTTGGTTCTTTCACTGCTCTTTACCAGCTGTGATGCATTGCTGATCTATAATGTGTATTACCAAATCAGGATGTGGGAGCAATGCACTTCAGGTTTTCAAATCCAACTACCTCAACTCCAGCATTAGAAAGACGTGTGCCATTATTCATCTACTGATGCAATTCATACATTAAATAGAAGCCATACGTTCTCGAAAAACATCTGGGGAGTCGAGGGGTGGGAGCTGTTAAAAGGAGTCTGACTTTTTACCATGCCGTGAATAAAGAGGCATTCATAAACAAATCCCATCATTTTGGGCAGCCGTGATCTATAGTTTGGTTTGAGCTGTGGCTCAAACAAGGGTGAATCAATACCCAATCTGTTACAGTGACATTGCCTGATGTCATTAATGGACAGTGGGCATCCTAATTCATATAACAAATCACCTCAGAAAGACTCTCCATTGATCTTTAATTAGAAGCAGCTGTTAATCACCTTTATGACTCTCCTCAGTGGCACCATAATGGTTTCTGCAGCGAAGCCACAGCAGCATCAGCAGGGTGTGTTTACTATCTGTGCTTATGTACAAAGCACCACACTGTTAATGGATCTACTTAGATTTTCAGAATATTTTGACTATTTTATAATTACAATTTTTATTCAATTCAAGCCCAAGAGAACAAGAGAAATGCAGCCTTCATCTCCAACTCTGCCTCTGTAACAACCTAAAATCCTCTTTTTCTAATGGTCTTTTCAGGCATAGGGACAAACAATGACCCACAGGAGAGAAATGGCAATTACCTCTAGTAAGGTGCCCACTTCACACACCTGTCACAACACAGATGAACCCATCATAAAAGACCAGTGGAGAGGGACAAAGACGAGGGAGTTCTCCCTCGGTGACCCTTCAGCTTTCATAGCCTCCCCTCTTTTTCAGCTCAACTATTAAGACATAAAGGGGGTCAGTCCCCAGACAGGCAGCTCCATCCTTTATCCTTCCCTCATGCTCTCATCTCTGACATCTCCTGCTGGGCTCTCTTACTGGTGGCCACTGAGCATCTGCATCAAGATTATAATCGTATCCTGGTTTTTGTTCTAAGTAAATGATTCCTCCCCAGTTTTAGATTTTGTCAGTTACCATTTGCTTTGTGACTTTTCTCAGTGGAAGTTTAGTTTAGTTAGTTCTGAAATCATACAAAGAGAAGTTTGAGATATAGCATTTTATACACAGTGCAATTCGTTAAATCATTTGAGTGATTTGCTGCAGTGCTCCAAAACATATTGCATGAAGCACAGCAAAAAAATTAATATACATATTGCCATATGTTGCGATTTGGCATCTGGCATCCTCCTGTGTAAGTTGATGTGAAGGTGGAATCTGGTTCGACTTAGCCATGTGGCAAATGTGGCAAATGTAGGCCTAAACAAACATGCATTTCAGATGTCTGGCTGTAAAAACCAGATAAAAAGAAACGGCTATATGAGGAAATAATTTGCTCATAAAATTCATAGATCTTCATACTTGAGTGTTATTCCTTCAAGTGTTTTATGGCTCCCTCTTAAGATAATGAAACAGAAATAAAATCCCATGGGCAAAAGATCCAAGTTTTATTTACAGTCATTCACATCAGTGTGATTTCTTTTGATGAGATTTGGTCATTTATTGTCAAATGTACCTGTTTATCTGTCTAACCTCACACGCTCAATTTGAAGTGCACAAAGAACAGCAAATCCTTTATTCTCAGCAGAGATTTTTTGCATTTGAATACCTTTGTGGTATGAAAACCATATCATTAAGGACACCACAGAAATAGAGGAGGCATCAGATTCCATTACCATGTACAACTGCTTACCTCTTGACTTTTTTTTTTTTTTCCAGAATATGCAGGATGTGCACAGACCAGTGTTAAAATCAACCCCCAGCCACTGCAAACGGCCCAATTGCCTTGTGATTAACGCACAATAAAAGAATGTGATGGCTTAAAGAAGCAGCAGGAAAAGCTGCCCAGTGAAAGATGGGTGTATGGCGCACTCTATAATTAAGCCAGTCTGCACTTGATGAAAGTAGATCACACTGGCGGGCCACAGCTTCACAGCCAGTTTGTTTTTACGACATAATTACAGTCCAAATCAAATGAGAAGATTTAATATTGCACCACGACAAGCATGTGTCCAATGTCAACAATGACACTGACCCCCCTGAGGCAAGGTGTGTATGTGTGTGAGTGTGTGTGTGTGTGTGTTGGGGGGGAGGGGGTGGGGCAGGTCGGGCGTCAGGAAGCCGACAGCAGAGAAGCTTCCCCACCGCGGGAGCTATCTACCTGTGTCTGGGCCCACCTGGGAGGTCTGACACCAATGGAATTACACTGACAGTGGGACAGGGGGTAGGAGAGAGAGAAAAGAGCTTGTCTCTGAAATAAAAGGAGGGGGGGGGGGGGGGGGGGGCAGGCTTAAATATGCAGACAGTGAGGGTGTGGCAGGAGCACAAAGATAAACAAACGTCTTGCTTGACTGTTTCTCCATGGCGAGGTGACGGCCAGTGTTTAGGAGAGCTTGTGCAGTCATGGCCCACTGAGTTGTTTTAGTGATAAAAACAGGATCCGTCGAAGGGAAATCAGCGTTAAAGTGGATCACATCAGGTGTCTCCACAGTCACATCCTTTCACACATTGTTTGGGCTGCAGGAGAGGTTAAAAAAATATAGGAAACTATAATGTCTAATTGTCGAACAATAGATTCTAGTTTTCCTATAGTTAAGGAATTCTGATTACATGGGAAGCAATTATAGCAACCCAAAGTTGTCATTTCTGTTTTGAGATGAGTGCCATTTTGATACTTGACAACATGGTTGGGTCGTAAACGACCAAAACCTCCCACTGAGTGGCTTCAGTGTTTTTCCTCCCTCTGAAAAAGTCTGCATTTCCTGTCCTTTAGTTACACGCTCGACATGACCACAAAGCCTTTGTTCCTCTGGGTCAGATTCTCCCCGAAGAGAGAATCTTCCCAAGTCACAGCTGTTGAGTGACCACGCTCGACCACACCGCTTTCTGTCTCCTGACCACCCTTCAAAATTGCTCTTCCTGCTCTCCCTCCATCCATTCCTCCCTCCACCCTTCCCCTACTTCTCAGCCTCTTTCCACCCCTTTTTTCCCCCCATGTTCCCAAGAGCAGCCAGCTGGGCTGGATTTACTCTGGTCGCTGTGTCGCAGGGCGAAGCCTGGTCTGCTCATTGGGCGGGCAGCGTCATTTGACTAGGTACTGGTCAGGGCCGGTAGATTAGTAACTGGATATCTACAGAGAGGCCAGTGGGGCCTGAGCCCTGTGATCCAGTAGAAAGAAGGGTCTCTGCGGTGGACTTGTGGTTCTATGTGGCCCAGGGCTTGAACCGCAATCCCTGCTGACACCCTGTTCCCCGAGGACGTGGTTTTACTCCAAACCATGATTTCCCATCTCCCGCTCCGCGACTCTCTGTCTGTGACTGTAGGGCCTCTGCCCAGTGCTTTCTGGTGAAGAGGATACGGCACCTCCTCACCACTGGCGCTCGAGGCCACTTTTCTCCCACGGAGCTGGGCACACAAGAGGAGGCCTTCTCCCCAACCAGCTCAAAAGAGAGCTTTTTAACCTCACGTCACATGTGAACTGTGCAAAATGGGCTGGTGGCAGAGAAGTGGCCGGAATGAGTCTGTGAGAATACATTTGTGTGGCCTTTGATTATATGGAGAGTAGCCCTAGATAATAAACAGTTCAGTTTGGGCATAAGGTTTGACCAAAATTAGTTGCATAATGAGATGTTAGACGTTATAATATGATTTAAAATTTTGTGATGCATGCACAACTTTGTCCTCCAGCGTGTCACTTTGATAAGAAAAATCTGAGTAATGCCCTGCAGATTGCATCCTTTATGTGTTTCCAATAGATATATATGAGAAGTGAGAAATAAACTAAGCAGAGAGGATCATTTGACATTATGAGCTTTAATCAATTTTTTGTACCTTTTCTGAATCATTGAAAACATCTGCAGCCACTAACCATCTGCAGAGAGTCATGCTATTCCAAATGTTATGTCAATAGTTATGCCATTGCTAGGATAAGAGCTGTGGGAACGTGACATCCTCTCAACAAGCACATTTCTGCTGACCAGAAGACCAGAATCATCAACATGGCACCCAGATGTCAGCCTTCAGGCACAAACAGGCACAAACACACACACACACAAATTGTAGCTGCTTGTTTGATTATTTTCAGAATATTTTGATGTAATAATTACATTTTTACGCTGAATCATGCGTAATTTTGAGACACAGAGACAGTTCATGGGTTGCGTGTGGCAAGAGCTGGCAAGCGTTGAGAATTCCTCCTGATTTGACTTTCTCACACAAAACTCGCCCAACACGAGCCTCCTTTCCTTTCTTCACTCCTCTACCTCCTCCCTTTTATTATATCTCTTCCCTCTCTTCTCACACTCTCTCTTTGAGCGAACGCACACACAAACAAACACGAGCACACGTTCAAACACAAACACGTTCATGTACTACTTCTGTTACGCTATCCAATGGCAGTGGAGGCTCAAGCAAGGACAGGCCTGACTGTCATTGGCTTGACGTCAAGAAATACCTGATGGGTCCCCGTACTCATGCCAGGGACTCATTTATGAAGTATGAAACTGTCAACCACTACCTTCAGAAATAAAACCCAATATAATGCCAAATAACTGCAAGCTAGCAAGATTCCTCAGTGACAACAAGGTAGACATTTCTTAAACTTCAACCATATAAACAACAGCCTTTAGACATCATACTGGAGCAATCCAGGATCCACTGCTGTTTGCATTCATTCTAACCCCCCCCCCCCCCCAAAAAAAAAAAAAACTGAGTGGAGACAGCTTTAATTATCTGTTTTATTACACTGGACTCATGTTATCTGGCATACACTCTGTGAACATTTTGAAAATGTGAGTTTGTAGCTGCTCATGGGAGCAGCATCAAGGTATAATATTTTGAACACTGCATAGAGGGAATTCATCTCCAGCATAAGTGTCTGACTTGAAATTGGACAGCATCAGAGAAATGTGAATTTTGAATTTTTGTGGAGCGAAAACAAATTCGGTGCCTTTGAGGATGCAGCTACTGTATCTCAGAAAACCACTAAAAGCAAGACATCATCAGAGTAAATGCAGCACATTTAATCATGTACTGCATATGATATGTTAAAGTGGTATAGGTTTTTTTTTTTTAATCTGTATTTCTACAAATACTTGTGGCACTCCAGATTCTATTATATACAAATAGAAAATTGGGGAAACATGAAAATATATATTTCTTTGTCGTTATTAAAATGGAGGCTAAAGCCAGCATAAGATTAAAGGTCATACTAAATTATTAGCAGCAGTCTATGATGGTGTGAATGTATGAATGTGTTACTGTAGAAATGCATGATACACCTGTGTGGGATGTTGAGATGTAGCCATTTCTCCCCAGTTTTCAGTGCACACCAGCTGAAATAATATTGTTAGATATATTTAATAAATTACAGATATTGTGAAAATATATTTTTTTTTCTGTCTATATAGATGTGGTACATTACAAGAAGTGGGCTAGTGTGGAGATTTATTTTAAATTATATGAGTTACAGTATAACTGCACACTAAAACCATTAGTGGTCCCCAAAGCTGGTGGAATGTACTGTATGTTTATTATCTGTGACAGTGTAATGGAGAAGATGAAATAATCAGAATGAGAAGTTGTTTCAGTCATAGAGCAATTGCAACATTTATTGAAGTGTTGGCTTTCTTGTATTGATTTTTCAACACATTACAAAAATACATATATGTTCAAAACAGCAGATGTGTACTGTTCTGAAATCACTTTTTTCACAATGATGCACTCCCCCCCAAAAAGAACAAGGAAACTATTTTGTACAAAGAGTGTAAGTGAAAGTTGTGAAAAGTGAAATATGAAAATGTATTTAAAATTACAGCTGTAAGTGCCATCACAAGACCTTCAGCCAACCATGAGGAAAAAACAGCAAAAAACATAATGTCCATAGATGTCTCATAGAATGAATTTGGAAAAGCATTCCCTCACAAACCATTGTATTCCCCTGCCAAAGGTTCAGCTTTCAGGTTCATTCTTCTCTTTTTTTTTTCTTTAAATCATTTTGTTTTACATCCTTGAGGGATAGCTTCACCAAACCAACAACAGGAAACTCATTCAAAAAAGAAAAAAAAAAATTAAAATAAAATTAAAAATGAAAGAAAAAAGCCTGAAGAGACCAAAAGTCAATAATGGCACCACTTTTGTTAGAAAAAAAAAAATCTGGCATGATTCTGCAATATTACATTTAAAAAATCATCTTCCCATACAGTGAACAAGTAATCATACAGAAACATATTCATGAAGATAAAATCCCTCCACCAGGATAATCATACAAAAACTGCTATGGCATTCAAAAACATTTGAAAGAACATTGGAGAAAAACAATACTTTATTATCATTTTAAACACTTACACAGAGTATTTCATTAATGGCATACTTCAACACTGTAAACATATTGTAAGACTGAATGTCCATGTGTGATTTGGATCTCTGTCAGGGTTCCACTGTTCGTCGTTTCAATGTGATATAGTTGTATGGCTCGTTTTGGCCTGACTCCAAACTGAAATTTCCTGGAATGAATACACTGTGCATTTACAACAGGACTTAGATTTTTTTTGCACTCATGCATCAACATGTGTAAGCAAGTTGAACGCAGCTCTTCAGCCGATCTCACTTTTTGTGTTAATTCACTAAAACGTGTTGAACTGTGTGGTAACCGAATAGCTTATGGAGAGTTGCTGTGACCCTAACATCATTTCCTTTCTAAAAAAAAAAAAAATCACAAAAAGAGGAATTTGCATTGAAAGTACACTATATTCCTTTTTCTATCAAAACAAAATTGCGCACATAAAACCTGACAATAGGCCAAAGAAGCAGGTCAAACTTTAAAGTGAAGATGATTCTGATGACTGAGAATTGCAGTAGTAAAATGAAAGATGTAGTCTCAATCTCCTTTCATGTGGCTTCGCTGTCTCCCTCCCTCTCACGCTTGCTCTGTCTCACTCTGATGGTCCGTCATAAGATGTGGCCACTAGATGTGCATTTGGGTACAAAAAAAGAAAGAAAAAAAAACACACTTTTCATATGCTTCCAATTTCATTTGAATGACTCTTCTCCCTGGTCAAGGTCTTGCTCTCTCTCCCTCCATTTCTTTCTCACACTTCTTCATTTCTCAGTTCCAATCTTTCATTTTTACCATAAGAATAGCCCCTACTCAAGGTCGCCCGGCCATCCCCCTGTGCAGCTGTGCTCAAAATTATCATAACTCATATAGCCTGATTCATTTCAGGATGAATGATGCAGAAAATAAAAACCGTAATCCCCAAAAGTCACGAACATGCACACTGTCTCAAAATCTGTTACTGGGAGTTAAACCCATATCACTTTGTGAGGCGAATGAACAGGCTTCCTTTTAAAAGCCGCTCTAATGCATGAATCTGAGCTAGTGAACTGTGAAAAGACGCCGTCGGAGAGAGGCTTAGAGCACGCTGCAGAGAGAAGAACACACACGCTAACACATATTGATATGAATTTCATTTGAAACCGTTTTGTGGGTCCTAAGGGGGACAGGGGAAGTCAACTTGGGTCAGAGAGAGAGATGCCACGCCAGACACGAGAGGGAGATAGAGAAAGACGCAGAAAGTATCACAATTGTTGAAGTAGCTGTCGGTTAACAAATCGCCTTTCGAGTAAGCACACATGAGGTGGGGGAGTGGGGGAGGTAATCCAGTGGGTCTGATAAAGCAATAATGTATGGTAGTTACACTTAGCATATACTGTGGATGATGCAAGCAGCTGGTCTTCTGATTGTTTAACTTTAGGCCATCTTTCACGTACAGTTGGGGCTACATATAAAAAAAGGATATATTTACAAACCATAAACAGGACTGTTCTCCTTCTCACGTTAATCACAAGTAGTCGTAACTTATTCAACATATTAAATATGTTGATTTAATCCTACATTGGGAATGTTCTGAGCATCAGTTAAGGGTACCTCCATTAAGTGCAACCTTTATTTATGTCCTGACTGAAGCAAGGACAGCAATACAGTAACTACATTTTGATATTATTCACATGCCAATATTTAAAAAGAAAAAAATAAAATAAGGACAAATTCCCTGAATAAATTAAAAGTAACTTATCAGGTCTATAAGACAATGTTGGATTTTTAAAATCCAGCATGATGTTTTATTGTCAGGCTGACATTCAGTGCTTTAGGCCTGTATGAGGGAATGGATTGTAGTCCGCTGCTGCAGTTAATATAGAAAAACAATTATTTTTACTTTTAAAAGCTAACTGCCTCACACAATTTTACTCTCACATGATAATAAGCTTCCTTAAAGGAAAAAAAAAAGAAAATTTGTATTAAGGGTGACTTCTTTCCAGTTATCGCATTTTAGAAAAAAAAATGTTTTTTTTTAGCACATTTCAAAACTAACTCCATATGAAATCCCACAAAGATGTACCTGCACATGCCAAATATCATTACAAAAATCCAATAAATACAGAAATTATTGCACAGTAGAAAGGCTCCATGGATTCCTAACTGATAAAATCCTCAGACAGTTTGCCAAGAAACACCAAGTTGGGCATTTCAGACAAGTTCTCATTAAAGTTTCCCTTTGTTTATATTCTCAGGTGGCAGTTTCTGTGACAAGAAAAAAAGATGAACATCAATCAGTCTCAATTTTTTTTTTTTTTTTTTTTAAGAGAGAGATTATCCAGCCAAGCCCCATAGCTGAAGAAGTGGTTATAGGGAATTTGTGTGTGTGTGTGTGTGTGCTTGTGTGTGCTTGTGTGTGTGTGTGTGTGTGTGTGTGTGTGTGTGTACATTGTAGGCTGTATAACTAATGGTTGCTGGCTTAACCTCTGTCCGCCTGCTCCAGTTTGACCTCACTGGCCATCAAATGTTCACCATGCCATTTCTTCATGTGTTTCTCCAGTGTGCTGTAGACACTGAAGGGCATGTGGCAGATGTCGCAGCGGTACACCTCTTTTCCAAACTGCCCGTGGGTCTTCATGTGGCGTGTCAGCTTGGAGCTCTGGGCGCAGGCGTAGCTGCACAGGTCACACTTGTAGGGCCGTTCCCCCGTGTGGCTGCGTCGGTGCACCGTCAGGTTGCTGCAGTTTTTGAACACCTTGCCGCAGTACTCGCAGGTGTCATTCCTCCTCTCCTTGGAGCTCGGGGGCCTCCCTGGTCCTGGTCCCCGCAGGAGGTGAGGAGTGCTGCTGCCGCTACGGCCCGAGGCACTCCCACCTTCCATCAGCTCACCAGGCGGGGTGGAGAAGCGGAGGCTTCCTGTTTCTGAAGAGGAGTGCTCGGAAGAGGTGGCGAACGGTGACTGACGAGAATCGGTGAATCCCAAGAAGGGTTCTCTGATGAAGTGGCGTGAAGCTGCGTAGCCAGCCAGAAGCTGAGAGTAGACATTCTCCGGGGAGATGAGGGGTATGGTTGGGGGAAGCTCCAGCTGCTCCTTCTCAATCTTGATTCTCTTGTTGTTGGAGGGGCTTGGGCTGGTGATGGGGGTGGGCCGACGCTGGAATAGCCCTGGGAAGGAGTCTGCTTCAGACACACTAATTCTGCCATTCATCACTGGCCTCTGGTCCTCATGCTCATCTCGCTGTCTGTCCTGCTCCCTCTCATTCTCTCTGTCTCTTTCGGCTTCACCCCTCTCTCCACCATCTCCGTTCGGTTGTCTCTCCAGGTTTCTCTTATTAGGGTTAAGTCTAAGGTGATTGTCCACATGGTTGTACGGATGCATGATCCCCACCCCGCCACTGTCACTTACTCTATCCCTGCTCAGGGGCTTGTCATCCGGAGACTGTCTTGGGCCGTTCTCCCTGTTCTGGCTGAACTCCTGTGAGTCCTCACTTAAGTTGGAATCTGGCCGACTTCCATTCCTCAGTTCTTCTTCCTCCTCCTCTTCCTCCTCTTCCTCCTCCTCCTCTTCCTCTTCTTCCTCCTCATTGTCCATCCCCATCCCTCTTGAATCTCCCTCCCTACTCTTTTCTTCACCCTCTCCTCCCTCTCCTCTATTTCCCTGCTCTGGTGTGCCAGCCATGGACCCAGACTTGTTGTGCATATGTGTCTTCATGTGCCTTTTAAGCTTGCTTGCCTGGGAACAGGCGTGATCACACAGATGACACTTGTACGGCCTCTCTCCTGTGTGACTGCGCCTGTGGACAATCAGGTTGCTCTGGAACTTGAAAATCTTGCCACAGAACTCACAGGACTTGGCTTTCCCTGGGGCCTGGTTCTGACCCTGGGTGTCAGGAGGGCTGGAAGAACCATGTCCCCCCTGAGAGGTGGGTGGCTGTGGGGCATAGGTGAGGAATGCCGGAGGCTTGGCGCCAGGCTGGAAAAGCGTCGGACTCAGCAGGCGGTGCATGGGGGGCACACGGTTGGGTGACAGAGGGGGTGTGGGGCCCCCATTATTGGTTGTGTTGCCTGCCAGTTCCCTCAGACGTCGAGAGAAGTCCATGGATGGAGGCTCCATGGGGGTCATCCTCATCACCCTCTCAAAGGCACTGGGGTGCTGGGACAGCAGCCCCATCTCCTCTGGGCCTAGCCGCTCTAGAGGAGGTCTTGGGGGAGGTGGAGGGCTGACAAAGGGTGGCGTTGCAGGCAGCCGGGTCTCCATGTACCCTGGAGGAGGGGGGTGTTCCCTGAGCAGGGGTGCAGCCATGCGGAGGAGGTGGAATGGGTTGTTGGCGTCACCGAGGAAAGTGGGGAGAGGGGAACGGGGCAGGGCATCAGCACCGGGGGGTGGAGGCAGAGCCATGCGGGGAGTGAGGGAGCAGTTGACTGGGTGGTTGTCCAGGTAGATGCGGATGCCATGAGTGTGCTGGGCATGTTGAAGCAGGAACCAGGCGCTGGTGAAGGTCTGCTTACAAGTAGTACAGATGTAGCTGGATGGCTCATCTTTATCTGTGGGCCAAGAGAGATGCATCATTAATGTCATATAAACCAAAGTAAAATATGCAAAGAAAAAGATTTTATTCAAAAATTTAAACCAGCATATTATTTTACAGAGCCTGCATGTTTATTAAACAACCTGCGTGCATGTGCGTGGAGTTATGTTTAGGAAAATTAATTGTACGGTTATATTAGCTTTCTGTGTGTGTTTATGTATGAGGGTCTTCCATGGGCTTTGTCTGTGTGCGTATGAAATTTTGAGAGCTTGTGTGTCTACAGGCTAATGCAGATGGCAGGTACTGCCCTAAGGCCATGACACATTATGCTAATTCTAATGTCAGCTAGGCTTTAATACACAGATCCATCTCGTCTACTCTGTCATTTCCATATGGAGACAGGGGAGGCAGCCATGGAAAAAAAAAACACCAATAGGGAAGAAAGGAAATGTGGGAGAGGGGGAGGGAGGGAGGGTGAGATGTGGCATTAGAGAGAAAGAGAGACACACAAAAGGAGAAACAGAAGAGGTGATGGAGACGATGTGTAAACAGTAAAGACCCCTCCGGTCTTAACACAGCATCCACATTAAATAAAGCTCTACGTCACTGGTGTAATAACAAGTACAGTAAAGTGATCTGTTGTGGCTCCACACACATACACACACATACACAAACTGTACGTCACTCACTGACAAATTTCCCCTTTAAATGGCGTGACTTAATAACGCCAAATGAATCTATCAGTCACTGTAGCACGGCCCTGTCAGTCTGCTCGTGACTCATAAAAAGAGCTGGGGTTGGGATTCATCTAATTCAACACAGGCTAGCACTGAAGAGGCATTTCCACAGTCTTGTGTTTACTCGCAAGGCATCTGCATCTACTTTATCATCAGCAGCTACCGCAAACGGAGTCAAGTTGGTATGGTGGTCCCAAAGCTTAGAGCCCGGAGGGAGAAAACAAAGACAGAGAAGCTGTTCTTGCCTAAAGTCTTATGTGATCAAGAAAAGAGCCCTTAAGATGGCTGACTGTCTCAAAACCACCCATTGTCATGGAATGTAAAACACATATGCAGACACTGATACATGCACAGCAATATTTTCTTTTCACTTTCCTTCTCTGTCTCCCACCTCTCTCACAGCCCACCTCGGTACACTCACAAATTCACACATACACACACACACACACCCACACACACACACACACACTTGTGCCATGCGGAACAGATGAGCGAAAGCTGATGTTGGATCAGTGTCTAGTACAGGAAGCTGATTTGGCGGTGTGATTGGTTTGGCTTTCCCCAGGGGAGACAGGGTCAGAAAAAGTTAATGAGTGGCTCATTTACTGATTCTGTCTGTTTTTCTCTGCTATTAGTGGGGCTCTGGTGCAGCCGTCACTCTCACTGTTTGTGTGGGGTGGGACATGACCTGACTCCTGCTACTAACGTGTGTGTGTACGAGCGTGCATGTGCGTGGACACGTATGTGAACGTAATTTTTGACCATTTTTGTGTATGTGTGTGTGCGTGCGTGTGTGTGTGTGTGTGTGTGGCGAGTGGCGGGCTGCCTGCCCGTGTTTAGTTTGGCTAGGCTTCACACGGCCGCTTGGCAGCGGAGAGCTGGACAGCTTAACAGCTTGGACGGGGAGAAGAGAGCAAGAGAGGGAAGGGAAGAGGAGGAGGAGAGGGGGTAAGAAGAGAGGTGGAGGGACTTTAAGGGCCAGACGTGCTTGAGCACACATGCGTATACGCACACATACACACCGGCGCACACACAGACTATTTACATGCCCCGAGGGACCGAGAGGGGTCTATAGACTTGGCAGCTGTGTAATCCCGTTAACACACAAGGATCAATATGAAGTGAAGATGTGAGATTGGGAAAAGGGATTGATGATCTCTGTAAATTTATCAAATTGTTGTTTTTTTTTTTTTGTTGTTTTTTTTGTTAATGTTATCTGTATTTCGGTCTGCACACATGGCCTCATCAACACTACAAGCTATCCAATCATATACCACCACCCCCCACAACCCTCCACCCCATCACCACTGCAGCAGCACATTTGTATCTTGTCATATCTTACACAGCCGAGCCATATGCTGTTAAAGGAAGCGCGGCAGCTAATAGAGTGGCAGCTGATGGCTACTGCCTAATGACGGCCTGAGACAAATTTGATCAACTTCCCAAACAAGCAAGCAAGCAGGGGAAGGCGAGAGAGGAAAAAAATAGCAAATAAGAGATAGATAGATAGATAGATAGAAAAAGAACAGGTTTGCACAAGTCTCACTTCTAATGACTATCTTGGCAACAATTAGAACTTTATCAATCTATTAAGAGGATACTGAAGCCTTAACAAGGGGTCTCTGTATGGAAAGGTATTGCGTGCTGTCACACTCAGCTGTGGTTTGCTCGTGCTACCTCAGCTCCACCCAGATTCCTTCTCTGTGCCCAAATTTGGATTTTTCTGTTCGTAAGCGACAGTAAGGTGAGCGGTAAATCCAAACCTGCAAAACCTCCCTGTAGAAACCTATGTGAGACTTCCTTCATGCTTCTCTATGACTAAATGACTAAGAGACGCACACACGGAAATACACAAAGAAATACACACAGTTTAGGTCGCAGACATCCTCATTCCATTCTTTCCTCTCTCTCTCTCTCACACACACACACACACTTGCACACATGCTGGGAGAGTGTGAATATTTGTCGCTGCTCAGTGCTCCAGCCAATAAAAGCCTTCATTAAAGAATCACGGTGGGCCGTGTCATGCTTCAGTTTGTGGTAATTACAGTCGTCTGCCTGACACGCAGGCACGGACCCCTCCACCGCTGACCGTCAAGGTCAACTACTAGTTAGAATAGTTACATTCTCCTCTTCACGCAGTCACTGATGCTGGACATAATCGCCCAATTTACTCTGGCACACCATATGCACACAGACACACACACTGTTCAGTGAGTATGACTGAGATGAGAGGTTAAATGAAATGGAGTCACAGCAGGATTCTGTGATATGGAGCTGCATTACACACTGAATTGCGCTGCTTTTTGTCATTTTGCTAGCGATGCAACTACTTGGAAACGCTACAGTGTGATGGGATTCACCTACGAAAAAAAAAAACAACTCACTATCAGTTAAATTTCAGCCCAGGTGTCCACCCAGGAAGACTTTTCCATGAAATGGAGAAACACAATGCAAACCTAGGACCAGCTCTTTGCCCTGTTCAACAAAACGAGGGCTAAGGGCCAGGAGGCCTGGAGGAAGTTATTAAAACATTGGCACATGCGTGGAGCTGAGGTGGGCCAGTAATAATGCTCTCCTTCTCTCCTGGGTTGGTTTTTTTACTAAACCACCGGGCCAATTAACCCAGTCTTCAGGGACTAAGATCTGAGCTTTACATCAGATTTTATTCTTTCCAGATTGCCTTTTATAGCCATTATTTTTCCTTAAAAGTACAAACAAAATGCCAGTGAATGAAAGGGAGCCATGGTATTGACTGTTCGCATATGGCCAGTGTAGAAAAGCTGTGTGAGCTTGGCGGGACTGAAGTAGACACCAGGCGTATGGTGCAGACATGTGGATTTGTGTTTAATTTAAGAATTCACATATGCCATCCCTCCAGCATGAGTCTGATTTATATTTCGAAGCATGAGCTCCTTCCATTTATATTACACTTAAATTTTGGGGCCTTTATCAGATGCTCTAATCCAGAGGGATTTATAATAAGACCACAGAAGAATAACAAAAATCCACAAGCTCAGCCTTAGACAAGATGGGCAAACTGGAGCTTCGCAGCTGACAGTGAACAGTGAGTGGATGGTAATGAATGCTCACTGATGCCAAATTTACTCTCACAAAGCTGAGGGGGAAAAAAATCATAATTGAAAATAAGTACAATTTGAACGCAAGCCCACCAACTTCTCTTCATTGTACCACATTCAGGGGGAGAGCGGGGTGAAAAATATTACATCCAGGGAGTGAAGTCTGGACTGTGTGGAATAATGTTGCTTTAGTGTAGAAACAGAAGACAGCACAGGTTCTGGTTGTTAACAAGGAGGTGAGTCGGGAAGCAGAGTGTGTGTGTGTGTGTGTGTGTGTGTGTGTGTGTGTGTGTGTGTGTGTGTGTGTGTGTGTGTGTGTGTGTGTGTGCACTGCAGCATTCCTGGGGTTCAGGTTCGTTGTACTGCTCCAACATTCCATCAAGGACGACAGAACGGCACGGCGACAGATTTGCATACAGAACAAAGCCGCCCGCAGGCTAGGCCACTGGGACAGAAACCTGCCCCTGCAGCCCCTCCTCTCCTCCACCTTGTCTGTGCACGCACACACACTCTCACACCCACATGCGTGCACGCACCAGCACAAGCCCTGGGAGTACGCGTGTGTGCACCTGTCAGGGGTTAGCTGACACCTCTGCTGCTGGCAAAGCAGCTCCTCATTAGCATGGCTGTGATCTAGGGGTCCCCAGGGGTCCCAGCCTCCTCGCCCCCCACCACCCCTCTACACCTCTGCTCCTCTCCTCCTCCTCACATCTTCCATCCATCCCTCCTGTTCCTCCACCTCCTCCTTCTCCTTCCATGCTCCACTCCCCCTCTGCTCTGATGGCTTGTTTGTCATGAAGGGGACTAATCAGGAGACATGGGGCCACGCAGATTGACCGTGTATGTCTGCATGTGTGTGTGTGTGTGTGTGTTTCACAGGGAATAGGGACCTCGGACGGTAAACTATGGCCCCGGCGAGCAGCAGCTGACTGTCACACATATGGAGTAAAAGAAAGGGGGAGATGGAGAGACAGAAAGAAGGAGAGAGACTGTGGAGGGTGGCAGTAGCAGGCAGGGGGTAAGGCTCTCACACAGTGTGACTGGCTCCATGCTAACTCAAACCAGCTTTGGCCTGCTAACCATATACATCTGTGTGTGTGTGTGTGTGTGTGTGTGTGTCTGCAGCCAATATGACCAGCTGAAATGCCTGACAGCCCAAGAGAGGATTTAAAGAAACAGTGCTCCTTAATGTGTTTGCTGAACAGTGTATGAGACTGAAAGCAATACTCAAAATATTTTCTCTTCTACTTCCTATTTATCTCTTTAATTTTCTCTCTCTCTCTCTCTCCCTCTCTCTCTCTCTCCTTGTCTTCTCTTTCTTTCTTGTACACACTGAGCACCTGTACTAGGTATCTGTGTACTCCACCCTGACCCTCATGCCTCCTGGGATGCGGGTCAAATGAACAATAAAAGGGATCAGGTATCTCCAACAACTTGATCACAGGCACGCACACACACATTGAGCAAGTCCAGCTGTACAACAATGCATGAGTGGAAGAGGCTCTCATGTAGCACGACTGAGGGAGCACGTTACCGCCATGAGGCAAGCTATCCCAGGCTAGGGCACAGGGGACACGCTGTGAAAAATAACTGGAAAGACCTCTCTGTCAGTAAAGAGCTATGACTTTTGGCTCGGCTTCTAGGACAAAGAGGGAGGGAGAAGAAGGGAGCGATATAGACCAAAAAAAGATAGAGAGAGAATGAAAAGAAAAGGGGAGCTCTATAAAGTGCATTAGCTAAGCTCTCTGTGGCATTTCTCTAAGCCTGACTCATCGCCATCAGCTCCTAACTGGTCCCAGCGCCTGTATGAGTGTGTGCACAAGCGTGTGTGTCTGTGTGTGTCTGTTCGGGGTATGTGCACACTCTTGTGGGGTCTGCTGTCTATCATGTGACACTGACAAATGGATGACACTCAATCGTGCTTGTGGTTGTGAGTAGATGTAAGAGAGAGGAGCAAGATGGAGGAGAGGATCAAAGAAGGAGAGGGCGGGCGGAGGGAGAAAAAGAAAATAAGAAAAGAAGGAAAGACAGTGAAAGAGAAAAAAGAAAGTTGCAGGCAGAATGGGAGCAGAGGGGAAAAAAAGTGTGCTTTGTTTTTCTTTAACACTTGCATTTCCATTTGCAACAGAGGTACAAGCACTTCAGCCTCTCATTCCATCACCTACACATTTTACCATGACACAGCAGGGAAAGCAAAAAAAAAAAAGGATGCAAGTGCGTCATTACTATGGGTGCAAGCAAGCTGAATTAAAGGAAAAATCCACCACTGATAAACAGAACAAATAGTGGGTGAAATATTTGGGGGGAAAATGTCGCCAGTGATGCAGCAGATGAGCAGAAAACAAAATGTTTGGATAGGTGATGGCATCAAAAGACAAAAACTCACGCTGCTTTGACAATGAAATGGAGACTGACTTTGTGGACTCACACAATGTTTGTTCGAGGTTTTACATCCAAATGAGCTCCAGTTATACCCCTCGGGGACTCTCACTTTGTCCAGAAAGTCAATTTCCTATTCACAGGCAGTGAATAGGAAATTGACTTTGACATATGAGTGACATGCGAATTTTGTTTTGTGGGTTTATTAAATTTTTCATTGGATCAATCATTTTATACAAACAGTGCCTAGAATGTATTGTGTTGTTTTTTAAGAAAATGAAAATGTGGAAATTATTCTTTCATCCTTGAAGAATTAAATCAAACAAAAAACGCACAGCGTTACACGTAGGGATACGCTGCTCATCCCAACCTGTGATAAGCTCATGTCATTTTGCAAATTCCTCCAAGGCTTCACCTTCTGCAGTGACATGTCACACTCACATGTTCATCTTACCTCTGTGTGTGTGTGTCTGTGCCAGAGATTCAGAGCACAAAAAGAGAAGAAGAAAAAGAAAAACAGGAAAAGAAATGTGCTTTTGTGTCTCTGTTTGTGATATGCATGGTGTGTACATGTGTATATGTGCATGTATTTTATGCATGTGTTCACATCCATATGCCCATGCTCGGAGCCTGTATCTCGGTCTACCATTCTGTGACAGGGTGCTATATTCTTTCAGTGGCAGTAATGGTCCCCAGCTGGCTTCTGCCCATTGGAGCCAAGCAGCCAGTCCCACTTAACTAGCAGCCCACAGGAAAATACCACCGTGGCCCTGAATGCAGCACACAAGTCCTTCCAACCCAATCAGCCCACTATAAAACTTGCCCCTCACATGCTTCGGAACAGGCATAGAGTCCATTCCATAGCCTGAACATTCATGAGCTATTTCACTATTACTCTACAATTTTTCTAATTTAATATTTAATTCTGTCAATTTAACTTTGCGAGAGGACCCAGTGCTTTTTCCTGATGTTCGAACACATAGCAGGGGCTGTGGAGGCCGAAGAGAGAGCACAGGGGGTGCTGCATCATTTGACACCATTTTGCAAGCTATCTAATTAGTGTTAGCTCACTAAACTGAAGCAACAAAAGGAGAGAGTGTTCAAAATATAAATAGACCAGGGATATTCAGCTCTGTTAGATCCCCAGTACTGAAGTGTAAAAATGACAAAAACTGTGGTTACTCTATAGGATGTTATGTACCAGACTATTTCTTGCCACGGAGCAGTGACTTCCTGGAGTCTTGTCCCATTTTTTTTTTTTTTTACACTTTTTGTGTGAAATAAACAAAGAAGATATAAAGTGTTAATCAGTGATCTCTGAAGGTGCTGGTAGGCCACTTTTGTTACCGTTTGAAAGAGTCAGACTAGGTGTTTCCCTCTGTTTCCGCTCTTTGTGCCAAGCTAAACTAACTTCCTTCTGGCTGCAGCTTCATATTTAGCGTACAGACACGAGAATGGTATTCATTTTCTCATTTAACTCTAAGCAGGAAAGCAAACAAGCACATTTCACAAAATGTCAAACTTTTAATCCTTTCATCTGTAGTCTGTGGGTCAGTTTCCACCGTGATATAATGTATAGCACTGCTAAATGTGAGACACTCAAACTATTTAGGACAATTTTTTTAAAAACGAAGACAATTACATTCATTTAAGGTCTCTATCCTTTGCTTACCGCCGCATAAATGAAATCCAATCTGAAATGATAAATTCAAAGCTCAAAAGATAATTTTGGCTTTTATGTACAATAAGGCAACATGAGACTGCTCCTCTCTCTTTGTGTTCTCTGTGTCTCTGTTAATCTCTCTTTCTTGTCTTTAAGGTCTCATGTTAACGTGAAGGCCAGCGGCACAACATCATTGGTATTGAAACGGTCATGTCTCCAGGTGAATTCTGTTCTCTTTCTTTTATGGGTCTCGGAGCATACTCAGGTGTGTCAAACTGTCTCTTGACTTGCACTGGCTGTAACACCTAACCTCGAAAGCTACACACACCCCCGTGCACACGTACAAATGCAGACTGTACTGTTCATAGATTCATCTCTCAACATACACACCCAACACATATTTATGAAGTGACATGTGAGTGTGTGATGGGGCTGAGTTTGGCCTCAGGCCTCCCCCTGTGGGTTCTGTGTGGCCTCTCCCTCTGTCTCTCTCTCTCTCGCTCTCTCATTTCTCTCTTTCTCTTTCTCGTTTTCTCTCTGTCTTTCTGGCTGTTATCACGCTGATACATTTCCTGCTCCTGGCACGGCTCCTGCATAGCTTATGGTTAAAGAAAGCTTTCATCTATCCAGTGCCTTTAGGACACACACACAAAAACACACTCACACCCACACATATACAAGCGCTGGTATGGGCCAGCGCTGCCCCGCCAGACCACAGGCCCAGACAAGCTCCGCTGGCACCAATCACCCTGATAACATCTTAGGCTTTATTTCATTTTGGCTTGCTCTGTTCTGCTCTGGGAAAGACAGACACAGAGAAGAGGGCTTTCTGGAAAAAAATATGAATTACGCCAGTATACAGGGAGAGCGTAGCCCCTTAACCTTGAGCAGTTAACTCCCCTGTCTGCAATGCCATCTATGGACATGACAGTGCAAGCCCTCTTTCATCCAAGAAACAGAAGAGAGCAGATGTTTCTTCCTTTTACTTGTAGATGGCAGTGCAGGTTTTATGGGATAAAGTGAATGTGAAAAGTAATACAAGTTAATAAAAAACATATTCATAATGAATAAAGCCTGGTGGAAAATTTTAAGCACCCTCTCATTTGAAGGGTCTGTCCACCCAAAACATTTAACATCTAGCCATGCAAATAGTTTTGGTTTAACTTGCTCAGGTTTACTTCCCTCAGCCCATTCATACGTTTCTGTGGTGCTCACAGCATTGAAAAAATATGTTTGAACTATTCAGTATCAATGTGTGTTTCCAGATAAAATGTCCCCGGTATACTTCACAGACCTCGCTGGGAAATGGAACGACTTTCAACCAAACAAAAAGTCCCTATAAAAACTGTTCACACTGTGTTCTGTGGATTATTATTAACAACAGGGACACTATTTTCTGGAAAGAAAGGTTACTCTTATTTTTTTTGTTTGTTTGTTTGTTTGTTTTTTTGTTGTTGTTGTTTTAATAAGTTTGAGTACCGCAAATGAAATTCCCTTCATCTCTCTTGTGTTTGCGGCAGAGGCAGAAATCCCCGAGACGGATATCTCAACACCTGGGCAAATTAAACCAAATATGTCTCCGTGAGTAGGTAAGTAAGAAAATGTGTTGCTTTTCTTTCCCTCTAATTTTGTGTGAACTGACCCTTTAATATTAGAATTTTTTTTTAAATAACTTTTAAGTTTTTGCATTGTTTTAACTTTTGATACTAACAACAAATAGCTCCTGTGGATGTGAGTGTTGTACAAAGTCCAGTGTGACTGTGTGGTATTATTTGTAAACTAGATATTGTTCCTTTTGCACCACTGATTTATATTTGATCGACAAACCAACATAAAAGCAGCTTGTGTTCGTCATGTGTTTGCCTGTGTCTAGTGTTCTCTCTCGGAGTAATTGCTCAAGACAAATAAGTGGATGAAATAAGGGGAACTGTAAGTGTACCATGAAAGGCTTTCAATATCTCTTGCGGTGAAGCAGCCAGTAAAAGGAAAAATACGGCCATAAACGCTGTCTCCTCATTTTCTTCTCCCACAATCCCACCCAATCAGAGCTGGACGCTAATAAGATAAGAGGAAAGGAACAACATGAGTGTAGCAAGTAGGATTACCCCTGTCTGACTGGCTAACAAGCGCCATCTCTTTTCCTTTTCACAAATACTAATGGTAGCCCTTTTCCTCCCAAAACCAAACACATGCTACTTTTCAATAGAAAAACGGGAGCAAACGAAGTGGTCAGAAAATCTTCCCATTTACTCCTGAAAGGGGCATATTACTTTACATGTTATGCACTAATGTGTAGAAGGCTGCACAATAGCTGAACACACACAGGCACATGAGGATTTTATCTGCATGTTTGTCCTGAGGAGTGTTTCCAGAGCAGGAGAAAGATGTACAAGTTGCTCAGCAGGTTCTGGTTTAGGGTCTTGCACATATGTGTATTTGACAGTGTACATACACACTGGTTCTTTATAAAACTCGCCATATTACTCAGCACTGACAAAAGCACTTCGCTACTGTCAAAAGCAACAGTGAGGAGAAGCAAGAGGTAGCCCAAATAACTACAGTGCAGCAGTGAAATTACCTTGATTATAGCTATTTATGCACAGAACATAAACACATTCACAGATTCCCACTGACACAAGACAACTTATGGTCCATAGCAACGAGACCATGAAGTTCACATCAGCACTTCACTCAAAGCTCCACACAAAGCAGCGTGTTTGTGTTGAATACCAGAGCGCCATCATCACTCTCCATGCGTAGCAGGGACAGGGTGTGAGGTTTCTAATGCCTCTTAAGTAAGGCTGTTAAGGAGCAAAGAGTCCACACATCTGGAAGACACAGTCAGTCGGCACATGCTGAAAGTTAGCGGTGGCGCTCGCAGTCCAAATTAGTGGCGAGTTTTATTCCCCCGCTGTGGTAGGAAAATATCAAATCTGCTGCCATATGAGTGCCATAAAGCTGGCTGTGGAGCGTTTGATGCCTTCATGTGGGAGCCTTTAAGCTGTGTGTGTATGTGCGTGTGTCTGTGTGTGCATGAGTGTGTTTGGTGGGAGATGCAGGCCTTAATGTGAGATGGGAGTCATTGTACGCATTCCTGCATGCACATATGTTTCGTGTGTGTGTGTGTGTGTGTGTGTGTGTGTGTGTGTGTGTGTGTGTGTGGCTCTTATCTGTGTGTGTACTCCCGCTTGCATGTTCCCATTTTCTGCATAAATGTGTGAATGCACATTTCTAACACTGTGTATGTGTGTGTGTGTGTGTGTGTGTGTGTGTGTGTGTGTGTGTGTGTGTGTGTGTGTGTGTGTGTGTGTGTCTGTCAGGTGGCTGTCGTGGTGTGTGTCTGTGCATGTGCAGCTGTGCCATTTTAGCAGCTACCTTATAGACCTAGTTGACCCTGCTGGATGTAGCAGACAGACAGACACAAGCAAAGTCAGACGGCCCCTGGGGTGGTCCTGTCTGAGGTGCAGTGTTATAGGCCAACAACACTAGGGCCCCATACACAGGCAGGAATATGTATATTGTAATTGTATACACACACACACACACACACACACACACACACACACACACACACACACACACAGAAAAAGAGAGAGAGATGTGTATGTGAGCCCCAATGCTTGTACAGATATAAATGGTGAATTAATGGCTGAAAATAGTAAGTATTTGCAGTCATTCATTCATATTTTCATTATTTTACTTTTTTAAGCTCAGGCAAAAGTTTTCTTTTGTTCTGTATTTCCGCAGGATCACCATCACTGCTCATATACAAAACACGTGGCTCACTCTCACATTGATTTGTTGGATTAAACAATACAATTTCGAAATTTTGTTGAAAGATAAACACATTTCTGTGCAGTAAATTATCTGTCCACAAGTGGCTGTGCAGGGCCTGCTGTAGTTGCTTATAGAGGGGGAGTCACATGCAGCATTCTGCACAAGGACATGTGGTTATGTACAGACAAATGCACAAAAACTAACTGCATAAAGTGGGAATAGTTGCTCTTGAATGTACTGGATGTATCTTGGGTTTTGGATTTGAATTATTTTTAAAATACTGCTTTTTTTTTTTTTCAAAAGTAAAATCCAGTCAGGCGTGTGTACTGCATTGCTGCAGGAAAAAAAGCAATAAAATCTAAACTACTAAAGAAACATCCTCCATTCTATGTCCAAGCTGTGGTATTGTCTATAAAGTCTAATAATCTAGACTGTTGACTGTATGGAACATATTCAAGGCCTCTGAATATACCTCTGTTAAATACTTCTAATATCACCACATCTTTTATTTTATCTCTTTGTCTGTTTTGTTTCCCTTATTGCAACTTAAGAGTGGAAAAAAAGAAACACACAGATACTGTATCCTGAATGAGTGTGTGTTCATGTTATTCAGTGGGGGAAGCAGTGGGCTCCTCTTTTTTTTCCCACAGAGGAATAAGGAAATATTTGCCACTAAAAGAAACTGGGAAATGCACACACACACACACACACACACACACAAACACACAAATGAGAAAAATGAAAATAGAGACACATGCCTAACAGCAGACACAAGATAAATTCCTTGGCAAGCATTAAAAACACTCATGTAAGAACACATAAACACACACAGACTGCACCAGAAATGAACACACATGAAACACACTTGCGGGCACGCACACACACACACACACACACAGATACATGCATGAGTGAACACACACCACCTACACAACTGCCACCATGTAACCCCTAATCACAACCCCAGAGCTTGGACATCAAATGAAGCAAGTTTTAAAAAAAAATCATCAGGAGTAATTAACGCATTTTCATATGCAAATGTGATTAATGCAAAACTACAAAGTCATTATGCAAATCGACTTTTCCTTGAGCCTCTGTACAAATATTCGCAGCTCAAATCAGGGATCAGTCTCGCCATCTTTCTTTTTTTATCTCTACCCCTCTCCCTCTCCCTCTATCTCTCTCTCTCTTGGAGTAGAGATAATACGTAAGTAGCATGTGAAGTTATTTCTAACTCACGCAGTGTGTGTGTTTTCATGCGATGGGCCGGGGCTATGGCATTACGCCGCCTGCCTACTGATTACTGGCTGCTTGGCACTGGAGCGAGACAGGGAAGCCGGCGTACAGGGGAAGGTATGAATATGCAAAAGCCTGATTGCTTTTCATGATTAAAGCCTATTTAATATGGAAATGAGAGCAAGCCAGGTGATTAAAGGAGCATTGGGTGGTGGGGCAAAAAAAAAAAGATGGGGGGGAGAAACAGAGAGAGACAAGAAGAGAAGACAGGAGAGAGACACTTCAAATCCACACCGGTGGAGAGGTGTGGAGACTGGAATGTCACAGTTATTTAGTAACAGCAGCAGTGAAACAAGTGTCAAACATTGCAGATTTGACTTCTTTGGGCACAAAGGTCATTGTTACTTTTCATATAGTTTGTAGATTGCAGCACAGGTTATCATCTGGAAACCAATATTAGTCATTTAAGGTAATAAAAAAAAAAATCCCTCGTTTCCCATTAGCTGAGAACACAAACTGATTTTATCACTTTTAAAATGCTCCTGCGCACTTTAACACACTTTCACACCCACAAAAATTTTGTGCATGTAGGTGTGACAGTTCTAAAGTGGCGGGTATCTCATTTAAAGTCTTTGATCATAAATTCAGAGCCTCTTTGTTTCAGTTAAGAACACCGGTATCGGTATCACATCAAGCTTGTAAGCCGCTTCCCACCTAAGTAAAAAAAAAAACAACGAACCAGTGCAAAATCTTCAGCCTAATATAGTGATATGACTGTGTTGCCCACAAACATGACAGCAAAGAGATCAGAGGTGGACGGAGAGAAAAACAGAGAGAGCTGTTTGAGGATGTCGCTGTCGTTCACATCGCCTCATAAAATATTTACTGTGTGATCTCTATACACAGTGTTTGTGAGTGAGAGAGAAAGAGACAGACAGAGAGAGGGAGAGGTTGTCATGATGTGACTTCGCCCTTATGTACTGGATGTCTTAAAGTGCTCCGAGGGGGCCCGGCAGCCGTCCTGGGAGGAGTTCAAAGCAGGGCCAGGGTCGTCTTAGCATGGTAACGCTCCCCTAGCGACAACCTCTCGCTTGCCTGATGACATGCATCATTCTTCACAGACACCACACACATACACACACACACACACACACACACACACACACACACACACACACACACACACACACACACACACACACACACACACACACACATACTCATACACAAATTCATACAAAGCGCACACACATATTAAAATACTCTGACAAAGCCCACACATACAGACACAGAGTGCATGCATCAGCAAGAGAAACTCAGGAAAAAAAAAAAACAGGGCACAGAAGGGCCATTTTTCATCTACGCCATGTGTACGAAAGAATGCGCATGTGCTTGCATGTGTGTGTATGTGTGAGTGTGTTTGCGCCTTTTAGGGTTGAATCTGCTAGCCTTGCAGCATGTTTGCATTTTAAGCAAGCAGGCTGACAGACAAAGAGGCCAGACAGGATGTTATAAAACACAACCAGGTGAAAAAAAAAAACAATCCAGGAGAGGAGAGGGTTAAAGGTTATGCATACAGCACAACCATTTCATGCACACTACAGTACATTATGTGTGCATGTACCTTTCTGTTCTCCTGTGTGTGTGTGTGTGTGTGTGTGTGTGTGTGTGTGTGTGTGTGTGTGTGTGTGTGTGTGTGTGTGTGTGTGTGTGTGTGTGAGTCTCATTTTCTTGTTTCTTTTTCGTCACTTGTGCTGCAAATATTTGTGTGTTCCCTGGCTGCAAAAGTTCTCAATACCACATGCAAGCAAATGTGATGATATTTCCTTGTGTGTGTGTGTGTGTGTGTGTGGGTGTGGGTGTGGGTGTGGGTGTGTGTGTGTGTGTGTGTGTGTGTCTGGGAGAGTGTGTGCTGCTAACACTTTGGACTTAATTAGACCTAATAATGTAATCTAATTTGGTTGAAACTTGAGACTGCCTTGAGTGGCAATCTAATGTGTTGAACAAAGCTCTCCTCCTCTCTTTCATTTGGGGCTTCGAGTGCTTTCATGTCCTGTTCTCTTAGTGATAAGACCGCGTCTGAGTGACTAACTGACGGCCGCTCAAACAGGCTGAGTCGCTCAGTACCTCCACCTAAATGTTTTTCCCCTGACCACCTACCAGACTAAATGCCATGTAAAATGCATTGAGTCTTTTTCACTGCATAAGCTTCCAAATGAGTTCCATGTTTTTATGTTTCTGCTGCAGCTGGGCTGCTTCTAGGTGGGTTACTGCTGAAGGCTGTTTAACTCATTGAATTTCCAAAGTATAAATGAAAAAATTAGACAATTTGTGAAAGCCGCATTACTGTGTAAAATGCAATGTTTGGGAGACAAACTGTCAAACTGGTTGAATATTAATTTTTACTTTTACACTCACTATGTTTTCTTCCTGAGAAAATGTCTGTACTCCACAAAATGATGCCCATGCTTTTTATTTTCTGAAATTAGCAGAGACGTCCAAAACTGTGCTGTCACATATTGTTTGTGATCTTCTTCAGTAAAATTTTCCCTCTGCAAAAGATGGTGACCACACACAGCTGCTGGCCACACACAGAAATCGTGCAGGTGTGCTGATATCTGCAGTGATGACAAAAGATGTCTACACCAGCTTTGACTCTGAAATGAACAAAATGTGGTGCTTTTTTTTTTTTTTTGGTTACAAAATGTTTTGCAATATCTCACCGATCAGCTAAATCTTAAAAACTCCCACAGCTACAGTGTGAGACACACAAAATGAAATGAAAAGTTTCTTCTCATACACCAGTATAACAATAACATAAAGCCTCTCCCTTATGTTTTTGGTGTTTTGCATTTTGGTGGAGTGACTGAATCTGCTCAAGTTTGGTCACAAACTATTGTTGCTTATTTTAAGGATTTATAACCCATCAAACATAATCAAAAAAATAAATAAATAAATAATGTGCACCTGCTGTGAACCCGAAGAACCCAGAGCCTGTCGCCCTAGCATCTACGTAAGGTTGACACTCACACCTTTTTTCCTCAGTTCTTCTAGTCTACCATTGCTTTGCTTGTATACACGAGAACAATCACTCAGATAATTCGAATGCGCGGTTGCAGTTGTGTAAGATCTCTGTTTGTTTGTTTTTTCACTCTGACGTATGAATCTATCCAGTGTCTGTGACACTGTAATGACTGTACCGTTTCATAACTTTTATTTTGAAGGACTGCTCTATATTCTAAACCCCAGTATCTTGGAAACCGACATGTGCAACAATGATATAAAATTAAAGTCTCCTCTTTACAATTTACATGAGACTTTTTCCGACATACCAGTTTAACACTCTGTGGTGACCAGTCTCTGCGTTAATCGTATAATCTTTTTAAATGTGGTTCTAGCTGGTAACTTTTACAACACAGTTGTCTCCCTTCTTTAACCAAGTCCTTCTTAGTCTACTGGAGTCTGTGTAATCCTGGATAGCCTTCCCAGCTCTTGGGTGTGATGGTGACTGTCTCCTCTGATAACTTTGAACTGGTTTCCCTGCAGCGCTGGCAGTCTACACCCCCACCCCCCCTTCCGCCCCCCCCTAGCCAGATGAACGGCCTTGCTGCTTTATTAATCCTCTTCTCCTCACCACGCACACAGATGAATTTTAATCAGCTTTCTTAACCTCTTTTTTTTTTTATATGCTGCAGGATTTCTTTACAAACGCTCAGACACGTGATGTGCACTCACACAAGCAATAAAAAAAAAACACAAACAGACACACACACACACACACACACACACACTGGGAGCGGCTCCTCTATCACCTTCTTCCTCGCCTTTCACAATTGGTTTCAGCTGAAGAAGTCCTTCAGGCCTGCCAGTGTGTGTTTGTTTGGTGTGTGTGATTTTCTGTGTGTGTGTGTGTGGGGGGGGTGTGTGTGTGCATGTATGATGTTTTACTTAGAACGAAGCAGAATAGACACACAGTGCAGCTCTCACTCACTCTAATGAAATCATCCCAGGCTACATTAATCCCTCCTGAAGGCCACTGTCAAAATAACAAGCAGCTGGGATTCTTTAAAGAGAGCTATCTGTCTTGGACAGGTGAAAGATGTGTGCATGTGTTTGTGTGTGTGTGTGTGAGAACATGTTTTTTGTACCTATGTGTGTGTTTAAGACATATGCCTCTACACTGACAAGACAGCTCTCTTCAGACTGTGTGTTTACAATTGTGCTGCTTATTGGTTTTTGTATTTGCATCCTCCTGCAGTGTGTTCCAGTCTCCGTACCTCCTCTCTCCTGTTTGGGGCAGATTCCCTTGGCCGGCGTCAGCCTCCTCTCCTCATCCTCTTCTCCTCCGGGGGTCACCTGGACACCCACCTCCACCGGAATGGACCCTCTAACAAGGTCCAGTGACCTGGCCCTGGGAGAAATGGGAATGCCCGTGATCCCGCCACTCTCTCCAGGCTTGGAGAATGACCCGGGTCTACTCCCGGGGCCCCGGCACAGACGGCGCTTGTGCTCGATGAAGACCAGTATATCGCCGAGAGGGAAGTTGGTCTGGCACTGGCCACAGGTCAGCAGATCGTGCTCCCCGGGTCCTGCCCTTCGAGGGCTAGGGGTGGATAGCTCTGGAGATGGAGATCCCGCCCCTGAATCATGATTGGCCTCTGCTGCAGAAAAGGGAAGAGGAAAGCAAAAGATGTCGGTGAGTGGTGTTTGTTTTTCAAAAGAGAGCAAGAAGAAAGACAGTGCGAGACGGGCAGATAAAAAATACACAATGAGGTTTAGTTATTCCTGATGACATTACCTGATAAAAGCCGTCTCTCCCTACCACACGAGATGATCATTACGTTTACAACTGTGTCACTTTCATGCCATAAAACAAATCCACTGTAAACCTACTTCGCCTAGACAAACACCTGCGCAGCTTATCCGTGAGAGATCTGCGTGGGTGGGACCCAGCACAGACACACATACACAGTATGCATATGTGTGTCTGTGTGTGTATCTGCCAGTGTGTTTGTGTGTGGCCAGGAAGCTATTCATCTCACAGTGCAGGCTGGGTTTCCGGTGAGGGCCCTCGCTGCACTAAGCTGTCATAGCTAGACGGCTGCCTTCACCACGTGGGAGCCCCAGCTTGTGCAGAACAAAGTGTAGCATAGCGGAGGCCACATCCACCAGAATGTGTGTGTGTGTGTGTGTGTGTGTTCATGTTTGTGTGTATAAAAGAATAAGACAAGAGAAAAGAAAAATGAGAAGCAGGGAGAAAAAACAGCAAGATGTCTAAGTGTGTGTGTACATGAATGGAGCAGCACACAGGTGAGTTCGAACACTGTATTCTCCACAGACAGAAAATCTATAAAGCCAAACCCGGGGTCCTGTTAAGAGAGTAAATCTCATTCTTCACAGATCTGACACGGTCATTAATAACCATTACACATTCTTCCCTCCCTCCTCCCCTATGGCAGAGACTGACTCCCACAGCTTAACGTAAATCCCTCATGGACAACCTCTATTTTTTTCAACACTACCCTGATGTACCAGTATGAAAATGTGTCCTCTTCTAAAAAGCCCAGAGGGAACCTGAAGCTCCAGAGACTTAAGGGGCGTCTGAGTGAGAGGGTACCCAGGGAGAGATGTTGATGCCTGGGAGATGAGCATAGCAGCGCCTGCCTGTCTCTGCTGCTCCTCCACTTCCAGCACCTGCATCTCCCCCCACCCCTCTTTGCCTCTCTTCCCTCTCTTTCTCCAAACATGACACCCTAATAATTGCAAAGATTAGACAAAGAAGGTGTGTGCTGGTTTGTGTGTGCCTGTGTCTTGGTGTGTAGTTATCAGAGCAGAGATCCTAAACTCTCTTATCACCCATCTCAAACTGTCAGGGAGGCGTTGCTCCTCTAAACTCCCAATCATAACCGTTAAACCCAGGCAGAGTTCCGGCTGAATGTAACACACGTTTTTACCAATTTAATACTTCAAATATTTCTTTGCAGCTATGAATCACCCCTCCTACCCATCCACCCAACCACCCACACATACACTCACACACACACACACACACACACACACACACACACACACACACACACACACACGTTCCAGTCCACTCACTTCTCCCTGGAGTGATGATCCGATGCCAAATATCTTTTCTCTAAATGGCGATGGGTTCCTGGATGCCTGCCAAATAATTTCCATCTCATAATCTTTGGCGGCAAAGAAAGAACACAAACACATATTTACCTACAGTTCACAGCTTGTGACCGTAATTCACATAAAGCAATGTTCCAGAGTGCTCACACGAGCAATGTAACTGCGTGCATGCATGCAAGTGTGCATATGCGCAGTGCATATCAGTGGGACTGTGCAAGAAATATATCTACAAACAATATGGCGTGCTCTAATTTCTGTCTCTGAAAGCAAGACAGGTGGCATGAGACCCAGATCCTCAAGAGTCATAAATGAGAGAAAGGCAACATCAAGTCAACGAGCTGACAGACACCTGGACATTTGAAGTTCAATTTCAGAGACAGAGACAAGTAGAGTAGGGCCTGTTTGTTAACCTATGGATGAGTAATGTGGCCTGGGGGCAGAAGGCAGTAAATTAGCAGGCGTTGGCACTGTCACTATGCCACTGGAATATCAGTCGGACAGCTTCTAAAAGCCGCACCCCTCTCTGAAACCTCTCTGAGGCTCACCTGTGTGAGAAAAAAACATGTGCAAGATGGAACCGAGCATGGAATGCTTGCAGGAAAAAAAAAAAGAAAAAAAATCACCGTGGACACAAACACACTGAAATGGAAACATAAACACGAAAGAAAAACACGCTAAAGTAGCCTATCATCGCGACAGACAGTGTCTAATTCCTCTGTATAAACTCTTATGTGAAAGGAACATGCTTGATAGGTAAGGGAGCATAGCAGACGCACTGTCAAACATGCCATCGTTGAGAAGGCGTGATGATAGCAATGAAACCCAGCTGTCTAACACGATACCACACACACTTTATTTCTCTCTCTTGGTCTCTCTTTCTTTCGCACTCTCACTCACATACACACACATATATGCAGAGCTATATTCACCCAGTGACAGTCCTACTACTCTGCCTTATCAAGTGTGAGTGAAGTCAGGCAGCCTTAGAGCACCCCCTATCAGTTTGATGAGGAGAGAGTCAGTTAGTCACTCCACTGCTGCTGCCTGCTGCCTGCTGCCTGCTGCCTGCTGCCGCTGCACACTGCCACTGCACAATGTGTACCAGATGGGAGACACAGCTGAAGACAATGGGCCTCTTTCACCAATATTTCCATCTGTGTAAAAGCCCAAAAAATATTCAAACGCCTGGCAAGAAAGTACTTAATGAAGAAACAATGTTGTCAAAGGCCGAGGAATTGTTTCATTTGCAGCTGAGATATTTTTTAATTCCAAACAGCAAAATGTTTGCCATACAGTTCGGTAACAGTTGCACTGTAATTTTTACTGTCAAAGTTGGTCTATGATACAGTAAATGTGATGTCCCCCGTCAGTGTTTTTTTTTACAGTAGTGACCAGGTAAAACAAGCTTGGTAGGTAAAACATGCCAAAGTACATATACTAGCACTGTGGATTCCTTCCACATCCTCTGACATTAATTGCCCCGATAAGTCCCCTCTAATACCTAATTATTGTGTCTGTCCTTATATGCTCCTGTGTCTCACTGATCTCTCTTTATGGTGTCTCATTGTGCCTGAGGTGAAGGTGAAGGCAAAGAAAAATTTACAACATGGTTTGACAAGTTCTGCTCTGCCCTGAGTTGAATAAGAACCGGAGAAATGTCACTTTGCTGGATGTGAAACATTTGTTTTTATTTAATGATGTGACGATGAGATTCTTCTGAGCGGCATAACGGAAAGCCGTGAAACTATTTTCTGTTGAAGTTCTGACCTTATATAACATTTTAATACCAGCTGCACATTCTGTTCTGCTGGTAAAGACAGAGTAAGGTCAGGGGCACTCACATGACAGTCGACCACAGTGTATGGGTCCAGACCTGTCTCCCTTTCTTTGTTTTCCACTTGCATTTGCTGAACTAAAAAACACATGCATACACAAACGCACACAATCACACATGTGTAAACCCCACAGGGAAAGCCGGGTAAGATTCACGCTGTCATTGAAAATAAATGACACCAGCAACGTTGCAGATGGTTGCAATCAAAAATTCAAACAACAAGCGGCCTCGCTTAGCCTATCCCTTTTTCTCGGCTGCGATTGCCAAGGAAAGCTGCAACAGTGTGCGTTGTGTAAGGCCAGGCCTGTGTGTTTCATTATCTTATCACCATTTAATCTGTAGCAGTCTCATTTCTTATCATAAATCTTAGATTATCAGCCTGAAAGTGAGCAAAATACAGCTCTGCAGCTGACTGTGACTTGTCACCAAATCGCTATAAATGACTTGTAAGCTATGAGGCATGACGTTCGTTGGCATAAATCAAATTTGCCAAATGATTTTAGAGGTATAATAATAATAGTGAAAAGAAGCTTTATAGCATTGCAAAATTGATTAAATGTGTTCAATAATATTGAAATGTAGAAAGAAAACCTGAGAACAGACTGCAATGCCTCACAGTAAATCATAAATCGCTCACCAATCATCCCTTGTGAGATTATCATCCGCTTACCACAATGTGTGTGAATATTTACTGTGGTGTTGCAGTGCGTACGGTAGGTTTCTCTCTAGCATTTGACAGCCATATGGTGCAAATAAAGAGGAAAACATTAACTGTTTCACAAGTAGCATGCCAATTCGGAGAGTAAACAGTTATCACGAGGCGTTTCCATGGCTGGATCCAGAGAACAATTCTCTGTAATAATGCTGATATTAGATTGCAAAAATTACCGGTTTCTGAGCAAGGGAGGCCTGTGATGCTAAATAGCAGTCGTTCCATGTTAATGTGTCAGTAATACATGAGTATGTTCCTACGATAGGTCTCTCTTTGTCACGGTTGTGACTCCGAGCTGAATCATTGACTGAAAGAGCCTCAAAAAGCCTAGAAGGGATGTTTGCCTTTTTTTTCCCACAAGAGTCTTAATTAAACAAAGGATGAACTGCAAACTGGAGGTCAAATTCTGCTTCGACAGAATAACTTGTTACATGTGATTTGTTAGCGTGTGAACATGAACAGTCCGAATGCATTTTGACATTTTTGTGCAGTTTTACAGTATATGCTGCGTCTGTGTGTGTGTCTGTGACTGTGTGTGTCTGCTTTCTTTGGCGCATACTTGCACATTGCGTGCATTCGTAACAGTTACACTCACTTATGTACGTCCTTCTTAATGTCTGGCCTGGCAAGTAGATTTCCAGTACATAGTCTTCCACAAAAAGCCTGACCAGAAATATGCTGATTTTCAGGTTCTCTGTGCTCCCAAGTAGAGCACGACCTATAGGCCCATGGCTGCAGGGCACAAGGCTGCTGTGTTCAGTTACACCGAATAACCCCTGATCTGACATGTGGTTGATATATGCTGGCACCCTGCAGAAACTTCATATTATTTCTTGTTTAAGGAGATACCTTGTGACCGGTCTTGACAGCTGATACTGAAACGTGGTAAAGCCCCGAGACCGAGCTGACCCAATAACGACGCAATATTAAAAATATTAAAAATATTAAAAACAAACAAAACCCACTTTTGTTTGTTTTTAATCAGTTTCTGAAACGTTCTCTTGCTGTACATATGCAAAGCTCTCATTATATGTTGACTCAATCAAATTACAGTTTGGTTTTCCCCCAGTGCGTCTCAGATCCTCCAGCCCGAGGTGTGATCCTGGTCCTCCCCAGACCCACCCAGCTTAGGGAAACATCCCAAAACCACATGCAGCCTCCAGACACTGAATGATAGGTACATTAAAAGCTTTCCATCCATCACAACTAGAGATGCAGTATCATTATTAAGATATCCTGTACATGTGGTAAACATAGCATCTTTGTACACAGCTGCACACAGACACACATTGTTCTCTCAGAGAGGAAGAACTACTGGAATCAAATAATAATGACTTTTCACATATCTCTTCATAGTCCAGTTTTGACATGTGACCTCCTGTGTGACTTTACAAGTGAACACAAAAAAAAAAACCCTGCAAGTCCAGTCCTTTATTAATCTTGTACTTGTGCTTCTCAGGTCATTGTCGCTGTTTGAGGCCACAGATCAACAAGCAGTGTGAGAGAACAGGTAGGACAAGATCAGGCCCTCCAGACGGCCCAGCTTTTCAGCATCCTACTGTACGTGCTCAAATAGCCACTTTAGCACAGCAGTGACTTCTGCATGATCGAGCTGAACATCAAACGTCTGCCAGCGTTCACAAATATCTCAGCTTTAGTTGTTGTTGTTTGACACTCTCAGGTCTCTACAGACAGGTCAGCTGTGATCACAAGGATTTCTAAAAGCAGTCACTGAAAGCAAGAACAAAGGCACCCTGGAGTCGCTTGAGTGCAGCTTCAGATCAAACAAGGAAATTAAGAAATTTAAAGCTAATTTGTGAAAAGTAATTATCATTCTAATTCTGTGAGTATCTACATTCAGCACCACAGGTTAAGTTTTAAGAATATGCTGACACAAAACCTTACAGCAGGTGCTGTAAGGTTTTGTGTAACTAGGCTAATATGCAAAAGATGTCAAACAAAGTGACCCATGTCTGGAAGGAGGGGAGGCAAATATTTAACAGTTAGTCCAAATTTGTACAAGTTCCCTGAAGACAAATGAAAATTCGCAAAACGTTTCAATTATTTGTCATAATTCATGCAGGTAAATGTTAAACACAGACACACACATGCCTGAGGTGAAACTGTAGAGATGGCAGAAATTTTGCACAGTCGAAAATATACAACGGGGGTGGAGGAAGGGGGGGGGGGCTGGAGGGTCTCCATCTTAATCAACTGGCAGACAGTGACTGTGACAGCCGAGAGATTTAAGAGTCAGATCAATAATCAAGATGGTCAATATTTGTCATCTGCCTAAAATCTGCTGATGGTGCACCATACTTTCTCATCCAGAAAACAAAAACACTGCTTGTAGGAAACGTTTAGATTTCAGGTTGCCCTTTACGTTTGAAATGACCGTAATTATTTCAAGTGAAACCTCGACTGGAGGAGAGTCAGTGCAATGAGAGAGAAAGAGACAAAGTGAATGGGATAAGTGATTAGTGTAAATGCTAAATGTGTCGGGTGGGACGGAATGCGCCTAACCCTTTTCAACACAAAACAGACTGGCCAAAGATTACATCATGAACTTCTGCAATGAATTACCCAGATTAGGCCTCTATGAAATTGGATTTAGGCAAAGCAGAGCGCTGGGAGATGAAGGTTAGATTCATATAATTGATTAGAAATTGGATTATGCGACTTTTTAATCATATGCTCCCCTCCAAAAAAATCCTGCCTCAGATTTAATCTGTGCAATATAATCTTTTCTTTTTTCTTTTCTTTTTTCTTTTTCTTTCTTTTTTTTTTCTTTTTTGTTTTTTTGGGGGGGTTTTTTTTGGGTCGCAGCATCAAACGAGTTCTGACCCTCGGTTTTAAAATATCGCGTCTATAAAAGTTCAGACTGTCGTCAACTCGTGTGTGATGCTTTCTGTTTTCGGTGTGATCCCAAGCTGAACTTATTTTCGTGCACCATCTGATTTTCGGTGTGTTCTTAAAATGTCATCTTAAAGTACAGATGTGCCTGGATGTATCAAGGAAAATAAATCTGAGTGTGTGTGTGTGTGTGTGTGTGTGTGTTTGTGTTTGTATGTGTGTGTGTGTGTGTGTGTGTGTGCGAGTGTATGAGTGTGTGTTTGTGTGTGGTGTTTGTTTGACAGAAATGTATTTTTATTTAAAATAAAAATACATTTAAATTAAGATGCACGTGACCTTGTGCAAAGTCACAACGTAAATAACTCTATTTAAAACCCATTAAAATGTTTAACAAAGTAAACATAAAGACTGACAGAGGCACATGTCGCAATATGCTGGGGAAAAAAACGCAAAATTGTGTTGTGATGAAATGTTGGCTTTACACACTCTTACACGCGCAACGAACGTGCGTGCACACTCAATCACACACACAAACACACACTCACACACACTCACACACACTTTGCCAGACAGTCCCACTGTTGTTGTCATTAGATCATCTCTCGTAGTAAAGTCATATGAAGCTGCGAAGGTCACGTTTGAAATATTACTGAGCCGTATTAATTAAAAAAACGTGTTTATTAAGGTTTAAACTTTAAACCTTAATAACCCATGGAATGAGTCTAAACGTATGTTAAAATGAACAATGTGATGTAGTGTTTTTTCTATTTATCACATGGTAAATTTATTTTCACTGATCTGAGTTGTTGTCAGTAATTAGCCTCTTTATTTGGCGCGTTCTCAAATACTAAAAACATTTGCATCTGTTTCCCAGTAAATACTTTCGTTTTGTCCAGAAAATCGGAGCTAAAAATAACGACAAACTATAAATCATATAAACCTAAAAACTTAATTATGTAGACTGTGAAGTGGGAAGACTTTAAAGAATTAAACTCACCTTGTATTGTCTCCCTGTGCGTCAACGATAAGTGCTGCGGGTTCACCTGCTTGCGGCGGGACATTGCCCCGGCATTTACTCTGGCATCGCCCGGTGAACGGCACTTGGAGTCGGCTTGGACCGTGGTGTCGGTCCTCTCTGGATCGCAGGAGACCAACTTTCCCTCCTCCTAATCCCTATGCTGCTATTCACACTCTTCAGCTGCAACTTTGATGCGCGTTCGGAAGGTGAAGAGTCGGACAGGAGCGCAATAAGGATGGAAGACCAGTTTGTCCACAATGTCCGGCAGCGTCGGAGGAGGACGCAACACCTGGATTGAGGAAGCCAAAGTGTAGTTATGGGAAGCAGTTGGCAATGAGTGGCCGATGAGCTGATATGTGCGCAGGTAGGTAATATTTTGCAATGACCTTTTTGAAAAAATTAAAAATAAAAAAAAATCCTGGATAGCCCACCTCTGCAGAGACCGTGGTGACAGATAAAGTACGGCGCACTCCACCGGTGATATGTATTGACTCTTATTTGGCTCCTTTCCCTTTCCCCCTTTCTTAATTCTAATGATATGATTATATCATCTAGGGTCGAATGGCTGCTGTTTATTCTAGGATTCCCTACAGTCCTTCGATTTCAGCAGTGGTGCGCTAAAATGACCCTTTGGCACTGACTCCTCCTGCGCGTTTTGGCATCGGTGCGCGGAACGGCAACTCTTGGCTCTGGTGGCAGTAGCCTCGCTGATTGAGAGAGGGAGAGAGAGAGAGAGAGAGCGAGAGCAGGCGGGCAGACAAGACACCTCCTCCTCCTTGTCGTCCAACAAGCAGAGGTCCAATGTTTCCCAGTTTCCTACAGTGTCGAGGCTACTTCTTGTTGACTCACACGATGAAAGAGGCTCTGTTTGGGAGGACCCCGCATTTGTGTGTGTGTGTGTGTGTGTGTGTGTATGTGTGTGTGCAGACTATATACAGCCTATGTTTTTGTGTGCGAGTGTGTGTGTGTGTGTGTGTGGTTGGGGTTGCCTCCTTGGAGTGGGATGGGATTTAAGTTCAAGTGGGTCCGTGACGTTTGCGCGACAAGCACCACAGACATGTGAGGGCGGCGGACAACAACACACGGACACCGAGGGCAGCTAGCGGTGGTTCCTCTTAGCTCAGCTCCAGTACAAAAGCAATCATCACTCAAAGGCATGGTGGTACTGTCTGCCCTTTGAAGGAGTGTTAATTTAGCACCCAAAATGCTCTGTGCACCTAAACATTTGTCAGCTCTAATGGTCATTCTGTTCAAAAGAGCGTGATGTCCAACAGTCTTATCATCATGTCCCCTTTCTCACAGTGCTTTTCCCCCCTTTGTGCTTTGATCAGTTTTACTGATTATTACAACTTTCCTCCTTTCATATAATGCCAGGTGAAATTTTGCAGGCATATCAGAAGGAAATTGCTTTAAAATTACTGGCATATCAGGACCACCTCGATCAGACTAAATAAACCATGTGGGTCTAAAGGTCACCTTTAATTTAGATAATTAATACTTTTATGTTATTGTGGCATTCTGGGCCATGTAAATGACCAAAGAAGGCTACTACACATGATTAATATGAATGCAAAGCACGCCTATTTCCTCACACTGGATCAGAGAGGGGAAAAACAGCATGCTGCATCTTTGTTGTTTGGATAATTTAAACATGTTGTGAGGCAACAGTACCCTCTGTTGGCACAGTCAGGAGACAAATCTGTTTTGGGGGTGATACCTTAACGCAGCGTTACTATGCTTTATTCTTATTTTTAGAATTGAAGCCTCAATTCAGAATCTAAGAGAGTCCTCGAAGAGCAGATCAGGTTCACTCAGTGGCAATTAAGGGCACTAATGGGCAATCATTCTGCACATAATTCACTGTATTCATTTAGATCGGTGTATGCACAGATAAGTGCTTTATACGGGCTACGGCTCAGACAAGAACATACTCAAGGTTCTTTTTTTTTAACCATATCATACAATTCAAGCATGTGCTGTAATTTGGTTGAAATACATTGTTGAATAAAACTGAAATGGCCTAATAAGGCCATTTAAAGTTGACACTATTTCCTCGTGGATCAGCAGAGAAGTGTGCAGCTATAGCAATACATTTTATAGTCCGCCATTAATAAAACATGGTGGGCAATTTTAAGAGCATTAGAAGTTTGATTGCTTCAGGGCAGGCCTAGGGGACTTTCAGGACAGTAATTATTTATATAAATGAAATGTCATCTCAGCTCTGGCTCAAGTAGACATAACCTCAGCAGACTCCACATGGAAACACTACAGCACAACAGCTATCTTTCACAGATAGGCCGAGCATGCTGTCAAGCATATTGCTTTGACTGGAGCGCATAAATTCGGTATGTGATATTACATGAAATGTCTTCTTCTTCGCATCAGGCCAAGAGAGCAACAGCAGTCGTGGACACAGCGGATGCTGAAGGAAAACATTATCCTGAGTTCACACACACTCTCTTGCCATCCCTTCTGGCTGCAAGCAGCTCCTTGATCCTTACCCATGGGTTTCTCAATAATACATCAATGTCTCCATTATAGCTTGTATCTGCTGGCTCCGGGCAAAGGCAGTTTAAGCTGGGTTGCACAGGGCCAACATACCACAAATACCCTGCTTGTGGACACAGGAAAGGTTTTAAGTCCAAAGTGTTGCCTCTAAGGAGACATGCATCTCGCATGGTAAATGCCATTGCTAAATGCGAGATACCTGAACACACTGTGGGGCATTACCTACACAAGAGATGTGGATATGCTGAAATAAAAGCTTTGTCCAAGTAACAAGAGACATTATGTTGACATCTTGGCTCTTTTCCAAAATGACCCCAAGACTTAAGGAGATTCCAGGCACTTATAATTTATGTTAAAACATAAAAATGAGCCCAAGGACAAAGTTTCAGCCTTGCACATCAGTGGCCAAAAGTACATGGAGCTTAACTGGCTTTGATTCTGGGTCACAACCTTCTTGATATCCTTTTATCTTCCATTTTTCATGTATCTCCCATCTGTTTACTCTCTGAAGAATACCAAAATAACATTAATATCTTAAAATAGACCAACATATATGAAAGAAGACATCATATAATACAATATATCTTTTTAAGAAGAAAAAGAGGATTTTGTGTTCTCAAGGTTAAGTGTACGAACCGGTCAAAGCAGCCGTTTTGATGTGTTTAACCACAATGTGACAAGACTGACATAAACAATGAAAGGTCCACTCTAGGACAGCTCATGGTAATATGAATATTGCTCTGGGATTTGCTTATAGTCGGTGCTTCATTATGCAATGTTTAATATTAATAAAGAAAGTACAAGTATATATTATTCATAAGCTGATTTACTGTGGTGTGTGTGTGTGTGTAGACTTGAGTGGCAGATTGAGATGCTCCCTTGCTACGGGCAATACAACTAGACAAGGCTCTTACTTTTCTACAGGACACATCCTGACAATTTCTCCCACAGTTAAGAGGATTTGTCCAAGCACGGGTGAATATATAATGCATGCAGATTCCAAATTTTAATTTGGACCAAGTAAATGATTCAATACTGGTTTTTTTCTCTGAAGTGAGGCTGGGAGGGGAACGAAGAGGGCACAAGATGTTACATGTAGTCTACACTTACACTGTCACATTTAAAGCAATCGAAGGGGAGGATGACCATCATGAGTTTTTGGACATATGAACTTCAAAAGTCAAAGGAAAAATTATCTTTATTCTAATTAATACTGTTTTCCACATTTACCATAAAATCTTCAATCATTAAATCCATGTTTTGTTTTTATGTTGCTCTAAAATGTTGCTACTCTTTGATTTTCTGCATTTCAAAGCCATAGCCTACAGGTATATAAAGCATATCAATGGTTTTGACTTGATGTGCAGATAAAAGCATCCAAGTATTCCTATTTTGGTCATCTTAAAGTTTAATTCATGGCTACAACTGGCTGTACCATGTAACCTTTAACTTGTAAAACAAGGCAATGTTTATGGTATTCCCTATATGTTACACTCTCAGTCAAACATCATTTTTGTAATGGCGCAAATAAATATGCATATCTTGAGATATCAGACAAAAACACTTCCAAAATCATGGTATTGCTTCAATGTATTGATACAGGGGCCTTTTTTTTAATAATAATTTGCAGGATTACAGAGAACCACCTGTCTTTTTAAACAAGTACCAGTTTATTTTTTTTAAACAGACCCTGTGCTGATTTCGCAAGTAACACATCTTTATTTAAGTACCTGGTCAAGTCGTAGACGGCATGTGCCAAAAACCCAGTCCTGCACAAGTCCGAGGGTAATTATTTGTCTCCCTCTAGTGGATATTATTGGAAATAACAAATTTTCATCTTGCTTAAGAAACAATATGTATATTTATCAGTTTATCAGACGTATATCTTCTTTGGAGTTATCCATCAGCAGGAATAGTAGTGAGAGCACTGACCAAATTAATTTAGCGGAGGAAAAGACAAAAATCTAACCAAAGCACACGAGTACCAGATGTCCTGCGTAATGACGTCGGCCCGTTGGCTGACGTCACTACGCACTGCACAATGGCGATGCCCTTGTTACGATGGGGACTGTTGTTGATCACTTGGTAGCCAACTTATTGTGAATAACTGCGGATTATTCATACAGCTGTCCGTTTTGGGTGATCTACTCCGACGGCTACATGTTAAAGGTAAGACTCGTGTTTCGTTACACAAGAGACGGACGATTACCGCGGTGAATTCAAACTACTTTTTACAGGTTGCAGTCTCAGCGTTGCTAAGACCTCGAGCGGAGCAAGTTAGCTAGCCGCCGCGGCGGCCGGCGACAGTCAGCTTGCTAAAGAGACAAGTTTGACTTCCTTTATCGTGAAAGCTTCGGTAATTTTAACCTGCTTGGTGTGTTTTAAACGAGCTTACCCGTGCGCCTCTTATAACACATATTCGTACAATAGAAGATCAAGCACGGCTTGTTATTTAGTCTCAGGAAGCTAACTTTAAGTTATCATTAGCACCGCTAACATTAGCGAATGTTAGCAAGAAGCTAACAGTTTCGTTAGGCGGATTGAGAGGAGACCGTCTCCACTGCTGTCGACATCCCCACTAATCTGTTCAGTATGTCTTATAAGTTATGTTTTGCTGTATTCATAGCTACAACCTTATCGGCAGGCGCAGTTTACTCATGAATGAATGAGAGAGGAAGTGCTAAACATTACGTCCTCGTCACAATCTGTTTTCTCTTTGCTGCTCTCCTGTTTCAAAGTGTTACAGCTAGCTTAGTCACCTCTACAAAAACTGGACAGGAGCTAAAGTCATACAGATAAATAGTGATCTCTCTCGCAATTAAACAGTTTACCATAATAACCCATATTATTATGCTGAGGTACGAAATCTTTTGAAAGCCAAGTGCTAATGGGTAAGAATGGTTTTAATTGCAGCTTTTTGTTGTTGTTGTTTGCTTTCTTAGCCGTCCAGTGCAGCGGGCCCGTCCACCGTTGCTTCTCCTCAACCAATGAAGGAATCCAAGGAGAACTTTTCAATGACTGGCCAAGCTATCCTGGACCACATCAAGCCATGTTGGTACTGGGACAAGAAGGATTTGGCCCACACCCCGTCTCAGTCTGAGGGCCTGGACCCTGGCACAGAGGCTCGGTATCGCCGAGAAGGAGCCCGCTTCATATTTGATGTGGGGACACGACTTGGCCTGTATCCTTGATTGACTGACTGATTGATGGATTGATTTGAATACTATAAGAATACTACAAGATTTGAAGACTATAAGACTATAAGATAAATCAGTTCCACATAGTTCAGTTTATTCCTGATGAAAATACAGTAAATGAAACATGACACCCACATGAAGAAATTATACAACTTAATTACCGCATACAGTTATTTTTACTTCACTCCTTTAATATTGTGAAGACATTC
The DNA here is from genome assembly GCF_017976425.1 of Toxotes jaculatrix. Taxonomy (NCBI): domain Eukaryota; kingdom Metazoa; phylum Chordata; class Actinopteri; family Toxotidae; genus Toxotes; species Toxotes jaculatrix. Next base: position 15,671,707 of record NC_054412.1, read on the forward strand.
ACATGAATAGTTTGCAGGAAGCAATGCTGAGTTATTGTATGTAATGTTTATTGCAGAACAGTCATATTGAAGCATGTTTTTGTTAGAATTTATATTATATGACTGCTTATATCTGACAAATGTGCAAATAACTGCAAATGGTTTCCGTGATGTCCTTGACAGCCATCAGTCACTATGACACACTGGCAACTGGCATCATATATTTCCACCGCTTCTACATGTTTCACTCCTTCAAGCAGTTCCCCAGATATGTAAGTTCAGTTGGTGGTTAAGTTTATTTTTTCCTCATTCCTGGAAGTGGACTAAATGTGAATGAATGAATGTTGTGATTTTTGTCTCAACAGGTGACGGGTGCTTGCTGTCTTTTCCTGGCAGGGAAAGTGGAGGAAACCCCAAAGAAGTGTAAAGACATCATCAAAACTGCCCGCAGCTTGCTGAATGATGTGCAGTTTGCCCAGTTTGGAGATGACCCGAAGGTGCAGTGTCTTTTATTTTCACTCTGTTGTCTTGAAACATTGTTCCTGTTAACACTGGACATTGTAAGTGCAATGGGACGTTATACTTTACCTTTCTGTCTCCATCAGGGAATGTGCTGTGGTCACTGAGTTCAGAAAAGAAAATAATAGTCTTAACGTAAAATCTGTTGTAAACCAGTATTACAGAGCCCTGTCATAATATCATGTCGTTCTAGAAAGAATAAACAAAACAAACATGCCACAGCCTAATCTCTGTTAATCTGCTGTAACAAGCAGCCATACAGTAATCTTACGTTGTGGGATTCTGTCAACACTCATGGCCTTAAAAGTTACAAGTATGTAGTTCAGATTTCCTGCCAACAGGACTAATTCACATATTTGTATTTTCTTCTGCAGGAAGAGGTGATGGTGTTAGAGAGAATCTTGCTCCAGACTATCAAATTTGACCTGCAGGTGGAGCACCCCTACATGTTCCTGCTGCGCTACGTCAAGCAGCTCAAAGGTGAGATGGGATAAGCATGGCATCAGATCCATGCAAAGTCTGGTACATTACTATGCTAGGAACCAGTAAAGCCTATGCTATGTTTTTGTCCTGTTGTCATAGGGGAGAAGAATAAAGTGTGCAAGGTGCTGCAAATGGCATGGACGTTTGTCAACGACAGGTGAGCAGCTGGCATGTAAACACTATTTCTCAGCCTCACTCTTTCTTCTGTAGTGTAGTGTGTCATGCATTTGTCATGTTTAACACTGTTACATAACTCAGCTGGTAAATATTGTGCATTGATGAGCAGATAAATGGGGTCATCACAGTTCCATGTGGTTTAAGACGCTTACCACATAACCGCAATGTCCTCGATTTGAATCCGGCCAAGGAGCTTTGTTGCCTGTCAGCTTCTTTACTCTTTCTCCCCCATATTTCCTGTCTGCCTCTCTGCTGTGTGTTGGCAAATAAAAGCAAAACCCTAAAAGAAATTATTGAATAATTTCAAGAGTATATAAGTAGTGATGGGAATTCTGGTCTCTTTTTAGAGAACTGGCTCTTTTGGCTCGGCTCACTAAAAAGAGCCGGCTCTTTTTAGTGCCTTCATTTACTCCACATAAAAAATAAATGATAAAAAATACAAAAAGCAATTATTTACAATTCAACTTTTAACAGTGTTCAACTTTCAGCTTTTTTCTTTTTAACAAATTTTAAACAAACAATTCTCAGGTGCCTGTGCAGGTTGTTTGTGGAAGCGGTTCTATATGAAATACTTTTCTTGCAGACTCTACACTCTGCCTTTGTATTTTCAATATAATTGAAATGGTTCCAGATTTTGCTTCTTTTCCTGCTGTCACTATTTTTACTTCTCTAATGCGTTTTCAAGAGCTGGCTCTAAGAGCCGATTCATTCGTGGCACAGACACATCACTATATATATAAACAGTATATATACATATATAAGTAGTGTCCTTCAATGTTTCAAATCATCTTTGCAAAAGCATTTTGTTGACACAACTCAGATGTGACTGGAATCATTTTGCCTGTTTCCCTTCCAGCCTTTGCACCATGCTGTCTCTGCAGTGGGAGCCAGAGATTATTGCAGTAGCCGTCATGTACCTGGCCGGCCGCCTGTGTAAGTTTGACATCCAGGAGTGGACCGCTAAGCAGTCGTCGCGCCGCTGGTGGGAGCAGTTTGTCCAAGACGTCCCGGTTGAGCTGCTTGAAGGTGCTCATCATGAAGCCATTGAAACTTCATGCCTTTTCTGTGATACTTGTTTCATCTGCTTTAAAATATGTCTCAACAAAAACATCTGTGTTTTCCAGACATTTGCCACCAGATCCTGGACTTGTACTCTCAAGGCAACAAGCCCATCCCTCAGCAGATGCAGGAGAAGGAGCGGGTACCTGTTCCTGCGATCCCTGCTCCTCCGGCTCCACAGGGACAACCCCCGGCCTCCAACCCTCCTCCCCCACCACCAAAGAAGACTTCCCCTCAGGGTGGCAGCCCTGCACGCCAGCTCAAACGCTCACATGTGAGTATACACTTGAATTACGCTGTTGGCGGCTGAAAACTATGACCAATGGAAAGTCCCTTGCTCAGCATAACCTACATCAAAGTGACACTGAGTATTTGCATTTTTTTTTGTTTCAGACATCCCCCAAAGATGAACCAAAGGCTCCAGGTAACTTTCTTGTTAAGACTCATGAAGGCAAAATTCTGTTCATGTGGGTTTCTAACAGCCTATACAGGTTTTTCATTAGGATTTTGTGAGTATTCAAGACTACAGCAAAATGACCTCCTGATTTTAAAAAGCTTTTGCATTTTATTTACTTTTTTTTTTTTTTTTTTTACAGAACAAGTTGGGTCAAAGATTCCTCGACTGGAGAGCCCAATGCCCCCTCTGCCCACATCGCAGCCTCCCTCAGGTAACTGTCTGCTGCCCTCCTCCTCCAGTCTGATTTGTGAGGAAGTTCCAATGATTTCGATTTTGATTGCAGTAGAGCATAGGTATGTGCTGACGCCCTCTCGAAATCCCGCTGCCTGTTTGCGTGTGTCACCAAATTGGCCCATAATGAGCAGCCTGGACCCCCTGCCTGGGACTCAAGCTCAGAAAGCAACCCAAAGTCTTTAGTCCTCTCAGTCCGCTTACATAACCAGCATCTCGTCTGGACATTATGTTTCCCAACACACACATTCTCCTAACCTCTCCCAGACCAATCTGATTAGTGCTTGAGCCTGATAATGAGACCTCCCATGTGGCTGAAGCCTGGCAGTCGTGGTCTGGCTATGTGCTCACTGTCTGGGAATGGAGAGGTTATTTGAGATCATGGGGGAATGAGTGGCCTTCTGTTACTTGTGGCCAAGAAAACAGAGAATTTCTAACAAGTTGTTTTCTCTTTGCTGTCTTCCGTCGCTCACTAGACCGAAAAGCTCCTGCTCCAGCGCCTCCTACAGAAGCAGAACCAGGAAGTGAGGCCGCCCCTCCTCCCCCTCACGCCCCACCTCCACACCAGCCTCCTCCCCTTCCCCATCGCCCTCCTCCGCCTCCGCCCTCCAACTACATCATGTCCACCACCAGCTCCTACATGTCTGGGGAGGGCTATCAGAACCTGCAGTCGATGATGAAGACAGAGGGTCCCTCTTATGCCCCCATGCCGCCCAGTTATGCACCCCCGATACCGCCATACCACCCCCATGTCTATCCGCCCCCCTCAGCACCACCTCCAGGCCCTCCGCCTCCTCCTTCCACCTACCCACCACCCAGCTTGCCCCCGACCTATCCGCCTCCAGGTTACAACAGTTACCCTCCACCACCGCCTCCGCGTATGCCACCAGGCCACGTACCCCCTCCAGGGATAGGCCTTCCACCTGCTGGGTACCCTCCTCCGCCACCTGTGCCCCCAGGACAGTCACAAGTCCCCCTGCCCCCTCCCCCTGGCATGCCCCTGAACCGTGGTGGGTGGATGAGATGAGAGTGCTAAAACAGTCTGTGAACTGAGGCTGTGCAGAGCCACCACTGGGGAGGGAAAGCTCTCTGAAGAGGAAGAACAACCAGGAACTTGTGTTATTCTGGTACAAACAAAGGAAAAGCCTTTTCACCTCCAGGACGACTTGTGATAAACAGCTCCTGGGGTTGTGAATAAAGGCTTATCAGCAATAGACTTGAAAGGAAAAGTGAGGTTTGGACAGTATTGTTACGAGAACCAGAGGAGGTGCCGAAAGTTTGCAGTTAGAATCCTGAAATATTTTGAAATAAGCGAGTTAAAAGTGCACAGGATGGAACTTGCTGTACCCTGTTCCAGGATCTTGTAACAAACACTGTCCACTCATTGTTTTTGTTCTGGGAGTGTACCAGGAAATTAGGGCACCCTGAAATTTCTTTTGTGTTTCTCTTTTTTTTTAGTGTCAAACTCATTCACTAATTGTAGGGAGATGAAATGTACATTTTGCTTTATCTTTGAGAGGATCAAAGGTTGAGTCTTATATTTCCTTGTGTATTCCATCTCCCTGATATTGTGTTTTGGTTTTGCTGCATTCCCAGCCACCTCAGTGTTGTTTTTGTTTTCTCCACATTCCCAGTGTTTACAGAGCATAACAAAATCTTGAGATGGTTTAACATGCCTCAAACAGGACCATCGCACAGAAGGACTGAGAAGAACACGCTGTATATTCAGACACGTTCACGAATGTAGAGCGTGTTCAAACATGCTGTATATTCTTTCTCTCTTATTACATTTTATTCTGTGAAAACACTGAGGTCGTGCTGCGAGATGTTTGTGCTAACATTAGATGCTGTCAGGTCTTTCTATTTTATCATGCTCATTTCTTATTTCCTGTTCCATTTACTGCAACTGCAACTCAAATTAACTATACAACAGAGACCCTGTTATCAAACCAACCACATCTAACACTGGATAGTCTAAGGTATATTTGTACACATCTGATATTTTCATTTAGACAATGTTTTTTTCTGGGATTTTCTATCCATATGTGCCTTAGTCAGGCCTTGCTTTTCTGTATCCCGTACGCAGCTTTGGTTTTGTTGCAGAGTGGCACTTAGGACAAAAAACAAACAAAAAAAACTTGCTTTTCCTACTTTAAACTGAGTATGTTTTCAGTCTATTTAAGGTGAAAATGTGCTGATTTCCCAGTGAGGTTCTGTTCATCAGATAAAAGTCAGTTTTAAGGATAAACAGTTGAAATAGTTGTGATCAGTGTGATGCAGCTGGACAGAGTGAGTCCAGCTGCATCACACTGATCACAACTATTTCAACTGTTTATCCATTACTTTTAGCTACCGTTATGTCAAAACTGACTTTTATCTGATGCACAGAACCTCACTGGGAAAAGTCTAAATTTTATTACCAATTCATTACCAACAGAGGGCAGCGTTGCTCACCCACTGAGGATGACAGCATGCCTGCAAAAGTGTTTGTTTCATCAAATCAAGACCACAGTTCACAGAACGATTTACCAACTTTGTTTTATTTTCTCCCAAATTTTTCTAAAAGTGGCCTATTTTATGTTTTCTTTTCACCTGTCAAATACTCATCAGTGAATTTCATGAAAAGAAGTTACAGCCATGCTAGTTACTGCAGGAATTGACATTTATTTACGCTGTAGATTCTAGAATTCTGTACTGTGGTTTTAGCATATAGGCAGAAAAAAAATTAACACTATAGATGTTTAAAAAAAGAAAAAGACAATTGGGTTCCAAATCAAAACACCATGCAGAAAAAAATGTGGCACATCTCAAATCAAATGCCATATATAAAGTATTCAAAATTGTATCATGGCTTCAAATCAGTTCCTAGAAAAAAGGACACTTTTAAAAAAACCATACTCTGATTTATATATATATTTTTTGACCCATTATTTGAGAGAACAGAGGCGCATGGCAGGCAGCCTCAGACATGTTCTAATTTGGAACAAATAACACTAGAGATGGGAGAGCCTGAGCTGTCAGTCATTAAACTAACCTATCAGACAACTTTACGGAGTAAATCTGACAAAATCAAAATATGACTGATCAGTTACTGATAGCACTCCCATCTCTATCTGACACCTGGCTATACTTTGACAAACAGTGTTTGTTCACTCTGACATCAAGAAATACTCATTTTAAATGTTAGTGTTTTCTGAAGACATCTAAGGGAAGACTTATCTCTCATATTCTAAGACAAAAAAAGAAGATTCAACTTTAAGAAACATGCGCTGCATAAACACACCTGCTGAATCCATGACTACAGAAAAGGTCTGAGTTTAAGTGACCTTTTCGTCTACTGAGATATAAAATGCTAAATTCAGAACAATCCAAAAAGCGATCCAAACCTAACTTAATGTTTAGTGTTTGGCCTTGAAAGTTTTATTAACGAGAAGATGCTTTTAGTATGGATTCAGCAAATGTCTTCAGCATTCTTCAACCGTGTTGTAACCAGGGTTCAAAAAAAAAAACCAGAAAAGAGGACTCACAGGCAGATGCTACAGCTGCAAGAGAACCAGTCAGTCTCCTTCCACACAGTCACACACATACGCACGCCAACGCTCTCGCAGTCACCGATGGGCAAAGGTAAAGCTGTAGCCCTCCCAACCTGAGAAAATGATTGTCAAGCATGCACACAGCATACAAATTTTAGTAAGAAAATTAATCTGTCAACTCATTGAGATGGTTTCACTCAGAATGGCCTTGATGCATTTTCAGAGGTTACAGAGTTACAGGAATAATAATAATTCATCTGGAAAAGAATTAAAAAAAAAAAAAAAAGGTTAATTACCAAAATCAAACCCTGTTTAAGGTCCGGTTGTGTGTGCTTTTCAAACTAAATCATTGATCACATGGCCACGCTAGAATACAAAATAGATAAAAGTAAAATCAACAATAACAATGAAGTAGTGCCATGGTTTTATACATAATATACACAAGTTAACAGTGATCTCTAGACTTCATTATCCATAGACTTGTCTTATGAGCAAAAGGCGCTAGGTCACAGTGGGTTTCACTTAGTTAACACTTCAGAATTGCTAATGCTAGTTATATGTGTTGACCACTGGGGGTGGGTGGGGGCGATACATGTGACAGGAGCTAGGGTCTCTATAGGAGGTACTATCAAAACTTATCTGAAGATACCGCCACAATGTTGCCTTCACATCCCAGCAACATGAGAAGAGATTTCTGCCCCTGCGGCCTCATCAGTCCCGTGTCTGAAACCATGTCATATCGCTAGCTTAATGTAGCTTAGCTATGCTCTGAAGGACTGTAAGTGGTGTATGTTTGTAGCAGTTTGCAGAGAGAGAGAGATAATAGTGTAGCCGGAAGCCTCCAAACCAACGAGGAAAAGTGGCAAATCAGTGAAACTAGCTGCCAGTTGTCAACATAAGCTCTGAGAGATAAAAACATGTTGTACACGTAAAGTGGTACATGTGACTAACAGGTCCATTTTGTGGCCATCTTAGCCAGTCTTAAGAGAGTGTTTATTGAAGGAATGCTAGGTATTGTAGGCAGTAAGGAGCACGGCATGTTGGGTCGTGTAGGCGCAGGTTGTAAGAGGTGTTCTCAGGTGAGTGTAAGTACTGTAGATCCTGATCTCTCTCTGTCTCTCCATCTCTAGGTGGTTGCCATGCTACAGCGGCCCTTTGAACTGGTTCCCAGAGAGGTGTTGTCTGATGGACAGCTTTGATCCTGCTGCATCACCCAGCTTTCTCCACACCACCTGCAAACAGAAGCGGAGAGAGAGAGAAGTTGAGAGGGGGAAGAGGAAGATGGGAAGAGGAAGAGCGAGACGTGCAGAAAGAGACATAGAGGCAGAGACTGAAAGGGTAAGGCTAGGCATTGAAAAAAAAAAGACTTTCTTCTTCAAGAGAGAAAACTTCAAATGCTCACAGTTTGACTGAGCTGCAAAGACAGCACACACACACATTACAGTAGCGTTATCTCTGTATCTGTATCTGTCTTCTGTTTCTGTGAGGCTGCTCTCTGGTGCTGAGATCTCTCTGTGAGTGAGTGAGAGGGGCCCCTGGGGGACCCTAGTTATATTACAGAGGTTCTATTGTAGCGCTCCCCAGATTCCAGGCCCGTCACATACCTCTGCCGGGCCCAGATAGGCCGGCTCCCGTTCTCTCTCTAATCAACGGACCTTTTTATCCCGAACCAGGCCTTTCAGCACCAACAGAGGAAGATGGAGAGAGATGAAGGGGGAGAGCGGAGGAGAGGAAGAATGGAGGGGGTGGAGCTGGGGGGTGGGGGAGTGCTCTTTTCCCTGCCGCTCCAGTTTAATTGCTCTGACAGCTCAACTACGAGCCTCTATTTAGATCTTCCAGTTTAGAGTTGGCTTTTGAGCAGGGGTGAGGATGGGGGAGTGGGCGAAGGGGAGGAAACAGAGAGAGAAAGAAGGAAAGCGCTAGCAGCTCCGTGCCCAGGTCACCGCTACAAGTGTCATCCCAAATCAAATGAGTTTGAATGAGGGTTCCTCATTAGTGAACACAGCCTGACCTGATTTGCACCCGGTAGAGGAGAACTCAAAACACTGATCGACAAACAGAACAAATAGGAACATTGTGGATATAAGGTTCCCTTGTTGACCACAGTGGGACAGTAGGAGCAGAACAGTCTGGGATGGAGGGCAAGTGTTGAACTTACGTTGCACATCTCTCGCACAATGGCCTTCTCCTTCTCACTGAGATCGTCCTCATAATCCTCAGGGACCTGCTTGTCCAAGTTCTCGTGGACTTCCAGTACCTGATGGCAGACACAGTGATGAGTGTGTGTGTTTGTGTTTTTGGCCGATTTTCATGCCTTAATATACTATGACGTTTTTTGGCACATTTTGAGGTCATACTAAAGTATGACTTTTTTTTGCCGATTTTGACAGCTTACTATACTATGATGTTTTTTATCACATTTTGAAGTCAAAGAAAATTTTGACTTTTTCTGGCCAATTTTGACACCTTGCTATACTATGACGTTTTTTTATGACATTTTGAGGTCATACTAAACTATGACTTATTTTGGCCGATTTTGATGCCTTACTATATTATGACGTTTTTTATGACATTTTGAGGTCAATAAAAATTTTGACTTTTTTTGGCCGATTTTGACGCCTTACTATACTATGACGTTTTTTATGACGTTTTGAGGCCATAAAAATTTTTGAATTTTTTTGGCCAATTTTGATGCCTTACTATACTATGACGTTTTTTGGCACATTTTGAGGTCATACTAAAGTATGACTTTTTTTGGCCGATTTTGATGCCTTACTATACTATGACGTTTTTTATGACATTTTGAGGCCGAAAAAATTTTTGACTTTTTTGTCCGGAAAAAACGCCATACTATACTATGACGTTTTTTCTGACATTTTGAGGTCGAAAAAAATTTGGACTTTTTTTGCCCGAAAAAAACGCCTTACTATACTATGGCGTTTTTTCTGACATTTTTGAGGTCAAAAAAAAATTTGACTTTTTTTGCCCGAAAAAAACGCCATACTATACTATGACGTTTTTTATGACATTTTGAGGTCGAAAAAAATGTTGAATTTTTTTGTCCGATTTTGACGCCTTACTATACTATGACGTTTTTTATGACATTTTGAGGTCGAAAAAAATGTTGACTTTTTTTGGCCGATTTTGACGCCTTACTATACTATGACGTTTTTTATGACATTTTGAGGTCGAAAAAAAATTTGACTTTTTTTGCCCGAAAAAACGCCTTACTATACTATGACATTTTTTATGACATTTTGAGGTCATACTAAAGTATGACTTTTTTTGGCCAATTTTGATGCCTAACTATACTATGACGTTTTTTATGACATTTTGAGGTCGAAAAAAATTTTGACTTTTTTTGGCCGATTTTGACGCCTTACTATACTATGACGTTTTTTATGACATTTTGAGGCCGAAAATTTTTTTTACTTTTTTTGTCCGATTTTGATGCCTTACTATACTATGACGTTTTTTCTGACATTTTGAGGTTGAAAAAAATTTTGACTTTTTTTGCCCGAAAAAAACGCCTTACTATACTATGACGTTTTTTATGACATTTTGAGGTCGAAAAAAAATTTGACTTTTTTTGCCCGAAAAAAACGCCATACTATATTATGACATTTTTTATGACATTTTGAGGTCGAAAAAAATTTGACTTTTTTTGCACGAAAAAAACGCCATACTATACTATGACGTTTTTTCTGACATTTTGAGGTCGAAAAAAATTTTGACTTTTTTTGCCAGAAAAAAACGCCTTACTATACTATGACGTTTTTTATGACATTTTGAGGCCGAAAAAAATTTTGACTTTTTTTGTCCGATTTTGACGCCTTACTATACTATGACGTTTTTTATGACATTTTGAGGTCGAAAAAAAATTTGACTTTTTTTGCCCGAAAAAAACGCCTTACTATACTATGACATTTTTTATGACATTTTGAGGTCATACTAAAGTATGACTTTTTTTGGCCAATTTTGATGCCTAACTATACTATGACGTTTATTATGACATTTTGAGGCCGAAAAAAAATTTGACTTTTTTTGCCCGAAAAAAACGCCATACTATACTATGACGTTTTTTATGACATTTTGAGGTCGAAAAAAATGTTGACTTTTTTTGTCCGATTTTGACGCGTTACTATACTATGACGTTTTTTATGACATTTTGAGGCCGAAAAAAAATTTGATTTTTTTTTGCCGAAAAAAAACGCCATACTATACTATGACGTTTTTTATGACATTTTGAGGTCGAAAAAAATGTTGACTTTTTTTGGCCGATTTTGACGCCTTACTATACTAGGACGTTTTTTATGACATTTTGAGGCCGAAAAAAATGTTGACTTTTTTTGCCCGAAAAAAACGCCTTACTATACTATGACGTTTTTTATGACATTTTTGAGGTCGAAAAAAATTTTGACTTTTTTTGTCCGAAAAAAAAGTGACGTTTTTTATGACATTTTGAGGTCGAAAAAAAATTTGACTTTTTTTGGCAGAAAAAAACGCCTTACTATACTATGACGTTTTTTATGACATTTTGAGGTCGAAAAAAAATGTGACTTTTTTTGCCCGAAAAAAAACGCCTTACTATACTATGACGTTTTTTATGACATTTTGAGGCCGAAAAAAATTTTGAATTTTTTTGTCCGAAAAAAACGCCATACTATACTATGACGTTTTTTCTGACATTTTGAGGTCGAAAAAAAATTTGACTTTTTTTGCCCGAAAAAAACGCCTTACTATACTATGACGTTTTTTATGACATTTTGAGGCCGAAAAAAAATGTGACTTTTTTTGCCCGAAAAAAACGCCATACTATACTATGATGTTTTTTATGACATTTTGAGGCAGAAAAAAATGTTAACTTTTTTTGGCCGATTTTGACGCCTTACTATACTATGATGTTTTTTATGACATTTTGAGGCCGAAAACATTTTTTACTTTTTTTGTCCGATTTTGACGCCTTACTATACTATGACGTTTTTTATGACATTTTGAGATCGAAAAAAATGTTGACTTTTTTTGTCCGATTTTGACGCCTTACTATACTATGACGTTTTTTATGACATTTTGAGGCCGAAAAAAAATTTAATTTTTTTTTGCCCGAAAAAAACGCCATACTATATTATGACGTTTTTTATGACATTTTGAGGTCGAAAAAAAGTTGACTTTTTTGCACGAAAAAAACGCCATACTATACTATGACGTTTTTTCTGACATTTTGAGGTCGAAAAAAATTTTGACTTTTTTTGCCAGAAAAGAACGCCTTACTATACTATGACGTTTTTTATGACATTTTGAGGCCGAAAAAAATTTTGACTTTTTTTGGCCCATTTTGACGCCTTACTATACTATGACGTTTTTTATGACATTTTGAGGCTGAAAAAAAATTAGACTTTTTTTGCCCGAAAAAAACGCCTTACTATACTATGACGTTTTTTATGACATTTTGAGGTCGAAAAAAATTTTGAATTTTTTTGGCCGATTTTGACGCCTTACTATACTATGACGTTTTTTATGACATTTTGAGGTCGAAAAAAAATTTGACTTTTTTTGCCCGAAAAAAACGCCTTACTATACTATGACATTTTTTATGACATTTTGAGGTCATACTAAAGTATGACTTTTTTTGGCCAATTTTGATGCCTAACTATACTATGACGTTTTTTATGACATTTTGAGGTCGAAAAAAATGTTGACTTTTTTTGGCCGATTTTGACGCCTTACTGTACTATGACGTTTTTTATGACATTTTGAGGTCGAAAAAAATGTTGACTTTTTTTGTCCGATTTTGACGCCTTACTATACTATGACGTTTTTTATGACATTTTGAGGCCGAATAAAAATTTGACTTTTTTTGCCCGAAAAAAACGCCATACTATACTATGATGTTTTTTATGACATTTTGAGGTCGAAAAAAATTTTGACTTTTTTTGGCCGATTTTGACGCCATACTATACTATGACGTTTTTTCTGACATTTTGAGGCCGAAAAAAAATGTGACTTTTTTTGCCCGAAAAAAACGCCTTACTATACTATGACGTTTTTTATGACATTTTGAGGCCGAAAAAAATTTTGACTTTTTTTGCCCGAAAAAAACGCCATACTATACTATGACGTTTTTTATGACATTTTGAGGTCGAAAAAAAATTTGACTTTTTTTGCCCGAAAAAAACGCCTTACTATACTATGACGTTTTTTATGACATTTTGAGGCCGAAAAAAAAAATTGACTTTTTTTGTCCGAAAAAAACGCCATACTATACTATGACGTTTTTTATGACATTTTGAGGTCGAAAAAAATTTTGACTTTTTTTTCCCGAAAAAAACGCCATACTATACTGACGTTTTTTATGACATTTTGAGGTCGAAAAAAATGTTGACTTTTTTTGTCCGATTTTGACGCCTTACTATACTATGACGTTTTTTATGACATTTTGACGCCTTACTATACTATGACGTTTTTTATGACACTTTGAGGCCGAAAAAAATTTTGACTTTTTTTGGCCGAAAAAAACGCCTTACTATACTATGACGTTTTTTATGACATTTTGAGGCCGAAAAAAATTTTGACTTTTTTTGTCCGAAAAAAACGCCATACTATACTATGACGTTTTTTCTGACATTTTGAGGTCGAAAAAAATTTTGAATTTTTTTGTCTGAAAAAATCGCCATACTATACTATGACGTTTTTTATGACATTTTGAGGCCGAAAAAAAATTAGACTTTTTTTGCCCGAAAAAAACGCCTTACTATACTATGACATTTTTTCTGACATTTTGAGGTCGAAAAAAATTTTGACTTTTTTTGCCAGAAAAAAACGCCTTACTATACTATGACGTTTTTTCTGACATTTTGAGGCCGAAAAAATTTTTGACTTTTTTTGGCCCATTTTGACGCCTTACTATACTATGACGTTTTTTATGACATTTTGAGGCCGAAAAAAAATGTGACTTTTTTTGCCCGAAAAAAACGCCTTACTATACTATGACGTTTTTTATGACATTTTGAGGCCGAAAAAAAATTTGACTTTTTTTGCCCGAAAAAAACGCCTTACTATACTATGACGTTTTTTATGACATTTTGAGGTCGAAAAAAATTTTGACTTTTTTTGCCAGAAAAAAACGCCTTACTATACTATGACGTTTTTTATGACATTTTGAGGTCGAAAAAAATTTTGAATTTTTTTGGCCGATTTTGACGCCTTACTATACTATGACATTTTTTATGACATTTTGAGGTCATACTAAAGTATGACTTTTTTTGGCCAATTTTGATGCCTAACTATACTATGACGTTTTTTATGACATTTTGAGGTCGAAAAAAATGTTGACTTTTTTTGGCCGATTTTGACGCCTTACTATACTATGACGTTTTTTATGACATTTTGAGGTCGAAAAAAATTTGACTTTTTTTGGCCCATTTTGACGCCTTACTATACTATGACGTTTTTTATGACATTTTGAGGTCGAAAAAAATGTTGACTTTTTTTGCCAGAAAAAAACGCCTTACTATACTATGACGTTTTTTATGACATTTTGAGGCCGAAAAAATTTTTGACTTTTTTTGTCCGATTTTGACGCCTTACTATACTATGACGTTTTTTATGACATTTTGAGGCCGAAAAAAAATTTGACTTTTTTTGCCCGAAAAAAACGCCATACTATACTATGACGTTTTTTCTGACATTTTGAGGTCGAAAAAAATGTTGACTTTTTTTGTCCGATTTTGACGCCTTACTACACTATGACGTTTTTGATGACATTTTGACGCCTTACTATACTATGACGTTTTTTATGACATTTTGAGGCCGAAAAAAATTTTGAATTTTTTTGGCCGATTTTGACGCCTTACTATACTATGACGTTTTTTATGACATTTTGAGGTCATACTAAAGTATGACTTTTTTTGGTCAATTTTGATGCCTAACTATACTATGACGTTTTTTAAGACATTTTGAGGTCGAAAAAAATTTTGACTTTTTTTACCCGAAAAAAACGCCATACTATACTATGACGTTTTTTCTGACATTTTGAGGTTGAAAAAAAAATTGACTTTTTTTGCCCGAAAAAAATGCCTTACTATACTATGACGTTTTTTATGACATTTTGAGGCCGAAAAAATTTTTTAATTGTTTTGTCCGAAAAAATCGCCATACTATACTATGACGTTTTTTCTGACATTTTGAGGTCGAAAAAAAATTTGACTTTTTTTGCCCGAAAAAAACGCCTTACTATACTATGACGTTTTTTATGACATTTTGAGGCCGAAAAAAAATGTGACTTTTTTTGCCCGAAAAAAACGCCTTACTATACTATGACGTTTTTTATGACATTTTGAGGCTGAAAAAAAATTTTACTTTTTTTGCCCGAAAAAAACGCCTTACTATACTATGACGTTTTTTATGACATTTTGAGGCTGAAAAAAAATGTGACTTTTTTTGGCCGAAAAAAACGCCTTACTATACTATGACGTTTTTTATGACATTTTGAGGCCGAAAAAAAATTTGACTTTTTTTGCCCGAAAAAAACGCCTTACTATACTATGACATTTTTTATGACATTTTGAGGTCGAAAAAAATTTTGACTTTTTTTGCCAGAAAAAAACGCCTTACTATACTATGACGTTTTTTATGACATTTTGAGGTCGAAAAAAATTTTGAATTTTTTTGGCCCATTTTGACGCCTTACTATACTATGACGTTTTTTATGACATTTTGAGGCTGAAAAAAAATTAGACTTTTTTTGCCCGAAAAAAACGCCTTACTATACTGTGACGTTTTTTATGACATTTTGAGGTCATACTAAAGTATGACTTTTTTTGGCCAATTTTGATGCCTAACTATACTATGACGTTTTTTATGACATTTTGAGGCCGAAAAAAATGTTGACTTTTTTTGGCCGATTTTGACGCCTTACTATACTATGACGTTTTTTATGACATTTTGAGGTCGAAAAAAATGTTGACTTTTTTTGGCCCATTTTGACGCCTTACTATACTATGATGTTTTTTATGACATTTTGAGGCCGAAAAAAATGTTGACTTTTTTTGCCCGAAAAAAACGCCTTACTATACTATGACGTTTTTTATGACATTTTGAGGCCGAAAACA
Source organism: Toxotes jaculatrix (assembly GCF_017976425.1). Lineage (NCBI taxonomy): Eukaryota > Metazoa > Chordata > Actinopteri > Toxotidae > Toxotes > Toxotes jaculatrix. Next base: position 15,687,255 of record NC_054412.1, read on the forward strand.
TTTTTTACTTTTTTTGTCCGATTTTGACGCCTTACTATACTATGACGTTTTTTATGACATTTTGACGCCTTACTATACTATGACGTTTTTTATGACATTTTGAGGCCGAAAAAAAATTTGACTTTTTTTGCCCGAAAAAAACGCCTTACTATACTATGACGTTTTTTATGACATTTTGAGGCCGAAAAAATTTTTGACTTTTTTTGTCCGATTTTGACGCCTTACTATACTATGACGTTTTTTATGACATTTTGAGGCTGAAAAAAAATTTGACTTTTTTTGCCCGAAAAAAACGCCTTACTATACTATGACATTTTTTATGACATTTTGAGGCCGAAAAAAAATTTGAGTTTTTTTGCCCGAAAAAAACGCCATACTATACTATGACGTTTTTTATGACATTTTGAGGCCGAAAAAAAATTTGACTTTTTTTGCCCGAAAAAAACGCCATACTATACTATGACGTTTTTTCTGACATTTTGAGGTCGAAAAAAATGTTGACTTTTTTTGTCCGATTTTGACGCCTTACTACACTATGACGTTTTTGATGACATTTTGACGCCTTACTATACTATGACGTTTTTTATGACATTTTGAGGTCGAAAAAAATTTTGACTTTTTTTGGTCGATTTTGATGCCTTACTATACTATGACATTTTTTATGACATTTTGAGGCCGAAAAAAAATTTGAGTTTTTTTGCCCGAAAAAAACGCCATACTATACTATGACATTTTGAGGCCGAAAAAAAATTTGACTTTTTTTGCCCGAAAAAAACGCCATACTATACTATGACGTTTTTTCTGACATTTTGAGGTCGAAAAAAATGTTGACTTTTTTTGTCCGATTTTGACGCCTTACTACACTATGACGTTTTTGATGACATTTTGACGCCTTACTATACTATGACGTTTTTTATGACATTTTGAGGCCGAAAAAAATTTTGAATTTTTTTGGCCGATTTTGACGCCTTACTATACTATGACGTTTTTTATGACATTTTGAGGTCGAAAAAAAATTTGACTTTTTTTGCCCGAAAAAAACGCCTTACTATACTATGACATTTTTTATGACATTTTGAGGTCATACTAAAGTATGACTTTTTTTGGTCAATGTTGATGCCTAACTATACTATGACGTTTTTTATGACATTTTGAGGTCGAAAAAAATTTTGACTTTTTTTACCCGAAAAGAACGCCTTACTATACTATGACGTTTTTTATGACATTTTGAGGCCGAAAAAAAATTTGACTTTTTTTGGCCGAAAAAAAAACGCCTTACTATACTATGACGTTTTTTATGACATTTTGAGGCCGAAAAAAATTTTGACTTTTTTTGTCCGATTTTGACGCCTTACTATACTATGACGTTTTTTATGACATTTTGAGGCCGAAAAAAAATTTGACTTTTTTTGCCCGAAAAAAACGCCTTACTATACTATGACGTTTTTTATGACATTTTGAGGCCGAAAAAATTTTTGACTTTTTTTGTCCGAAAAAAACGCCATACTATACTATGACGTTTTTTCTGACATTTTGAGGTCGAAAAAAAATTTGACTTTTTTTGCCCGAAAAAAATGCCTCACTATACTATGACGTTTTTTATGACATTTTGAGGCTGAAAAAAATTTTGAATTGTTTTGTCCGAAAAAATCGCCATACTATACTATGACGTTTTTTATGACATTTTGAGGTCGAAAAAAAATTTGACTTTTTTTGCCCGAAAAAAACGCCTTACTATACTATGACGTTTTTTATGACATTTTGAGGCCGAAAAAAAATGTGACTTTTTTTGCCCGAAAAAAACGCCTTACTATACTATGACGTTTTTTATGACATTTTGAGGCCGAAAAAAAATGTGACTTTTTTTGCCCGAAAAAAACGCCTTACTATACTATGACGTTTTTTATGACATTTTGAGGTCGAAAAAAAATTTGACTTTTTTTGCCCTGAAAAAAACGCCTTACTATACTATGACGTTTTTTATGACATTTTGAGGCCGAAAAAAACGTGACTTTTTTTGCCCGAAAAAAACGCCTTACTATACTATGACGTTTTTTATGACATTTTGAGGTCATACTAAAGTATGACTTTTTTTGGCCGATTTTGATGCCTTACTATACTATGAAGTTCTTTATGACATTTTGAGGTCATACTTAAGTATGACTTTTTTTGTCCGATTTTGATGCCTTACTATACTATGACCTTGTTTGGCATATTTTGAGGCCATGGCTGAGGTCCTTCAACATCTGTCGGACAATGCTATGCATGTTTTATGAGTCTGCGGTGGCAAGTCCCATCCTTTATACTTTTGCCTGCTGGGGCCGCAGTCTGAGGGTAAAGAACACTAACAGACTCAATAAGATCATCAAGAAGGCCAGCCATGTTGTGGGGGAGGAACTGGACTCACTGAATACAGTGTTGGAGAGAAGAATGTTGTCCAAAGTTTGGACAATATTGGACTCTCCTTCACACCCGCTCCACCATGTGCTGATCAGTCACTGAAGCTTATTCAGCAACAGACTCATTGTTCGATGCTGCACAACAGAGGGACACAGACAATCATTCCTGCATGTCGCAATCAAGCTATATAATTCAGAACTCTAAAAAAAACAGATTCCTGTATACTGTGTATACATTATTTTTATACATTTAAACCATATACCTCATGTACATAATGTAAATATGAAGATGTATGTTTTCTATTTTCTGTTTTATTATATTTTCTGTTTGATTAATCTTCTTAATCTTAGAAACATTTTTTTTCAGTTGGTGTACACATTCTCTGTGCAATTTTCTTCTTCATTTTCATTTGGGAGTTTGTATGTAATAAAAGAATTTCCCTAAAGGGATTAATAAAGATTTTCTGATTCTGATTCTGAGACTAAAGTGTGACTTTTTTTGGACTACCTTGAAGCCTTACTATACTATGACTATTTTGAAGCCTTACTATAGTATGACCATTTATATGACATTTTGAGGTCATACTAAAGTATGACTTTTTTTGACAGATTTTGACGCCTTACAATATTATGACGTTTTTTATGACATTTCGAGGTCATACTAAAGTATGACTTTTTTTGTCCGATTTTGATACCTTACTATACTATGACGTTTTTTATGACATTTTGAGGTCGAAAAAAATTTTGACTTTTTTTGGTCGATTTTGATGCCTTACTATACTATGACGTTTTTTATGACATTTTGAGGTCGAAAAAATTTTTGACTTTTTTTGCCCGAAAAAAACGCCTTACTATACTATGACGTTTTTTATGACATTTTGAGGCCGAAAAAATTTTTGACTTCTTTTGCCCGAAAAAAATGCCATACTATACTATGACGTTTTTTATGACATTTTGATGCCGAAAATTTTTTTTACTTTTTTGCCCGAAAAAAACGCCATACTATAATATGACGTTTTTTATGACATTTTGAGGCAGAAAAAATTTTTGACTTTTTTTTAAGGTCGAAAAAAATTTGACTTTTTTTGGCCGATTTTGACGCCTTACTATACTATGACGTTTTTTATGACATTTTGAGGCCGAAAAAATTTTTTACTTTTTTTGTCCGAAAAAAACGCCATACTATACTATGACGTTTTTTATGACATTTTGAGGTCGAAAAAAATTTTGACTTTTTTTGGCCCATTTTGACGCCTTACTATACTAGGACGTTTTTTATGACATTTTGAGGTCGACAAAATTTTTGATTTTTTTTGCCCGAAAAAATTGCCTTACTATACTATGACGTTTTTTATGACATTTTGAGGCCGAAAAAAAATTTGACTTTTTTTGCCAGAAAAAAACGCCATACTATACTATGACGTTTTTTATGACATTTTGATGCCGAAAATTTTTTTTACTTTTTTTGCCCGAAAAAAACGCCATACTATACTATGACGTTTTTTCTGACATTTTGAGGCCGAAAAAATTTTTGACTTTTTTTGGCCCATTTTGACGCCTTACTATACTATGACGTTTTTATGACATTTTGAGGCAGAAAAAAAATTTGACTTTTTTTGCCCGAAAAAAACGCCATACTATACTATGACGTATTTTATGACATTTTGATGCCGAAAAAATGTTTTACTTTTTTTGCCCGAAAAAAACGCCATACTATACTATGACGTTTTTTATGACATTTTGAGGCCGAAAAAAAATTTGACTTTTTTTACCCGAAAAAAACGCCATACTATACTATGATGTTTTTTATGACATTTTGAGGTCGAAAAAAATGTTGACTTTTTTTGGCCGATTTTGACGCCTTACTATACTATGACGTTTTTTATGACATTTTGAGGCCGAAAAAAATTTGGACTTTTTTTGCCCGAAAAAAACGCCATACTATACTATGATGTTTTTTATGACATTTTGAGGTCAAAAAAATTTTTGACTTTTTTTGCCCAAAAAAAACGCCTTACTATACTATGACGTTTTTTATGACATTTTGAGGCCGAAAAAAATTTGGACTTTTTTTGCCCGAAAAAAACGCCATACTATACTATGACGTTTTTTATGACATTTTGATGCCGAAAATTTTTTTTATTTTTTTTGCCCGAAAAAAACACCATACTATACTATGACGTTTTTTATGACATTTTGAGGCCGAAAAAATTTTTTATTTTTTTTGCCCGAAAAAAACGCCATACTATACTATGACGTTTTTTATGACATTTTGAGGCAGAAAAAAAATTTTACTTTTTTTGTCCGAAAAAAACGCCATACTATACTATGACGTTTTTTATGACATTTTGAGGTCGAAAAAAATGTTGACTTTTTTTGTCCGTTTTTGACGCCTTACTATACTATGACGTTTTTTATGACATTTTGAGGCAGAAAAAAATTTAGACTTTTTTTACCCAAAAAAAACACCATACTATACTATGACGTTTTTTATGACATTTTGAGGTCGAAAAAAAATTTGACTTTTTTTGCCCGAAAAAAACGCCATACTATACTATGACGTTTTTTATGACATTTTGAGGTCAAAAAAATTTTTGACTTTTTTTGCCCAAAAAAAACGCCTTACTATACTATGACGTTTTTTATGACATTTTGAGGCCGAAAAAAATTTGGACTTTTTTTGCCCGAAAAAAACGCCATACTATACTATGACGTTTTTTATGAAATTTTGATGCCGAAAAATTTTTTTACTTTTTTTGCCCGAAAAAAACGCCATACTATACTATGACGTTTTTTATGACATTTTGAGGTCGAAAAAAAGTTGACTTTTTTTGTCCGTTTTTGACGCCTTACTATACTATGACGTTTTTTATGACATTTTGAGGCCGAAAAAAAATTTGACTTTTTTTGCCCGAAAAAAACGCCATACTATACTATGACGTTTTTTATGACATTTTGAGGCAGAAAAAATGTTTTACTTTTTTTGCCCGAAAAAAACGCCATACTATACTATGACGTTTTTTATGACATTTTGAGGCCGAAAAAAAATTTGACTTTTTTTACCCGAAAAAAACGCCATACTATACTATGATGTTTTTTATGACATTTTGAGGTCGAAAAAAATTTTGACTTTTTTTGGCCCATTTTGACGCCTTACTATACTAGGACGTTTTTTATGACATTTTGAGGTCGACAAAATTTTTGATTTTTTTTGCCCGAAAAAATTGCCTTACTATACTATGACGTTTTTTATGACATTTTGAGGCCGAAAAAAAATTTGACTTTTTTTGCCAGAAAAAAACGCCATACTATACTATGACGTTTTTTATGACATTTTGATGCCGAAAATTTTTTTTACTTTTTTTGCCCGAAAAAAACGCCATACTATACTATGACGTTTTTTCTGACATTTTGAGGCCGAAAAAATTTTTGACTTTTTTTGGCCCATTTTGACGCCTTACTATACTATGACGTTTTTATGACATTTTGAGGCAGAAAAAAAATTTGACTTTTTTTGCCCGAAAAAAACGCCATACTATACTATGACGTATTTTATGACATTTTGATGCCGAAAAAATGTTTTACTTTTTTTGCCCGAAAAAAACGCCATACTATACTATGACGTTTTTTATGACATTTTGAGGCCGAAAAAAAATTTGACTTTTTTTACCCGAAAAAAACGCCATACTATACTATGATGTTTTTTATGACATTTTGAGGTCGAAAAAAATGTTGACTTTTTTTGGCCGATTTTGACGCCTTACTATACTATGACGTTTTTTATGACATTTTGAGGCCGAAAAAAATTTGGACTTTTTTTGCCCGAAAAAAACGCCATACTATACTATGACGTTTTTTATGACATTTTGAGGTCAAAAAAATTTTTGACTTTTTTTGCCCAAAAAAAACGCCTTACTATACTATGACGTTTTTTATGACATTTTGAGGCCGAAAAAAATTTGGACTTTTTTTGCCCGAAAAAAACGCCATACTATACTATGACGTTTTTTATGAAATTTTGATGCCGAAAAATTTTTTTACTTTTTTTGCCCGAAAAAAACGCCATACTATACTATGACGTTTTTTATGACATTTTGAGGTCGAAAAAAAGTTGACTTTTTTTGTCCGTTTTTGACGCCTTACTATACTATGACGTTTTTTATGACATTTTGAGGCCGAAAAAAAATTTGACTTTTTTTGCCCGAAAAAAACGCCATACTATACTATGACGTTTTTTATGACATTTTGATGCCGAAAATTTTTTTTACTTTTTTTGCCCGAAAAAAACGCCATACTATACTATGACGTTTTTTCTGACATTTTGAGGCCGAAAATTTTTTTGACTTTTTTTGGCCCATTTTGACGCCTTACTATACTATGACGTTTTTATGACATTTTGAGGCAGAAAAAAAATTTGACTTTTTTTGCCCGAAAAAAACGCCATACTATACTATGACGTTTTTTATGACATTTTGATGCCGAAAAAATGTTTTACTTTTTTTGCCCGAAAAAAACGCCATACTATACTATGACGTTTTTTATGACATTTTGAGGCCGAAAAAAAATTTGACTTTTTTTACCCGAAAAAAACGCCATACTATACTATGATGTTTTTTATGACATTTTGAGGTCGAAAAAAATGTTGACTTTTTTTGGCCGATTTTGACGCCTTACTATACTATGACGTTTTTTATGACATTTTGAGGCCGAAAAAAATTTGGACTTTTTTTGCCCGAAAAAAACGCCATACTATACTATGACGTTTTTTATGACATTTTGAGGCAGAAAAAATGTTTTACTTTTTTTGCCCGAAAAAAACGCCATACTATACTATGACGTTTTTTATGACATTTTGAGGCCGAAAAAAAATTTGACTTTTTTTACCCGAAAAAAACGCCATACTATACTATGATGTTTTTTATGACATTTTGAGGTCGAAAAAAATGTTGACTTTTTTTGGCCGATTTTGACGCCTTACTATACTATGACGTTTTTTATGACATTTTGAGGCCGAAAAAAATTTGGACTTTTTTTGCCCGAAAAAAACGCCATACTATACTATGACGTTTTTTATGACATTTTGAGGCAGAAAAAAATTTGACTTTTTTTGTCCGAAAAAAACGCCATACTATACTATGACGTTTTTTATGACATTTTGAGGTCGAAAAAAATGTTGACTTTTTTTGTCCGTTTTTGACGCCTTACTATACTATGACGTTTTTTATGACATTTTGAGGCCGAAAAAAAATTTGACTTTTTTTGCCCGAAAAAAACGCCATACTATACTATGACGTTTTTTATGACATTTTGAGTTCAAAAAAATTTTTGACTTTTTTTGCCCAAAAAAAACGCCTTACTATAGTATGACGTTTTTTATGACATTTTGAGGCCGAAAAAAATTTGGACTTTTTTTGCCCGAAAAAAACGCCATACTATACTATGACGTTTTTTATGACATTTTGATGCCGAAAAATTTTTTTATTTTTTTTGCCCGAAAAAAACGCCATACTATACTATGACGTTTTTTATGACATTTTGAGGCCGAAAAAAAATTTAATTTTTTTTGCCCGAAAAAAACGCCATACTATACTATGACGTTTTTTATGACATTTTGAGGCAGAAAAAAATTTTGACTTTTTTTGTCCGAAAAAAAACGACATACTATACTATGACGTTTTTTATGACATTTTGAGGTCGAAAAAAACGTTGACTTTTTTTGTCCGTTTTTGACGCCTTACTATACTATGACGTTTTTTATGACATTTTGAGGCCGAAAAAAATTTGGACTTTTTTTGCCCGAAAAAAACGCCATACTATACTATGACGTTTTTTATGACATTTTGATGCCGAAAAAATTTTTTACTTTTTTTGCCCGAAAAAAACGCCTTACTATACTATGACGTTTTTTATGACATTTTGATGCCGAAAATTTTTTTTACTTTTTTGCCCGAAAAAAACGCCATACTATACTATGACGTTTTTTCTGAAATGTTGAGGTCGAAAAAAATTTTGACTTTTTTTGGCCGATTTTGATGCCTTACTATACTAGGACGTTTTTTATGACATTTTGAGGTCGAAAAAATTTTTGACTTTTTTTGCCCGAAAAAAACGCCATACTATACTATGACGTTTTTTATGACATTTTGATGCCGAAAAAATTTTTTACTTTTTTTGCCCGAAAAAAACGCCATACTATAATATGACGTTTTTTATGACATTTTGAGGCAGAAAAAATTATTGACTTTTTTGTCCGAAAAAAACGCCATACTATACTATGACGTTTTTTATGACATTTTGAGGTCGAAAAAAATGTTGACTTTTTTTGTCTGATTTTGACGCCTTACTATACTATGACGTTTTTATGACATTTTGAGGCAGAAAAAAAATTTGACTTTTTTTGCCCGAAAAAAACGCCATACTATACTATGACGTTTTTTATGACATTTTGATGCCGAAAAAATGTTTTACTTTTTTTGCCCGAAAAAAAATTTAATTTTTTTTGCCCGAAAAAAACGCCATACTATACTATGACGTTTTTTATGACATTTTGAGGCAGAAAAAATTTTTGACTTTTTTTGGCCGATTTTGACGCCTTACTATACTATGACGTTTTTTATGACATTTTGAGGCCGAAAAAAATTTGGACTTTTTTTGCCCGAAAAAAACGCCATACTATACTATGACGTTTTTTATGACATTTTGAGGCAGAAAAAATGTTTTACTTTTTTTGCCCGAAAAAAACGCCATACTATACTATGACGTTTTTTATGACATTTTGAGGCCGAAAAAAAATTTGACTTTTTTTACCCGAAAAAAACGCCATACTATACTATGATGTTTTTTATGACATTTTGAGGTCGAAAAAAATGTTGACTTTTTTTGTCCGATTTTGACGCCTTACTATACTATGACGTTTTTTATGACATTTTGAGGCCGAAAAAAATTTGGACTTTTTTTGCCCGAAAAAAACGCCATACTATACTATGACGTTTTTTATGACATTTTGAGGCAGAAAAAAATTTTTACTTTTTTTGTCCGAAAAAAACGCCATACTATACTATGACGTTTTTTATGACATTTTGAGGTCGAAAAAAATGTTGACTTTTTTTGTCCGTTTTTGACGCCTTACTATACTATGACGTTTTTTATGACATTTTGAGGCCGAAAAAAAATTTGACTTTTTTTGCCCGAAAAAAACGCCATACTATACTATGACGTTTTTTATGACATTTTGAGGTCAAAAAAATTTTTGACTTTTTTTGCCCAAAAAAAACGCCTTACTATACTATGACGTTTTTTATGACATTTTGAGGCCGAAAAAAATTTGGACTTTTTTTGCCCGAAAAAAACGCCATACTATACTATGACGTTTTTTATGACATTTTGATGCCGAAAAATTTTTTTATTTTTTTTGCCCGAAAAAAACGCCATACTATACTATGACGTTTTTTATGACATTTTGAGGCCGAAAAAAAATTTAATTTTTTTTGCCCGAAAAAAACGCCATACTATACTATGACGTTTTTTATGACATTTTGAGGCTGAAAAAAAATTAGACTTTTTTTGTCCGAAAAAAACGCCATACTATACTATGACGTTTTTTATGACATTTTGAGGTCGAAAAAAATGTTGACTTTTTTTGTCCGTTTTTGACGCCTTACTATACTATGACGTTTTTTATGACATTTTGAGGCAGAAAAAAATTTAGACTTTTTTTACCCAAAAAAAACGCCATACTATACTATGACGTTTTTTATGACATTTTGAGGTCGAAAAAAAATTTGACTTTTTTTGTCCGAAAAAAACGCCATACTATACTATGACGTTTTTTATGACATTTTGAGGTCAAAAAAATTTTTGACTTTTTTTGCCCAAAAAAAACGCCTTACTATACTATGACGTTTTTTATGACATTTTGAGGCCGAAAAAAATTTTGACTTTTTTTGCCCGAAAAAAACGCCATACTATACTATGACGTTTTTTATGAAATTTTGATGCCGAAAAAATTTTTTACTTTTTTTGCCCGAAAAAAACGCCATACTATACTATGACGTTTTTTATGACATTTTGAGGTCGAAAAAAACGTTGACTTTTTTTGTCCGTTTTTGACGCCTTACTATACTATGACGTTTTTTATGACATTTTGAGGCCGAAAAAAAATTTAATTTTTTTTGCCCGAAAAAAACGCCATACTATACTATGACGTTTTTTATGACATTTTGAGGCAGAAAAAAATTTTGACTTTTTTTGTCCGAAAAAAAACGACATACTATACTATGACGTTTTTTATGACATTTTGAGGTCGAAAAAAACGTTGACTTTTTTTGTCCGTTTTTGACGCCTTACTATACTATGACGTTTTTTATGACATTTTGAGGCCGAAAAAAATTTGGACTTTTTTTGCCCGAAAAAAACGCCATACTATACTATGACGTTTTTTATGACATTTTGATGCCGAAAAAATTTTTTACTTTTTTTGCCCGAAAAAAACGTCTTACTATACTATGACGTTTTTTATGACATTTTGATGCCGAAAATTTTTTTTACTTTTTTGCCCGAAAAAAACGCCATACTATACTATGACGTTTTTTCTGAAATGTTGAGGTCGAAAAAAATTTTGACTTTTTTTGGCCGATTTTGATGCCTTACTATACTAGGACGTTTTTTATGACATTTTGAGGTCGAAAAAATTTTTGACTTTTTTTGCCCGAAAAAAACGCCTTACTATACTATGACGTTTTTTATGACATTTTGAGGCCGAAAAAAAATTTGACTTTTTTTGCCCGAAAAAAACGCCATACTATACTATGACGTTTTTTATGACATTTTGATGCCGAAAAAATTTTTTACTTTTTTTGCCCGAAAAAAACGCCATACTATAATATGACGTTTTTTATGACATTTTGAGGCAGAAAAAATTATTGACTTTTTTGTCCGAAAAAAACGCCATACTATACTATGACGTTTTTTATGACATTTTGAGGTCGAAAAAAATGTTGACTTTTTTTGTCTGATTTTGACGCCTTACTATACTATGAAGGTTTTTATGACATTTTGAGGTCGAAAAAAATGTTGACTTTTTTTTGCCCGAAAAAAACGCCTTACTATACTATGACGTTTTTTATGACATTTTGAGGCAAAAAAATGTTTTGACTTTTTTTGCCCAAAAAAAACGCCTTACTATACTATGACGTTTTTTATGACATTTTGAGGCCCAAAAAAATTTGGACTTTTTTTGCCCGAAAAAAATGCCATACTATACTATGACGTTTTTTATGACATTTTGATGCCGAAAAAATGTTTTACTTTTTTTGCCCGAAAAAAACGCCATACTATACTATGACGTTTTTTTATGACATTTTGAGGCCGAAAAAAAATTTGACTTTTTTTACCCGAAAAAAACGCCATACTATACTATGACGTTTTTTATGACATTTTGAGGCAGAAAAAAATTTTTACTTTTTTTGTCCGAAAAAAACGCCATACTATACTATGACGTTTTTTATGACATTTTGAGGTCGAAAAAAATGTTGACTTTTTTTGTCCGTTTTTGACGCCTTACTATACTATGACGTTTTTTATGACATTTTGAGGCCGAAAAAAAATTTGACTTTTTTTGCCCGAAAAAAACGCCATACTATACTATGACGTTTTTTATGACATTTTGAGGTCAAAAAAATTTTTGACTTTTTTTGCCCAAAAAAAACGCCTTACTATACTATGACGTTTTTTATGACATTTTGAGGCCGAAAAAAATTTGGACTTTTTTTGCCCGAAAAAAACGCCATACTATACTATGACGTTTTTTATGACATTTTGATGCCGAAAAATTTTTTTATTTTTTTTGCCCGAAAAAAACGCCATACTATACTATGACGTTTTTTATGACATTTTGAGGCCGAAAAAAAATTTAATTTTTTTTGCCCGAAAAAAACGCCATACTATACTATGACGTTTTTTATGACATTTTGAGGCTGAAAAAAAATTAGACTTTTTTTGTCCGAAAAAAACGCCATACTATACTATGACGTTTTTTATGACATTTTGAGGTCGAAAAAAATGTTGACTTTTTTTGTCCGTTTTTGACGCCTTACTATACTATGACGTTTTTTATGACATTTTGAGGCAGAAAAAAATTTAGACTTTTTTTACCCAAAAAAAACGCCATACTATACTATGACGTTTTTTATGACATTTTGAGGTCGAAAAAAAATTTGACTTTTTTTGTCCGAAAAAAACGCCATACTATACTATGACGTTTTTTATGACATTTTGAGGTCAAAAAAATTTTTGACTTTTTTTGCCCAAAAAAAACGCCTTACTATACTATGACGTTTTTTATGACATTTTGAGGCCGAAAAAAATTTTGACTTTTTTTGCCCGAAAAAAACGCCATACTATACTATGACGTTTTTTATGAAATTTTGATGCCGAAAAAATTTTTTACTTTTTTTGCCCGAAAAAAACGCCATACTATACTATGACGTTTTTTATGACATTTTGAGGTCGAAAAAAATGTTGACTTTTTTTGTCTGATTTTGACGCCTTACTATACTATGAAGGTTTTTATGACATTTTGAGGTCGAAAAAAATGTTGACTTTTTTTTGCCCGAAAAAAACGCCTTACTATACTATGACGTTTTTTATGACATTTTGAGGCAAAAAAATGTTTTGACTTTTTTTGCCCAAAAAAAACGCCTTACTATACTATGACGTTTTTTATGACATTTTGAGGCCCAAAAAAATTTGGACTTTTTTTGCCCGAAAAAAATGCCATACTATACTATGACGTTTTTTATGACATTTTGATGCCGAAAAAATGTTTTACTTTTTTTGCCCGAAAAAAACGCCATACTATACTATGACGTTTTTTTATGACATTTTGAGGCCGAAAAAAAATTTGACTTTTTTTACCCGAAAAAAACGCCATACTATACTATGACGTTTTTTATGACATTTTGAGGTCGAAAAAAATGTTGACTTTTTTTGGCCGATTTTGACGCCTTACTATACTATGACGTTTTTTATGACATTTTGAGGCCGAAAAAAATTTGGACTTTTTTTGCCCGAAAAAAACGCCATACTATACTATGACGTTTTTTATGACATTTTGAGGCAGAAAAAAATTTTTACTTTTTTTGTCCGAAAAAAACGCCATACTATACTATGACGTTTTTTATGACATTTTGAGGTCGAAAAAAATGTTGACTTTTTTTGTCCGTTTTTGACGCCTTACTATACTATGACGTTTTTTATGACATTTTGAGGCCGAAAAAAAATTTAATTTTTTTTGCCCGAAAAAAACGCCATACTATACTATGACGTTTTTTATGACATTTTGAGGCAGAAAAAAATTTTGACTTTTTTTGTCCGAAAAAAAAAACGCCATACTATACTATGACGTTTTTTATGACATTTTGAGGCAGAAAAAAATTTTGACTTTTTTTGTCCGAAAAAAAACGACATACTATACTATGACGTTTTTTATGACATTTTGAGGTCGAAAAAAACGTTGACTTTTTTTGCCCGAAAAAAACGCCATACTATACTATGACGTTTTTTATGACATTTTGATGCCGAAAAAATGTTTTACTTTTTTTGCCCGAAAAAAACGCCATACTATACTATGACGTTTTTTATGACATTTTGAGGCCGAAAAAAAATTTGACTTTTTTTACCCGAAAAAAACGCCATACTATACTATGATGTTTTTTATGACATTTTGAGGCCGAAAAAAAATTTGACTTTTTTTGCCCGAAAAAAACGCCATACTATACTATGACGTTTTTTATGACATTTTGATGCCGAAAAAATTTTTTACTTTTTTTGCCCGAAAAAAACGCCATACTATAATATGACGTTTTTTATGACATTTTGAGGCAGAAAAAATTATTGACTTTTTTGTCCGAAAAAAACGCCATACTATACTATGACGTTTTTTATGACATTTTGAGGTCGAAAAAAATGTTGACTTTTTTTGTCTGATTTTGACGCCTTACTATACTATGAAGGTTTTTATGACATTTTGAGGTCGAAAAAAATGTTGACTTTTTTTTGCCCGAAAAAAACGCCTTACTATACTATGACGTTTTTTATGACATTTTGAGGCAAAAAAATGTTTTGACTTTTTTTGCCCAAAAAAAACGCCTTACTATACTATGACGTTTTTTATGACATTTTGAGGCCGAAAAAAAATTTAATTTTTTTTGCCCGAAAAAAACGCCATACTATACTATGACGTTTTTTATGACATTTTGAGGCAGAAAAAAATTTTGACTTTTTTTTAAGGTTGAAAAAAAATTGACTTTTTTTGGCCGATTTTGACGCCTTACTATACTATGACGTTTTTTATGACATTTTGAGGCCGAAAAATTTTTTTACTTTTTTTGTCCGAAAAAAACGCCATACTATACTATGACGTTTTTTATGACATTTTGAGGTCGAAAAAAATTTTGACTTTTTTTGGCCCATTTTGACGCCTTACTATACTAGGACGTTTTTTATGACATTTTGAGGTCGACAAAATTTTTGATTTTTTTTGCCCGAAAAAATGGCCTTACTATACTATGACGTTTTTTATGACATTTTGAGGCCGAAAAAAATTTTGACTTTTTTTGCCCGAAAAAAACGCCATACTATACTATGACGTTTTTTATTACATTTTGAGGCAAAAAAATTTTTTTGACTTTTTTTGTCCGAAAAAAACGCCATACTATACTATGACGTTTCTTATGACATTTTGAGGTCGAAAAAATTTTGACTTTTTTTGGCCCATTTTGACGCCTTACTATACTATGACGTTTTTTATGACATTTTGAGGCCGAAAAAAAATTTGACTTTTTTTGTCCGAAAAAAACGCCATAGTACACTATGACGTTTTTTATGACATTTTGAGGCCGAAAAAAAATTTGACTTTTTTTGCCCGAAAAAAACGCCATACTATACTATGACGTTTTTTTATGACATTTTGAGGCCGAAAAAAAATTTGATTTTTTTTGCCCGAAAAAAACGCCATACTATACTATGATGTTTTTTATGACATTTTGAGGCCGAAAAAAAATTTGACTTTTTTTGCCCGAAAAAAACGCCTTACTATACTTTGACGTTTTTTTATGACATTTTGAGGTTGAAAAAATTTTTGACTTTTTTTGGCCCATTTTGACGCCTTACTATACTATGACGTTTTTTATGACATTTCGAGGTCGAAAAAAAATTGACTTTTTTTGTCCGAAAAAAACGCCTTACTATACTATGACGTTTTTTATGACATTTTGAGGTTGAAAAAATTTTTGACTTTTTTTGGCCCATTTTGACGCCTTACTATACTATGACGTTTTTTCTGACATTTTGAGGCCGAAAAAAAATTTGACTTTTTTTGCCCGAAAAAAACGCCATACTATAATATGACGTTTTTTATGACATTTTGAGTCCGAAAAAAAATTTTGACTATTTTTGTCCGAAAAAAACGCCATACTATACTATGACGTTTTTTATGACATTTTGAGGCCGAAACAAAATTTGACTCTTTTTGCCAGAAAAAAACCCCTTACTATACTATGACGTTTTTTATGACATTTTGAGGCCGAAAAAAAATTTGACTCTTTTTGCCCGAAAAAAACGCCATACTATACTATAACGTTTTTTATGACATTTTGATGCTGAAAAAATTTTTTACTTTTTTTGCCCGAAAAAAACGCCATACTATACTATGACGTTTTTTATGACATTTTGAGGCAGAAAAAAATTTTGACTGTTTTTGTCCGAAAAAAAACGCCATACTATACTATGACGTTTTTTATGACATTTTGAGGTCGAAAAAAATTTTGACTTTTTTTGGCCCATTTTGACGCCTTACTATACTAGGACGTTTTTTATGACATTTTGAGGTCAAAAAAATTTTTGACTTTTTTTGGCCGATTTTGTCGCCTTACTATACTATGACGTTTTTATGACATTTTGAGGCCGAAAAAAAAGTTGGACTTTTTTTGCCAGAAAAAAACGCCTTACTATACTATGACGTTTTTTATGACATTTTGAGGCCGAAAAAAATTTTGACTTTTTTTGTCCGATTTTGATGCCTTACTATACTATGACGTTTTTTTATGACATTTTTAGGCCGAAAAAAACGCCATACTATACTATGACGTTTTTTATGACATTTTGAGGCCAAAAAAAATTTTGACTTTTTTTGTCCGAAAAAAATGCCATACTATACTATGACGTTTTTTATGACATTTTGAGGCCGAAAAAAAATTTGACTCTTTTTGCCCGAAAAAAACGCCATACTATACCATGACGTTTTTTATGACATTTTGATGCTGAAAAATTTTTTTACTTTTTTTGCCAGAAAAAAACGCCTTACTATACTATGACGTTTTTTATGACATTTTGAGGCAAAAAATTTTTTTGACTTTTTTTGTCCAAAAAAAACGCCATGCTATACTATGACGTTTTTTCTGACATTTTGAGGTTGAAAAAATTTTTGACGTTTTTTGGCCCATTTTGACGCCTTACTATACTATGACGTTTTTTATGACATTTTGAGGCCGAAAAAAAATTTGACTTTTTTTGTCCGATTTTGACGCCTTACTATACTATGACGTTTTTTTATGACATTTTTAGGCCGAAAAAAAATTTGACTTTTTTTGCCCGAAAAAAACGCCATACTATACTATAACGTTTTTTATGACATTTTGAGGCCAAAAAAATTTTTTGACTTTTTTTACCCGAAAAAAACGCCATACTATACCATGACGTTTTTTATGACATTTTGAGGCCGAAAATTTTTTTTACTTTTTTTGCCCGAAAAAAACGCCATACTATACTATGACGTTTTTTCTGACATTTTGAGGTCGAAAAAAAATTTGACTTTTTTTGGCCGATTTTGACGCCTTACTATACTATGACGTTTTTATGACATTTTGAGGCCGAAAAAAAAGTTGGACTTTTTTTGCCAGAAAAAAACGCCTTACTATACTATGACGTTTTTTATGACATTTTGAGGCCGAAAAAAATTTTGACTTTTTTTGTCCGAAAAAAACGCCATACTATACTATGACGTTTTTTCTGACATTTTGAGGTTGAAAAATTTTTTGACGTTTTTTGGCCCATTTTGACGCCTTACTATACTATGACGTTTTTTATGACATTTTGAGGCCGAAAAAAAATTAGACTTTTTTTGTCCGATTTTGACGCCTTACTATACTATGACGTTTTTTTATGACATTTTTAGGCCGAAAAAAAATTTGACTTTTTTTGCCCGAAAAAAACGCCATACTATACTATAACGTTTTTTATGACATTTTGAGGCCAAAAAAATTTTTGACTTTTTTTGTCCGAAAAAAACGCCATACTATACTATGACGTTTTTTATGACATTTTGAGGCCGAAAAAAATTTGACTCTTTTTGCCCGAAAAAAACGCCATACTATATTATGACGTTTTTTATGACATTTTGAGGCAAAAATTTTTTTACTTTTTTTGCCCGAAAAAAACGCCATACTATACTATGACATTTTTTATGACATTTTGAGGCCGAAATTTTTTTTTACTTTTTTTGCCCGAAAAAAACGCCATACTATACTATGACGTTTTTTCTGACATTTTGAGGTTGAAAAAAATTTTGACTTTTTTTGGCCCATTTTGACGCCTTACTATACTATGACGTTTTTTATGACATTTTGAGGCCGAAAAAAAATTTGACTTTTTTTGGCCGATTTTGACACCTTACTATACTATGACGTTTCTTATGACATTTTTAGGCCGAAAAAAAAATTGACTTTTTTTGCCCGAAAAAAACGCCATACTATACCATGACGTTTTTTATGACATTTTGAGGACGAAAAAAATTTTGACTTTTTTTGCCCGAAAAAAACGCCATACTATACCATGACGTTTTTTATGACATTTTGAGGTCGAAAAATTTGTTTGACTTTTTTTGGCCCATTTTGATGCCTTACTATACTCTGCCGTTTTTTATGACATTTTGAGGTCAAAAAAAGTTTTGACTTTTTTTGGCCGATTTTGATGCCTTACTATACTATGACGTTTTTTATGACATTTTGAGGTCAAAAAAAAATTTGACTTTTTTTGGCTGATTTTGATGCCTTACTATACTATGACATTTTTTATGACATTTTGAGGTCAAAATTTTTTTTTATTTTTACTCTGTGAATTCAGTACCTTCATGGCGTGAACCACAGCCTCAGGCTTCTGGACGCAGGACAGGTACCCTGTGGCTGGAGAGGACTCGCTGGTTGGGAGACGACCTGTACCCTGAGGAGGAATAAAAATTATTTTAGGTTTTTGTGTCACAGCAGCAGCGTTGGACAGGAATAGCAAAGACGTACTTGAAAGGATGACAGGGCTACAAATGTTAAGAGCCACGTCTAAACTCACAACATCTGGAGGACATGCTCTGCAGACTGTCAAACTATCTCCTCACATCTCAAGGAGTCAAATGAGCACCACCCCACAGAGCCCTTCATCTGACCCTCTAAGATACTTCACTCAGTGAGAATAAATAAATAAATAAATAAACCACACTCTTCTTATGAGTGGGTGCTTGGTTCTGATTTAACAAGGGAGATTTCTTATACTGTAGCGCTGAAAATGCCACCCCCTTCACCCCAGCTCAGATCACCTCTCCTCCGCTCATGTTTTTCTTCCCTCTTTGCATTCACCACGTATTCAACTGCCAGCCCGGTCTGCTACCTGCACAGCATGATTTAACCTGGTGTGATGGGAGCAGCCAGCCAGAAAGAGAACCAGGGGGTTTGCTTGACTCATCCCACCCCCTGGTTAGTTCCAGACAGTAGCTCACTGTTAGAGGGACAGAGAGATCTCTGGGACACACAATGGCACCATTCATTGTAACCTGGCATCAGGGTCCTGCATTAGACACAGCTCCGTGGCTCTGTTAGCCCGGGTTCAATTCTCCGCTCACTGGTGACACATTTGCCGGCCCCCATTTGGGTGCAAGAATGAGCCCACACAACATAATGGTACAGAGATAAAATAATAATTTCACTGCGGCCAAGAGAGATGGTTTGTGGAAACTGCCCAACAGTCTATTCATATCACATCACCCTCATGAAAAATGGATTTTTGGCCAGTCCTGAGGGTTATGCCCTGACATGCACGTACCTGACAAAAATAGATGGTAATAGAGGTAAAATAGATGTTTTCTTCACCCAGTTAAACTTGTTAAAGCCAGCCTTTGCCTGATAAATCATGAAAGCCCAATGATGAATAGCGTTTTATTCATGAGCTATATATATAATGAAAAGGTTAATGTGAATTTTGGCAGTTTATTGCATTAAAAAGGTTGCTGGTCAGCAGCACACTCAAAAGGAAAGGAGGGCAAACTTCTCAAATGTTTAATACTGCCTACACACAAGCAGCAATTATTAAGGTTTTGATTCATATGTGCTCAAATACAGGCACTTAATAACAGAGGGAACACTTGAACTGACAGGAAAATTGTTGCAATCCAGAGTAAATATCAGTCCCAGTATACATTGTGCCATTCAGTGTTTTTATTTTGTATTTATTTATTTCTCATATATCAAGTTTTCTAACTTTTCTACATTTCACAGCCAACTCACCGTTTTTATTTGTTCTTACTGAGCTGTTTGGGTTTCAGTTGTTACCGGAAAAGTCTTGATGTTCAATACCCGACCCTGCTGCAACAGCTGCAGGATCCCTTTTTCAACAATCTTGAAATGAATTGATAACAATGGCTTTGAATAATGGCTGTCTAAAAACTTAGTGTGAAAAACGGTATGAAGAACTTCTAGGGTGTATAGGGTGGTAGCTATTTATGACATCCCCACATTTTTAAAGGGGTAAGTCAACATTAGTAAGAAAATGATATGCAGAATAACAATCCCCTCGTTGAATACAGACACATTAAAGACTCTTCTTTAAGGTCACAACAACAAGTGTAACAGCTTAATTCTCAATACGGCTCTTCCGCAGTGGACTTTGAAGTCAATCACATGAAAAAAATATGTAAATCACTGCCACTTCTTTTTGATGTTCTCTTCTGTAGGTTGAAGCTATTATGTGAAATGTGTCATAGTGTCGAACTTTTCAGTTTATTCTACATTGGAGCAGCGCAGTAAAGAAGAGGATTTGGACAGCGCAGAGAGAGAGTAAGCTCCGAGCAATGTTTACCCGTTCATATGGATCTACAGTTGGGGATGGTTCGCCTGCATAAACAAGCACACAGAATCAGAGCCAACTGCTGAAGTGTTTGTGAGAATCACGCAGGCTGGCCGCTTTCATTCTCTATGCATCTTTTCTTTTCATCTTTCTCGCTTGTTTTCTATCTGACAATATCACGCACACTCGCTGACCTGAAACTGGGCCTGAATGAGACATAAAGGACTAAATATAAATGGAGAGCTGATAGATTAGGACGTGTACACAGTACACAACGTGAGTCCAGTTCACTGAAGTTCTGCTGTTATAGTCTTTGGCCCCAACAATCTCTCATCTTCTCTCCCTCTCTTCATCTTCATCTTCTAACAAGAGCTTTCTTGAACTTGAGCCACACAAGTATTAGTATTATCACACAGCTCAACCTGAGTATGTCTCCATGGAGTTGTCACGACAACAAAGCCATCATAAGAAGAGAACATGAATCACGAGAAATAGTTATTCCGTGCTTCATACA
This sequence comes from Toxotes jaculatrix, assembly GCF_017976425.1. Lineage (NCBI taxonomy): Eukaryota > Metazoa > Chordata > Actinopteri > Toxotidae > Toxotes > Toxotes jaculatrix. Next base: position 15,708,333 of record NC_054412.1, read on the forward strand.
ACTAACTTGCCAGTATCAATTTGTCAGCTTTGCCAGTATACAATCCCCTGTTAGACCACTATTAGTTGTTTTTACACTTTTTGTGTTTTTGTACAGATCAAACAAATGAGATATAGTGTTTTCTAGCACTTCATAAACACTGAAGTTATAACAAGGCTAAATTTGAACTTATAAACAGTTGGTGTAACCGGCTGCTGAAGGACTCTGCAAAGGCAAGTCCTCCCTGCTTGCAGCTAGTCACAGGTTGACTTAATGAAATATATCTGAAATACTGTCACATAAAACTATTTTCCGTCTCCTAACTGATCCTTATATTGACAATGTCAGAGCGACACCAGATGTCATGCATGCAAAAATGTACACCTCGGGTCAATATCATGACCTTGTTTCATGTGAAACCACAGAGTGAAATTAAATGAGGGGAGACAACCATCAAGTTAATTTGCAGTTTATCCTTCCTCCTGCAGGGAGAGACCTTTCATCGGGTCAGGGTTCATGGACATTATTGAGCGACACAAACCTCCAGGAGGAGGCAGGTTTGACCCATAAGCTTAAAAGGTGGGAGCTGGCCCGCTCCTCATGCTGGGCCTGTGATTAAAACATACATATTGATTTTTACACAGGGAAGATTTAGTCCTCCGGGGTAGTGGCATGGCCCGACTCTGACCTTCCTTAAGCAGTCAGAAAACAATTATCCAGCTGCTCCTCCCCAGACACTGGCAGGGTCAGGGGTGGCAGTGGATTGTAGAGAATTATTACTCTCATAGTGGGATTCAGTTCAAAAAGGCTCAAGGGAGTAGGATGGAACTGAAGGGCAGGGAAGGCTGACTCTTGTTCATTTTCCTTTCTTGTCTCTGTCTTAGTCTCTCTTCTTCCTCTTTTCTTTTCCCAGTCGGTCTTATCCCCCTCATGTCCATGCTCCTTTTATTCTTTCTCTTTCTTCCCTCTCTTCCTCTTTCTTCCTGTATGTGTGTGTGTTTTTTTCACTTCCTGTCACATGACGAGAGAGAGACGTTGCCAGTGGAGGTATAATTGGAGAGTTAGCAGTAAAGTGAATTAGAGCTGACTTGACTTGATTCAGCTGTGGAGGCACCAGCACAGTCCTCCCTACAATTAACTGTGTGTGTCTGTGTGCAATTAAACCCGGTCTCTGTACACAACCACATTTGTTATAAGAAGTGTCATTGTGTTGAGCTTTGACTATGATTGCTTACGTGGTTAGGTATGAGTAGGCATCCCTCTGTGTGTTTCATTGTTAGTCTTTATATGTGTGTACCCTTCTTGTGTGGGTATGTCTATGCGTGTGAATGTGTGTGTTAGCCTTCTGGGTACTGACCATGTGCATGGCATCCTGGCGCTGGGGCAGTGAGGACAGCTGGGACTCTGAGTGGTAGAGGGTCATTCCCTTCCTCAGGGCACGAAGGTCACCTGGGTTGCACTGCTGGGTGCAAATGGGCACAAAACAAACACACAACCAAAAAAAAACAAAAAAAACACAAGGCTTCAGAGACATGGCAACTAAAAATACATACAGAGCTGCTTCCCTGCATGCTAACTGATCAAAATGATTAATCCAAAGACAAAAATAAGTACAAACATACAGATAGGAAGTCATGTGATGTTCAAACACGTTTGGGTCTTAGCACTCAATTTACTTTTAAATTAAGTGCTTTGTATTGATGCTGGACCAGTGCAGGATTTATAGATCCAATACCGATATTCATACATGAGGATAATTACAATATCTGTGAATAGAGCCCACTGATACTGATTTTTTAAGATATAAATATATATGCACATACACACACATGCTAATACCAATATCTGTAATAACCTAACACTGTCAGCTAATATCAGCCTGCCAATGTTTCTGTCTGGCTCCACTGTGTATATTAAGATCCTCAGTGACGGTTCATTAAGGACTCTGTGGCTCTGACCCCCCTCCTACACTGGCACCTGCCCGCACTCTGATTGTCACTCTGACGCCATTGCTTCAAGCGCTTCGTTTGCAAAGCTGATTTTTATTTGTTGTGGCTTTCTACATAAAAGCCACCTCAGAGCACTGGGGCTGTTTCACGTTGTGCATCATCGAGGGCCATTACACAGGGACAGTGTTCCTAAGATTTGTCCTCATTAGCGGCCAAAGACCACTGGTTCCTGGGGGCAGTAACCAGCCTAGGTTCGCTCTGTGGGCAGGAACACGGCACCACCACTGTTCCTTATGACATTTCTCATGTCACGCACTAATGTTCCCTCTGTGCGAGGCGCGGTGTGTAAACACACGTGATGCCTGGGAGCTCTCGGGCTATAAATAACCCAGTGAGCTGTGGGTGTGCGTCTATGAATGTGTGGACATTGTGCTGCGTTGTCTGCTTCTCTCTCTTATATCTCTCTGCGTCACACACTCAGGTGCACACTCACATACAGTTCGAACACAATCAGCATTCACCTTGTCTTCTCTGTCCTTTGATGTCCCCCCTTACTCTCTTCTCCTCCAGCTCAGTATCCTGTCAGTGTTCCTCTAACCTTTCCCGATCCTTCCCTTAGCACTTCTTGATCTACTCTTTGGCTTTTCATATTCATGCCCCTCAATTCTGCACCTTTGCTAACACGTCATTTCTTCAGGCTTTGTGTCTGTCAGCAGTCCACACTCTGTACGTCAGAGCTGGAGGAGTTTTTTGACAGGGTTTCTACCGTCAAATGAAGATTCCTGTCATGCTACGTCTAGCTTTCCAAACACACCAACATATCTCCAACTTTACTTCCTTCCCCGAGTTGACCTTGACCACTGAGACTAACAAAGCTATTTGTTTGCCAGACAGCTGGGGACAGTCGGCCCTCTGCAGTCTTCTTGGCTAAAACTCTGGTCCCTCCGTCTATCCATCCATCACAGTGTTCTTGGTGCTGACAGGGAGAAGCTGTGGACGTCACACATCATTTCCTGCTTGAGTTATGAGGGGCAGGGGTGATGCTGCCTTGACAAAAGGGTAGAGCAGGGCAGAGGATGGCAGCATGCTTCATGAGAGCCACAATTTTATAGAATACAGAGGAGAATGAGTTTAATTTGAGTGGTCTAAAATAATATATATATTTTTTTTTCATACTTAAAATACTAGCACTAACTGTCTTTACACTGCAATACAAGAATGGCTCAGCCAGAAACAGTATTTTTAACTAACTTAAAAAGTTCTGTTTTTATCTACCTCTCTCTGAAATCAATGACCCACTGTTTCAAATCTTGTGAAGAAGTTTGCCCCCAACTTCGTCGGGTGATATCCACGAAAAAAAACGTCAGCTGACATAGCAACAGTGAGTAAACTGTGTTCCACTCCATCTTTTTTTTTTTTTTTTTTTTGGTCGATGTGAGCAGAAACACACAAATCAGTCATACTGTAAGTTTGTCAATGACTAAGCCACAATTCATTAACCTCTGTCATCATTCATGTCCACTGGACCCTACTGCAGTCCACTCTCACAAAACGACTTCAATTAGCCTGCAGTTAACGGATGGAGTGTCATCTGAATCTGCCATATAAATCATTTAGCTCTCAGAGTCACACTGAGCACTTATTAGTTAATGATAAAGCGGCAGCGAGCATGTCAGGGAAACCAGAGTGCCGCACACTTCAGTGAGTTAACAGAGATAAGTGACGGCTGAAAAACATTGGAGATCTGAGTGGGATAAAAGTTAAAGAGCAAATTGAATACATGCATGTGGCTGAGCATGTCTGATTGTATGTGTGCACACACACACACACCTGTTTTTCCTCATTAAGTTTACACCTGTGCTATGTAGGACTTTGTTCATATCTGCCGTGGGACCATGTTGTTAACTCCCTCCCTTGTCTCATCAGTACAGTACAATCCTTCAGCCAAGCTTGTTTTGAGGGTCAACATTCCTGCGATAAGGGGCTTTTGTTTCCTTCAGGCTTAACACAAGTTTCGCTGGACCAGTTTCATAACACAGGAAGTTAGGCAATACTTCCATTGAGGCAACTAATCCATTGTAACAATGCCACCTGCTAGCATTCAGACACATCAGTAACAAGGCTATTGCGTAAGAGTCGGATGCAATAGTAAACTGGACAAATGCTCTTTTTTCATTATCTACTCGAGTACGCTTTTAAGAAATCAACGTTTATTAATGACACAATCATCAGGACAATGTTGCTCAACTTCAGACAGACATTCCCTCATTTCCTCAGTTGCACTCGTGTACCAGTTGTCGGCCATGCATTATGGATGCCTGGCTCTACCTGTGCTGCCTCAGTATCTTAAATTATTCAGCCCACCAGACGTCCCGAACAAGCCAGGACAAGCGTGTGTCATTTATGCACCAAAGCACAATGTAGGATTCATTCACCTAGAGTACCTCATACCAAACACTGACTGTGCGGTGCCAAACAGCTCCAAGGACAGAAAAAGGCTTTCTTGCCAAGATAGGCCACATACAAGCAGGGCCACCTGTGTTCATTCATTAGCACAGCATGCTAGCAGAGCATAGAGGGGCCAAAAACAGGACTGGACACAGAAGCAAGACCTTTACAAGGTAATGCAGTCTAATTCCTTAGTGCCTATAGCATGAAACACTGTGTCAGAGAGCGGATTCACCTCTGTGGCAATGTTTGAGGATTGACTTTGTTGTATTGGACTGTGTTATGACAGATAAACTGTGAGCTCCAACACCACAAGCCTGAGCACAGCCTTAAAGAAATACTACAACATTTTGGGAGATGTTCTTGTTTGCTTTCATGTCAAGGGTGAGATGAGATGATTGACATCACTCTCATGTGCACACGATAAATAGCAGCCAGTTAGTATAGCTTAGAATAAAGACTGGAAACAGGGAGAAACAGTCAGCCTGATTTACAAAACAAAAACAAACAAACAATAAAAAAGCATCAGTCTAACAGCATCTCCATTCTATTTTGTTTGACTAATGTGTTCAAAAACCGAAGTGAGAAGTCATGGTTTTACAGGGGATTATGAGCTGGACTATTTCTTGGCTGGGTGCAGTGACTTCCTAGCAACTAGTAGAGACTCCACCACAACATGTAGTTTTTTCACTTCAGTTTTTGTACACATGTAACAGATATGAGGTAGATAGATACTGAGCCATGGTGTGTGTGGTGTGAATATTCTCATCCAACTCTCAGCAAGAAAGCAAATAATTGTATTTCTCTTCCTATAAACGTTACCACAGAGTTGATCCAACACAAATCTGACAGTGTCTGCATAAACTGGGCATTTTATTATTAGATGTAACTGCAGGCGAGTTCACTCTACTGTACAGGTGTTCCTTTTATTGTGTCCACCCTGTGTATAAAAGAAAAGCTTCAAGCTCAAAGCTGTGAAAAGTCCCACCACCAAACAGACAAAAAAGGGAAAAGGCAGAAGAGGCTCAACCGGCTGACAAGCAGAGAAGCCAACGAACAGTGCCATTTCAAGAAGTTACCTTTTTCGTCTGTATCTGTGATAAGCTATACCGGCTATAAGCCTAGAGAGAGAAAAAAATAATGGTGTATAGGTTCATTATTTGATTAGTGGGAGCCATTATTAGCAGTAAATGTTTAAATGTATTTTTTTCCTGGGCACCAGAAAAGATAAAAATACTGTGAAAAAATATATATTCTTGTCCAACAACAATTCTAAGGACATGAAAAAGAAAAAAAAAGACATTGCTTAAAATGTGAACAAAGACTATTGGTCAACTTTAAAAAGAAGGTTCATATTATGTTACTGCTGTGAGACGATGTGCAGCACCTAATTGTAGCACTTAAAGGCTATGAGGATCATTTAGGTTTCATATCAGGGATTCCAGCCTACACTCTCTGCCTACATATGAAGCTGCTGGGAGATAATTGGGAAAAGAAAAATCACTTCCAAAAAAAAAAAAAGAAGAATAAAGGCTTTGAATCAAAAAGGCTTTTGAACTGTGAAATTCCAACTGTCTGCAGCCTGACGTGCATTCAAACAAACTGAGTTACATCATAAAACATTAAAATAAATCAGAAAGATAACTGATACATGAATATATTTTATGATGTTTATGTGAGTTTACAGATAATTAATGAGCCTTAACTTTTCCCCCACACTTGACCAATTAATATGTTCAGTTGTAAATTTCACCATGGGTCCGTCTGTGGTTGTGTGCATGTAACACACAACTCTGCAGACTGACACGTGACCTCCCAGTGAACCAGACCAGAAATCCGCCCCTGCTTTCTCACACTCCCACCTCCAACTCACTCAGCCCTCCATCCTCCAAATTTGAGAGAAGTCAGAGGAAGGTCAACTTTGGGAGAAATCCTTTACTCTGTCACTGTCACTTAATGCCTCTTTCCCCTTCTTTTGCCTCGTCTCATCTCTCCTCCGCTCCCACAGTTCCCCTCGGGTGCTAACATCACTGCTTGCTACTGAAGCTTACTGACTCCCCATGAATTAAACATGGATAAACATATTCTCCAACTAACTGGCAGGCTGTTGTGAGGGGGTGGCTTCAGAGAAGCATCAGGCAACCACTTTATCTTGCACAGCTGCTGATCACCTGTTTTAGCTTGAGCTAAAAAGTTGCATAAGAGGAGTTTAGTGAGGGTATAAGTTCAAATAATACTGGACTTGGCTAACAGTGTGACTAAAATGTCTACAACTGACAGAAGAGGAGAACATGAGAGTGGTGCACATACGTATGTGTACCTCACCTGTGAGAGAAGCTTATTGTTATCGTCCTCCAGGATCCGCACTTTCGTCTCCAGCTGCCTGATGTAGTTGGAGGAGGAATCTGGGGGAGAGAGGAAGTAGACAAGAGAGGAGGAGAGGTGATTAGCATTTAAAAGACCTCAAGCGGAAAACAGGCAGGCAGGGCCACTGGAGCAAACAGACCTCATAGAGCTCCAAAAGCTTGCTGTGCACTTTGAGAGACCCCAAAAATTCCTTGTGAAAGAGCATTCTGCAGATGAGGATGACAGGAATGTTATTGGATATTATAAAGGTTATTATTAGTTATTATTGGTATTTGGCCATAAATCAATGCTTTATGGACCAATGGTGAAAAAAGGTAATAGGTATCACAGAAATGATTCTGGTAGGGCTGCAACAAACTTACTTCTTACTTTCATGATTGTTATTGCAGTCAATCGATTGATTGGTTAATCAATGAGTCATTTATCCCCTACATTTATGCCTGTTGGCTTTTAGGAAAATGGTTAACTACTAGTATTATTCTACAAATCTGTTTGGTGTCCTGTGAAAAGTCCTCGTGCTAAAAACACTAGCTGTAGCCTCATGTCAAGGGGTCAAGCACCAGGCGTTCCCACCCAGATTAGCTGTGCCTGACCTAACTTTTGACCTCATGCTTGGCTGGGGCCATTTCCCAGTTTGCTCCACATTTTTTCCTGCGCCTCTCATTCACTGTTTTATTTGCAATTTATCACAAAACTGTCTCTATACTGTATACATCTGACAAACAGGACAACTGAGGCCCAGTTGACTCCACAGAGACGCACAACTGTTGCTGATCCTGACAAAGCAGCATTCTGCGTTGACATGAATCTACCGCTGTGAGTTCAAACCAGGGACAACAGCTGTGTGAAGAGTGGAGGTGCAGTTTGACTCTGTAGGTGGCACACAGCCTGTTATCTAAAAAGGCATGTTTAATTTACAGTGAGATCAAAGCCCAGCTACGCACAGGAACTGCACTCCAGCAGCTAGTGAGCAGCGCACCACTGTGCACACAGCTTTATTTTATTTTGATTTTTAAGTGGAAGTACAGAGAGACGGCGATGGGGAGCTGTAATAAAGCCGGTGGGGAGGTTGCTGATGAAAATGATGGGTTGAGTAAGATGCAGATGAGAAGTCACTGCTGTAGGGCACTACACACACACAGAAAATCACAACTTGTTACAGTGAGGTAAGTCGTGACCTCAGTTTTACTCAAACAAGTTTTATAACCTTGTGTGCATGAGCACTATGCAACCAGGGGGCACTGTTCTGCAGACTCGACAATCAAAACACACACACACACACACACACACACACACACACACACACACACACACACACACACACATACACACACACACACTTGGTGGAAGCCTGATTGTGTAGAATTACAATAACACACACTGAGACACGAATAATAACTACAACCTTGTTTCACACACTGGTGAATATTTAGGTGTATGTTTACATGCACTTTAGTAAGCTTTCAATCATCAGCTTTAACAATATGAAATATGACCCAAATTACAGGGTAAAGCAAATTAGCAAAACCAGTTTGGCACATTTATGCTTCAAAATAATGGGATTGAAACATTTACAACTGCATTTACTACTGGGACACCAGAGGAGAAAGATTGAAGTTATAGCGTGAAGTCCTAATACTGGATCCAAAGTTTGACTTTCACTTGAGATGATGCTAAAATAAAATCAGTGGGTTTCCACAGCTAAACAGCACATTATTTATGAAATTCAGACACGTACACTGTGTGTTCTCTCAGTTCTCAGTCTGTCCTCTCACTTCAGCATCAGTTCAAATGCTCTGCATCACTTAGAGACTTGAAATATGCCAGCCTAAGTTAAATAATATGGTAGAGGATGAGGAGAAATCAGATTACTGAGCGTGTAAATCAAAGTTTTCCAGGTTAAGACGGTGCATTTAAAAGTATCTTCTGTTTTCCTCCTGCTTACACCTGATTTATCCCCATAACTTGGTTTATGATGGTGCATAAACGGCAATAAATACACAAAATGGATCCCTTTTCCAAAACCTGAGAGTAGACTCGGGTGAGTGCCTGCACGCCATTTATGTCCAGCCCTTTGACTTTTTAGGTGAGCCAGAGCAGACCGTGCTTTCAGTTGCCTGCTTAGCCGACGGCTGGAGAGCTACAAGAGGAGGCTGTAGTGGCCAGAGCTGGTAATCCTCTCTTCCTGCCCTGTGACCCTCTAATCTGGATTCATCTCCTGGCCTGACCTGCAGCCAGATCTCAAGCCGATTAGGATGAAGGTTCCTCAGCCTTCAGTCATCACCAGCACGCTCAAACAACAAAGGGAGAAGCCACAGAAAGAGAGGGAGGATGGAAAACGAATGCTGATTGTTTTTTTTTTTTGGTGTGTATATCAAGTGGTGTGTATATTAAGATTACTTACAGACATGGAGATCTCTCCATCCAGTAATCCAATAAACTCAAATGTCATCCGAGTCTGTCAGGCTTATTTTTTTTTTATCTCCTCAGAACTAATTTAATAAATTAAGATAAGCAATCAAAGATAAATATTGATATATGACTCAGATGTACCCTGTTGGACTGGAAGTAACTCAGAACTGGCCTAAAAAGTGAGGAATCCCACTGCAATGAGCACTGTGTGTCTTCACTTAACTCAGCACCATCTCTCCCCTCCCATCCCCATCTATAAGCCTTTGATGTGTTATAAGGGGTTACGTTAAATCTCAGGGCGCATCACTTCAGCATCACACACGACATGATTAAGTGGTCCTGCTTAAATATGTGCAGATCTGCCGTGGGAACATTCACAGGAACACACAACATGCACAAAACGCCTCAACACCTCCCATACACACACACACACACACAGTACACATGCACAGAGCTGCAGGGATCTGCGGGGAGATGCCAGCCCGTCACCCTCTCTTTAACACCCGGCTCCGAAGAATCATCCTGATGGGAGAGGGGGTCAGGCAAGTGTTCCCTGGCTCCCCTGCCACTCCTCCATCCTTTTATCCCCTCCATCCCTCCAGCTTCACATTCTCTCCTCACCGCTCCTCCACGGAGCTGGAGGGAAAGCTACAGATCATACAGGGATCACACAGCCGAGCCAAAATAATTACCCTGTAAAACTCAGCCCAGCGCCTATTCTTTCATACATAACAGGCACTGAGGGAGAGGCTATTATTACTTATGCATAACCTGAATGCGATCTTAAGAGCTGATAAAGTGGGTACAAGGCGCTGTGCAGAAATAGGAAAGTAAAAAATGCCCAACTAAGCAGTAAACAATAGGAAGAGGGGCGTAAAGAGACAAGAAGAAAAGAGAGAGGGGAAACCTTGTTGTTACAATGCACAACTAATCTATTTTTAACTCTGCACAAGTGTTGTTTACCCAATGAACTGAGCTGATGTATCTTTATGTGTGAGCATGTGTGCGTGTGTGCACAGGACAAAAGGTGACGCAGACAGTGGCGCGAGTCCATCCCCCTCTCTGCACGTCACTTTCCATCATGTCAGTGCCACTGTGACCCACTTCCAGCGGCCACTCCCTCCTTAACTCTGCCCCACTCTCTTTCTGTTTTATTACATTCATCGACTTTAACTGCTCTGTCCATTGTCTTTCTTTTCTGCTCTTAAAAAAAAAAAGTTCAAGTCTTTGAGAGACTGACCCATTAGTCACTCTTTGCAGGTTGGTGATGAGAAAAGAGACACATTTTTGTGTCTTAAGTTCTCATCACGGTGACTTTGTAGGTTGAACAGAACGAAAAGCAAAATTCCCAAAAACGCGTGTGTGATACTTCGAAAGGTCATGACCTCTACTGGTTCTTCTTTGTTTTCTGTTCTACTTCGAAAATCCTATGCCCATCTGTCCATCACAGCCTCTTCTGCACAGGCGCTTTTTTCATAAAATTTTATAGCTGTTTGGAATGAGGTACAATTCTCCACCCAAAATGCTAATGGAAACAACTGCAGTACTAAAACAGTGTGAGAGGGTTGATGTGTCAGAGGGAAAAAGAGACCACAATATGTTTAAAGACCTGCTTCATGAGCAGGAAAGTTCATTCTTAATCTTGGAAAACAATCCCCAATTCAAGGTCCACTTACTACCACACCACCACATGGTCTTCATCAGTAGACCAAAAATAAATTGATCATACTAACAAGTACTGTCTGTGTAGTCGAAGCCTGATAAAGGTTCAAAAACTTTCCAAAATCCATCAATGAGCCAGCTGCTGCACAGGGTAAAATGCTCCTTCATGACAATGTACAGTTTATTTCAAATCAGTCCAACATATACCGTTTGCTGATGTTAATAATCCCCAGTGCATGAATAGTACAACAAAAGCACAGTTTGCTCCTGTTGGGTAACAGTTGTTTAAAACTAAAGTGCTTTATTTTGCCTTTTTTTTTTTTTTAATTAAAGCATATATTAATGAGCCATTTGTAAAGAGTGGGAATGAATGGACCTGGGGCTGAGAAGAACAGGCTGGGGAAGTCAGAAAGTATTGAGAGACATTTCTGATATTGGTCCTTTCATGGGATTTACTGACAGTAACAAAAAATACTTTTACATTTTAAAATGCTTTGGGGCACTTGCAATAGCATAAGCCTCCTTACATTTCCAGTTTGCTTTTCTATCTCTACATTTGTTCTCACTGTCACGCCCTCCCTGTATATGTTTCAGCTCCCAGTATGGGGCAGTGGGTGGGGGTAAGTTTATTGGAGGTCAAAGCAGGTCCACTCTTTAAGGAGCATATGGGGAAATAGAGGGGGAAAGCACAGAGTAAGGCATGCTGGTAAATGGGTGTTGCAAGAATTAGGATGGCTGGTGTTAAAATTAGGCCACATGTGTAAAAATTTACACTAGGCATTTAGCTGAGACTGGCAGGAATGTACAATTACAGCAAAACCAACCTCCACACTGTTGACTGCAAGGTCTTTGCTACATCAAAATAGCTTTGGTAAAATGGTATAGTTAAGAAGGACTAGGCTTTGGAATCCCCTCATGTTTTCAAGTCAGATCCCTTGGCTGTTTAGAAGCCTGCAGTGCATTGAAATCACTCTGCTTTTATTATTCCTGGTTCGGCTTTGGCTTTCATCTCCTATTCACAGCTGTATCGCAGTGTTTTAGCACAGAGACATGGATATTCTCTCAGCGATGTGTGTAAGTGTGTGTTGAGTATGAATGAGTGCTTATGTGCAGCATTTATAAGATAGAGAGTGCATGTAGGTTGCATGGGTGTCTAAGCTGACTGTGTGTGTGCGTGGGAGGGAGGGAGAGCAAGGCAGTGTTTCTGCGAGAGAGGGGATTTTTTTTAAACCCATCTGTGTGTGTGTGTGTGTGTGTGTGTGTGAGTGTGAGTGTGAGTGTGTGTGTATTCAAGGCAGGAGGTTGGGTCAATTACCTCAAGATGTTGAAGAAAGAGCAGAAACAGTCTCTCTCCCCTTTCTCTGCACCAACACCCAAGTAAAAGTACAGTGAATTCCATGAAATCTGATCTCAGTGGCTACAGAAAGTCCAATTTATCATACAATAACATCTCCGTTAACCAGCAACTTTCAAAAACTCGAGAGAGAACGTACTAAATCCATGGTGGGAAGGGGGATCTGAGTGAGGTCCACCTTAAAAACTGGAAAAAGGAGGGAAAACGAGGGAAAAGAAACACAGAGGGAGAGAGGCACCACTGCATCTGGTCAGAACATAGCAGGTCAGGTGACCTGTATGAATCTATAGAAAGTAAGAGCTTGAATACTGTCAGGACTTCTGCTTCTGCTCATTTCAACTGTCAGTTAATCCACTGATTATTTTTGTGATTAATCAATTAATTGTTGAATCTATAAAATGTAAAAAAAGGGGCCCATCACAATTTCTCACGGCTTGAGAGGGTATCTTCAAATTGCAGTTCAAACCCAAAGATATTCAGTGATATAAAACAGAGACACACTACATATCCTCAACAGTTAGGAACCTGGAATACTTTTTTTAAATTAATAAATGTCTTAAACAATTAACTGGCTATGAATACTAGTTGCAGATGAATCTTCTACCAACTGACCACTCACTATAAGCCCCACAACCATCTGTTACTGTTGCTACGTATGTCAAGCTGCCCATTCTAGCATTGAACATAGATAGTTTACAATAGCAGTGGCAGGTTTACCACTCAAACTTCATTGTGGTTTCTGAAAGAATGGGTCTTTGTTTTCAGACAAAAGTAAACAAAAGGCAGGCCTCTCATTTCGAACCAAAGACCTAACTTGGTGGAGAGATGGGGCAGAGAAGAACCCATTCAATTTTGGTGTGGATCCGGTTAAAGGGGTGGATCCAGGAATTTTTCTTCCTTAACATTACAAGATCGGGCATTTTTGTCAGTTTCTCAGGAAAAAATGTTCAGATCTTCTTGTAAAAAAAAAAAAAAAAATCAGCGATATTTATGGTGCTGACATGTATGAGCTTGTACAGTTTGGTGCAGATCCTGATAATACTCTGGGTCTGGTGGAAGAAAATGCCAAAAGTACATTTCACACAGAGTTGCACTTACTATGTTTTATGACCAAAAAACCCCCAAAACAAAACATAACTTATGTCATCAGGCTATTTCCTTATTCCTTCTATTTTTGTCATACAGTATATGTGTATGACTGTTTGGCCTACCATGCAATTATTCTGATTATTTGACTGTTTCTTTTCAGCTACCTACACATACTCGATTTACCTCAACTGCAGGAGGCAACAGGTCTTTATTTAAAGCATGCTTGTATTACAGGCAGGACTCTGATACATTTCTATTTCCCTCTGTATAACTGGTCATATTTGAGTATGAAGCCATTTGATTTGCCCTGTTAAGGTTACTGCATTATGCTTTTCATACAAACTCAACACGTCCTGTAACCATTTCAATTTAAAAGCCACTGCTAGCGTTTCACTGCACAGAAACCCTTCATTTGTTGTACTTTACTACAAACTACAGTTGGCTGAGACACTGACAGGCATACACCTACACCGCCTGAAATAGGACAATAATACTTCAGATGAATAATCCAGAACATCATGATTATTTTGTTGAATTTATTAAAGCAGCCTTTATTTGTTTATGTCGTCCCTGCCCCCGGCCATTATCGGAGACCCAGCTTTTAACTGACTACCAGTTTTTATTTTAGGAATATGCAGATATGTTGGCGTCTTTGCTTGGATCTCACACACCTCCACACTTTCATCTGTACCTGTAACCACACTGGCATTTTACTGTGTCTGTATGCACTGTCCTGTATATGTGGGAATGCATGCATGTGCTGGGGCCAGCATGCGCATGCCTCCTCTGCCTGGCTGCCCAGTGCTTGGTCATAGCCAGGGCTAACTGACCAAAGGAGCAGAGAGGAACAAGTGGGTACCCATGCTGCATTAATGAGGGGGATGGCAGAACCTGGCAACCCAAGCACGTAAACCCCGGGCCCCTGGAAGGTCTTCAAAGGCTCGACTGGCTCATCAGCTGGCGGGGAGCTAACCCCATCTGACAAGACGTGGCACCCGCTCTGAGGGACGGAGAGAGAGAGCGCCTCACCTCCTGTGTGTGCGTATGTATGTGGGTGGGTGTGTAGTGTGTTCCGGAGAAAGCAAGGCATGTTTTTTCATGTGAATGTCTCTAAGTGATTGTGCATCTCTGTGTATGATAACAGCAATACACTGCTTCAAGCTTGAAGAGAGACAAGCCATGCTGAGTGACTAGTGTTAAAGTTAAAGTGCCCAATGGATAACATCTCAAAAGGACGGCTCGTGCGTATCTACAACACTTAAATATTGACCAAATGAAATAGGCTTTTTAATCATTTGCTGCTTGTCAACAGAAAGGCCATGCAGGGCTTACTAACAACCAGGGACAGCTCAGTGTGGTTTTAACTCAGCACTGAATGCATTTTCCCACCATATGACAAATCATTTGTGTCAAATACGACAGTACTAGAAGAGACTTTTGCTTTGAGGAGTTTTTCATGGCATAAATATTTAGTATACCTTGGCCTATCATACAAACATCATAGCCCTGTGAAGCCCTGTTTGGTCCTGCTGTGGAAATGGAGACTGCTGATTAGCTGTGAGGGGACCTTGGACCTTGACCACGCAGATACTGAATATACAAGCTGTGTGCTAACTGCTACAGAGTATTATTGCAAGAGTATTATTATAATGAAAATAAAATAATCACTAGTTGCAGCCCTAATCTAAAGCCAAAGTCAGTTAAAAGTGTAACTGACAAGAAACTTTTTAATCAGTCATAAAGTACAACCCTCAAACCGCTGACATTTTTTCCAAAAGGAACTATTGTAGAGAGCTATTGGGAAGGCTGCTGCAGCAGAAAAGCCCTTTAAATGAGCTTCTCCAACCAGACAGCAAAAGAGATTAGATGGGATGTCAGACAGACATATTAAAGTACATATCCTTCATTTATACTGCATTCTTCCAACTGGAAATGTTCTCCATTTGTCCAGGAGAGTTCAGTGTAAACACATTACAAAATGCTGCAGGTCCTCACTTGTTTCATGCTTCGTGTAAACAAGCTGAACCTTGTTTCTTTTCATATTCCCAACATAAATCAATCTGACAATCTGGATGAAAAAGAGAGAAGTTGACAGGGAATTATTATTGACTTCTAATCTAATTACCCACACTAACCACAACATGTTACGTATGTAATTACATTCATAATCATTTGAAGGTCAGCTGGGGCTCTTTCATGTAACAAGGGTTGTTAATGTCTATTGAGTGGAAACTGAAGACCTGTTTAAATCTCTCATGTCTAGATATTGATCGGTCTGTCAACATCCTTAGTGGGCGAGAGAAAGAAGGAGAAAAAGGGAGGGACAGACAGAACTAGTTTATTTATAGGTATTCCAGCAGACAGTAACAGAGACGTGTCTTGCTGCTATCACACGTCCTGTCCGGCAAAGTGATGCGCCCCTCCCCTGTCTCCTCCACTCGCCGTCACCACCCTTACAGGGTGGGCGGACGCCTTCACATGCCTGAAGCTGTGCACGGCTGGATGAAAATGTGTCTACATACGAGCCAACGTGTTAATGTGTGGAGGGGATTTAGAAATAACAAGTCTTTATGTGAGCATTATGAGTATGGGGTTATTAAAAATTTTGAGTGTGACATCGGAAAAAAATTGTCAAAAGTTAAAAAAAAAAAAAAAAAAAAAAACTATGCAAAGCTTGACCGTAACGTAACAATCAAACAACAGCGCCACAGCTAATTTGTTTTCGCAGAATGATCAGGCCACTTGCAAGGCTAGTGCCCTGTGACCTTAATCTTTTGATTAGGTTAGAAGAATGGCAATCTGGCAGCCAGTTGGGTTTAATCCCATGAAATCAAAGCTGTGGCTTTATAGTTTGGTCCACACCCTTAATTACTGTCCATGTGTGCATGTGTTGGCTATTCAGTGCGAGACAAAACAGAAAAGATTAGTGACATTTGGAGATGGATTGGTGATGGAGTGTTGCTTGTCTACAGAATGCTGTACTGCTACTTGTGTGTGTCATCATCTGTGTGTATAATTACGTTCAAGACGACTTTCATCATCATCCATCTTTCACCTCTGGGTTAAATACATGAACAAGGTCAGGACCCAAACTGTGTTTCAAGCATGTTGGTTTTGGGTCATACCTCAACTAGAGTACTGATATTGCTATGCTCAACCTTGGGTTTCTAAACTGGAACCCCTGAAAGCCAACTGTTATGGGTGTATACAGACTTTCTAGAGGGAACATTATGTTCTATTTAGTATTCTCCTGTTGCAGGAAGACATAAAAAGCTTCTTGCTATCTCACACTCAGTGAGATAGCTCACTTATGGCCCTTGACACCGAAGATCAAGGGTCATAACTCTTGACTGATACAGGGATGGGGCACTGCATTCCTCTGGATCAGTCAACCTGGTAGGATTTTCTTCTTGCAAATATGAACATGGTGGGATTACGGTGTTACCGAGTCTTTCCCCTTATTTGATTTAAATAGCAGTGTACTAAACTGCACGATCCCTTTTGTTTAAATACATTTAGATGAGATGATTTGTTGTGGGGATTACCTCTCTTTTGCTAGCTGGAATTATGGATATTTACTTGCTGGGTTAAACGGAGGTTAAAGCTGACATTTCGAAAATGTTAGCAAAAACATCAGTTTAACCCACGCCATGCGATAACAAACAAACAGATACGTTGTTTGTGAACATCTGAATGTCATCAACATGATACCCCACCATGCCCATGGAAGGCTTTGCAGAAGAGGCTTAAGTGATGGCTGGCTTTACCTCGCACAACCCACAACGCACCACAGTGTGTAAACAAACACCAGAGGGCATTGTGGGTAGCGAGCGTCCTCCCCGAGCCAGTGGCCCTCTTTAACCTCATTCCTCTCCCCGTTACCACGGTTTCACCACCACAAACCCCATGGCAACCTCATTTACATAAATCTGCATACCTCCCCATTCCTTTAAAAGCCTGTCTGGCTGACTGCTGAGCTGGCAAAGGCTGTGCTTATGTAAGCAGAGTATAACAGCTAGCAGTTAGACGGTAAATACAGAGGACGTTCCTTCAATAAGTATAACCCTGAAACCCCTTTATTATCGGCCTCTGAAAATCCCATCTGCCATGCGGGTTCTGAGGCAATGGGCAAACTGGAGCTTCTTCCAATAATGTGGAAACAACCTTTTCTTTCCAATGACATCATCGAGTGGTTTCATTACTGTTTACATGAATAATAACCGCGTCGGATTTCATTTGAATGCAAATCAGAAAGAAAGGGAGAGCAGGCAAGATTCAACTTGTGGCTCCGCCATATAATCCAAATGTTGACAAAATCCGTCTTGCTCTGGTGCTTTATCTGTGCTATGGCTGACTGTATGTCACAACAGAGCATTACCTGTAACAACACGTAGGAAATCCGAAAAATACTAAAAACTAAAAACACTCTGCAAAAGAACACTTATAAGAATAGCCGTCTAATGCCCGTGGCCTGTCCTGGAGAGGACAAAGCTCCCATGAAACAACTTGGTGACACAGAAAACATTCGCCAGTGTCATCTGGCAGCTTTATCATCTATAAACCAAGCACTGATGGATAAAAGGGACCTCTTAAGGGATATTAGCGCAGTAATTGTCACAAAGAGAAAGATCTTACGTAAGAGCTGTCCACATAGACAGTTATCTCATCCTAACCACCACTAAAATTGGATTGATGTTGGACTGGAAGTACCATAGCCTTTGACTCGACGCGACAGCAGCATTTTGAGATGTGGTGAAACTAAGCGAAGGCGACAGCGCTTATACTCTGCAGTTGTCAGGGAAAGAGGCCATTAGAAAGGAAACAGGAGAATGAGAGCGAGATGTACAGTAGGGAGACAAGAGATACTGTGCAGACAGGACAGAAACAGGCATAATAACCAAGGGAATTCTATTACATCCCATTATAAATGGTTAGTGCTGGCCCCATCCAGGTCTCCACTACAAAAGAAAGCAAGGCTAGCCAGGACTCATTATCCATGTCACTGAATTTTCCCTGCAGTGTTTTTCTGTCTTATTTTTAAACTCAAAATCACTTCGACCTATGGAGAGAAGTGACCAGCGTGCCTGACTTTGAGACATCCTCGTCCTCTGCAGGACAGAAGGGACTGAAACATATCCAAACAGGGACATGATGCTCCCCCTCAACAAACACACATCCACAGAAACAGACTATTTTTAACCCCCCGAAATATAAAATCTCCTTGTAAGAAGCAGCAGCAAAATAACATTTTAATCTACCAAGTGTCTGCACACAGTTTCAGACAGAGAAAGAGGAAAAGCACACGTTCATCTATGCATGTGTTTGCGTGTGTGAAAGATGAAGTCAAAGGTGTGAAACATCACAGAGAGGAAGAGTCAAGTGAGCATAAATGCCAGCGACCTTTTTAGAGCAAAACTTTACAAGCCCTGACAGGCAAACATTAGGCTACACTCCTGTTTATTTTTGTCGCCGTCGTGCCTGCTGGGCTGCAAGATGGGCTGCACCGAGAACATGTTTTCTTAACATGTCTTCCGTTTGATCGCAGCTGCCAAGCATTCCCAAGGTGTCTGATAATTGCTTCCAGTTTAAATTGACCTGGAGCACAGAGTACCCTTCCAAATGGTCTGTTTGTCTCTTCACATCTCTGTATCCGAATTACCGTGAGTTTGATCC
The DNA here is from genome assembly GCF_017976425.1 of Toxotes jaculatrix. Lineage (NCBI taxonomy): Eukaryota > Metazoa > Chordata > Actinopteri > Toxotidae > Toxotes > Toxotes jaculatrix. The sequence continues at coordinate 15,727,266 of NC_054412.1, forward strand.
TTGGGCTGACTTTAACTAGTGCTGAATTCATTAGGTGACGATGTGACGACTGGCAGCTTTTCTCTATCATCAGTCATTATAAACTGAACACTTGGGTTTGTTGACTGCTGTTCAGAGGAAATAAGCAACTGGACAGCTTGTGGCCTGTGACCCCTCATCACAGGTTCCAATGAACATAAGCTATGACCACATTAACCAAAGAGGAATTTTTCCTTCATAGATTGTTATTATGATCACTTTTTTTTTATAGGTAGCATTCAAATAATTCAAAGGGAAAAAATTATTAGAGGAAAGTCAGAAAAGATACAATTTGTGTTTTATTTTTCTCTGCAGTCATACCATAAAGTCTCACCACCCCGTCAAGAACCACTGTATAATCACTTCATAAAGATGAGAAATTGTTGAATACTCTAGCATTTGTTTGTGTGTAAAAAAAAAAGTCTCCTCATTTGATGTACGACCCGCAAAGACTAAAAATCATCCAAGGTATCAGTTCTCGTCTGTTAGCAACTGAGTTACATACATATAATTTAAGTATATTCAATATTTGAAATATTCTGCAAGGGGAGATGTGATGTGTGCTTAAATATGCTTTAAGTATAAAGCACACTAAATACAACTTGATTTTCAACCGTGCTATTGACTGGCAGAGCACAGAGTGTGTGTGTGTGTGTTTGCTCTAAGTATACAATCAATAAAACAAGCAGCAATCCAACCAAACCCAGCTCCAGTCACATGACAGTGATTAATCACACCAGTAAACATCTAATTGCAGCTAATGAATGGCTTCATCAAGCAGCACTGCTACAAACATCAGCCCCATTTCCACCCTTAAGGCAATAATGACATTTACGACTGCTGCTACTGCCCATATTAAACAAGTTTACATTTTAGGGCACTACATTTGACTGGATGATGGAGCGGATTATGGCATTATATATATCTTGTAGTCCAGTGCAAAGGGAGGGTTTTAAATGTCATTATACACTGCCCTGTGGTATATCATAACGATCCCGATGCCATAAATGCCACTGCAGCGCTGAAGTGCTCCATCCTTTTAATAGGCCTAAACCCCACCTCTGACTCTGTGGCCATTAGGTTTATTAGTGTGGCTTGTACGGGGAGGCAAAAACGTGCACGCACACAAGGGGAGAATCACAGAAACAAATTTCATCTGTGAGTGAGACTAAAGGTTTATAACCAGATGGTTAACCTGACCTGAATCAATCTGATGAAGACTCCATCGTACACACACACACACACACACACGCACATAAATGCCTCATAAAGCCTAATGGAAACTCATCAACCGGTAATTTTATTATATAAGACCTCCCTGACACCCCATCGTCTGGTCGTCAAGTCACGCTTTCTCACTTTATGATGCATGGCTATCATTTACACAGCAGGGTGGTTACAGAGGCAGTTTGGTTTGATACATCCTCTGACGGGGCAGAATCACAAATCAGCCTCATCAATCTAACAGCCGCGGCCTTTGAAGATTTTTTTGGGAGTCTGGGTCCAATAAATGAAATGAAAAACAGCGAAATGTGTTCTCAAACTCAAACTCAAACTATAAAATGAAACTGTTTTTGACTGGAAAATTATAACTGTGGCTGAAGCTGATGTGCTGCCACTGGATTCCAAAGCCACTGAACTGTAGGAGGTGGTTGAATAAAATACTCAGGCTACAGCGTAATAGTTTAAAAGACAGAGAACATTTTATGTGATGAATCCCACAACATCTAGTCAGCTTGGGTAGTTTAAAACTAATATTAGATGTATGAATCTTACACATGAAGTCTTTCTGTTTTTTTTATTTTACAAATGAAACAAACAAGAGGTAATGTATTAATTAATGAGCTTTAGAGGTGCTCGTAAATGATTCTGATTCCCTTGGGCACAGCCAGGCTAACTGCATCAATCTTCTTATCTAAGCCTCTACAATAAAGTAAATAAGCACATTTCCCTTTCTTTAAATTCATGCATTTCTTTAATACACCAAAAATGGTGAATGTTAACTCCAAACTTCAAAATAGAACACCAACATTCAGATGCACAAAAGAAAAAAAAAACTAACAGTACTTTGATTTTATTTTTAAAGACACGTAGTTATGTCAAGTGGGAATTGCAACCAGCTGCATCAACACACTTTGGATATTATGCAAGAGACCACGATTCTAACAGGGTCATAGACTTTTAATGATGTGTGATATTACAATCTAAATGTGTCAACACCATGAAGGACCAGTGCTTAAAATCACAGCATAATGTTCATTTTTGCCAAGTAAAAAGATGAACGCCAAGTCCTTATCTGCTGAGAGGCTTTTTGACTGTCTATTAAAATAGTATAACCTCAGTCACCTTTACAAACAACAGAAAAAAAAGGTACCAGGGATGAGTCAACCACAAAAGACTAACTTTATCTTGGACAGCACAGTTGGGTCAGACACTGCTTGGCCTCCATTGTCTGTGGCAGAGCCAGCTGTCCACTGAGCCAGTGACCAGGTGGTCCCTCTGACTCAGCGGATATTACTAACAGACCCACTGCGAAACAGAGGGAGGTCAACAGTAAATCACTGGCAGAGCCTGGTAGAAGAAACAGCAGTGGATGAAGAGATAGTGTCACAAGGACGAGGCTGTTCATATTTGATCTCTGCAGATTTTAAACACGTCTACAGCTTAATAACATTTGATTGTGAAAAGGAGGGTTAGATGTTTGAAAGAGGCTAAATCAATGTTAACTTACTCTAAACAAGCCTTTAGCTGTTTTATGCCTTTTTTTTTTTTTTTTAATATATGGAGGCTTATCAAACCTCTAATCATCTTACTGTAAAAGCTCCAGATTAGCAAACAGGAACACGTGCTAGCTCTTTGTCCTGCACAACATTCTCTTGCTTCTCGGTTTAAAAACTGTATTACACTCAGTGTTTTCATCTGTTGGAGACTTTTCCGTTTGTAGCTTTCCTGTCCTCCCTGTGTCTCTGGATATCCTCTACATGCTCTGTTTTTCTCCCACTTTCCAAAGACACGCAGGTTAGGCTGACTGGTGACTGTAAATTGCCCGTAGGTGTGAATGTGTTAGTCTGCCAGTCGATGTCCACCCTGTGACATCGACTGGTTGTGCCCTGGCCAGGGTGGACAGCTTTTCGCCCAATAAGCGCTGGGATACATTCCAGTTTCCGGCAACCTGCACAGGATGAAAGTGGGCAAAGACACAAAGGATGCATTATTGATTTCATTGCATCTGTGTGGTGTCAGCACAATGCCCAAAAAGAAAGATGCAAGCCTGACTTTTTAAATTGCTCAATAGTGGCTTATTATATCTTAAAATGCTACAGGCTGAAGACAAATGTCAGCATATTTATCTGCTTCACTAGCTTAATTATTAGCTTTATTTACATTTATGTATAACAGACACTGTATTTTTCAGCACTGCTACATAACACTGAACTGTGTAAATAATTGAAAGACAACAATGCCCCATTCCTCCCTCTCTTCAACATGTGGACTGTGAACTCTAATTCGACCCTTCCCTCACATTTTTCTTTCCGCGTGTGAAATCCCATGAGGCAGTTCGGCAACAGGGCATGTTCACAGACACCGACGCCTGACTTACGTAACCAATTCACTGTTTTTATTATGATATAATGACAATATGCTGTGCGCACTTTACCTCACATCCAAGTTCCTGTCAGCGTGCTCTTCTTATTGACATTCCCCGGGAATTTAAAGGGACGGCAAGGTCCCACCCAAGAGCTATTAACATCTGCAGTGTTGCAATAAACTCGCTTTTACAGTTAACATCTCAGATTGAAACCCATAACTCATCTCAGAACTGTAAATGAGTCAACTTCAGACCACCACGGAGATGTCTGATGGTAGCAAAACCTTTAAGCAGCTGGAAACACTCCGAGTTGGGAATATGTAAATCTATGACAGCACAGCTATAATAGAGATTTGCATAGTGTTGCATTTGTTGGATTAAGCCGCTGACTGGAGTGTGGAAAGGAAGTGTACAAGCATGTGTGCCCATGTAGATCTGCAATCAGTATTCTTTGATTACTCTCTCATTAGCGTTCTTATTTTCAGAATAAATCAAATAATTAAGAATCAGCTATTTGACTTACTTAAAAAAAAAATCTTATATAATATTGTTATTGCAGCCAAAAGGTTTGCAAGACAAAATGTATCTCGCACTCGCGGTGAAAAAAAAAAAAAAATCAAAATGTAAAGCACAAGCAGCTGCATGAAAGGAGATGAAACAGATTTCGCTGTTGAAATATTTACTCCTCTGAAAATAAAAGTATGAAAAGTCTGCAGGAAGTCCTCATTCAGTGCTCTGCAGGTGCAGTGATATTTCAAACCTTTCAGTCTTTTTCTGTGTGTTTTTAAGGGTTTTTTTTCCCCCACTCAACTCTCTCAGCAGCAGCTGAGATTTCATGGATGGCCAATTCCCAGCTGTGCCTCCTAGCACTGACATCTTCTTCTCTTTTATACTCTTGTTTTTTTTCATGTCCCCCACTTTGACTCTCATTTTTTCCCTCTTCCTTCTCACCTACTCCTCCTCTACCTTATCCATCTCTCTTTGCCCCGTCTCTGCTTAGTTCACCTTCGTTTACACTTTTATGTCTTCTTGTTTCTCTCTCTTTCCCTCTTCATGTCTCCTGCTCTAACCCTCAACCCTCATCCATTTTTCCTAAACCCACCTCTCCCTCTGCCACATTCTTCTCAACTCTCCTCATTTGTCAGATTCCCCTTCTCCTCAGCCCTCATCAGCCACTGATGGCCACTGATGTGGGCTCCCCGAAAACCTCCACCGTCAGCCTTTCCACCCATTTGGCGAACCGCGCCGCTGTGCCTGTGGTAAATACAACATCAACACAATGAGAATCGATCGCATGCCTCTGCTTTCATTCAACTTGGCAGGCTTTTATGATACTATTATCTCATCCAGCATTTTCCAAATCGTCAGTTATTAAGTTCTACATGGAAACCGCTCATGTTATACCTTTCATCTTGTTCCATGCTGTATAAATACTGAACCCTATGTAGCCTAGGTCTGGAGAATTACTAACTAGTAGCACATGACACCGCCCTCCTCTTCATCCTTTTCCATTTCATGCCTACTGCTTTTGTTTGTTGTACATGTGCTGACTACAAGGAGGCCTTAAAGGTATACAGTACACATTCCTAAGATTTAAAACAGATTTAAAGTCACCACGGCAACAAAACCATTGGATGTACATGCATTCCTCTGAAACAAGATTCAGCTTGTTTAAAAGTTTTCCCAAACAAACAGAATAAAATCTGACAGGAGACGTTTGTCAAAAGTGGAAAGAGAGATATACAGTAGGGAGGTACAGTGCTGAAGGAGGTGCCAGTCTGTGGAGAAAGCAGAGCAAAGAACAGCCCATAATACTGAATAAAATGGCATGGTATCCTAGCAACAAGGAAAAAGGAGAAGCTGCTTGCTCTGCAGTGTCCTCTGTTGCTCCTGGATCTTCAACCTTGCATCTGTCTTTCAGAGGTTCTCCTCGACAGCCCTCTAGGAGACACTTCCATCCTTTGCCCCATCCTTTCTCCTCTTACATCCTGTCAGAACACCTTGTTGCACCCTAACTGGGACACTTTCATCAAGTGTGCGTGCCATTTAACACTGTTAAGTCTTCTACAGGGTTGAAGACAGTGCCTCCCTTCATACAGTGCATATCATATGCAGGGCTACGTGCCATGTATTTAAAAGAGTGGTGGGCAGAGATATAGCACTGGATTCCGCTCTTCAAATCCTTTTAACAGAGAAGCCCTCCCCTCGAAAACCCTGTGCCATCTTTCAGAGAGCCATGGCAGAGCTAAAACATCAATGGCTTAATCCCCTTACATCTTTTGTTGACTGAGAGGAGAACGAGCAAGGCACCGAGGATATATAGCAGATAACACACTGTAAAACATCTCCTGAAATCCCTCTTGGCTGGTTTTGTTCCTCAATTAATCTATTTCAGATGATTATCACAGAAAATAGTGATGGGTAGCTACAGAGACAGCCACCGGTCAAAGTGGAATTAATACAGAAAAGGGTGAGATTTCAGAGAAAGGATTTCCTGGGCAGTGCCGTTGTGTATGTGAGGACATGTGTGAGTTCACTGAGTTCACTCATGGGTCTAACCTCACTCTGACATTATTAAAAGCGTCACAGCTTCTGTAACGTGCATCAGTGGCAAACACTGGGGGGTTTATAAGTTTCTCAGGATTTTATTTTTTCTAGTATGTCCTTGCTTGTGTTTCTGCTCTTTTTTTTGTTACAGTATGACCACTAGATGATTCATTAAGTCATTGGTTGTTGAGACTATACTTTAATTATGTGGGGTTTACATAATTTATTGAAATTTGACATATAAGTAAATCTGAGTCATTGAAATATCCATAAAGTCAGTAATTTGATAAATTTGGCTTATTGTCCAGCCCCAGCCTTCAAAACAGTATGAATCCAATGGTGACGAAACAATCATTTTCATTTTTCATGTTCGAATTCCAAAAGTTCACTTTTCAAATCGCAAAAACCACAATTTGAATTAATACGTATAGATAACAATGTTTTAGCAAGCTGTCCCAAATGAAGGTTTAAACCAGCCACTTTTAACTTCACTGGCTACAATGACAATTGTTACATTTAGTCAGCCATGACTAATTAACCTCTGAGCTGATGAAACAACAAAAAAAAAACGATTTTTAACACACTCAGTGGAAGAAGAAACAACACTTTCTAAAAGCTTAAAAGCTCTTAATTTAGACCTCCAGGATTGGGGAACGTGAGGCAGCTTGGTGCCTTGTGAGAAACACTCCAAGTAAAGTGTTAACCAACCTTTGTTGCTTTGCGAGCCCGATTCAAAATGTGCTGATGCTGAACTCTCCCAAAAACAGCAGCAGCAGCAGCAGTGGAGCGAAGCAGTGTGAGATCAGAACTAAAGAGGCCACAGCGCTGAGAGAAAGAGAGGAGAAACGGGCCGACTATAATTGGCTGTCAGAAGTGTCATCTCCTCTCAGCGTGTGAATAAGAAGAGTTTGAAATATGCTGCGTGATGCCCATCTGAAGATGAATAACTGGCTCCATTTGCCTCGTCTGACACCAAACCAATTCTATACGAAGCCATAATGTCCATCCTGACTGAAACTGACTGCAGCAGAAACAAGTGGGGGTACCATCTCTTCCCTCTCACTTCCACTGAAGCACTCTAAAACCCAACTTTCTACATCCCTACTTTCGGTCCACTTTCCATATGTCAACTTCCGCCACATCCTCTTTGAAGATCTATAGCTGTAGCCAACCAGAGCCAGGCAGCCCGTGTGTAATCAGACATTATCTGCTGAATCCAGAGCCAACGCTGATGGAGTTAAAGAGGATCGCAGGGGGACCCAGGAACATCTCCAGAGTTTTAGATAATCACGTGGACATCCCTGATGGTTGTTCCACGAACATTAATACCAGCACAAATATCCTCCAATACCATGAATGTCCAATACATGCAAACAGACCAAAAGATAAAAAGCTTTTGTGCTTGGACCTCTTTCCCTCTCATCTACTGAGGCTGCCAGTCATTGATTTAGTCAGACAAACTCCTTTTCCGTGAGCCTGCATTTTCATATGATTATCAGCTTCCACCTAAGCGCTTTATGACAGAAACAGTCCCATCGATGGAATCGAACGCTCTGCACTTGTCTGAGTTCAAATAAATAATGACTTTGATCAGCCTTTATAATCTGAGATCAAGCCTGGTTAAGTGGGGTGGTCTTAATATATTTTTGAGGGAATAATAGGAACAGGCATAATATTGTCGCTGAGTATTTGTCATGAGCAGCACAACTGGGACACTGGGAGAGACAGATGAATCATTTTTTAATAAACTTTTAATGTGGAGGGAACATTGATGATGTATTCATGGCACTGAGAATTCAAAACTGGCCTCTGACCTTTGCCATGTGACTCACCTACTTTTCATCTGTCATATGTCTTCTTTATGTATTTTATCTAAGAAAGCACAAGGCGGACAGGGTTTTAACCCAAAGGGTTAAGCTAATTTCCTGTCAAGATAATGGGACTAATCTGAGTATAAGTAAACACGGGTAAGAGTCTACAACCATGCTGGCGGCTCTGTGAGGCTGTTTTTAGGGACAGTGGTTCTCTAAAATAGCTCCTTCATTGTTAGCCCCTCACCAAGTCTTCAGAGAGGAAACTACTTTTTCCACCGTCTTTGTAACACCAAGTGAACTACTATAGGCTACAGTGACAGATGGCCACAGTGGCCTTAATGTGGGGCATTAATGGAAAAGGAGGAGGAGGGCTGCAATCCCTCAAACTCCGTAACCTCCTCCATTGTAATAGAAAACTTCAAAAAATACGATTCATATGTTCCCTAATTAGTTAATTCTTTACATATTTAGCAAAACGAGAAGGCGTCCCATTTCTTCATTCATCCCTCGCATAATCCCCTTTGATTGATCGCTCAAATGTTGCAACTACTGCTTCTTTCCAGGCTCCGAGTAACAAGAAGGAGTCGAGAGTAATGTCTGTCTCTTGGCCCATCCCAAACCAAAACAGAAACATGTTTTCCCAACTTACACAGTCCAGTCTTGGCACTTAAAACCGGTCTGCAAGAGGAAATTAGCCTCCAGAATAGCAGAGCAAGGTTACCTGAAACCAACCCAAAAAACTTCCTGAGGATGGAGCAACAGCATTGAGACTGTACAATTCATTCCAGATGCTTTAGTCGGCCGTCAGAGCTTCACATTATCTCATCCATCTCGAGGCCCCGCTGTCGCTGCTTTGCATTTTTCAGGCTTTCCAGTTATGCAAACTTACAACTATGACTGTGAAGCTGTTTTCATCTAAGCAACAAATCAAGTGTTTCAGCATTTGTTTACTGCAACAGCACAACAGATATTCCAGTCAGCTAAAACATTTGCACAAATTCCAAATGAAGAGATATGTCCCTCAACTTGAAAACTAATGAGCCATTCCATGTGGGACCAACCAAAAGTGGCCCCCATGACCACAGTCCAAGCATCAGAGAAAACAATCTGTAACTGTTAAACTACAAGTTGCAGTGAGGTGACAGCACTATTTAAATGCGAGAAAGGTGAAGATGTCTGCTGACTCCAGTCTCCAGTGTCACAGTAACCAAAAGCAAAGAGCTGACGGGCAGAGAATCCAGATGAACACCTTGTTCCTCCCAGGCCTCGAAAGGAGCTGATGAAGAGGTGTTCTGTCTAGGAGTTGCTGACTTTTGCCAACCTGGGACTAAACCACTGTCGAAGGTCACGGAGCATGTTGCACAGACAAAACTGAATTGCTGATAGTGAGTTTATGGAGCAGCCCCAGATGGGTTTTTGTCACTGAACCCCGTTACTCTTTTGAATTCCCTCCCCTGTCTGTCCTTTGCATTTTAATCAGCTGTTTAGATCTCACCCAACCTGTTATATGACACAGATCAATAAGGGTCTTGCCAGAAGTGCTATGCCTCTCAATAAAATTAATTTTAGTCAGTTAAGGACAGGCTGACAATGGGGCAGAGAACAAGCAAGGGACATGCCTCTGCTAGAACCTTATACACTGAAGCCAGGTAACAATGCAGGTGACTTTCTTTAAGGGCTCATCTAAATAATTCTTAGTCAGGAAGTATTGTGTAAGTTAAACATATTTCTCACCATAGACTGAATGACTGTGTGGGATGTGAAAGTAAATGTAACTCTGACCACACCCTGTTTATCTCTTATGAGTGTCTTACTTCGAAGCAGCAAAAACACATACACACACACACACAGCTGACCTCACTCTGGCTGGCATCATTCTGCACGGGTCAACCAGCACGGAGGCAGACCATGCCCAAACCTATCCCCATCCCCCTATCCTTTACTTCCCTCCGCTTCAGTGACTCTGAGGCTAAGCATGGGCGCCGTCCACTCGCCCCACTGATCACTGCTGTTACCTAGGCAACTGCGCAGCCCAGCCCCTCCAGCAGCCCACTGCCCAACGAACAGAAAAGAGGGACATCCACTTAGATTATTATAGACATAGACGGAGACACAGAGAGCTAAAATGCATGAATATTTTTAAGAACATATTTTGTTTGCTGGATATGACACAAGAAAACAGCTGCACTCTCATACAGTCTGACAGCAGTGACCACACAGACGTAACAGCACGCAGAACTTGTTGAAAAACTTTTTTTATACATATATATATAAAGGCACTGCATTAGTTCTTACAGTGAGTCCATGTCTGTATGTGCAACCCTCATGCTGGCTCAATAACCTCATTCTGTCGGCTGAGTGCTGCGATGATGGGAACGAACGGACAGAGGATCAGACAGCAGGTTCACCAGAATCAAGACAGAGATGGATTCAGATGGAGGATAAAGGGGAAAGTCAAAAAGCAGAGTGTATCAGGTGAGGGAGGAAAAAAAAAAGTGACCTAGAGACACACGCTTCTTTTCATTTTCCATCTTCCTGTTCCTCTTTCCACGCAGCCTCATTCCTGCTGTGTCACTAGGAAGGAGAGAGACCCACTTACTCTTTTGTTTATCCAGGAATGTGGGACATCCTGACAGGCTGGCTTTTCATTGACAGTACACAGCTAAGAGTTCCCCCCATGGCTCTTTCTCTCAACCTCTTCTGTGTGTATCTATGCATGTGTGTTTCCACGCCACTATCTGTGTTATCAGCCGGCCAGGCCTCACACGGGCAGGGTGCTGGGAAACACAAGCCAAACAAACAGTACTCTTTAAACAGTTCCTGACTCAAATTAGTCACTGTAGAAAATTAACTTTAAAAATATTTTATAAATTAACTTCTCAACAACACCAAAGGACAAAGAATTAGGCAGTATAAATTCAAAGTACTATGCAAACTACAAAACTAAACACTGAAAGAAATTGTGTCAGCATTTCATTTTGGAAAAGTAGGTTTTAAAAAAGGGCAACAACATCTACATGTTTTAACATGACCCAATGTGATCCTATTAATTTTCACAATATGCAATAATCTTAGACCTGAAATTTCAGTTCAGTCGCCAAGAGCAGATCATCATTTTCCCTTTTCTAAGTTTTGATTTTACACCACGGAGGTTCCGCCCTTTAAGAAGAAAATAACAACGTAATCAGAAGTAAGGTTGCAAGAAGTCAAGTCAGCATCTTGGAACCCAGAAACATGAATCTTAGAGTGGACAAACAGGATATCAGCAACAAAAACATCCTATTCCTGCTCAGGCGCCCTTTTTTTTTTTTTTAGCCTCGCAGACCTGCCACACAATGACTTGAAACCACAGTCGAGAGGAAAACACCATTGTTTTGTTGATCCTTCGGGTTCCTTTGAAACGAAAAAGGAGCTCACACAGAGAAAGGCTTTGGGTAGCTGGCTGTGATTGATTGATGTTTATTTAGGGAAAAACAAGAGAAGAGAAAAACTGACTTGCTCTTTGAAGAAATAAAAGCAGTGATAAAGATTTTGCAGCGATGTAAACCCAGTAAGCAGGAAATGTGATTCTTTCTCATAAAGAGTAACCCCAGTGGGTCTTTTCATTCAACACTGCACTCTCAAGAGAAAGAATTAAATGCTTGATCTGTACTTTTAAAACTTAATGATAATTCACCTCAGAGGGAAAACAACCAAATTCTTCTGTCACACATGAACGTGCATATCAAGGCGCTGACTAATTTGCATTAGCATGATGAAATGCATAGATACACTGGTGTCCAACTGGGAGGGCTGGTTCTACAGTTTCGTTGTGAGCTTTTAGGTCACGGCACTCCCCAAGGGTAAAAGAAAAGGAAACTGAGGAGAGAGAGTGAGACAGAGAGAGAAAAGCCTCTAAATCAGAAAGAGGAAGAGCTCACACTGACTGTAGCACCTCATATATTAAGACACACACACACACACACACACACATATATATATATATATAAAGGCCTGGTGCTAAAGACCCCAGTTTAAACATGCAATTTTACAGCTTCTCAGTGAGTTAATTAGGACTAATTTGAACCTAATTTGAGCCCAAGTGGGTAGCTTTACAGGGTGACTCAAAAGAGTGACTAAACATCAGAGGGCTTGGCTTCTCAGGAACAAACGTAGGAGACCGGTGCAAGCAGTCTCCTGATGTGAAACTGATAAATCAAATTCACGGCATTGTGCTGAAGCTCTTATGGGTCTTAATCTCCAGTGAATCATTAACCTATCTGACTGGTTTCTGAGAGCCACAGACACCTGAATGGACTGACACACTCTGTGGTAACGAGGACTGAAAACTATCTATTTTCTCTCCAAAACATTTGGTTCTAGAGGCTCGGCCTTGTAGTGACTGCTGGGCTAGTTGTTATAACTAGCCGGCTAACCGCTAACATGTTAGCCTACCAGGATAGTGACTAGTCATTCACAAGGAGTTCTATAAGGCTCTTTCTATTTTCTTTGTCAATGAGCTTGCAGACTGTTTGGTATCAAAGTCCAGGGTGAGCTTTTCGGTAATGAGGGTCCAGTGTTTTAGCGTGCCGTCTCCGGCAGTCAACAGTACTTGGGTCTAATTCAGCATCTCACCAGCCTCTGGCACACACATGGAGAAACAAACACACACGTACCACACTGTGTTCAAGTAAAGGATTAAGCCACTGTGGCTACATCGGTGTGCAAAACTAGCCTCCGTTGTCCCCCTGCACAGCTTAACTAAAACCATTTTCTAAATCAGTCCTAATTTCTCGACATGTTTTATTTATTTGCATTAGTCTACGAGTCAGGCCATGCAGTCATGTGGCACTAGTCATTCTGACTCTCATTAAATCAGCTTTAATGTACTGAAACAGGTGACGTCATGCAGGGGATAGGCAGAGGAGACTTTCATAGCACAACAACACTTCATGTGAAACAAAACTCCACAGCACAGTGAGAGCTGATGAGATACTATCCAACCTGCTCACATGCGAAAGAATTTCAAAGTGATAAAAGTAGCAAAATATGTAGACAGTAAGCCTGGGTCTTTTTCTCTGCCCGAGTCTGAGAAACCTCGCTCTCTGTGGTTATGCAGAGTCACTGTATCTGCTGAGTTAGACACATTGCTTCTTTAAAGCCATTTGGCAGCTAAAAGGCCAAGGGAATGTGTGAGGGTCTGTTAAAGGTCAACAAGCATTATTGCAGAGAGGTTCTTTATCAGTTCATCTGGACAATGTCAAAGCAGCACTTTGCTGTCTCGCATGGCCACTTTGTCTTAATCTCATAAGGCTATGCTTAGACTCACTCCGTGTGGCACTATAGGGGAGCCTAATGCAAGCACTCTGCGACGGCATCATATTTCAGGCGGTCTTTGACTGGAATTGGGTTCCAGACCACCAAAAGTGAATGCAGACGTTGAGAAGTCTGGAAATAGAAGTCACTATTATAAGTTATGAAACACAGTGGTAGTCAGTGTAGCCCCTGCTACTCTGTCTTTTGATTTCTTCAGAACAGAAGCCTTCGCTCCCCTCACACATTACAGCACACACCCTGTCCAAGTAAACATGCACACACACACACACACGGCTTGCATCCCCAAAGGAAGAGGAGTGGGAGGGGGGTTGTCAGCCGTGTCAACGCACAAGAAATTCAATTAAGCAGACAGCAGGATGCCTCCAAAACCCAGCCTCCTTTGAGCTCAATATGCTCTCCAACAGTCCCCACTACTCCACCCCCAAGCTTCCCAGCCAACCCCTTACCGCCATTCAGCCACTCCCCCATTCCCCCAACTCCTCCAAGACCCATTGAGGGCCCTTTGCTGGGCTCCCTTTCACACACTCCTCTCACAGTGCCCCATTTGCCTCTAAAGAAATGGAAATCTTCCAGAAATCCATTAGCCAAAAAGATGAAAAAAAAAATGGACTAAAATGATATGAAACATAAGCCTCTAGCTCAAACAAGTTGGTTTTACTCTTAGGACACCAAACTCATTTCATCCTCCTCCTTTCTTCCCGTCTGTGTGTGTGTTGTGTGTCTGGCACCCGGACAGATGCTGTTCATTTAGCACTTGAGTGGCGATCCTAGAGCTTGTCTCCTAAATGCCCAAGGGAGCCACTGGCATTTGGACAGCATTAAATAAAGCCACTCTGCAGACCTCACACCGCGACCAGATCTGACCTCGCAACATGGTCGCTTCACTCGGATTTCAAAGCGGCCAAATGAGTAAATCCGTGCTGGAGAAGAAGACCATTCTCTTAGTACTCAAGCCTGTAGAAGCTAGCTTCAACCTGAGGGCAATTACTTTTTTTTTTTAATCTGAGGTTTTGAGAATTATTTATTGATGGAAGCGATGAAACACTTGTTTGATCTGACTGCTTCTGGGTACAACCATCCAACTTGTGTAACAGTAGATTGGAATCGATGTAGTATTGCTTTGTTGCTGTTTTAATCGATTGGCATCTTAGGTAATGTCAATAGTAGTTCTGTTTCAATCCGCGTGGAGTTGTTCGCAATTATGTAAAAGCCAGAAAGATTTGTGATGCTCAGCTTTATTTAGGACAAGATAGCATCAGTCTCATTAACAATGCATTGGTTTGAACAATGAAATAATAAACCTTCTCCCAAGTGCGGCGGGCTGTTCCCATGCTAGCGTGTTATTGTGTATCTGTACATCATTGTCAGTGACGAACACACTGAGCCAGAGCCTCAGGGGCACACAATGTCACACACAAACAGCGGCTTAGAGAGGTGCTAGGCTGCTGCAGACACAATATTGATGTTACATAATGATAGCTAAACACTGCCAAAAAATGTGTTTGCACGAGTGTACGTGTGTGTGTGTGTGTTTCCAGATTAAGGGCTCCCTCGGCTCTCCCTCACGCATGCTTCCATCCTTTTGTATTTGTTACCTTCACGGTTTTCACAGTGCACAATTCCAGGAATGTCCAATGGATAACATGTGACCTACGTGATCTGATTTGAAGCTGCCTGCTCTGAGCTGCTACATGCTGCTGCCGCCCTGTCATGGTAAAATAAAAAAAATATTAAGTTTCAGCTAGATGGGGGATTTTTTTTTTTTTTTTTTTCCCCATGAAACAGTTTATTCCCCTCGCCAAACAGATCATGACGAGTTATCAGCCCATGTGCTAGCTAAACGAGGCTTAGTGTCCTCCTGTTCCATCACAGCATTTTCATCCCAGCTTGCAGCTTTCAGCCGTGTATTTAGGTCTTAAAACAGGGACATTGATTTCTGGTCCCATGCCATGCATTTCAAACGGGCCCTAAGCAGACACAAGTGCTCTTCCACAAGCAAGGACGACAGTGATAATCAGCAAACGACCCTAAAAAAAAAAAAAAACTATTTGATTGAGCCCCCTCTAAAAGCTATTAAGATAAGTCCTCTTCCTTGAGGACCACAAGTGCAGTGACCTAAATCGTTACAGACTCAAGTGACAGGGTAGCGTGGGACTGAAAAGGCCACTTAAGGTTGCTGTGTGAGCATATGTATGTTTGTGTATGTATGTATGTGTGTGTGTGTGTGTGTGTGTGTGTATGTGTCTCATAATCACCCCAATCAAGTCTTTACAGTGAGGTTAAGCCACGACCCCCCCCCCCCCCCCCCCCCGTTAATCCTTCACAGCAATTTTGATCAGTGTATGTTGTCAGTGCAATCACACTAACACGGTAACTATGCAACAAAGCCTGATTGTATGAGAAATGAAACCAACAAGAGGAGTACAGATGTAGTAAGCTACCATGTGCTCACACAGCAAGTTAAATTACATAGAAATGTTCACAGAGTGTAACTTCAGAGGCCGCAGAGGCGCAACAACTTGTTCAGAGAGCTTTTTAAATCAGGGGTAACTTAAAGTCACTCATTTTATCCCATGAGACCTACCTTTATACACACATATATAGGCCTAAACAAAGGGGCTGTTTCGCATGTGTTAAATGAAAAAACAGGGTCTGTAAGCCAGGTGTGTGGAGGCCTTGAGTGTACTCACCATTAAGTCCATTGGGGATGCTCCTGTGGTGGTGCGGGGCTGACAGGTCATCCATGGACCTCCTCATGGTGGGGCCCATCTTACTGTTCTCTGAGGGCTTGTGTATGTGGTTGTGATTGTGGTGATCGGGGCTCCCAGCACTACCTGTGCTAGACGTGCTACTCCCGTCCCCAACATCCCTGACCGTGCCGGTGCCCCCATTCAGATTGGTCAAACTGGACTGACTGTCTATGGAGCTCCTGGACCCTGCTCCGTTCCTCTCCTCATCCAGCATGAGGATGATCTCCTTCAGCTCGGAGTTCTCCCTCAACACGGTCTCCTGGTTGGCCTCCAGCTCCTTCAGCTTCATCATGTAGGTGCCCACCTCCTTCCACATGGCACTGGCAGTGTAGCGGCCAAAGCGCTGCCACTCTCGGGACAGCTTCTTGCCCTTCTGTCGGTCGTCGTCCAGGAAGCAGCAGAGCTCCCGGAGCTCATGGTTGTCGTCTTGCAGCTTCTGGTTGATCTCCTTCAGGCTCCGGATTTCGTGCAGGTGCACCTGCAGCCTCCGGTTGATGTCTTTCATCATGTTCCCATGCTCGATCATCAAGTTCATTTTCTCACTGTCAACCTTCCTTAATCTCCTGACCAGCTCGTCTTTGCTGCACCGCAGCAGCTCCTCGTCCGTCAGCTGGCTCAGGTCATCCTTCGGTCCCTCGGACGGATTTTTAGCCATGGCTGTCTCGGCTATGAGTCTCACTTTGTCTAAAAGGTGGCTTGAAATTAACTATCAAAACTCATTTAACCGGCACTCAATTGCGGAACTGTATTAAAAAATAAATACATTGTCCAGATATATCAAAGTGTCGTTATGCCCTCCTTTTCAACAGGCCGAAAATGAAAAGGAAAATATTAATGTGATGCTATGGCAACCGGAGCACGAACTGAATGCCCTCACTAATCTTTTCCAAGGAAAATCCTTTATGAATCTCGGAAACAACAGCTGATATTCACATTCCGTCAGCAACTAAAACACACTGGTGATTTTTTTTTAATTGATTACCAGTGATTTTCAATCAGGTCCCGGTCCCCGCCGCCGAGTCCCGTCAGCAAAACACACCGTGTCCCGTCGCAATGAGCGGCGTCTCCGCTGGACATCGCTCCATTCAAACGGTGGGAAACGTAAAACGCAACACACTGAAATCGTAATCTCGGTTTTACGCGAAAATGGCAAATCTTCGGGTAAAACGCGCTCCCTATAAGAGTCCACTGTTTTGTCTTAATTTACTCTCGAACGCGTTTTACGGTCAACGACGCTCCTCGGTTAAGCCTCTTTACTGAGGTGCTGTGTCGGTGGACGGAAGAATCAGGCTCTTCCACCCAGGCAGCTCGGAATTAGCAGCAGACACCCCCCTCCTCCTCCTGCTCCGCGTCCAAACACTCGGGTTTGAAACCATTCAAGAGGATTTCGGCCAAGACGGCCAATCAAGACGTGGGAGAGAAGTGGGCAGCAGGTAGATGAAAAGTACGGTGAAGCCTCATAAGGCACAGGCTCAGCCCTCTTAAAGGAACAGTACAACAAGTTCAGCACTGGGGAAATAATAATAATGATACTTAAAATAAATACCACAGCACAGAACTACTGCTTAAGAGAAGTATTTTTTTAGCACATAAAATATATTACATGAAAACACAGTCATTAAAAGTTTCTTTTAACATGACATTCATTAACTTTGAATTTTAGACTGTAAATTCTTCCTAAAGGATTTTCATTGTTAATCTTTAAGTAAAAGCTGTGTTGTGTAAGAAATCGGCCCATTATTTTTTTGTTTCACAATGAAAATCTTTAACCCCCCCCCCCCGTGTACTGATATCAGCTTTCTCCCACAACCCGATTCACCACTTTAGAACCTTAACTTATTACATACAATGACAACAATGTCCTGAAATGAAGTTTAGGTGAGTGAAAACTTTTGTTTTAATTCCCTGAAAAACGTAGTTTTAACAGGTGCTTTTGAAATTTCTTCGCAAGGTCACAGCGCCCTCCTGTGTACACTGTCAGTAATGCCCCCAAAACATACGGCTGAGAACATTAAATATCAGTGCAGAGCAAAGGGAAATAAAATCAGTGTTTCAGGCATTGCATCCATCAACAGCATATTCAAGTGATAAACATAATATAAAATGTTTCTGCATCAGTGAAAAATAATAATACAGATGAGACAGCTGTTGAATGTGCTTCTGTGGTTCATTTTTATTTGTGTAAAACTGGTATTTTCAGTATTAAAAAGGAAGAGCAGTTACACAGAACTAAAGCATCAGCTCCAGATTAAAGTGCTAATGATACTGTAACCTATTTGTTTTGATTTGTTTTCCCACATCCCCATAAACGTCAGGAAATAACAATCATGATCATTAGAACTATTTCATAATGTGAATTCTATTTCATTAAAACATGATCAGGTTTTCTGTACAAAGAATTAAAAAAACACTATTCACAGAAAAAGTAATAAAACAAGCAGAATAAGAGGTTTTTAGTTGTACGTCAGAAAGTTAGTCTGAGCAACCCAACAACCCAATTTCTCCACGATTATGTTTATTCTGGTCATTATGGACTGTTGTGGCTTATTGTCATGTTATGGTACATCTAATTCTTGTAATTCCTGTGTTTGATAGTGCACACCACTCCGCTCTTTGGCCTGAGTGTGCCAGTGTCCAGTATGTCAAAGGATTGTCCGGGCACAAGGGTGAACTCAAACCTCTGGAGCAGCTTGGCCATCACCACTTTAGCCTCCATCTGAAAACACATTCAGTGTGTTTATATGAGCTGTGAGTGTGTGTGTGTGGTGATATATGACGGTTTTTGTTACCACCCACCTGAGCAAAGTTCTGTCCCAGGCATGAGCGTGGACCGAGGGCAAAGGGGTAGTAGCAGTAATAAGGCCTTGTAAAACAAGATAAGAGGCAACTTCACTAAAAGTAGACTCAAAATGAAACATATCTTTTTGTCTTTGTATGTGACTTACTTGGCAGCATCTGGGTGAAATCTGTCTGGATCAAATGTCAGCGGGTCCTTGAAGAATTTCTCCATTCTCCCAGCCACATAGGAGCTGAACTGAATTTCGAAGCAATTTATTGAACCTTTTTTTCCGCAGCAGGTTATTTTTTTTTAAAAATGTTTTGTTGTGTGTTTTTGAGTGATAGGTGTCATTGGCCTTTGTGCATATTAAACAGAAACATATTGTAAAACCATTTTGGATTCTGACTTTTTGTTTTAGGGGTACAAACATATTCAAAAGTGAATGACTTACAAAACAGGTTATTCCTGCAGGTATGGGGATACCGTCAACGACAATGTCTTCAATTACATCACGTGATGTGCCTGGAGCTGTTGGGTAAAGCCTCAGAGTCTCTTTTAGCACCTGGGGTGAAGTGACAGTGTCAGATGCACATTTTAGACATGTTCAGTAAATGAGGCTGGTTTGGCATCTTCTCTGTTTAAGGTGTCTTTCCTCATTAAAGCTAGAAGACATAGGCTGAGTGAATAAATCAATACATGTATTTGTGACTGAACTACACTCCCGAAGAGCTGAACCATATTCTTCCCAACTTTGTGACTTATACCTGTGAAAGGTAGGTCAGTTCTCCCAGGTTGTCATAGCTTATGTCCTGTTTCATCCCAATGACTTCATCCACCTCTTTCCGCGCTCTGACAAACAAAGCATCATTTAAGAAACCATCATTCAGCAGATATATTATGAGACTGTTTTAAGTGGATTAGTCGTTCTTACTTCTCCAGTATATCGGGATGTCTCGCCAGTTCCATGATACAAAAAGCCAGTTGATTAGCTGTTGTTTCTTGGCCTAAAATGTTACAGATGACACAAATGAATCGGAGAATTACTTTCATATGGAGCAGATATGGATCAACAACACACATTAAAGTGATTATTTTCTATATCTCTAAACCAAAAACCAGTAATAATCCAGGACTCCAATAATACACAAAACTATATTCTATCAACGTATGCCATCTGGCTGTTTATGCCCTAGAAGGTGGGAAAAAAACTGTTTACAGAAGAGTGTATGGATTATTTTGAACCTATATCATTATACCTGAAAAATAATATCAAACTCATTCATACAGTTGGTGTATGAACGCTACAAACACCTACAAATATCTCCAGGATTCATACTGAAACTGGTGGATGGCACGCACACATTTCAATGAGATGAACTCCCACACACCGCTGAAATATTTATTTATGTCAGACCACACAAGATTACATAAAAAAAGCACTGGATATGAGATCAAAATTTCTCTCTCTTTTCCCACCTTGGTTTCTATACAGAGAAAATTTAAGAGATTGTTTGGTTCATGTTCATTTCTTTCCCATAAACATAAAAATTGCAACAAACTCTTTTAAGTCCTCTTGCAAACAGTGCAGTGCAGGAACTGTGCTGATTCGCTGCCCATGTGGCCTTTACCACCAGGAAATTAAAACAATGAATGAAAACAAACACAACAATGCGATCTGTCGACTGGACTGGACTGTGATTATCCAGAAGTGGCCCATTTTCATGAGCTGAGACACGACATGGCCTCCCTCCGCTTTTGTGGGATTGAACAAGTTTCAATGCCACTTAGGGGTGGAGATAATGACCTGTTACTAAACAGAAGGGAGGCACTCTGGACATTCCTGTTACAGACCGTCCCCCAAGGGACTGATCAATGAACTTCTACTTAATGTGATGTTACAACTCTTTCTGATTTGAATATCATTGTAAAAGATCAGTAATGTGGAATGGGAGAGGTTACATTCTCTGTAGTCCTCTGATTGGATGATTGAGGCAGCTCCTATGTGCTGTGATGCCCGCCCACATCCCTGACGAATGTTGGACAGGCCGAAATGTAACAATCAAACGCATATTTCAACAGTGAGTGAGCCAGTGTGCCAAACTTAATCTCATTGTTTTCAAGTTGCACTTTCCGCCATCGCACCTGCCTCTCACTCAGGTGTGCAGATTCTTTTTGAAAACACTGAAATCTGGGGTAAAATGATGCTTTTTCATTGTTAGCCCTACTTTGCGCTACAAAGAAACCATCACTCTCAGTCTAATTTTGGTGATTTTCACTCGCCAAAGCAGAAACAACAGAGACTCACCTGCAATGAAGAATGTCACAAAATTGTCCAACATAAACTCTTCGTCTTCCTTAGTCATGCTTTCTTCTGTAATAACAAGCAAATGGAATCAACATGTAAGCTAATCTTTGACTTAATATTACTTGTTAACGTAGGCATCAATTTAGGATATGTTCACCACATTCAGATGAAAATATTTAGGCACTAACATACATATCTATGTGTCTTATCTATCCATATACTGTATCTATTCGTAAAGTTAGCAGTACAAATCTGCACTTCTACCATTAATATGGATGCATGATGAGACATTTATTGAAATGATAATGCTTTCTCTTTTACTGTCATATGTATTTTTTCAGTCTTTATTATACTATTCTCATTCTCAACACTCAACACAATAATATTTCAAAATCTGTGCTCTGTCTTATCTAGACCCAGTTCTTTGCAACTGCCATGACCCTGTTTGAAAATGGGAATATTTAAACAATCTTCTTATCTGATCTAATCCAATCTGAACTTTAGGGACTGTAACCTTTGCCAGCAGCTTTGATGATTTGCGTGAGGATGTCCTTGGGAACGTTTCCACCATTTTGGATCATGGTCTTTCTTTCCTGGATCCACTTAGCTCCAGTTGTGCGCAGCAGCCGGCACGCTTCCTTCACTTCATTAATGAACGGTCTGTTTTGAGGCTTGTACTGGAAATGCAATACTTAAAGATGTCATACAGTTTATGAGGTTTTCACCATACTCACTCCATACAAACTTGAAGTGAACTCCTACCTCAAAAAGTAAGTCTCGGACATAATGCATCATCCCCTTTAGACATGTCTCAATGGCGTTGGGGAAAGGTGAAGTATTCGTCAGCAGGTCTAAATCCACACCAAAAGCAACCTGTGAGATATCAGGGAAACAAACTTGGCAAACAAGTTTGAGCTTTCCAAGAAAAACATGGGTCAGGGTGACTGCATAGGAACCTATAGAACAGACTATGACACAATACCTTAGCAATAACATCAAGGGTGACACAGTTGACTAGTTTGAGCATGTTGACTTCTGTTTTGCTTTCAGCAACCTCAGAAAGTTTATCCATCAGTTTCTCAGCCCTTTCATTGAAGGTGCCCATTAGACCTCTCAAATACCTGGAAACAGGGGCAGTGTTAGACTGTGATATAGCATAGCCAGGACAAAGCTGCAAAACTCTACAGAAACTCTGTAACTGGAAAATACTGCACAAAAAGAACAGAGGAAAAGTTAGCCACTGAGCAGGATCTACAATGCCTGTTAATGCTGAACACTGAAATAAAGGTTCAGCAGATTTGCCACTGTCTAGACTTGTCTCTTTATGTAAGTAACTCACAAGCTGCTGAACGCAGGGTCCATGATCCGGCGCTGTTTATACCACTGCTCATGGTTGTGTGCTGTTACCAGGCCGTTACCAAGAAACCTTGAAAATGTAAATTTCAAATTGTAAATTATTTGACATGACAAAAGAGTGATGTGAGCCAGCAAGAGTCATCGCCTGGTACTCAAAGGTTGACTGACAATACTGACAAATACAACATGCTAAGATTACTTGAGTTGACATTACAGTGTAAGATATTATATCTTACATGGTAATGTCAGTTAAGGAACACTTACACTACACACTTACACTACAATTACACTTATTATTATTAAATTGTAAATTGTTGCTAAACCAGTTTGACACTATGGTACAGTATCTGTTCCTGAGATGTATACAATATGAACAGTAAAGCTAATATGACAATACGATAAATTACCTCTGACCAAATAGGTTGAAGAGTCTCCTGTATACTAATTTATCTTTGGGGTACTTTGGTGACATCAGGATTTCCTGAAACCACAACCATTACAAGAAGGAACAAAGAAAGACAACTAGTTTCAGTGTAAATATTAATAGGACACATGCTTTTACACTTTTACCACAAAGACAGTGCTAGCCACTGCAGAACCATTTTTTATTTACGAGGACTTCTGTCAACTATCTTTTTATATTTTTTATCTGTGCACTTTCACACTGTTTATTGTGCAATGGTTATGCAACTGATGATTACACAAATCCCACTGTGAGGTGCGGTGTTACCTTGGTCATCTCTGGACAGGTGATGAGAACTGAAGCGTAATGCAGAATATTCACCCTGCAAACAGGCCCATATTTCTCGGCCCTGTAGATGACAATTTAATTGTTAGTTTGGCTTGCAAATACTATGTCCGTATTGACACATGCAAACTTGTAGCCAAACAGGAAGTGAACTGGGCATAATAACTCCTGAAAATTATGGTTCATATGTTAAGGTGAATAGTCATATTCACAATACAAACAAACTCCATCAACAAAGTCTAAAATTACTAATGTATACCACGGTCTTGGCTAGCTATAGCCCATAGCAGACTATATGGGGTATGCGTTAACTAGCACTCTAGAGGTCGCTGGGACCCATTTTAACTGTTAGCAAAGTTTGTTCTGCGTTGACACTTTCCCAAACTTTTTAACACTAACCTACTTTTGTCTGCCGCATAAGCACGAAACTTCCCTTGGGCTTACCATTCCAGCATGTTGTCGTGTATAACTCCATTATTTTCCATCGCCTTCAAAAACGTCGTTGAATGTCCTAATAAAAAACTGCAAGGGAAAAAAACTGTTAGGTAGTGTCAATATATTTGTTTTAACTCGCTAACGTTAGCTAGGTGACGGGAAAACAAGTAACGTTAGCATTGACAAAACAATGGCCCACTTAACTTACCTGTCTCTCGGTGGCCCAGGTATGTGGTCATATTTCATGTGAATGTATTTAACGTACAGGCAGTATCCAAGAAACGCGACGAAAATCAGAACGAACAGATACATCAGTACTTGAGTAGCCCAGCTCAAAAGTAAATGGAAAACCGCCATTTTGGCCCGTGAAGTCCCGGCGGTTAGCAAGTCCACAGCAAAGTGTAAACCTCGGTCGATCGGTCGGCCGTTAAACGCTCTGATAAAGTAACTGCGTCAACAGAGCCACACCTGTGACACAAGAGCACGTTGAAATGGCTATTCTTTGAGCAAGATCACAGCACAGGCTCCATAGCTCAGTGGTTAGAGCACTGGTCTTGTAAACCAGGGGTCGCGAGTTCGATCCTCGCTGGGGCCTGGCTTGTGAATGCTTTTCTTTCTCGATGAAGAGCCGTGTGGCTTCCTGGTTTTACGTCCGGCACTGGATTCAAATGTAGTCGTTTGTAGCCTCCTAAAAACCTTTGCATACAACGAACAATATGGTATTTTTTTCTTTACTGGATTTATTGATAGCTAACATTAAGGTGAATAACAACACCAACTGAGCACGTTTAATTAATTAATTAATTGGCTCATTAGCTGGCTAACTTTATACAGTATAGTTATAGTCTTTGCAACACTTAATACAGAATACAGAATAAAAAAAAATCAACTATATTGGTGCCATTAGAAATGACTGTTGTCACACCACTGGCACTGGCACACCGCTGGTAAAGTATGGTACTAAGGAAAATGACCATAAAAAGTATCCTGGTCAAAGTCTAGTGGCAAGTATGAGTGGCAGGCATTTCAGCCCGTCATGCCAGGGCACTTTTTTCAGGATAATTTCATGTATAATAACAGAGTGAATATTTTATAGTTCAGTGGAACTGTTCATACTGATAGCCTGACCGTGTACACTGAGCCAAAACCCAGATTTGTGATTTTTTTTTTACATAATAACATCAAAAGTAAAACAAATTGTAGCACTTGATAGTGAGGGAAAATGAATCAGGAGTGACTTAAGAGTAAACAAGTGCGTTTCAGTTGTATGGGTGCTAAACACTGAGTCATCATTGGAAGGTTTTAGTACAGACAAGTTTTGAACATAATTATTAAGACGTCTTGAAAATGGGGCCAGTCACATTTATACCAGGTCCCCAAGAACTGAGCTATGATGCCAACTTAATGAAACAGAATAAGGACTTTGTTTCGTGCACCCACTGCACCTTGTTAACTTTGGTTCATGATAAACATTGCACAGAGGTGAGTAAGAGTTTTCACAACTTTAAAAGTTTGAATCAAGTTGTATGGCACCCCCACCTCAGAGTTCATCTCTCACCAATGAGCTTCAGCGCAGAGAGACAAGGGAATTCCTCCATGACTGAAAATAGGATCAGCATTGCCAAACAGAGCGTAGAACTACGTAGATAGATGCACTTCACACATTAGATCACGCCTGCTTTCACCTCAGCTGGTGAAGCGGGAAAACCCTCCATCCGTTTATTCAATTACACTCATCTCCTGGAGCGCTGGAATAGTAGCATAATTGTTAGAGTCAACACAGGATCTTGCATAGGTTTGATGGAGACATGCATACAGAAGTGATAGGTTAAATGATGCGGATGGACATTGTGAATCAAATGCACGCTTATGTTTGCTCGTGTAAATATATTGGCTGATCGTTGAACGCATTCTGCAGTGCTAAAAGGGGAAAAAAGGCTGTGACAAAATAGGCGCAAAAGGCACAAAATCTGATTTAGGAACAGCCATGCTGTTGTTTTAACTCTCCGTAATTGACTGCTTCTAAATGCACGTCCTCTTTGATTCCCAGATGCAGTAGAGCATTCCAGTTGTAGGAGGAAATGTGGTAATCCATATGATAAAAAATACATATATTAATGAATATCTGACCTGACTGATTTTTTTGTTCATTTAGGTCTCTAAACATGTACAGTTTCACAGTGATGATACTGTCATTTCAGCAGATAAACTTTAAAAAAAAAGCTACTTTAATTGTCTTTAGGCCGACATGAAACTGGAAGCAGTGAACTGCACACCAACCTGAGCACCATCTCAACCCGTGGGTGGTGATATATGCACTCTATAGGATTATTTTAACATGCTAAACCAAGCCGTTAATAGAGTCACAGAGTGCGAGGCAACAAAAATCTGCACTCTGTTGCGTCTGTGTTAAAATCCATGTGGAGCATTTTTCAGACCACTTCACGTGACAAACTCAGAATTTGTTCTTAATGTTGATGTATCTCTGGTTCCATCTTTATTCAACCCTGCAGATCAACGATGAAAAGCAAAAACATTTATTTGATCAATCATTTAATCGGACAATAGAAAATTAATTGATACTATTAATTGTCATAGGCAGTTTTTTAAGCAAAAAAATCCTATAATTCACAGGCTCTGTCTTCTAAAATGTGACTGTGATGGCTTTCTCTGTCTTTCATTTGGTAAACTGAATATTGACTATTCTCTTTTATAGCACAAGCAATTAACTGATTAATGAGGAATCAATATAATTAGCAGATTGTAGCAGCCCCCTCTAAGAAAGCCTGTTTATGAGCTGGTGAACAGCGGATAACTTTTTTTTAAATGTGGGAAAAGAAAAATCTTCTCAAATTTCTTTAACATGAACAAATGTTATTCTGAATAAGTTGCAAACAAAGCTTTGAATTTTGAGACTGTTCCTGAAGTTTTAGGCTGAATAGTGGGAGGTGGCCTCCACATTACGACCTGTGTATTTAGTCATGGTGACCAGCAGGGGGTGCTCTATGTCAGTCCCCTCAAATCTCCAGTCTCAACTCTCCCATCTCCACTTTTTCTTTGAGAACATGAACTGGAGGCTCGCTGGGAAAAATAAGACAGATTTTGATGTTTCCTAGTGCTAAAAACATTCCTATTGCACAATGAAATGACAGTGTTGTCTGTTTTTGTTTTCGTCATTCCTGCGAGACAAGATCTCACATTCTTATCCAATGCATGCAAGACAGCTCATCTGACCTGCAATACCACTTTCTTCCTACTTGTTTACTACAATCCAGCCACTTCTATCACTATGGCCACTTCATACCTGTACATATTGTTCGCAATAACCTCCAAGCTTGTCTGCATTCTTATCTTAAAAAGAACGTGCAATCATATTTTTGGTCCAGGGTCTTGGCTCTGTGTAAACGCTGGAGGCTAGGGGCTGTTTGATGTTGTTATGGCTGGCTGTCTGCCGCCTCAGTACTACTGGATCTGCAGAGCCCTCTCATGTCCAAAGGTATTGTGTTGGCTGCTCTTTTGATTATATTATCAACAGAGAGAGAGAGGGAGAAAATTAAGACTCCCACTGGACATGAGTAAACAAACAAAAGTTTGTAGACTCTGGTTCATCCAAAGAATGTCAGTTATTCAGACTTCTCTGAGGATATTGATGTCCCGTGTTGGGATTATAGTGCTGAATATTGTTCTTGCTTGATAAAACAATTTGCCTGTCCTTGGTTTGCAAGATTGAGAAGCATGAAAAACATTAAAGAGGAAAGAATTTCTTGACACTAGGCATCCTAAAAAATAAGGATGTTAACGATTTGGAGTGAAATTTCTGTTGGATAGAACATGCCACCTCATTCAGTCCCACCTCAAAATAAATTATAGAAAACGTTTATTTCCACATAGCGCCATCATCAGGTCAGATGTTTAATATGCCCAGTACTTTGGCTTATGATAAAATAATTACAGCACTAAAGACAGTCCCATCAGCTGTACGTTATGCTTCGTTCTAATCACCAAATATTATACTGCTAGCACACTAAGACAGTGAACACAGCAAACATTATACCTACTATACACCAGTACGTTAGCAATGCCACTGTGAACATGTTGGGATGCGGTGGTGGTGGTGGTGGTGAGATTTTCAGTCTTATTATTTTTTCACATGTGAGCCACTTATATAACTTGTAGATGGAGTAGTGAGGGCGAAAAAATGTACCGCAAATAACTGAGTTTTTTGTAAAGTGTTACTCATGCTCCATGACTCCACAGTTTTCTAACCCTGACATGGGTGGAGGTTCCATTTTGAGATTAGTCTTGTTGATCATCTCAGAACAAGGCCTTCCTCTGTGTCAAGCTGGTCAAGGAACGGGATAAGTCAAACTCCAGATAATCCATAAGATCCTAAGATCCACTGGCATTCTTCTCAGTCCTGTAGGTAGAGCCAGCTTAAGCACGTACGTTGAGTTTGTGTGCACGTTTGTTAGCATTAATATAGTGTGTGTTTCCATGATGGCTGGTTTTCAGGACTTCACTGAGCCCTTGTCAGCCTCTGCGTGAGCGTATGTTTGCGTGGGGGTGCGCTCATCACGAGTAATCTACAAGGAGGGAGGATGGGGACGAGGTAGCTTGCATCGGGAGCAGCGAGGGACTTGAAGGGCCCGTGCTGTTTGCAGGTCGACCAGCCACAGTACACCCAGAGGAAATCTCGTGTTCCTGCCAGCCTACAAAAGTAAACAGATCTGTAACCACCGAGCCCTGGCATGAGGCCTGGGCCACCAGCACTATAACTAAAGGAATGAATCACATCACACACACATTCACTGGCTAACTTGTGGGGGCACGGTGAAGCATGCGTTCAGAATTTGTGGAAGGCAATCCAGTCTTTTCACATTTTGTATGCGAAATAATTCACGCTAAATTGAAACACAATAACTTTTGATGAGCTTGAACTTCTGTATAACCACAGCGCACTCCCTCAGTGACATGATGCACATGCCCTCCGCAAGCTGTGAAGTGTGTTCAGCCCAGTTTTCAAATGCATCCGCCTGGGAACTCTTGCTTCATTCAGTATTTCAGATAACATCTTTTAGCCATAGAGTTTTGAAACCTCCCCTCTCTTTTATATTCCTTTTTCCTCTCTCTTCTGTTTTCCCTCTCTCTCTGCTTTCTCCTCTGTCTACACATCTGCGGTTATTTATCTGTTATTCTGTGGCAGCAATGTGGTCAACATGTGTCTGGCTTCCCTCCACGCAGCACTCATCTGTAGTCAACTTAGGAAATCATTGGAGGACCATAGTAAACCTACCAAGCTCTTTATCGTTTATAACACAGTGGATGCTTACCAGAGAGATGGATCTCCATAACATTAGTACATTCTCTGCTAATTGTTTACCACCTTTGACCTTATGTTCTATTGTAAAAGCATGTTTTTTTTTTCCCTCTCTTCTCTTGGGTCAGTGAGAGCAGAAGTGAAGGATAGACACCATGACTTACTGGAATTAGAGTATCTGAGAGGAGTATTTGGATTGCCTAAGCCTATGGATTTGCATTACCCTGACCTTTGACCTTTTAATCTCTGTGTTATTTAATCCTCTATAAGGAGTATAGCCTCATGGTAGAAACAGATCGACCTAGAAATCACAGCGGAGATGGATGACAGTGACAGCGGTTGTTAAGGCATGAAGGAGCTTAAAAGGTCATAGTTATGGTACAGAATGGCTATTTTGTCTTACGGGTTAAGTGGAGACACTTCTACATTATTTTGATATCCAGCCTGCCTTTTCTGGAACTTGAATTTAAAGGATTGTGTGGCAAACACCATCTCTCCTGCTTTGAGCCCAAACCACAACTGAAAATCATATTTATGAAAACTGTGCCACTCTTGTGAATCACCACTCAAAGACTGCCCACAACACATTTGTAAATCACGGATCACACATGGCTTCAAAAGGCTGCGGTTGATTGTTTAGACGTCGGACAGAAAATGTTAGTACGACTTTTGACTCCTAGATGTGAGCCGAACTTATAAAGAAAACCGACGCTAGACTGAGAACACACAGACGATAAAATAGAGTAAACTGCGGAAACGTTTGATGCTGGTGGTTCAAACAGCAACTGCACGCACTGCTAACATTTGCGAGCAAGAGAACTCATCCATGATCCCTAACTGAATCCTGTAATCACATGCAGAAAAGGTGATATAGATTAGAAAAAAACTGAGTCTCATGCCCATTGCTGCAAGTTAAAGGTTATGAAACAAATCCGCACTACAGCCCCCTCCAGCTCACCTATGTAGGCAGGACACTAAACACTTAATAAGGGAAGCTTCCTGTGATGGTCATTGTCACGGGGAGACCCCGTTCCCTTTAGTAAGGCACATGCACTACACACTCTTTCTCACTTCTCACTTTATCAGAATGTCAATCCTGGTGTGAAATGTTGGTGATTTGTGCAGTGTGGACATTTGGATGAGGAGGTGAAGAAGAGAAGAGGCATTGTGATTGTGTATTGTGTTCACCTGTCTCCTTTGTTGTGCTTCTTCCTCTGTTAGACCAGGAACAGCTAAACCTGAGCTGGAGCATTCCAGTTGGTTAAATAGGGGGTTCACAGGGGAAGAAACCAAGTGTGGTAGAGTGGGAGGGGTGTTTTGTCTTTTGTGCTGAAATAACCAGTTTAAGTATCCTGTTTAGAAAGAAATGTGTGTTTTTAACGTAAGGTAACTGAACTTCTATGTGACAATGTGTTATTTGATATCGCAATAACTGTAAGTGTGATGGAGGACATAATTGATTTTGATTAACTGGGAAGGTACAGTCCACCAGTATAAAAGTGAGGAGGCTGTGGTGGTTGGGAGGCTTGAGAGAAGAGAAGCACAGCTCCCAAACACAGCTCCAGAACGTAGCTCCTGCCGTGGGCCTGAGTTTTAAGGGTATAGCCAGGAAGGCAGTTAGAGTGAATTCTTTTGTTGTGTATTACTTAGATTTTTTTGAAGTGAGTTCTTTATGGTATTATTCTTTCTTTTTTTTGCTTACTTTTCTCTTTCTGCTTGCCCAATGTGAATTTTTACCTGGGAGTTTCTGAGCAAGATTCTCATTTTTAACAAATAAAATGGAATTGGGAACTGCTCCAGACTGCTGCAACTCATTGTTTTACACCGGGTATCTCGGCCACCCTCACAGTCATACTTTGTTATTGACTGTTTAACAAAGGATTGAATGAGCTTTAAAGGGCTAGTTTGACCTTTTGGGAAATGTGCATGTGAATAAGGGTATTTCCTGCAATGCCAAACAGTTCCTTTAACATAAAACTCTTTGTTAATGTCGTGATACGAGGAAGTTTCAAACTGTAGGGGTATTTGAAAGAGGAAATTGTATGGTCTGTCACACTTTGCTTCTGTTTGGTCTTTGGTAAAGTATCTCCCAGTGGTTGTCTTAATATTTAGCCTGATGCTGCAAACCAGGAAGTGACATGTTTGCACTGACCAAATGCTTGCTGCACTGTACCTGTCTTGTTGGAGAACACAGGTACGGAAAAGTTTGGTATGTCAGTCAATAAACAGTGTATAACTACTAGGTTGTTTTTAAGGAATTTTGCTCTGCAGCACTATGTTATGCTTGGCTCCACTACACAGCATCTGAAGTGTGGAAAAAGAAACGACACATTAAAAAGTCAGATGATGAATGCAAGGTCTTTATATATATTTCGTCAGCATAATTTCAACATTTTCATAGAGCACTGCAGTAAAACGTAAAATGAAACACACACTTGATGTCGCTGTATGAAGTGATATGAGGCAAGTGGTTTCCCTTTTGATAATGGGTGCCTTCATTTTATTTCTCAGTCCGATTAGTGCACCATGTTGAGTATAGAGTCATTTCAAAGCTTCAGCAAACTTAAAAAAAAAAGAGAACAGACAAATAAATACTGTACAACACCATATATGTAATACTAGATTCAGAAATCACAAAATGATCATGCGTTTCTCAACGGAACACTTGATATATGCACTATCATAGAACAATGCAGCATCTCTGGCGAGTTTCCCTTCACAATTACACTATCATCAACAAATGGCAAACATGAGTACATTTTGATATATATATATATATATATATATATATATATATCACTAGATATATAGATATATACTTTAAATAAAGTGCCTTCCTTTAAAATCGGTGATTCCAAAATGTATATGCGTGTCTGCATATACACATCTGGAAGCAGAATTCCTGAAAAAAAGGTTTGGAGCGAACATCCATAAAATCAGACTGGATAGAAAGAGCCATTCCTGGAGTTTTAAGGTAGTTCTAGGTCGGTTTAAGATTACTGCCCCTGACAGTTTATTAAATGAGGTGCTGAGTTTTATCAAAGCTACTGCTACAATGCTAAAACAAACGCTAATCTCAAATCCTTTGTTCTAAAACTAATGGCAAAAGACCTAAATATTTCTTGAGGGTGACTACTTCCATGTTGCTTTTACCAGTATTTCGTCAGCCATGAGAGGGGCACTTACTACATGACCACTCAGGAATGTTTATTTGAGTAGGAATGTCCTTTCTATCCAATCAAGTTCTGTACATAAACCCGAAGACCCTAAGCCAACAGCTTAAACAGCAATGACATCTTTCTACCGCACATAATGCATTGACAACAATTCAGTAATAAGGGTTCCAATTGCTTTCAGAAAATGCACAAAAGCATTATCTCTTCACCACTTCCAATCTGGATTACACACACGATACCCTCCTACTAATCTTTACCCCAATACACAATACACAAGGTCCAATAGTGCTCCGCTGTCGAGGTAAATGAACAAATTTGTTTATCATGGTCAGTTAGTCCCCCTGAGAACATTGTAGAGACACATCTATGAGCACAATCTACTCACTGTAAAACTGATTTTTTTTTTCCTACATTTGC